>NW_026542601.1:7516109-8716109 GCF_028750875.1 Macrosteles quadrilineatus | reverse complement strand
GGTTGGTATCAATGTTTCAACAATTGGATTCTCAGCCAATCAGCGCCGTGAAAACATTGTACGTGGCAAATTTGTTTCCTTTCCTGAATACAAATGAAACTTTTATCCCTCCTGCACGCATGTATAAGAGATAAATATTATATTTTAAAAACTGTTGTAAGAGCTTATGGTTGAGTTTATACATGATTGGCATATTTTATTTTTTTGTAAGGGACTCTACTGATTCGGTTACACCATTAAGTCGACCTATGCTCCTAGGGATAACAATCTATAATAGCTTAAAAGAATAAATATTTATGGCTATTATTGATATACCAAATCTCAATACTTTATCTAAAATGGTAAAAAAATATATTACACCATTCCGGGACTTTTCAAACATACGTTATAACCGAACATGCTATATTCACACAATACTAGATTTGAAACAACTCTAAAATAGTGGTAGACGATGAAATCAACGAGTTGATTTTATTGTAAGATAATTAAAATTTATCAACGCAAAATGTTTTTAGCGAAACTCTGTTTTGCAACTACAAAAGACACATTTTTTACTTAATTATGTTGGGAGAAGATACTTTGGTTGATAAAATGGTTGCAATGACGTCTAAAAAAATCATAGCTTTAAAAGGAAATAGAGCTTTTTTATTAACCAAGCATAATACATGTAGCGTAATACATATTTCTCATGGTTGTATCTAGACAAAGCCTAAATGTAAACATTCTTCACGTTTCTGTACATAGTCAAGGATTTCTTAGAACTTGAATTTCGAATCAAGTCAAGTCATATTATGGTTAAATCAAAAGAGAGATTTTCAGCATCCGCAACCTTTCATCATAGCTGGATAGGCTGAAGATAAAATTAAAAGTAGACTTCTCATTTTTCGTGTCTAGTTCATGCACTGCACGATAGTGTCGACGCAATTTTGTTTCTATTATTTTAGGGTTAATTTCTTGATTTGTACTTTACTAGGGGACGAGTTATTGTTTAGGATTAGATCGTATTTAAATCAGCGGAGAGTAATTTACAAAGTAATAGAAAAAAGACAGAACCCTAAGGTTAAGGAAAACTAAGGTGGCCAATACAACTGTTCAAAGGAGATCTCACAAACAGTAAATACATGGGAGAAGACAGAAGGGGATTCTGGGAAGGCACCAAAGGAATGATAAAACAAGTCAAACATCAGCTTGCAAAAACCCACAAACTATTAGAGTCCAGTTCCCCTAAGGCATCTTACTTGCAGATATTCTCCCCTCTCGAAAATACAAATGTAAGCCAACAAGACACATTTTCAATGGTGGATATAGCTCAAACGGGTAAAAGGATCAAACTAAGGAGAAAACGGTCGAATTTGATATTATCAAAGACTAAGGAAACGTACTAAGGAAAAGCTTTGTTTTCTTAGTCTATGATATTATGTAGAAGTTGTAAAATGTGAAAGGGTCAAAATATTTTATAAAATATAATGTATTTATTTGATGCCACAGAAATAAACGGTATTAGTGAACTGGGAATCTTATTCCTTTAGCTTGTTGAAAATTCTTATCATGGGTAAGTGGTGGGAGTGACTATGATATTTCATGGGGAAAATCACAAAAGTTGCATCACTTTTTGAACCAAATTTTGCACAGTAATTGGGTTATTTTGTAAAACTTTATTTTGAGGTAAATAAATTAAAGCAATATTTATAAATAGTAGTAGCAGCATTACAATATAGGAATATAACAAGGGGGCTAAAAACAAACTAAAATATAAAAAAAACATTCGGGCCATGTTTAAAAAAAATCAAAGTGTCCCGTTATTTTATTGGTTTTTATTGAAAAATCACTATGTATGTAAAACGGATATATCCACCCAAGACTCGAACTCGAAAAATTTGACGAAATTACTACGTTCTTCATAAGCTATGTATATGGGGAAAAAGTAAAAACAAATCAGGTTTAACTGGTTTGTATCGAAGCGTTTTTTTTATCTTGGTAAACAGGGTAATGTATAAGTTTATTTCAAAATATAATAAGAATGATGTGTATAAACAATTATATTAAATTTTAAATGATTTTTAGTATGTATGAAACAAATATTAGAGAAATACAAATAAATTAACTAGATACGACAATACACTTCATTTACAAATCTGTAAAGTTAAACACAATAATCACGGATTCGCTTACGATTTGTTAGCTCAAGACGAGAATAACATGAGGAGATTCTTGGAGAGTGTTATTTTATATTCTGTAAAGATAGCGGATAAACCTTCCACGTACAAAGGTACTCTTATCTCTGATTGGTTCGAGATCCAATTGTAAAAGCAGTGATACCAACCTAACAAGCTGAATGGCCAAGCGGTTAGTCTTTAAGTCGTTTATTTTATCACTAAAACGGTTCTTTATAAATTTTTTGGTTGTAAAAATGATTTTATTAATACGAAGGATAATTTTATTTACGAGAAAGCAGATTTGTTTGGATTACAAGTTTGAAATACGCTCAAAGCAAAATATCCCATTCACTTTTTTTGAATCCGCTTACACATTTTATCGTTGATTAGCTTGACCACGTTTAGAATGAATAAATGCGGGTAAGTCCTTACTCCCTGGATTGCTGCCGATTCCACTAGTTGTTTTCTAACCACTTATAAACTATTCAAACTCAACTTATGGAAGTGTACTTTTACGACTAAGCGATTCAACAACAATTGACTCATTGCGATGAGAGATTTTGAAATATAATAGCAAATCTTTATCTGATCGGAGTTGATGGAAAGAAGAGGTTCTCTTCCATTTCCCTTTCTAAAGTTGGTGCTGGTATGCTTGTATGTGAGTACTGAGCACACCCACAGTCCTTCACATCTAAGGTGGTTTGTACTTTTTCTCGCCGCTGTAATGACAAACACTTCAAGCGGTGAAATCTTAGTACCAGTCTAGAGAGGCAATCGAAGAAACTCGAAGACACTTCATAGTTATTGTCAATGATAGGCAAGCCTCTATACAAACGCAAATCCTTTAGCAGCATTGTAGACAGTCTTTGGGCCACCAGACCAACGAACTATAGGTTAGGATCAAAAATTACATTAATGGATATAAGACATAAGATCAATTTATTTCCTTTAGAACTCACAATACACAAGTCATTTTTTTTTCATTGAAAAAAACCAAAAAAATACAATAGCGTTTTATAGATATAAAAGCGAGTTTTGTTTGTTAAAAGGTAATGTTGTTATTTCTTATTGTCATTTGCTTCAAATGACTCAAACTTTGCGTTTTTGATTTTAGACACCTTAGTTCCCACCTCAGCCAAAATATTTACTAACTGGTCTAATAAGTCCTGATCTTCTTTATCATTAGTGTTAAGCAAAAAGTAGCCTTTATTGTTTATTTTTTGCCAATAACATTTCTCGCTACGATAAGACTTAAGGTCTTTTGTGTCAGTGATTTCAATTTTTATAAGATGGTTGCACTTTTCTCCCGGAGTTGTAATTTACCTTCTTAAATTCCCGGTGTTATATTGAAACAGTTGGCTGATTTTTAACGAATTGCTCTGTTTTTTCTTAAAAAATTAAGCAAAATTATCCTCAGTGTCTGAATCATCATCCTCGGATGAGGAATCTGAGGATCTTGAATTATGCTTATCATCATTACTCTTGATTTCTTTTTGTTTTTTTCCTAAAAATAAATTTCTAATTGTGTGCGTTTTATCAAGTTTTGAGTGGTCCCAGTAACTGCTTTGTGTTGGTAATTTAAAACTTTACGAATTAGTGAAGCTATATTTTGCACTGTGTTAAAATAAAATGTTTTTTCGTTGAACTTTTTTTTAAATTCTGGTTTGAATATTTTTATCAAGTCTTCGAAATATAAGTGGGTAAAACGTATCTGTTCAACTTGATTTTGGGACAATGAACCTTCACAATTGACATGTGCATATATTTTTTTAATGTTTCAAACAAAAGAACAATTGTACAAGAACGGGGTCGTTCAATAGTTCCTGAGAGTTTTGCAATTCCTCAATAATCCACTTCCAATTTTGACTAGCCAATCCAATAATGTGTATGTTCTCCAAGATTTGTAAGATTGTAAAAAAGGTTATACCCAAATTAGCTGTTGAAGGCTGAAACGGTGATGGTTGTTC
Source organism: Macrosteles quadrilineatus (assembly GCF_028750875.1). Taxonomy (NCBI): domain Eukaryota; kingdom Metazoa; phylum Arthropoda; class Insecta; order Hemiptera; family Cicadellidae; genus Macrosteles; species Macrosteles quadrilineatus. The sequence goes on along the minus strand of NW_026542601.1, from coordinate 8,711,986 downwards.
AGAGAAGGGTACTGTAATTTCTACTGTGTCATCGTCTTCTTGCGTGAGTACCCCGGAAGAGTCCATTGCTACAAAAAAAGAGGATAGTGTGTAAAACAAAGCATATTTTTTAAATAAAAATAAGTATAAATTAAAAGAAAGTAAATCGCAAATTATTATTTAATTGTTTAGTAAAATGTAATTAAAAAATGACTTTCTTATGAGAGAAATTACTTAAGTCAAGGATATATCTAAAAATTTTCAATAGAAATAAAAAAAAAAATAATTGCAAATAAAAAAAAATATTTATTCTTGTCACACAGCAAATTAGTTAACTCACTTTGTGTCGACGGATGGACTCTCAAACAGGCTGATGGATTCCACAGCAGGTGGAGAGACTCGTGAGATAGTTGTTGACGGTTGTTGGAGCTGTTGTTGGAGCTGTGAACAACGCCTGTTGGTGGAGAGACTTGTAGGGTGTGTTGTTAGGACTGCGCCCGTTCGCTGTTCACAAACTGATGCTAAAAATAAAATACAAAAAGCTATATTTAATTTTAATAAATAAAACTAACACTGGAGTGCCGTTTTGATATAACCAGTTAATATACTGTTATCTGTTAATTTAAAATAAATAAAACTAACATTGGAGTGCAGTCTTGTTGATAACCAATTAATAAACAGTTTTCAGTTAATTAAAATAAATAAAACTAATAATGGAGTGCAGTCTTGTTTATATAACCAGTTAATATACTGTTATCAGTTAATTTAAAATAAATCAAACTAACATTGGAGTGCAGTCTTGATGATATAACCAGTTAATATACCGTTATCAGTTAATTTAAAATAAATAAAACTAACATTGGAGTGCAGTCTTGATGATATAACCAGTTAATAGACTGTTATCAGTTAATTTAAAATAAATAAAACTAACAATGGAGTGCAGTCTTGTTGATATAACCAGTTAATATACCGTTATCAGTTAATTTAAAATAAATAAAACTAACATTGGAGTGCAGTCTTGATGATATAACCAGTTAATAGACTGTTATAAGTTAATTTAAAATGAATAAAACTAACAATGGAGTGTAGTCTTGTTGATATAACCAGTTAATATACCGTTATCAGTTAATTTAAAATAAATAAAACTAACATTGGAGTGCAGTCTTGTTTATATAACCAGTTAATATACTGTTATCAGTTAATTTAAAATAAATCAAACTAACATTGGAGTGCAGTCTTGATGATATAACCAGTTAATATACCGTTATCAGTTAATTTAAAATAAATAAAACTAACATTGGAGTGCAGTCTTGATGATATAACCAGTTAATATACCGTTATCAGTTAATTTAAAATAAATAAAACTAACATTGGAGTGCAGTCTTGATGATATAACCAGTTAATATACTGTTATCAGTTAATTTAAAATAAATAAAACTAGCAATGGAGTGCAGTCTTGTTGATATAACCAGTAAATATACTGTTATCAGTTAATTTAAAATAAATAAAACTAACACTGGAGTGCAGTCTTGTTGATATAACCAGTTAATATACTGTTATCAGTTAATTTAAAATAAATAAAACTAACACTGGAGTGCAGTCTTGTTGATATAACCAGTTAATATACTGTTATCAGTTAATTTAAAATAAATAAAACTAACAATAGAGCGCAGTTTTGTTGATAACCAGTTAATATACTGTTATCAGTTAATTTAAAATAAATAAAACTAGCAATGGAGTGCAGTCTTGTTGATATAACCAGTTAATATACTGTTATCAGTTAATTTAAAATAAATAAAACTAACATCGGAGTGTAGTCTTGTTGATATAACCAGTTAATATACCGTTATCAGTTAATTTAAAACAAATAAAACTAACAATGCAATGCAGTCTTGTTGATATAACCAGTTAATATACTGTAATCAGTTAATTATATACCTACTGTACAATGAACTATGGAATTCCTTACTACTTCTGAGACATGACACCAGACCACATGTGTAACAAAATTCACGTTATGATATCTTATTGTGGGATGCATTAAATATTATACAATATATTGATTAGTGTAGTGTAAATTTATATCCTACTGTATGTATTCGGTTTGCAAAAGAAGTCGGCATGTAAAAAACTAAGACAAATATACAAGGTGAATGAACTAACGTTTAAGCGAAGGTGTTCTCTTACCAATGTATATTGTCAGTTATAAAAAAGGTCAGATCTGTTAAGAATAATATTAATATTTTAATTAATGTTTACAATATTACTGTATTAGCCAAAACTTTAAAATATTTCCTCAATGTAACAGAATTCGTCTACAAATAATGTTTTAAAGTGAGTGCGTACGTTACTTATAGAATAAAAGATTAATAATGCAAGCTTAAAATACAACCAGTACCTGAACAGTTATAAAGAAAATGTTTGGTATTCTACGAAGGAATCTTGTAATTTGACTTGACAGTAAACTCTTTCGTACCAACATGAGGTTACAGGAACTTAATTTCCTATGCTAAAGCATACAAAACGTGGTAAACAATCAATATTAGGAACAATGTTGCCTAACATTGAACACTGAACATGTTTGTAGGTTTGTTGAATGTACTTGCTGTATGTATGTTCACTAACTGGGCTTAACTGTTCTTTAGACGTTGTGTACTATTCGTTCAAAAGTTTGTTTATACCTGTGAACACGATAACTCAAGCAATTTCGGTCCGATTTTTATTTGGCATGAATGTGTAAAATAGGATAAACTTGAGTTTGCGTAACAGCAAAAACGGATAGTAGGAACGGGGTTTTATAGGGTTATGAAAATAGACTTTTTAGATTCCTTGTTTTAAAACATGAAAATGCCTAATTTTTATTATAGTCATCTTGTGTAGCTTAGAAAAATAGATAATTTTGTTTGTTGAAGCATTGTTTAAAGGCTAAAAATTACAACCGGTCATCATCAGACCTAATCGAAGACTAATATGATCATATTAGTTTCTGAATTGTCAAGTGAGAACTGGTTGAAAGGGACCGTAATAGAATCATGTTTTATATGTTTACAGTATTGCAAAGTTTTATACTCTAAGTGTAAGAAATTTAAGCAGTGTTAGAAGGCATACTTGATTGTATCCATCCATCTATAGCCTACTATTATAACATTGAGGTGGTGTCTATCTATCTGTCGGTTTGGGCAGCTGTCATGACTGAAATACCTAACCGATACGGCCAAAATAAGCACAAAAATGGTCCACATATCGAGGAATGTCATAGGCCTATTCACTTTTCTGAGTTCCTCTCGGGCTACACCCATTGGATTTCCACAGTTCATGGTGAGGTTTTCAAAAGTAAATATTAATTGGTCTCCATGGAAGCATGAGAAAATTCACAATGTTTACCTTTGCTTTGACATGCAAACAATAAGAACTGCCAAATGCTCATTTCACAATTTCAGACAGCTGATCCAAAGAATTTAAGTAATTATATTTTAAAGAACTATGTGGTAGGATTATTTAACCTAAATCTTTATGATTGATTATTTATTATAAATATATTTCAATGATTATGAAACTGACTTTTCTCCCTGTTGCGAAGTACGGATACATCCACTAGTAAATCTAGCGCATTTGTACACCAGCTAGTGTATCTGTACAAAATTAATAGTTTGACAGAAATTAGCATTAATACTGACCTAGATAACTTACCTTTGGTTACATCAACATTTTTATTTCCTAAAGAGCAAGCCAAGCATCAAGTTACCATTAGCCACTATATTAGGGACGCAAACACCGTCTGTGGGATGCAAATTTTGTGTTTTACCAAGAGAGCATTAGTGTACTAGCTTGTGGCCTGTCGAGTCCATGTTGTATCACTTGCTTTACTTAAACAGGATTTATATCTTGTTTAGCATTAATTATTGAACTTAATAGAACTTATATATTTAGTGTAAAAAAAGTAGTTTGACATTTTACATATATACTTTATACTTATTTTTTTACATAATCTTAAAACCACATTTAAATATATTGTTATCTTTTAGTTTTGTATGAAGTCATTCTTGAAGAGGAAAAATATAAAACCAAACATTTTTAAAGCGGAAAAGAAAAAAAGTTATGCAACACTACATATTAAAAAATATATCTTATTTTAACATCCTCTCAAAGAATAATACCATAGCAATACGAGCGAATGAGGTGTGATATACATAGGCCTAACTAACAAAGCAACAAAAAAGTCGAATAATAAATGAATATTACCAAGGATGGAAAGAGTATTGCGGCTATTGTCTCAACATTGTCTGGTGACATTTTATATAGACAATGTATTCGTCAAATAAATCAGTTCTTGATTAGATGTTGACTGTCACATGTAGATTTTGAGAGATATTCTAGAATTAAAACTCGGTAGATACAGGAAAAAAAACAAATAATTGAACAATTATATGGGTGTGAAATTAAAATAAAATAGCTCTTAAAGTCAAACTAAACAAAAACTAAATACGAACAGCTAATAGGATGCTTTTAAGGAAATTCAAAACATTAAACGTAATTATAAAATAGTACTAACGATTCTAACTAGTCGTGAAAGCAATAATAAGAACACGCCGAGTGAATTAACATCTTCATAAAGAATATGCATTATTATAAACAAAAATCAAGCCAATAATCTAACCATAATAGAATATTATATTTAAAGACGTGTATTTTAAATGTTCCCTTAAAATGTGCTTTAGCTGTCTCATATAGATCTGTCTGCTACATATCACTTAAAGGTATTCAGTTAATTTATTACAAAGGACCTTTTAAAATAACTACACTGATTTAGCCATACAATTTTCTAAGGTAACTGTACACAATCTCTAGTTCAGATTGTGCATCTAACATCCCATTGTGCATTCTCAACAGTCAACGCTATTTTCCCATACAAATACAAACAACCACATAGTACTAATATTGGTCTAGCCTGGGTCTATAAAGCTGCTACTGTGTGTAGCCTTGGAATACATTCGACTTGCAAACATAGGTGGTTTGATGTTAGCGAATTTCCCAAACAGAGAATAAGGTATTACAGTAGGTTTTATGGTAAGACCTGAACCCGGGACCGATTTACTTTTTCGTTTTGAGGTCACCAGAAGACAAAAATACCCTCAGATAAAATTCATGGTTATGTCCGTTAGCGCAAAAAAATGATCCGAATTCGATTAAATTTGGCACAAACGTGTAAACCTATTTCATTCGAACAAGTTTACAATCAAGCATGATCGGACTATGAGAACGGGGGTTAATGGTTAAACATAAAACCTCAAAATTTCTTTGTAAAACATTTTGTAGAGCTTAAACAGATAATTTAGTATATTGAAGCGTTATTGTATGCTTATCGATTATGGAGAAATACAAAAAAAATAATTAAACATTCCCTTGTTATCCTTTTGGAGTTAAATAAACTGTTACAGTTTGCTTCTGTATGAATATATTTTAATGCATTTTGGAAATCTAATGGAAATTCACTTAGTCTGCAGGTTTGCTGTGGCGGGGGTATTTCAACTACAACTTTGTTAACATTTTCAGTATCAATGAAACCTTTTACTCCGAATGTGTTTTGTGTTTATATACGCCTACCTACATTTTTTGCATTTATTCTAAGGGAACAGATCATGGTTTGGTCTTGTGACTATTTCCGCCTACCTTTTGTTAGAAAACACTAACTATTGACAGACAAACATAAAATTGCATATGGGCCCAGAACCGATCTTGGAATCGAACCAGCGACCTTCTGATTCGAAGGCGAGAACTATAACCACTAGGATGCCCAGATATCTGCCATTTGATTTTAAAACACCCTTAGACCATTCCAGGAAAAAACATTTTGTCAAACAGTCCGTTTGAGCTGCATGCAAACCCCCCACAGCAGAAATAGTAATGAGATTATCACAGAGCACTATACAATGTTAGTCTAATAAGCTGCTTTATTATTGTGTATCTATCAATTGGCCTTTTAGCAGATTAAATATAACATAAACGGTAAAATGGTAAATACCTTTTGGCAGACTCATTACCATAAGCCTGAATTCATCAAAAGGCAAATATAAAACTGTTAAAGCCATTCTATGATCTAGTGTGTTTGGAAGATCTTTCCTTGCAATGCTCCTTACAAAGAAAAATTTGTAGCATTATAATTTCCTCATTAACATTGTAATTTATTATCTGGTAATGTGTTCAAAATACTAACACCTCCATCATTCCACTGAACGGTAAATTGAACCATATAGCCTACCATAGTCGTACGATATCTATGGCATATAATTTCAATGATAATTAATTGGTATGTATAAGAATCTTTCTTAGCGACGGTCTAAATTTCAGAGCAGTTTTAATTAAAACTTTCGGTCCTAATTTGTTGCTTAGCTTTGAAACTTTTTACTTACTTAGTTTCAGAATTGGAGGGACAAAAACTTCTTCTTTTTCAAGATTTCACTTGGATTTTAATTTCCCGAGTGAGTTTTAATCAGTTGATAAGTTTATACTCTGGTTGTAACTTTAAACTAGTAAAACTTTAGTTGAATAAGACCTGAGTTTATTTAAATGTCCAGAAGTTCCTGTTAATATACATTTAGTAAGAAACATTTACAGTAGTCTATAAAAAGTCTCAGGAAAAACTTTAACAAAATGTAATAGGCCTAACAAACAAACGATTTAGTAACATACATATATGCATTTAAATTGATGTCGGATATTTTAGGAAATTTATTGCATTAGATTTACTAAACCAGGCTTATTCGTTTAGCTAATTTAGTAAATTAATATTTTTAATGCATACCTAAAATTAAATACAAACCAAAAAAGGTAACACTAAGAAATAATGTATTTACTTTTAAATTTTCAAAGGATACTGTATGTAGTATGCGTGCTTTGCCAAGGGATGAAAAACATCGATTGTAGAACTTGCCGTAAAAGTTGCACGGTTGCAGACTTTATTCAACGGTTCAATAATTTTCAACTATTGTAAATAACAGTTCCAAAACAAACAATGTAACGTTGCAACGTGAAAACCAGATGTCTACAAATTAGACATGTTCTTTGGTCAAATTTCATTATCAAACCATGTTTTGGTGTTCTTCTTCTAATTATAGCGCTGCCAGTTCAATCATTAATCAGTAAATGGACAACTCAAGATAAGAATGGAAGAATAAGGTCCTTCCAGTACTTCCAGACTGCACTGTATTATTATTAGTATCGATTTGATCGTCAATTACTCGACCCATGTGCTTGATAATTGGGTTTTCAAAACATGTCCTTGGCTAAAAAGAACTGATCATATTCAGTAACAAAGCTACACAGCTCATGCAAGCCCAACTACACTCATCATGCATTTAGCATAAAATACGTGCAAAACGTAGTGAAGGGATTAACGTAATAAGTGATAGAACGAATTAATAATATGTTATAACTAAATAGAACATGTTCATATAATAATTTCGGTATAGTATGCAGACGGATGAAGATCGTTTACAATTTGCATTATGGATTTTTATTCGTGAATAATTTACTTTTATTAAATTTACAGCGAGTTATAAGCTCTAAAAATGTCAGTGATGGAAAGTATACATAATTTCATTTGTGAGTTTTATTCCAACTGTTTATAATCTACAAAACTTTGACTGTACAACTGAGATCCTAAAGCCTGTCATAACTTCGGGCCTGGAAATGTTGAAGTCAACTTTGCTGCTAAGTAGAGATTACGAAGGCGGTCTTGAGTCGTTTTTACTTCAAAACAGTTAACAGATTGACTTTTCCCTTAAGAATATTAATTAAATAAACTTTTTAACGATTCTTTAGGCAGGTTTATGATTTTTAATTTGTTACGATTAAGGTAAGTAATCCATAAGTGAAATTTGTTATTACAATAACCAATTTTGACCTACAAGTGAAGGATATTGTTCTTTAGATTATTTTAGTGATAAAAATAATAATTAAAAACATTTAGAAGAGAAGAGCACATTTTCTAGATCTTAGGAAATATTGTTTTCAACAAAGGCAGCAGCTGGTACCGTTATGAGCAGAAACGAAATCTCATTTTCAGTAATTGAAAAAATACGTTTCTTAATACAATCCTGACGAGTTAATAAAATAAGAGAAAGCTTTCTGAAGCACCAGGTGTTACCCACAGATCATATCAAAATGGTTGATTCTCAAGTTTTGCATTTTGAAAATCTTTTAAGCAATATGCCATTGGTGAATATGATGGAATATTCAATATTTAAATATTCAATATAAAATTATTGGTCTATATTTTTATGAGGACTTAATATGTAATAGACTACTTATGAGCTTATGTCAAACAAAAACTCTATATTAAAAATATATATTTTGGTACTGTAAAAAGGTTATGGTTATTAAAATTATAATTCCTTTTGAAATTCGTGGGTTTCTTGGTACTAAAAGTATTTTATGTTTCACCCAATAACAATCGAAGACAATTCATTGAGTTGTTAAAACAAAATTGAATATATTATTACAAACTAATTGAAGCAAACACGTTTACAAAGTGATTCAATGCAAACATCAAACAACAACCAGCAGAACCTTGTTTAATCACTAAATATTTACTTTCAATTAGACTTGGAAACAGCTGACTACGATTAGGCTTTATGACTATAATGGAATAGTAGACTGATTTAAGCTTTTACTATCATACATATTTTTTCAGTTGTTTACACAAAAATAATAAAAATTCCCCTTGAATACTGTTTAAGATGAAATACGTTTTTTTTTCTTAACTAAAGGTTAAAGCCCCTACTTGAACATTTATCGTAGAATACAATACCCCACCGCAGCAAGCCTGCTGAGTGGAAGAATTTACATTACCTGGTTGCACTTTCACTAAAATATTTCCACATAAAACATTTAGACTTATTATTTGTTCTTTTAAATGTATAAATTCTAAGAGTAAACAATCTCAGCCAAAAGCGAGGTCTTGACAGTCCAAACAAAAGTGTCAGTCGAAGAAAACTCTCCGTTCTTCGAGTTTCAGCCAACGGTTTATTTATAAAATATTTCTTTCTATGGGATATTTAATTATTTAAATGTCGTGTTTATTTATGAAAATATCATACAATTTTAGCTGGTGCTGTATTAATATGTATATTGTAATTAAACATTTTATCACATGTATGGTAGTGTAGTATGTATATTATTGGGCTACCATCATAGATTAAATAAGTAGACATAGATTAAAGGAGTGTCTACTCCTTTAATCTATGCTACCACGTATGTCTTTTGACTATATAGGCCTAAGTGCATACCTATAGTTTACTGTACATGTATATAACAGTATATATATTTTTTAATAGTATGAAAGCCAAACAAATAGAATATATTATGTATTTATTATTATATATTATTTATATATTATAATATATTTTTCATCGTTCATTAAGAATTATATGTTTAGGTGTAAACATTCTTTAACAAGTGTATAGTTAAACAATTAAATATCAATCACCATACTTTGTTGAATTTACCTTATATTTTGAAACTGTGATTTTCATCCGAATACAATATATAAAACTAAATTTTCCTAGAATGATAAATGTATAAATGTTTGGTGTAGACAATTACAGTTGGTTATGTTATATTTACATAAAACTAGGTAACAAATTAAAAAATAATATACAAACTTTGTCTATTTCCAAAAGAGCTAAATTTTTATGAAAATAAATTGAAGAACTTTGGTCGTACACATATTAACTGATTTCAAACTCTGAGAAATTTTATTTGAGCTTTACTGTTCAATTTCCAGTTTATTCATTCATTTATTTGCCATTTATTCATAAAATAAAAAGTATTAAGTATATGTACCTACTGGAATTACTTATTTATTAATACTAGATGTAGTCCAGTGGTCGAAAACTCGAAAAAATCTGTAATGTGCATACTTCTCTATTTTCACCCCACACTGTAAATACAACATGTGATTGGAATTTCTTCCATTTCTTTTTATTATTTCGTTGATATTTTGTCACCAGCATGGCAACCCATAAGACCCATGTTTTTCAATTTTAAATTCATTTTTGTGATTATATTTCAGCCTATTTTAATTTATAAAGGTATTCTGCACATCGACAGGCAAATATCTTTCTAATAGTATTCGTAGATTTTTACTGCGATGTACACGAGCTGAGAAAAAAGGTTTTCAAGAAACGTGCTCGTCTATTAATATATAGATTATCCACGCTGTTGTTCTAGTTATTGCTGTGCTAAAAATCACTTGACAGTTAACAATAAATCTTAAAACTACACTAGGGAAACTGGACAAGCAAAATCAGAATTAGTTTGACAAAATGGGGGTTTGATGAGTTTTAGTGTGCTATATTTCCTAATTAGGCCTATATTAAATATAGAATTCTGATTATCTTTACAATGGCAAAGAATAAGTAGTGAGGAAAGTGAGTATTTCACAAAGGTGTTATTTTTTTTAGTTTGGACTTCATTTGTGTAGAAATGTTTATATGCAATGCAAAATATTTTTAATAAAAAATAATTGTATGTTTACATGGTGGATATTGATATTGGCTACACCACTTTGTGTAACACTGTATGTATGTTGTTAACAAGTAAAAACAAAAATCTATGAAAAATCTGTTCAACCCAAGAGGAATTACTTGCCCTTCGGCATAAATTAATTACCTTCGTCATAAATCTTTTCAATAAAGACCAAGCAAAATTCAAGATAAATGGTAGGGATCAACGTTTAAACAGCAGACAAAAACCTTTTGTAAACGTGTAGTAAACATTTGCAGTGTTAGAAATGTTTGTATGGTGTTGAGAAAAGTCCCGACAAAATATGTTCACAGTAAACCTAAACACGTCTTTATCACCGGGAGGTCTATTGTTAAGTCGGCGTAGCCAACAACACAGCAATAAATTTCCCAAATCTCTCCTGAAATGTCCCTTTTTCTTGACTGACTCTATCTCCCAAAGCTAAGGCAAATATATGGCAACTTGGTTTACGTTTTAGTATCTCAGTTACATTTGAAGGGTACACGAGAAAAAGGGGCTCATCAACATTTTATAGATTTTTCAGGAACAGCTGTTTTCTGTTTACAAGTTGAATAATTTTATTAAATTTGGTCTTTAAAAAATTAGTAGATGACTTACTAAATACATAATTGTTATTTTGTGCAATAGAGTGTTAAAAATATTAATTTATACATTGTATTTAATTAAAATTTTAAAAAAGTTGCTTTTAGTACACAAATTGCACGGGAAGAAAGGGCTCATTTTAGCAATGAACTCTTATTTCCCCAGTTTTTTTAGGTTAGATAGGGTAATGGTAGGTTAAAATAACATGCACTCATTTGACACATCAAGAAATACAGTTTTATTTAAATAAAATTAACAAAACTATCCAAAGAACTCAAGAAAACATCTAGTACTGTAAATCCTGAATAGGGTTAAAATGTGTCTTCATCATTCATGCAATAGTTTCTCGAAGTATTCGGCTGCAGATGGGCTACAAAATTTCTTCAAGTCTTGAAGGTCTTTGTACTTTGCTTCTTTTAAGGGCAAACAATCTGAAAAGATCCAATATATCATAGTGGTTAAGCCACTTAAATTTATAAAATTAATAAACCCTCCAACTGCTAACGTTCGCGATCGTGACTCTTAGTTTTGGGTTTTTGTTGTTAAAACGTGTCTTGATGTTTATTACCTATAATAATGTATATTTTCTAACCCCCCATTAAATTCTGGACAAACTATTTATCTTGATTTTTTATTTATTGTACCAAAATCACGTAACAGGCTTCATAAACTAAAATAATGTATCTTTTTTGTATTTCTGAAATTGAGCCTATAGCCTACTCACACTAAACCTATTGAAAAAATTGTGATTTTCATATTGCTCTATCGCTCATTTTATTTTCTTTCATAAACTATATAGTTTTATACATTTAAGCTACAAAATGAGTTTTTTATATCCATTTATGTAAATGTCTGCGCCAAGTGTCAAACATACCTATAGCAGTTAATCGAGCACTCAGAAGGTTAATAGGTTTGAACAATTAGACATTTTTATTTATTTATAATAATAATTATGCATACAAAGCATTTTTATTTATTCATTTACTCTTTGGGATGGGTTATATTAGCCTATGTAAGGTTAGGTTAGATTAAGTTAGGGTAGGCCTATGCTTGTAATCGATAGATTAGATTAGGTTACCTAGGTTAGGTTTGGTTAGATCAGGCGAAAATTAAATTAAGTGATTGGCATAAACTTAATAGCTTACCTTTATAGCACGAATCAGGAAGGTTGAATTCATCCGACCTTCCAACATTGACTGGTGGCAATGGCTGGTTTTTTTTCTTACGACCTCTGTTTGGGACAGTTTTGTAGATAGAAGCACTTTCCAATGCCCCAAAATAACTCTTCCGGAATTGGACATGTTGACCACGAACAATATGAAGCTCTCGGATTGGACGAGATTTAAACGGGCACTTTGTAGCATATTTTTCATCCAAGAATTTGGTCCATCCTTTAATTTGTTCATGATCTACAACCTCTACCTCAAAATGTGATGGGTTTCTTCTAGATTCTTTAACTATATTGACCCAATCTTCAGGAACTTCAGCTCTGGATTTGGTGTTTATTAGTCCCATATTCTTGTCATTTTCCATATAGGAATGACCCCGAATGGGGAACGTCACTGTTACCGATTCTAACTTGTTTTCATAGTTCACTAAATTGAACAAAAATCTGAAGAAAGTAAAGTTCTTTTGTTGCCCAGCACAAGAGTCAGCAAAAATGCGTAAATGTTTGACATTTTCATCCAAATAGTTGTAAACAAAATGGTGTACGAATGTACAAACCTCGTCACTGCCTTTGCCTCCTTCTGTTTGAGGATACATGTAAAATACACTTCTGGCATCGGACAAAACATGTACATTGAATGCATAAACGGACAATTGTCTTTTGTAGTATATGTCGTTTGTAGGGATGTTAGGAACCTGTAAGTTCTTTCCATAATCAATACAAATGGCCTCTAGACTATCATCTACCTTGCTTTGTCGTTTTGCTTGTCTTTTCCTAGAATAAAACTGTTCAGCTTTTCGCTTGTGAACTTCATTTTCAACGTTCAACTTCCTAATATTTAATGTAATATTCGCTTTTTCAAATTCAGGAGCATTTTTTAACTCTAATTCTAATGATCTGACCTTTACCGTAAACTGATCACAAATGCTGCATGTGTCCGTCCTAGGGTATCCAAACGCAATGTTGAAGCTTTCACAAAAGATTTTTCTGTAAGATTCGTACGATACTTTGTACGTAGGAAATTTTTCCTTAAACATCATGTGCATCTTTACAACGTTTAACTCTTCGGGCAGATAGAGTTTGTTCGAGTCATGTAAGCCATAATGACTGCTACGCCCTTTAAAAGACGATATGTGACTTTTTACACAGTTTATTTCGTCATCTGTCAGTTTATGTGGCCTATTATTATGTTTACCTCGTTTATCTTTTGGGGACACTCCAACGAGTTTTAACGATCTGACTAGATATTCAATTTTTTTCTTGCTGATGCCATGTATAGCAATAAATGCTTTCTTACACACGATTTGTTCTGTCATCTTGCCATTAATTAAACCACGGATCTTATACTTATACACTGCATCACATTTTCGAGCATTTTCATTTTTTGTAGGACGGCGTACTGGAAGGACAGTAATTAGGCCGCAAAGATAAGAATTTTGTAAATCATGGGTCTCAAGAAGGTTGAAATTTTTAAGTATTTCAACCCTTGTTTCTTTCGGCACTGATTCAAAACATTTTAGACGGCATAGGCAGTTTGGGCCTGACTCATGACTCATAAGTTTAATTTTCTTACTTACTTCTTTCATTCTTCCGAACGACTTTCGCTTTTTGCTGTCATTTCCAAACTTTTTCACAAGCTCATCACTACTATCTTCGTTTTCATCCATAGTTTTTAACTTACGCAAATATTAGTTTGTAAAATGTTGCTAAAACACTCTTCACAACACTATTAGGAACAAAAACATAACCTCAAACTAGTTACAGTAAATGATATTGGGAGTAGTACAAGTTGTCGCCACCAGGAGAAACTGCAATGAGCCCCTTCTTCTCGCTTATTGCTTGAAAGGACTGCAATGAACTCCTTTTTCCCACGAATTGCTTGAAATGAGCTCCTTCTTCCCGAGTGTATTGATTTAAAACCGTGTATTTCCCGCTTAACCTATGAGACATATCAACACAATAATACGCTACATGGACTTGGTTGCTATGGCTACGTTTGTTTGTGTACCAATCTCAAAATCTAAAAAAATGCAATGAGCCCCTTTTTCCCGTGTGCCCTTCATTTATTAAACATAGAATACTGTAGTACTGTAGAATGAAACAAATGCTAAAAAATACAACACTGAAAAAAATTGTTATAAGCAAAATGTATAAGCACTTTTTGATAATTTAATTTGTATAACTAATGTAAGTTTAATATAAGTTTAATCCACAGTGTAGTTGACTAGTTTCTTGAATCCAGGAAGCAAGATGGTCTTAATGGCAATATGCGGGACTTCGGTCCCTCAGGCCCGGGTTCAACTTCTGCCAATCACTAATGTATTTTATAAGTTATAATTCCGTTAGCTTCTAGTCATACCCTGAAATAATGAGGAAAACTGTTCGTGACAGAGCATTGTGTCCAAAGATGTGAATCGTGACATAAAAAGTATAGTTTGCCCCTTATAATATAAAATACAGTGTGAGAAGGTCAACACTACGATAAATAATCCTGCGTATATATCCTAAATATATTGTAGCATTAAAAACAAACTTGTTGGACACTATACCATTTTACAAAGAAATGTATCTCGAAATGAAAAAAATATATTCACTGAATTTAGATCAATTTAGGTGTTTCGAACCCATAAATAAAAACAAAATATAACCTTTGCATAAAATAAGAATAGCATTCGAGGTATCTCTTGGTTTGGTTTGAGTTAATATTACCAAAGTTTTGCCATTTATGTCAAGAAACACGGTGCGTTACGCTTTCTTATATGGTAATAGTCCTGGTTTTCAGGAGCTAGAAGCGATTCTGGTGTGTGGAAAGTTAATTCAACAGATAGTAAAATTCTGTTATAGTATTCAAAAATCACTATGTATTTGCTAGATGCATATTGCAAATTACCATCAAATGGATGCATTTGATCTTACATGTAGAGTTTCCATGAAAAACTCTAGTTTGAACTAAGAAATTGAGTCCATCATTCACCTCAACTAAAGTAAACACTTCTACTGAAGAAGTAGCAATTACAACTAAGGTTGGTTTTAAAAAGACATTAGGTCCAGACTAACATGGTTTACATTCACCAGAACAGGAGGTTTAGACCAATCAGGTTTAGATACATTAGGTTTAAACTAAGAAGCTTCGGATCAAGGTGTAACAAATAAAAATTCTTAAAAGTTCAATGAATGAAACGTTTAATTTATAAAATGCATACATACAACATTGGAAGTAATATGCTGCGATTTCGTTTAAGTTAAAAGTAAATATACTTCACTTTACTTTTAATACTTTAGTTTTAATTGCAACCATGCGAAAGTAGGTATTTTATGCTAAGTATGAATGGAGCTGAGTGTAGTATGAGTAGCACGATCATATACCTAGAGGAAGTTGTAAAAATGGTGCAAGTTAAGACGAATCCAGAATATTTAGTTTTTATTCAATACCATATACCAGGCTCTAGGAAATATAAGGTTATGTCACTCAAGATGAACAGAATTCCATACATAAAAAATGTATAGTTCTTGGATTAGGTGGAAAAGCACAATACATGTACATTGAAATAGTAGAAAGGGGTAATCATTCGAAACTATCGCCCAAACGACAACAATATAAGGCATTTAATATAACTATCTTCAGATTTAACAATGTTTTAAGACGTACAAGTACTGTCCAAATTCAATGATAATAATAGTTTAATTATAATAAATTAACTATGGTAACTATAATAAATAGCTTATTCCCTATGGGAAATTCGCTAAAATAAACTAGATTGCATTATAGGGTAAGTGTTCACCGTGGCAGCAGAATTAATTTGTTTAATTAATTAGAGCTGCTTTTGATATTCAGTTAGAGATGCAATTTCCCAAGCTGCGGTGTTCTAATCAAGGAGATTAACGGAGCGGTTCAACTAAGGGATTAAATTTCCTCTAAATAATAATCACATTGCCGGTATTTATCTCTTTAGTAAAAGCAAACATTAAAGTACGAGGGAAGTGTTGCTATCATAGATTAAACCTACTCCCTTGTCGATGATGTTGTATGGCGTATTTTATATAAGAAGCATGTTCGTGTTCATGTTCACTTAACTTTTCACCATCTGACAATAAACCGACCTAACGTTAAACACAATAAACAATAAGAAAATGTCACAATAAAACCATAAAACGATCTATTAAAAAATGTCTGATTGTCATCTGGCACTATAACCAAAGAATTAAGTGCGAAAAAAATAACAGTAAACTGTCACATACATTCTCCCATTAGCTTGTCAACAATCACTACAATATGTAAGTAACTATGTTTTTATAGATGAGATCACAAACGAATTCAATAACCTTTTTTCCGTTCAACAGCCTTGGGGGTTCCACAATTTTATTTCGAATGAAAAGAACCATAAAATACTAAATTTTAATCTAAATCGGTATGGCCACGTTTGTGAAAAAGGGAAATCTGCATTAAAATCAATACAAAAAATTAGAAACCCCTCTTGTAGATCCCATGTATTAGTACCCTACATACAAAAAATTGGACCACAGGTGTGGTCTATAGTTAGTTCAGTACACATAAATTATTTCGAATACTACTTTTTGGGGTTCATGTGGAACCGAAACTGATATATATCCACCCAAAACTCTAACTCGAAATTTTTGAAGAAAATAATACACTCCTTCTAGGGGAAGAAAGTAAAAAAGTTAGCGTCGATTTTCGTAAACGAAACCGGCATTAATTGCTAACGATTAATTTAAGTTTATCTTACGGTGAAAAGTCTACTTTAAAGTCTCAAATATCCTGAAATGATAATTTATAATTATTATAAGTAATTACAGTATCTTGAGATTATACTTTTATAAGATAGCATATAGGAAAAACTATTCGCAGCATTTAAAGACCTATATAATTAAATTATTAACATTGTCGAATCAAAAGTTGCAACAATACAAATCTTGACTTATGCACGAATCTAGGATAGTACGATTCCTATAATACTCGTTAAAGTGTGCATTTATTTCACCCCCATTATAATCAGTTGTTGTAATAAGTTGTAAATCAAACAACAATACACTTAGGTACTTAAACGCCCTCTGCGAGTTAGCAGGTGTTGGGGCCTGGAGAATTTGCAGATTGTGGTATCAAAACGACTTAGTCCTACTACAGTATGCTGCGACTTTAGCATGAATTTATGGAATCAAACAAGCTGAAACATCTGGTTAACCAAGAGTAATCAAGCATTCTTGGAGCCTTGCTGTTTTAACTCATAAAACAATTATAAAACTAAAAAAGAATATTTCTAATCTCACATTTCTAATCCATTTGGTATTTGAAACGATATTTTGAGATCGTCAGTGACTGTGTCAAATTAGTATTGTTCTTATGGCGGGAAAATCAAAGATGGCTTCCAGCTTTCAAAGCCTCTATTGGAAAAACGATTATTAAACCACATAGTTAATTTCTAATTCCTCAGTGCCCTAGAAAAATTCAATTACTCTAGTATTAAAAAAAATAAATTTTGTATGGTAAATAGCTCTTCAGCGGCTGTTTGAAATTCATCCAAAACGTCCACCTGCCTCCAAGGACTCTTAGGGAGAATTCTGACAACTATGGTTTTAGTAAAAAATCAAATGGTGTAGAAGTATTTCACTATAGAATGTGCGATGACAGCAACTGTTATGACCCATCAACCTGGTCACCAAAAAAATCTAAAAAATAATTATACAGGGTGTCCCGGAACTCTCTACCAATATTTTAGGGCATTGATCCTGGGTAAGAAACGTACCTAAATATCATATATAAATTGTCCGGAAGTCCTTAGTTACTCACACAGCCGCCATTTTGTTTTTTCAGTTATTAATTTTTTTCTAAAGAATGGTTAAACATACGAAATGGAAGCTTTGCACAAACATTAATGACAACTAGACAAAGCTACAAAATAATTATGAAGATTTTTCAAATTCATAAAACAAAATGGCGGCCATTTAAAATTTTCTTTCTGAAATAACTCAAAAACCATTGATTTTGAAAAAAATTTAAATGGCCACCATTTTGTTTTATGAATTTGAATAATCGTGATAATTTTTTGGTAGCTTTGTCTAGTTGTCATAAATGTGTGTGTGAAGTTTCCATTTCGTATGTTTAAC
Organism: Macrosteles quadrilineatus; assembly: GCF_028750875.1. Classification (NCBI taxonomy): domain Eukaryota; kingdom Metazoa; phylum Arthropoda; class Insecta; order Hemiptera; family Cicadellidae; genus Macrosteles; species Macrosteles quadrilineatus. Next base: position 8,693,589 of record NW_026542601.1, on the reverse strand, counting down.
CATTCTTTAGAAAAAAATTAATACATGAAAAAAACAAAATGGTGGCTGTGTGAGTAACTAAGGACTTCCGGACAATTTAAATATGATATTTAGGTACGTTTCTTACCCAGGAGCAATGCCCTAAAATATTGGTAAAGAGTTCCGGGACACCCTGTATATAAAATAGAGTTTTAGGCACTAGCACATTCTGCGACTGGCTCACATAACAACGTTAAAAAAAAATACCCCCGTCGCAGCAAACCTGCATACTAAGCGAATTTCCATTTACCCGGCTTGATTTCTACTAAAATATTCCCTATAAATTTTCAGATTTATTTCCTATTTAAATAACATTAATTTTAGTGAGTAGTTAGGTTTGCTGCTACGGGGAAGATGTTGAGGTGTGTTTTTTTGAATTGAAATATTGATAGCTTAGTATGAAATAAGCCAAATTGCCAAATTTGATTAAAATATATCCATAAACAAGCAAACTAGAACAGTTTATTTATTCTCCATAAGAATAACATGGGAATTTTAAATTTACAATTTTTTTAATTTTCTCCGTAGTCAATGAACATTAAAAAAAACTTCAATATACTAAATTATTTGTTTTTTTAAGCTCTTCAAAATGGTCTAGAGAGAAATTTAGAAATTTAAAGTTTTTAGGGTCAAAAATGAGAAAACCCCATTTTTACCCCATAAAACCCCCCATAAACCCCTGATCCCATGGTCCGATTATGCTGGTTCGCGAACTCGTTCGAATAAATGTAGGTTTACACGTTTGTACCAAATTTCATCAAAATCGGATCAATTTTGCTCGAGTTATCGCGCTAACGGACACATATATAAATAAATAAATATATATATATATATATATATATATATATAATATGAATTTGAACGGATGGTGTTTTTGGCCTCTGGGGACCTCAAAACGAAAAAGTAAATCGGTCCCAGGTCTAGGTCTTACCATGAGACCTACGGTAATAGCTTATTCCCTATATGGGAAATTCGCTAAAAATGGCGAATGTTCGTTTATTTTAAGCTAATTTGAAATATGGTAATAAAATAGTTATTTTTATCAAGGAGTAAAAAAATAGTAAGATGAAATTTGTCAGGTCTTATCTAAGGAGTAGGGACTACATGTGTGTTCCAATGTAGTAATACTTGCAACTGAACTGTCATTAGTTACTCACACAGCAAAGTCCCTGAAAGTGAACTGTGTCCAATATGGTGGTATCCACCAATCAACTTACCTATATGCAGTAAAGTTCCCATTTCAAGTAGGTAGCCTACAAATTTTCTTAGAAATAATGGCAAACATTACAATACTTCCTCATTTCGGAGCTTTGAAACCACAGTGCACAGTCCTACGATTTTCATGTTCACTTTGTGATTTAAAGAAATAGTAAAGCGTTATTAGTATTGTTATTTATATTGAAAGAAATAGTATTATATATAAAAAAATGTTATTGAATAGTCATTGTATACCTCAAATACTATTTTTAATTGTGAAAATAAGTTTAATCCTCAACCGAAGTCCAAACTGCTAACAAACTACGGTTTCAAAATAAATAGGCTTTGTGATTAACAAATAATTAACAATATAATAAATTATTCTTATAGTTAATAATAATAAAGAAAGCGATTTACTATTGATAAATTGATTGTTTCTTATTTACGAGAAAACTATCCCTTCAATGTCTATTAATCTCCAATTGTAAAAGGTTGTAAATGTGGAGGAGTGTAGTCCGTTTGGAGCCTACACGTTCTAACTCACAAGACAATTAAAAGCTACAAACCAAAATAATAATATCATACTATACTAGATATTTAAATTACAATCACTTGGAAATACACGCAAAACAACAAACAAAATTTCTAATCTCACAGTCTACTAGATATTTACATTATGACCACTTTTGTGTTTGAAAACTACCTGTTGATGTTAATTAACTCTTCAGCAGTAGTTTGAAATTATCCAAGATGATCGCTAGCCTCCAAGGAATCTTAAGTGTCCTTCAAGGTTAGCGGCCATCTTGTTCGTTTCGAACAGCTGCCAAAGAGTTATTTGTGGTTCAAAAATATGTTTTCAAACACCTAAAGCGGTTATAATTTAAATACCTAGTATACAGTGAGATTAGAAATTTTATTTGTAGTAGTTTTTAAATTGTTTAACGAGCTATATCGTCTAGGATCTAATGACTAAACCAATAGCCGTATGTTTGTATCATCGATTCCTATTATTACTACATAGAGATCGATGGTTTGTATAGCTGGTTTTCTTTTCAGCTACAGTTTTACTACAAAATAAAGATTTGTCCAGCCCTTTGTCCCACTACGTCTACATAATTTGCTTCAACTACCCTTTAGGTACATCACTCTTTTCAATACGATGTTTGCCTTTTGGAGTGACATTGTTACAATTAGTTTTTATTTAGTCCTTGCAAAGATTGGACATAATCAGGTTGTAATTTTACTACGTATTCAATTCAATTATTTATTTATTAAATGTTACAAAACATGTTGACACGCAATAAAAAAACAGTTTTGATATGTTACAAAAAATTATTTTGACATGCATAGTAAAATAAATAATAAATATAATCAAAGTCCATCTTGCTGAAGAAAAACTTCCAGTATTTTAACATACACACAAAATACAATAAATAGCCATGAATAATGTACAGTACAAATAATGACATATTTAAAGTAAATTTTAGCAATGAATTAAATATATATAGGATGACAATTAAGTCTTAGGACGACTCTATAAATATAAAACGTAAAGAGGTAACACAACAGAATTTGGCACTTCATCACTGGTAATAGCTAATTTTCTGTGTACATGATGATCGGATTAACCTATGAGGGACGGCCCATAGGGAGTAAAGGTTAGCGTAAGCCTATGTCGATATGTACATCAAATTAAATGTCTTGTTGAACTAGAAACAATATCGCAAACCAGACTTTAAATAGGCAAATAGTCATAAATGGCAGCCGTTCAAAGATTTCTTGAATCTGCTATTTTGAATCTTTAAACGGCTGCCATTTTATTCTTAATTGTTTTTTTTTAGCTAAAATGTGCGGCATTGTATTCTACGAATGAAGACCTTTAATTTGATGTGCTTATACCATCCTATGTTAAAGTTTATGATTTTCTCCTGTCTTCTGGCACACGCCCCTCAGGAGGTAGTGCCATTGCAAATTCAATTAATTTTTGAACAGCTGTCATTTTTTGTTCGATTGTCCTTTTGAGGTCCGATTTGCGGTATTGATTTCTGTTTAACAGGGCTCTCTCTTTTTTTACAAAGTCATACATTAGTCCTAAAACTTAATTGTCACCCTGTATATGTATATAACAACAAGAACGAATAAAATAAATACACCTAAATCAAGAATGTTATAGAGAAGATCGGATTAGTACAAAGAACAGATTAGATATATGATTTAATGCATCATATTCAAAAGTCCTATACGGATCTCATGTTCTATTTGTGTTTGGAGCAATGTGATGACAAATGCCGCTCTAACGACCACTTTCGTGTGAACGTTTGAGAACACTTTGGACATTTTTCATGCTGTTGACGTGGTGTGTGCGTTGACGTATCAGACGAATGCGTTAACATATGCTTCTTTAATTGGTACTTTTGATTGAATGTTTTAGGACATGTTGGGCATTTTTCAGCAAGTTTATTTGTATGAGTCAACATATGACGCTTCAAAGCATCTGACCTTAAAAAGGTTCTATTACATGTTAAACATTTCCAAGGTCGTTCCCCGGTATGCCTCAGCATATGCCGCTTCAAATTTGTTAGGTCTACTTTTTCAAACGTTTGTTTACAAATAACACATATTTCATGTCGTCCCTGTTTAGAACGAGCTTTTGTGTGAGATTTACTGGATACAGCACTTTCATTAGTTTGTTTGCCTGCGTGCCACAATGACATATGCGTCCTTAAATTACATTTTTGAGCAAAAGTCTTATCACACATTAGACACTTGTTGGGACGTTCTCCAGTATGTGTCATCATATGTTCCCTTAAATAGGCCTTCCTTGTGAATGATTGAAAACATAAAGTACATTTCTCAGGTCGAATGTTTTTATGCATCATTATATGCCCCTTCATATTGTGTTTATATGCAAAACGTTTTTCACAAAACGGACATTTTTCAGGAAGTACACCTGTATGCTTTGACATGTGAACCTTTAATTTTGTTTTAGACTTGAATGTTTCGCTACATAATGCACATTTTAGAGGTCGTTCATCAGAATGGTTAAACATATGGAACTTCAGAGAAAGGAATTTTAATGTTTTGTTACATATTGAACATTTTACAAAAGGCCCTTCAGGATGCCTTAACGTAATATGCTTTTCCAGACTGACTTTTGTCATTAATGTTTTGTAACATATCTGACATTGATTCGATGTTTTGTTTCCAAGCCTAACGCTCTTAGTTTGGCCCTCTGAAAGCGCTCTTGCAGGTAAATCTTTGTCACACATTTTTGCTTTTGTTCTGATAGACTTAGATTATACTTTGATTCGCCAGAGCTCTGACTCACATGGATTTGCCAACTTGATGTTAGTCGTTTGGATTTTGCTTCACCACTTTTTAGTTAATATTCCAACAGTAGGCTCAGATGTATTTTCAGGCGTGTTTTATTTAGCATATTCTATTGAAATTCCATTCAGTTGATATCCTATTTAGTATATTATTGGCTGATCTTTGGACAGTAGCTATTTTGAAACAAGGTGTTTAAGGCATGTACTAATTGATATTCTGCTCTTATTTCATGGTATGTATCCATTGGTCAAAGTTTTGTGTATTTCATGGTTTTAAACATTATTTGAAAATCTTCTTTTCTGTAAAATAGAAATTAGGATTAGGATACGATCGGTGTGGACCTAGAATAGTTCCTAGAATGCACAATTTAAATCTTCAGTTGCTACATTAGTTTCACTGACAGCTTCTAATAGACTACAGTACATTATTTATGACTTTAAAAGTAAGGACATGTTTGTTATAAACAAACTTGTATTTAATGGCCTGGGTGGCTTCCTTTAAGTGTTTGGCTTTAAATTTTTTTGGGTACACTGGTGTATATACCGATTAAAAATGTGATGATGGTATATTTCACCTAGGATGTAAAGCGAATTTTTTCGACTCGAGTTAAAGTTTAACGTTTTCGATCAAGAAATGAGTAGTGGTTGGAAAACACTTTTGCCCGTGTGACCGGGACGTAAAGTTGTAAGAGGGTGGACTCATGGTCCAAGCACGTCAACCGAAGCTTATTGTGCATCGACCGGGACGTCGCAAGGCATTGGCAGCAGAGGCCCCCGTATATATTTCTTTATTCTTATTTTTAATGGAATTGTCGTAACCTACTTACTAGAAGAGTAAGAGATTAAATATATTTTCTGGCGCTTCTACATCCCCACTTCGTCATGAAGAATAATATAATCATGGGAGAGAGCGTAGCGCATTAATTTGTATGTTGTACGTCGAACTACCGCCCTACTTTAGTGTGAACTGCAAGGCGGGGATTTTTTCTTGGACAGTTGGCAGCGCCGCTGGGCTTTTGTATTTTGTCTGATCAAAAGTGAGAAGTAGTAAATTGTTTATATAGTCGATGGTAGTGGTGGCAATAAGGCTTAACATAACCTGGTCACAGACTGCTTTATTGTTTATGTTTACATTAACACTGTTTTTAAATGTCTTTTAAAATTGAATTGCTTATGATGTTTTTATTCATTTTCGGTTGTTATTGATCTTAATAGTCAATAGACCTACAGGTAGTGCACTCTCACGGGTCACCCTCTTCGCTCCACTACGGGAAAACGGACAATCAGTTAAAAAAATTATTAAACATCGTTGTACCGGTTCAAACTAGACATACTATTATGTCCAGACTGATCAGCATCGATTAAAATTGTTTGAAAAGAAAACAACCTATAATGGATCAAAATTTTTGAAATACATACCAAGTTACAAATCTATATCGTCTAGCATCTAATGACTAAACCAAAAGACGTATGTTTGTATCATCGATTTCTATTATTACTACATAGCGATCGATGGTCTGTATCGCTGGTTTTCTTTTCAGCTACAATTTTACTACAAAATAAAGATTTGTCCAGCCCTTTGTCCCACTACGTCTACGTATTTTCTTCAACTACCCTTTAGGTACATCACTATTTTCAATACGATGTTTGCCTTTTGGAGTGACATTGTTACAATTATTTTTTTTTGGCTTTGCAAAGATTGGACATAAGTAGGTTGTAATTTTACTACGTATTTACAATTCAATTAGTTATTTATTAAATGCTACAAAACATGTTGACATGCAATAACAAAGCAGTTTTGATATGTTACAAAAAGTTATTTTGACATGCATAGTAAAATAAATAATAAATATAATCAAAGTCCATCTTGCTGAAGAAAAACTTCCAGTATTTTAACATACACACAAAATAAAATAAATAGCCATGAATAATGTACAGTACAAATAATGACACATTTAAATTGACCTTTAGCAATGACTTAAATATATATAGGATGACAATTAAGTCTTAGGACGACTCTATAAATTTAAAACGTAAAGAGGTAACACAACAAAATTTGGCACGTCATCACTTGTAATTTTCTGTGTACATGATGATCGGATTAACCTATGTGGGACGGCCCATAGGGAGTAAAGGTTAGACTAAGCCTATGTCGATATGTACATCAAATTAAATGTCTTGTTGAACTAGAAACAATGTCGCAAACCAGACTTTAAATAGGCAAAAAGTCATAAATGGCAGCCGTTCAAAGATTTCTTGAATCTGCTATTTTGAATCTTTAAACGGCTGCCATTTTATTCTTAATTGTTTTTTTTAGCTCAAATGTGCGGCATTGTATCTTACGAATGAAGACCTTTAATTTGAGGTGCTTATACCATCCTATGTTTACGTTTATGATTTTCTCCTAGCTTCTGGCACACGCCCCTGAGGAGGTAGTGCCATTGCAAATTCAATTAATCTTTGAACAGCTGTCATTTTTGGCTCAATTGTACATTTGTGTTCTGATTTGCGGCATTGCTTTCCGTTTAACAGGACCTTTCATTTTGTGTAATTTTTTAGTAGATTATTATTACTAGTAATGATATGCCAAATTTGGTTGAGATATCTCTTTTCGTTACAAAGTTATACATTCGTCCTAAAACTTAATTGTCACCTTGTATATGTATATAACAACAAGAACGAATAAAATAAATACACCTAAATCAAGAATGTTATAGAGAAGATGGGATTAGTACAAAGAACAGATTAGATATATGATTTAATGCATCATATTCAAAAGTCCTATACGGATCTCATGTTCTATTTGTGTTTGGAGCTATGTGATGACAAATGCCGCTTTAACGACCACTTTCGTGTGAACGTTTGAGAACACTTTGGACATTTTTCATGCTGTTGACGTGTGTGTGTTGACGTATCAGACGAATGCGTTAACATATGCTTCTTTAATTGGTACTTGTGAATGAATGTTTTAGGACATGTTGGGCATTTTTCAGCGCGTTCATTAGTATGAGTCAATATGAAGCTTCAAAACATCTGACCTTGAAAATGTTCTATTACATGTTAAACATTTCCAAGGTCGTTCCCCGGTATGCCTCAGCATATGCCGCCTCAAATATCTAAATTTTTTAAACGTTTGTTTACAAATCACACATATTTCACTTCGTTGCTGTGAAGTAGGAGCCTTTGCGTGAGATTTTTTGGCGACACTCTTATTAGTCTGTTCATCTGGGTGCCACAATGACATATGCGTCCTTAAATTAAATTTTTTAGCGAAAGTTTTCTCACACATTAGACACTTGTAGGGACGTTCGCCAGTATGTGTCATCATATGGTCCCTTAAATAGGTCTTCTTTGTGAATGATTTACTGCATAAAGCACATTTCTCAGGTCGAATGTCTTTATGCATCACAATATGCTCCTTCAATGTATGTTTATATGCATAACGTTTTTCACAAAACGGACATTTTTCAGGAAGTACACCTGTATGCTTTGGCATGTGAACCTTTAATTTTGTTTTAGACTTGAACGTTTCGCTACATACTGCACATTTTAGAGGTCGTTCATCAGAATGGTTAAACATATGGAACTTCAGAGAAAGGAATTTTAATGTTTTGTTACATATTGAACATTTTACAAAAGGCCCTTCAGGATGCCTTAACGTAATATGCTTTTTCAGACTGACTTTTGTCATTAATGTTTTGTAACATATCGGACATTGATTCGATGTTTTGTTTCCAAGCCTAACGCTCTTAGTTTGGCCATCTGAAAGCGCTTTTGCTGGTAAATCTTTGTCACACATTTTTGCAATTGCTCTGATAGACTTTGATTATACTTTGATTCGCCAGAGCTCTGACTCACATGGATTTGCCAACTTGATGTTAGTCGTTTGGATTTTGCTTCACCACTTTTTAGTTAATATTCCAACAGTAGGCTGAGATGTATTTTTAGGTGTGTTTTATTTAGCATATTCCATTGAAATTCTATTCAGTTGATATCCTATTTAGTATATTATTGGCTGATCTTTGGACAGTAGCTACTTTCAAACAAGGTGTTTAGGCATATACTAATTAATATTCTGCACTAATTTCATGCCATGTATCCATTGGTCAAAATTTCATGAATTTCATGGTTTTAATCATTTTTTGAAAATCTTCTTTTCTGTAAAATAGAAATTAGGATTAGGATACGGTCGGTGTGGACCTAGAATAGTTCCAAGAATGCACAATTGAAATCTACAGTTGATACATTAGTTTCACTGACAGCTTCTAATAGACTACAGTCAATTTTTTATGACTTTAAAAATAAGGACATGTTTGTTATAAACTTGTATTTAATGGCCTGGGTGGCTTCCTTTAAGTGTTTGGCTTTAAATTTATTTGGGTACACTGGTGTATATACCGATTAAAAATGTGATGATGGTATATTTCACCTAGGGTGTAAAGCGAATTTTTCCGACCCGAGTTAAAGTTTAACGTTTTCGATCAAGAAATGAGTAATGGTTGAAAAACACAATTTTTGCCCGTGAGACGTAGCAAGGCATTGGCGGCAGAGGCCCAGCCAATGGCGCAGAAGCATTGGGGCCCAAAATTGGCTTATGAATAAGTGTTAGAATAATTTAATTCGTAGTTTTAATGGAATTGTGGTAAGCTACTTACTAGAAGAGTAAGAGATTAAATATATTTTCTGGCGCTTCTACATCCCCACTTCGTCACGTAAAATAATATAATCATGGGAGAAAGCGGAGCGCATTTGTATGTTGTACGTCGAACTACCACCCTACTTCAGTGTGAACTGCAAGGCGGGTATTTTTTCTTGGACGGTTGGCAGCGCCGCAGCGCTTTTGTATTTTGTCTGATCGAAAGTGAGAAGTAAAGTGTTTATATAGTCGATGGTAGTGGTGACAATAAGGCTTAACATAACCTGGTCACAGACTGGATTATTGTTTATGTTTACATTAACACTGTTTTTAAATGTCTTTTTAAAATTAAATTGCGTATGAAGTTTTTATTCATTTTCGGTTTGTACCGACGGTAGTTAGTTTTAAATTGAAATAAACAAAACAAAATCAAATTATTTAACCATTGGCTAGATTAAGATTAAGAAAGAGTGTCCAGCAGTTTAAAAGATTTAGTTTGTAGGGTTGGTAGTGGTGATTGATAACCCATTTCAAGTTTTGTCAGTTAAGTTCACTGGAAATATGGTCTACAAATATGTGGTTGCTGTAGAAATTACAGATATCAACCACTTCTTGTTCACCTTCTTATGATTGGTCCAGTAGCTTTTGTACCACTTCTAGTTGCTGTGCACGGTATCTGCTAGTGCCAGTTCTGACCATTAAACCAGTGTCTCTGTTTAAAGTAAGATCTTTCCAGTATTTTTATTATTTAGTACAAGTTTTGGAAGTAATAAGAGTATATTTGATTTTGTTGGGAAAGTGTATTTTGTGATATTTGAGAAACATAAAATATATATACAGGGTGTCTCAGACCACCCGGCCGGCTTGTATAGCTCCAATATGAAAGCAAATGGAAACCTAATTGCAACTGGAACCCCCTATTTTGACCCCAAGGAATTCAGCTAAATTATTTTCAACCCCAAAAAAGCACCCCAAAGGGCAGATTTTGGGGGGTGGGGGTGGTTTTTGGGAAATATTCAAATGTAAAGGGGGGTCGTGTTATACCTCATTTTAAAGGTCCTTTAGTCCTGAGTATTTTAGTGGAAAAAGATTTAAATTATCTTCATCCCTATTTACAGGGTGTTCAAAAACGTACAAAAAATAGACCTTTGAACTACTTTTCACTGTAAAGAGGTGGAATTTCGTGGGGGGTTCAAATTTTTATAACAGTTTAATTGCTAAATGAGCTTTCAAAAAACTCCGGTTTCAACCCTTTTGCTATCTTTTTACTTATGTTACGCATTTTCAAACTTTTCGAAGTTTCAAAAGCTGTTATCTCAAAAATTCCAAATGGAAACATGGGTTTCATTACAAACCACATTGTAGCCCTTAAAATTAGCTACAAATTTTGTATTTAATGTTTTTTGGTATCTTCATTGGTTAAAGAGATATAGCGAAATTAGTGTATTTTAATGTTTTATTAAATGGTATTCAAAGTGTTTGCTGTTGTAAATGTACACCTCTAGGTCTCAATTAAAACTAATTTTGTCTAAAAAAATAAAATAGTACTCAGATTGTTGATCTTGGAAGATTGATAGAGAAAAGAACACAACTGCAAATATTCTTAGTTATTTTACAATTCCATGGCTCTAATAGTGCTTGAATTGAATAATTTGTTTGAATCAGCATTAATAGCCTACATACCGCTGGACTTCTACAAATGCTTAAATTGCCTTCCATTTTGTTCCATGCAAACCCCAACTCTGTTTATAGGCACGTAGTACTTCTTCTCCACTATGCTATTTACGTACTGTATTGGTATTTTACTACCGCAGATGCATTCACCTCTCGTACAGGTCCAGTAAGTTCCTTAAAATTTGTTTTATTTGATCAAACATGATCAGTTTCACACACACGCTCATTGATTTCATGATGATTTTTTAATATTTACAAGTAGCATTTATAGACAGTATTCATTCAAAGCACTATTAGAGCCATGGAATTGTAAAATAACTAAGAATATTTGCAGTTGTGTTATTTCCTTTATCAATCTTCCAAGATCAACAATCTGGGTAGTATTTTTATTTTTTAACATAATTAGTTTTAATTGAGACCTAGACGTGTACATTTACAACAGCAAACACTTTGAATACCATTTAATAAAACATTAAAATACACTAATTTCGCTATATGTCTTTAACCAATGAATATACCAAAAAACATTAAATACAAAATTTGTAGCAAATTTTAAGGACTACAATGTGGTTTGTAATGAAACCCATGTTGCCATTTGAAATTTTTGAGATAACAGCTTTTGAAACTTCGAAAAGTTTGAAAATGCGTAACATAAGTAAAAAGATAGCAAAAGGGTTGAAACCGGAGTTTTTTGAAACCTCATTAGCAATTAAACTGTTATAAAAATTTGAACCCCCCACGAAATTCCACCTCTTTACAGTAAAAAGTAGTTCAATGGTCTATTTTTTGTACGTTTTTGAACACCCTGTAAATAGGGATGAAGATAATTTAAATCTTTTTCCACTAAAATACTCAGGACTAAAGGACCTTTAAAATGAGGTATAACACGACCCCCCTTTACATTTGAAAATTTCCCAAAAACCACCCCCACCCCCCAAAATCTGCCCTTTGGGGTGCTTTTTTGGGGTTGAAAATAATTTAGCTGAATTCCTTGGGGTCAAAATAGGGGGTTCCAGTTGCAATTAGGTTTCCATTTGCTTTCATTTTGGAGCTATACAAGCCGGCCGGGTGGTCTGAGACACCCTGTATATTTTTGGGCTATTTAGTCTTTTAATTTATCTCACTTCTACTACCAGCATAAATTAGATTCATCCTAAATTGAAGTATACTACCTAATTGGCTAAAGTTTGGGGTATAGGTTGTTATTGATCTTAATAGTCAATAGACCTACAGGTAGTGCGCTCTCACGGGTCACTCTCTTCGCTCCACTACGGGAAAACAGACAATCAGTAAAAAAAATGTTTAAACACCGTTGTACCGGCTAAAACTAGACAGACTATTATGTATATCATGCTGTAGCTGTAGATGATGCCACAAACAACTTTCAGTTATGGACCTATGTCTATTTTTTTATATTAAATTATTTGTTTGTGAGAGTAAATAAATTATCATTCAGTAGTTTGCTTCTTTATATTTTGATCAAATTCAGCAAAAAAACAACCTTTTATAATAATACCCCCGCTGCAGCAATCCTGCAGGCTAAGCAAAAATTCCATTTACCTGGCTGAAATTCCAATTAATTATTTCCTTAAAATTGTCAGATATATTTCCTATTTAAATATCATTAATTAAAACTTATTTTCATTGAAATATTGATAACATAGTATGAAGTAAACACATTTTCCAAATTTCATTTAAATGTGTCTATTCACAAGCAAGCTACAGTTTATTTATTCTTCATAAGAATAACATGGTAATTTTAAAATTGCACTTTTATGGAATTTAGTTTGTAACCCTTAGACATACAACAAAACTTCAATTTTCTAAATTATTTGTTTTTTTATGTGTACAAAATGGCTCTGAAAGAAATTACAAAATGATATGTATTTTAGGTGAAAAATGGGAGAAACCAATTTATACACCATAAAACACCCATTCCCATAGTCCGATCATGCTGGTTCGCGAACTCTTCGAATAATTGACATAGATTTGTTTATGCCACCTGGCATGAATTAGCAGAGATGTAACAAAACGAAATGTTAGCGGATATTATCGACCACCTGTTATATACAGAAATAGGCTATGTCACATTTAAATTAAAAAAATACATCATCAAATTGTCAGTTTATCTTTATTCACAACTACATCATGCATCATCATTACGGTATAAGTACAGTAGGAGGAAATAGCACGTCATGCACATTAGCTCAGTCAATGAAAGCAATGAAACACCCTTTTTGCATTTAAATGGTGGAAAGCTGGATTTGTATTAGTGATAGAACCACATAACATGTGTATTTTCCTAAAAGTTCTCCTTGATCTTCTCCGGGTCCAGGTGTTACCATAAGTACTACGGTAATAGCTTATATGGGAATCGCTAAAAAAGTCACGCCGAGATCGCTACCGCGGCGGGAGCGAATTTTGAAAAATCGCTCACTATGTTATCAAAAAATGTGTGGGTGTTATAAAAGTCACACCTTACTACAGCGTGACCGCGGGTTTGTGGTAGTGTCCAAAACGCTCGCTTGCCAAGCAATTTTTTGAGACTGCCGAGGCAGGTTTTTTTTTTACTAGCGCATGTGCAAAGGTGCACCTCGAATGGCCAAGCTATTATAAAGTTGTAAAGTAACAGTTAAATACAGTTTCAAATTAAATTTAGCTCGTTTCTTTTGTTTGATGATGTATGTTGCTTTGTACTATCGCTTCACTACTATGTAATAATTTTTTTCGTAATATGTTTATCACCAGAAACAAATCATATTGTTCACACTGCTAAAATAATGTTTAAGTTAAAAATTTAATGTTCCCTAATAGGCTAAATATAGCTAAAAATGCTAAAAAGAGTAGTTGTTCACCTCAGCAAAAAAAACCAGCTTTCCACCACTTGGCGATAAAAAACCTTTGATTTACTGGTCTACTGTATACCATGGTAGGTTAAAAAGAATAAATATAAAAAAAACCTAGCTAAAACAAAAAGAATAACTTTCCAAGCAGACAGATCATACCAAACAACACAGTGCAAAACATTATATTACCTATATAGAGCATGTACCTCAGAAATTAACTTGATCGTATCAATGGTTATCAATCATCCAGTCATTTAATATTGTCTTGAACCTGAAACAGATAAATATTTTTGGTCTTACTCAGTCTGAGTCTATCTGTAAAAGTACTATAGTCCTAAACAATTTCTTAACGGATATAGAGACGCAGTACTAGACCGCTGTACTACATCCAACCTCGAACAAATGAACGTAAATGTTAACATTGTGGTGGCTTACATTTTAAGCAAGAAAAGACTGGCCGAGGCAGTTAAATTTGTACTCTATGTTGCCATAAAGGAAAGGGGTTCGTTTTTCTAATTTGCAGAATTCGCCATACTTTCAGGAACTGATTGGAAACTCCAGATCTGAAAACATGGCTGCGAGTCTTAGATTCAGAAATTATTTGGATGACATTTATCAATTCAATTCCAACTTTGCTATGGTCAGCTTCTAAGCTGTATTTTAGATGAGAGAATCACGCATGGGATCTATAAATTCTAGATCAACGACACGTTTTACCACCTAGTAGGACCTTTCATTCCTTAAGGGGAGCACGCTGTGAGTTAGGCCCCAATGCTAATTATATGGGGTAACAAGCTTCTATATCGGTACCAATATCTCAAAAAATATATGAGATATTGATCTGAAATTTTTTTTGATGCTCCTATACATATAAAACAGTATAACCATGCAAAATAATTAATTTATGGCAAATAGTTAGAAAAATATATTATTAAAAAAAATTATATACATTTTTTTATTATTTTTTTATGAAAATAAAAATATTTATACTATTTATAATGAAGATAATATTACATAGTTGCATCATTCTACTCAACAATCTAGCAGAAACAACTGGTGAAAATTTCAAGTCTCTACTCATGACGGTTTCCATAGAAACGGTACCTAAACACTAAAAAACAGAAGTTTCGGGAAATTGAACTTAAACACGAACACGAATAGGCCTACTGTCACTAGTGCACTAGAAAACCTCCTGGCAAGAATTCAACACAGAGACTGTCTTCTAGTTTCCTTTTTGTTAACCTTCTTCTTATTCTTTGCTTTTTATTTTCTTCCTGCACTTCTCTGTCAGCTTTTTTATTCTGATTTGGTCGATTTTTGTAAGCCTAAACTATATAATAATAGTAAACTTTCCTGGTTTGATTCCTACCCGTTCCAAAACATTTGCATTAGCAATTTATTTCCTCTAAACTTGTGTTTCCCAAACTTTCTAATCATAGGAATTTTGATGAAAAACTAGGCCTAATTTACTTGAAAGTAACGACAAAACTCTAAACTAAACACCAAATGAATAAAATCCCAACAACAACAACAATCAACAATCACTGGGATAGACGACAGATGTAATTTGATGTAAACATTAGGTAAACAAATAAAGTAGAAGGCCAGCAGATAATCTGTAAATATTCAGTGCTACCAACAGCACAAATGAAATACTCCTTAGTGTTTACTAGTTATACTATATACTAAATTTACTTAGATAGATGGTTACTATTTGTGTGAAAACAATGAGCATCTCAGGAGAGCACGCTAGTAGGCCTAGCGCCATACATGTGTAAACATTATTTAATTGTTTTATTTAGCTGAAAATATACAAGTTATGTATATAGTGTTTTATATTTTCTTAAACAGCAGAAAACGGGCAATAAGTTTAAAGCATTTTAAAAATCATATAGTGAGATTCTTAATGCGACTCTTTGATTTAGGTCTAACTGTTTATGTTATCGTTCTTTAAACTTAGTTTTAACACAGTTTTGCTCTATTTCGAGCAACGGGTCATCTAGTTCACATAAACATGACATTTCAATTCGGGAGAGTGCCTTCCTTCCTCTTCCTTCAGCACAACTGTGTTTTGAGAATGTTGTATCATATTTGGACATCGAGTTTAAACTTGGTAAGTTATTGGTTGTTTTTGAGTTAAAGTAATCATAGCTTGGACCTTCCACTATTAAGAAGTATAACAATAAATGACAACCAGATTTACGTGTTAAATCAAAAGGGCCTGTATAACTAACTCAACTTGTGTGAACCTGGCAATAACTCAGCAATAAGTAGTGCGCGCGAATGATAAAATCTATTGCTGGCCGTTTTGCGGAAAATACGGTCACGTAGGTTATTACTAATAATGTCACCAGTTAGAGAACACATTAACAGACACGACAGTATCAATATCAAGTACCTGGGGACTAAGTTAGGGGAGGTAATATCAGCAATAAGTAGTGCGCGCACCTAATGAAATCTATTGCTGGCCGTTGTGCAGAAAAATATGGTCGCGTAGGTTATTACCGATAATGTGACCTGATGGAGGAAACTTTAACGGACATGGCAGTATGAATAAAATGTTCCCGGGGACTAAGTTAAGGGGGTAAAGTTAGAAATAAGTAGTGCGCAAGCCTTATAAAATCTATTGCTGGCCGTTTTGCGGAAAAATACGGCCGCGTAAGTTATTACCGATATGGTCACCTGAAAGAGGACACAATAACGGACACGACAGTATCAATATCATTGTACCTGAGGACTAAGATAGGGGGGGGGGATAAAGTCAGCAATGAGTAGTGCGTGCGCCTTATAAAATCAATTGCTGGCCGTTTTGCGGAATGATATGGCCGCATAGCATATTGCCGTTAATGTAACCAGATAGAGGACACTCACTGGATGCACTGTGTGTTTCATACGTGTGCACCAAGTTCGTCATGTCCAAGTTCGTCACATCTACGAAAATCAATGAGCCGTTCTAATTAGGGTCGACAGTCTACCTGCCCCTCCAGGTGGTATGACATGCCTCACTCCACCCGAACGGGAACAATAGATCCTAGTCACAGATCACAAGAGAACGGTCAAATGTCATTCTGAATCTTTAGTTCTTTACCCTCCAAAGTTTACTTGTGTTAGTTCTTCATGTAGCTGCAAATTATACAAACTAACTCGTGCTGTATTAATGACAAATTTGAAGTCATACGACTACATATCGCACTGAAATGACTAATTAAGCCAATTGGTGTTGTTTTATTGTGTCCGAAAAACAGCCTTAGTACATAAGGATTCGTGTTACAAAATTGAAATTTGTCATACAAAAGGATATCGCACTTTAGGGGTGAATTCGTTAAATTATACTAAGATACCTCCGCCGCAGCAAACCCTCAGACTTAGCGAATTTCCATTTGCCTGATTGGATTTAAACTAAAATGTCTCCTTAAAAATATCACATTTATTCCCTATTTAAAAAGAATTAGTTTAATGAGCACTTAGGTTTGCTGCAACAGGGAGAGTAAAAAAGTGTTTTTATGTAAAATGTTAAAAGGTACTGTGGTTTAGTAAGAAATTAATGTATTTTCCAAATTTGATCAAAATATGTTCATAAACAAGCAAACTACAACAGTTGACTTATTCTCCATAAGAATAACATGGGAATTTTAAAATTACAATTTTTTTTAATTTTCTCCGTAACAATTAGGCGCGTAATAACGCTTCAATATACTAAATTATTTGTTTTTTAAGCCCTACAAAATGACTTAAAAAGAAATTGTGAAATTTTGAGTTTTTAGGGTCAAAAATGGGGAAAACCTATTTTTACACCATAAAACCCCCCATAAACCACCATTCCCATAGTCCGATCATGCTGGTTCGCGAACTCATTCAAGTTTAACCCGCCTTACACATTCAAGCCAAATCTGATCAAAATCTGACAAAAATTACTCAATTTATAGTGCGGATGGAAACAAATATATATATAGGTATTTAAAAATTTGAACGAATTGTATTTTTGGCCTCTGGGGACAGCAAAATGAAAAAGTAAATCGGTCCCGGGCCTAGGTCTTACCATGAGACCTACGGTAATAGCTACTTCCCTATAGGGAAATTCGCTAATAACAAGGTTATTTTAAAGAAGATTAGTTATATTTTTAAGCCCAATTTTTCATTTAGTACAAAAAGTACATAGTATAATGAGCTCTAGGAATAAATTGCCTATTTGGTTAGGCCTATTCAACTTAAAAATTGCAAAGTAGAAAATATACCCCAAATAGACCTAATCTAACTTAGTTAAAAACTTACATAATATTCCTAAAGTTACTTAATGAGGTTCAATACATACATTTCCTTTATAGGCTTCGCTTCAGTTGTAGAACTTAGTCTCTTCGTTCTTGAATAATTAATATAAAGGTGTATATGCTCCCAATACTACAGATAATAGTTCTATGAAGTCGACTTGTTATAACCTGGTCAATGACTGGACAGACTAATAATATTATTAGTTGACTAACACTACTGCACAGCCGAGCCTCTGTCACTGTTACTGTTGCCGGTTTGCCGCCAATCCACCATCTCACTCAAACGAAACAACACTGACCTGAGACTGACACTGACTGAACGACTGAGAACTGCCCCAGCCCAACTGAGAAGAGGAACTGAACTGACACGAGGCCGTCCATGGAGGACCCAGACCCCCCACCACCGAGCCCGGGACAGCAGAATTGGTATCGGAATCGGAACGGAACACGGAACGTCCGAACTGCACTCGTCAAATTGTTTTATCACTGTCGTCTTCTATCAAAACGTCAACGTCCTGTGTCCGTGTGTCGTTGTAGGGATGTAAAAATGGTCATATGTCACAAGTACTGTACTTACTATCTAGTACTTACTATCTATATATAATTAATACGCCAACAGGAATTTTTTTTTATTCCTCCGCCATTTCTTAACCGATTTTGACCATTTGCGTCTCATTAGAAAAAGAGCGTGTCGCGTAGATTTGCAATTTGTTTACATTATCATAGATACAAGGACTACAAGGCTAAGTAAAATTTGTACAACAAGGAAATTAAAAATATGTTTTCTTTTCAACAAAGTCAGGTGGTTTTAGAAGTATATTACTACACCCAAGAAAATTTTCCTTTTTTGATAAAACTTTCATTGAAGCAATCAATCACTATTCACAGATAAGGGAAACAAAAAATCATCTGAACAACATCAGGCCTTTTAACTCTGCATTTTCTCAGGTAAATACAATTGACGTTATTACAAACAACTTAATTGTGGCAGACAGGTTATGCAGGAATTTAGGTAGTTGTTTAGTAATAATGTGAACAAATTAGGCATATATCGTTATTTAAGTAAAAATAAAATGATTATTTGTAAAGATATACTTGCAACAATGACAAATATACTCATGAGCAATCTAATAATCTAATTCGACTGATTGGAAAATATTTGTAGAAAACTCAAAATAAATAAGATATCAGCCTTTGAAAAATGATAATTTAGTGAGTATTTCCATTAGTACCGTAACATAATCCTTGAGTTCGGAAATGTGACTGTTATTCTATTTTAACTAACCAAAGTGTTTTTTCAGGAGTTATTTAAATAACTCCTGAAAAATACTTTGGTTTAATGAGCAACTTTAGTTTAACATTATTAAATAAACGACTTTTCCTATAGACTATTCGTTCTAATGAGGAGGCTTAGGATTTGAAGAAGAAGAAGCCGCATCGATGTACCGTTCCGATACCTATTCCGCTGTCCCACGGTGCTGGGGTGGGGGGGTCGTTCCTCCATGGACGGTCTCGTCAACTGACTGATAGGTTTTTGTTTATATTTTCAAAGAAGTCTTCTTCTTCTCCTTTTTAACATAGGGGTGGAATGTCTAGTTGTAAGTCAAAGGTACAGGCTTTTCTGTTTTCACCCCACACTGTAAATAAAACATGTGATTGAATAATTTCTTCCATTTTTTTTTATATTTTCTGTTCATATTTCGTTGTTATTTCGTCCCCAGCATGGCAACACATGAAGCCCATGTTAATTTTTTTTATTTCAAAATCATTTTTATGTTTATATTTGAGCCTATTTTAATTTTTAAAGAGATTCTGCACATCTACATGAAACTATCTTTCTAACAGTATGCGTAGATTTTTCCTGCGATGCACACGAGCTGAGAAAAAAAGGTTTTAAAGAAACATGCATTAATATATAGATTTTACAGTATTATCAAATAAAAAAAGGTTATAAACAGTGGTTGAATGTATTCAAAACGTTTAACGAGTTGTAAACAGCAGGAAAGTGAGGAAAGATGAACCTAGTTCAAACAGAGTATAACAAAGATATTGTTTACACTTAAGATTATACAGACAAGTGGGTGGAGGTGCTTTTATTGGGCAAAACCTTGCAGAACTCTCTGAACTTTATGTTGACTTTTGATAATATTTTTACTCTTGTTCAAACACCGTTGTATGTATTTATTATTATTTTTATTTGTTTTGTATATTTATATGTTTTTTATACTTAATTAGATCACATCCTATATCTGTGCTCACTGAAGAGAGACTACAGGATTCGGAATAACTCCTACGAGGTGATGCTGGGCTGCTCGACCCTATTAAGAAATTTTAATTGTTGCAGATGCGGTGATAATATAAAAATTTTACATAATAAAATAATAGTCAAAAACATTAAGGCCAACAACAATAATTCTCATCATATTTATATTCACTTATTTAGGTTAAAAAATATGGTATACGCTTAATCATTCCATAACATCTAGAGGACCATAGGGATATATACGCTTAGTGCGCACCTCAACCTAAGATTAATAAGTAAAATCCGGTTTGTTTCTCTGTTTATTTTACTGTTTCGATTCCTTGAAAAGACATTGAACGATTAGGGATGCAAACGCAAGATAATTATTGGATTCAGGGATGTTATCTAAAAGTATTTTAGAACTGGAGATGTGTTGATAGCTTTAAACACTAGGTACATGTCATGTTATTTTGGGAGGGAAGCACGCGACGGCAGCATGGTCATTTGCGTTTTCTTGCTAAATAAAATTGCTGAGGTGGGTATTCCCATTTGAAACGTATATTTTGCCGAGATGAAACAGTTGTGCATTATTGACAATACTTGTCATTCCAAAGTTTTCTCAATCAGACTTAGTGGAGTTAAAAGTGGGCTAAATCATCTTCTATAGTTAGACGGAATTCTGGATTATTTCATGAAATTAACACAATTTCTCTTCTTTCTCTGTTCTGTAACGCTTTCGCCAACATTGGGTTGTGATGCCACGATGCGCATGTTCACAGTCTTTCCATCTTTTTAGAGAGTTGTGCCAGAGAATAAATGGAGTATTTTTAATTCATCGCTCTGTTGTTAACAATAATAACACTATTTAGGTACAGTCTATCGGAAATAAACGAAAAAATACAATTCATAAATAAGCAACTTTCTTTATTATTTAACATTAGGTAAAGGAAAGATCCCTCTAAAAAGGAATCAAAAAGGGCAATGTTAAAAAATAACGTTTTCCACAAATTGTCTCTCGTCAAGACGAACATCAAGTTAAGGTTTGAGGGGATGTGACTGGTAGTGTTATAAATAAAATCATGTGTAGTGTGGATTCATATGTAGGGGACTACTATTATACTATTAGGTGTCCAAAAAGTAGTAAGATTCAGTCATATTATGTATTAAAAATAAACTTATGACAGCTAGCCCGAGTGTTGCCTGGCCTGACCATACTACTGGACCGAATTACACGTGGGTTGTACCAAAAGAAAGGTTATCGGTCCTATATGAGCAGGTTTTATTTGTATTTGGAAAATATTTATGATAATTGGGTCAAACATGGAAATTAAACTTTTCTTATGGGAATTAAACATGGGGCTAGTTCTATTAATAGACAAACATATTTATTGAAAATCTTTTGTATCACCTCCTGTGCATCGCAGGCAAATCCTATGCATACTGTTAGAAATATATTTTCATGTAGATGTACAGAATCCCCTTACAAATTAAAATAGGCTAAAAGATAATCACAAAAAATGATTTTAAATAAAAAAAATTACATGGGCCTTATGGGTTGCCATGTTCGTGACGAAATAACCAAAAAATATACCTAAACAGCAAGTCAAACCAAATGGAAGAAATTCCAATCACAAATTATATTTACAGCGTGGGGTAAAAATAGAAAAGTTTCCACAATACCTTCATACTTTTGGTTGAGCTCTAGTTTTCAAAATTTGAAGCAGTTAAATTTCTACCTTATATACTAGTAACAATAATCTCACCTAACGAAGTTTTCTCAATCACACTTGGATACACCGAATGTTAGGTGTTATGTTCATTCAGTTCGAATGTCTTGAACACAATGAGTAGTAGCCAAAGGTCACTCCTATCGCACCACCTGTCAGGGCAGGTGGGGTGAATTAATTGAGTTTAAAGCCCATCAGGCGGAAATGGTTGCTTCCGGTGCTACGTCACTTTGTGACGTCATAGGTGATGGAATACGTCATGAGAGGGTGACGTATGTGGTATGACGTAGGATTGGGATTATAAGTCAAAACTGCAGTTGGGTTTTATGCGGGTGTTTCCGGTGATACGTCACTTGTGACGTATGTGGGTAGTGACGTAGGTTGTTGAGGTAATTTGTGTGTGTTTAAAAGAATGGGAAACTACTTTACACTTATAGTGTAGGATAGCTTCTTTCTTTTGTTTATTCTTTATTTGTAGAAAACAGAAGGAATGAGAGTAAGTTGTACAGTGTGGAAGTCAACAAGATTTCGTTGTCAGCTCATGACGACAAAAGATTCGTTTGTAATGATGGCATTACAAAACAGCTGAGAATTAAAAGATGGAGAACGAGGTTAAGTTTGACTAAACTCGAGTGTAAATGGAATAAGTCAGAAATAGAGACTCGAGTGTAAGATTGGAAATAGCTGAAAAATTGATTGCCAAACCAAACTTTATAGATCGAACAGTGTACAATGAGATCTTGGGAAGGTCATCTTTTCTTTTTTTTTACAGAACAACTGGCAGCTGTACATGTGAGTAAGACGAAACTTCTATTCAACAAAGCAATCTACTCTACATCGAGTTTATTTGATTCATCCACCGTTGGTGTTAATGGTTGTTTATATCTAAAATTTGGTACTTTTAAACAATGTCCAAATTCAAACTATCCCCCTTAACTGACGTGTCTAGTCTACGTACCGTACAGAGAAGTACTTGACCATCTGTCTGTATGATGTACAAACGGTTGTATTCAGTCTGTGTGATAATCAGAAAGAAAACCTGAGCTCACTGACTGTGCAACAAGTCGGTAGAGCAGTACACTACTGTTGAATGCAAAATAAAAAAAGGAAGCTAGCCTACAGTTGTAATGATGGCATTAGGACTTTGACAATGGAAATAGCTGCATCGACCGAACCATTTACAATGAAAACTTAGTAGGCATTCATATGAGTAAAACCACAGTGATGTTAAACAAACCATTGAGCTTAATAAGATTGCATTATCAACTCATGATGATAAAAGATACATCTTATCCAATGGGATAAGTTCCTTACCATGGGGACACTCAAAAATTCCACAAGAAGAATTCGTCGAGATGGAAGAAGAACACTCGCTTTTGACAGACTAAGCTTGAAGTAATTTGCATAAGGGGGGTCTCCATAGCACAGGGTTATTTGGTCTAGACCTGTGTGAACCTCTTTCCCCCTGATTTTAAACAAACCAATCTATATTGGTATGTCCATATTAGATTTGAGCAAAGTACGAATGTATGACTTTTACTACGATATTATGAAGTCCCAACCGTTTGGTGTTCATATATAAAATTTGGTACTTTTAAACAATTTCCCAGTTGAAATTACCCCCATTAGCTTATCTGCTACGTGCCGTACAGAGTATAACTGTCCACCTGCCTGTATGATGTACAAAAAGGTTGTATTCAGTAGAGCAGTACACTACTGTTGAATGCAAAAAACTTGAACCCGCATTAATCGTTCCGTTGGTGGACACACACACACACACACACACACACACACACACACACACCTGCGGGCGGTGTGGGAAAAGCAGTACGCTACTTTGAATTTGAACTATCTAAGTCGGTAATGTAGCACTGTATGAAAAAATATTTCCAACTCTAAACATTCTTGATCACAGTTTAGTATTACTTTTAATTCTGTAGGTTAATGCTGCTCTGTAAGCGGTAGTTGTTTAATACCGGAGATCTGGAAATACAATGACGGAGACAATATTTATTCAAAGAAGCTCTCTCCCTCCTTGTATCGTAGTGGGAGTAGCGTGAGTCCTTGATCTAAGAGGTTTGCGGGTTCGATCCCTACCAATCATAAAAAAACGTTATATTTTTATTTTATTTTATACATATCTACTTGCTGTAGTTCATAACAAATGCAAAACAAATGATAATTCATGTATCGAATGTTAAAAACAGTTAAAAGAAGGCTTAATTGGAACTTTACAGTTGAGTATAAAAAATGGCCTTTGTAAAGGCCACCAATGTTAAATGTTAAATTTACATTTCGTAGGTGTTTTGTACTCTTGGGATGAGAGGTAATCTAAATGATGTTTGTTTCTAGCGGTTGGTAGTTTATGAAGCTATGTATGAACTAGAGGTTCACGGGTTCGATCCTTACCAATCACCAAAACGCTTAATTTACTGTTGATGTAATATGTTGATTTTTGGTATGGTATCGTATCGTATCGTAGTGGTAGTAGTGTGAGTCCTTGATCTCAGAGGTTTGCGGGTTCGATTCCCATCAATCACAAACAAAACATTATATATTTTTATTTTATTTTATACATATCTACTTGCTGTAGTCCATAACAAATGCAAAACAAAAATGATAATTCATGTATCCAATGTTAAAAACAACTGAAAGAAGGCTTAAGTGGAACTTTACCGTTGAGCATAAAAAATGGTCTTTGTAAAGGCCACCAAATGTTGGATGTTAAATTTACATTTCGTAGGTGTTATGTACTCTTGGGATGATGGGTGGTCTGAATTTATGTTTCATCCTAGTAGTTGGCTGTGTATGAGCCAGAAGTTCACGGGTTCGAGCCTTACCAATTACCAAACGTTTAATTTACAGTTGGAGTAATATGTTGATTTTTGGAGAAACTAATTTTAAGTATCTCTATTTGCACCGAGAATTGAAAAAATAACTGCTGCCTTACTGATAACCTATGTTAAGTAATATAGGCCTAAGTTGGCTTATTTTATTTCTTTGATTTGAGGCATCCCCCTGTGGGATAAATTTTAATTCCTTTTACTTACATATAAAATAAACACTTTAAAACAATTTCCAGGTTTTCGAGAATGATTTAAAGGCACGGCAAATGTTTTAGCTAATTTTACTGGTCTAAGTGGTCAGCAAACTGGTTTTTAGTGGACGGTAAACACTAAAACAAATGCATTTCGCTAATGCAAGTGTTTCATACAAGCACAAGATGCTAAAAGCTCTAGTAAAAATTAATAAAAATTCCACGATCGAATAAACAAAATCTTGAATAAAATCCCTACAGAGCTGTCGGGGTTTACTTAATATAATCGAACGGAGAATTTATCACGATACGGTTTAAAACAAATTTTATATTAATATTCGTAGCTGATTGTTCGAATCAACCTACTCCCAAGACTTGGTTCTTTCACCCGCCAAGAAAAAACAAAAAAAAACGGGGTTTAGAACTCAGATGACGAGTCTCGGGGTATTTAAACAACGAATTAACTCAAATAAATGTACGCAACACTTATTCGTTAAGCGAACGGAACAAATGTACTTTCGTAGCTAATTGATCCAAACAAACCGAAATATATCAACCGCTATTCACTGGCAGGTAGGAACTGGTGGGGATTTATACGAGTCGGCAAAACTAAGTTACTAAAATTTAGATATTGAAAATCTAATTTGGAGCTGGTAAAATAAGTGGCAGATGAGTATGCGTAAGTTATAACGGGAAATAAACGTAGCTAACCTTCGTAATAAAATCGTAGCGTTATGTTGCGCGTTGTCGTATACTTCGTGTGAGAGGCTTGTTCGGAGCTAGTAGGCGGTCTGGATGAAAGTATGTGTCAGATTGCTGTTTATTTGAATTTTGTTAACAATACTATTTTTGAGACGGTTAAGGAAGTGGTATTTAACATGTCGCGTGACTAATTGATTATGCTGATTACTTGATTACTTGACTACGCTATTAAAGTTGGGAAAAGCCCTTTCGAATTAGGCTAGAATGGTCTTGATAAGACACTATGGTAGAGTTCTGTAGCTGTCGATAATCTAGAATATTAGAACCAAAAATTAATTTTAATTATATTAGATATTATATAATTTTTATTGAATTTGAGCTTATTTTAATTTTATTTTAAAACAGCTGTACTCCCACGATTGGCGAATGGATCATACTGTAGTAAGCGACTAAGCGTTGGCCGGTCCATCTCCCGGCTGTTTGGCTTTAGAACTGAATAAATTGTAGTACAGTGAATGAATTAATTAAATATTATGCAAGTTATATTCCTAATAATGAACGACAGCAAGAATAAATAAAATACATTTCTGATAAACTACAAACAATTATTCAATAGGCTATACAATTATCCTAGACATTTATCCATACCGTGGTTAAAAGTGGACTTCTATAAGCCTATGTAATTAATTATCCTATATATTAAAAACGTGACAGGGTTTCTTTATTTCACGATTCTGAATCAACCACTTGACGGATTTTCATGATTTTTTTGTGTTGAACGAAAGATCATTTTGAGAACTAGGGAATGTCGAAGCCACAATTTTAGATTAGGGTTTCAGTTTTTTAGAAATTAAGTATAAATTTTCAAAAAATCTAGCAGCCGACGGGCGAGTTTTAAGTCGTTTTAATGGTGGTTTAACTAACAGCTGGTTTCTAACTGTCATTGAAATGTTTATGTTACAAGTTATTTGTATACAAAAATATTGGATCGTCTGAGTTCGCCTACACACTATTTCACTTTAGAATGTAATTTCTTTGCTACCGTAAAAGATCTATGTTATCAGGGGATTGTTTAGTTATGAACTAAACATTTAATCGTATAATCAAGTTTTGTCATAAATGCAATCCGCCTAAATGCTTAATACTTTAAAATATAAGTGGTTTACGTGTTGATACATCTTTTTCTAAATGTTTGAATATAAGTATACATACATACAGTATTCATAAGTAGTAGTAGTAGTATGCATACAGTACACATTGTATTCGTAATGAAAATGTCAACTGGCGTAGTAGGTCTCCAGAAAACTGACCAGTAAGCTGCGGGATGTCAGTGGAAACCAAAATCTATTCATACCATATCATAACTATCCCAGTACAGTAGTACTGTATGATTCAGAAACTTTATAAAGGGGTATATTCCAAAAGTAGACCAAAAGGCTCGGATCTCAGATGGGCTGGGCAGGCTTTGCATGGCGAAGATAAGATACTTCAACTTATAAAAGTGTATTCAAGGTATAAAAGTACTACAAGGTAGACGACTACTTGGAAGACCAAGTAATGAAAGACATCCTCAGACTGGTATCTTTCTTAGAAATGGCATAAGATGGAAGAGAACGGGAGGCCAGGATCATTTTAGAGGTTTCAGTGGTCAAGGTAAAAATAAGGTATGGTAAGTGATAGTATGCAGTGGAAGGTGGTATGTAGCTACTGTACTCAAAGCCAGGGTGTGTGTGTGTGTGTGTGTGAATCGGCCACCAAGTTGTGAACTAGCTGTTCTGAATCATATTCAGTTTTAATTGACTACTCGATTCCCGGACTTAGGACGGGCCAACAGCTCGTTTACTTATTATTATGGTTGTAACTGGACGTATGTATAGTCCGTGGCTTGGCAATCAAATAAAAGTATTTATATGGGATAGGGTACTGTTATCAACATTTTAAATTACTGAATTGTTACCAAATTACTGTTTCAAAAAATGCAGATTCCATATTCAGCCGAGCCATTAAAATGAGGATTTTCCGAACAATTATTAATATTACAGAATAGTATTTAATGACATACAACTTTTCACATTTCATCAATTATATGTTAGAGTTTTGCTATGGTCAAATCCAAATCGTTTCCCCGTTTAACCAACTATTCCAAAAGAAAAAATAATATGGTGCAACACAAATAAACAACCGATCACCTACCTATAACTTACACTTTACCTTCTTAATGCAACCTTACTTCAAAACACAATGTAGTCACGAATACACTCATAAACCTTGACCTACCTTCCCCACATGCCTAAATTGGATCAGTGTTCAATATGCGTTTTATTAAGTGTTAATAACTTACTGTATCGGCGATGTATTCAACATAATATGAGGTATTATCGGATTAAATACCGATTTCGATGCAGATCAATATATCGCTTATTAAATCCTTACTAGTGTCCCTGTTGCTCGAATTCGAACAATTTCTAAGCATTAGAGGCGTTATTTTAAAAGGAATAACGTGCATAGTTTCTGATGACTTTAAAACATTCGACCCAAAGATTATGGAAATATTCAAGATGTACGTAACAGAATATATCAAACTATCCAGGCTCTCTTGCTTTTTTCATTGGAATATTTACGCCAACCCGAATTCAAATAGTAAATATTTTATTTCAACCAAGTCAGTAAATGTTTGTAGCAAACTGTAAAAGAAGCAAACTTATTGACTGCTTAAAATTAACATATGTTCTTCTTCTCACTTAATTTCTGACAACAGCTGGGGTTGCATAATAATTTTTTGTTTCCCATGTTAATCTTATGGAGAAATACGAAACTTAAAAGGGTCCCAGGGCCTCACTCTCTGATTATTTCTCTTAAAAAAATATTTCCTGCACAACTTCACGTTACGCTCTTTCCAATAAAACCAAAAACATGTCAATCGGTTCAGTAGTTTCGGAGGAGTAATTGTCAAAAAACATGCTTTGCGTATTAAATTGCGTTTCTAATCAGCTGGCAACATAAATAGGTGCCCAAGAGTAAACAGTCACTGCAATATGCTCCGCGCATTGAGAAAGTAGTTCCGTATATTTTCTAAATCTGCAGTGAATTCCGCGCTTTAAAAAGGTTTTAACGGTATTTTCTTGTTTTTTTCAGATTATAGGACTGGTTTAAAAGAAAAGTCTAGAAAGTTCAGAAATGTCTTAATGATTCTATTGTTTACATTTTTCTTGTAAACAAAAAAACTGTCATGGCTACTTTAGTTCCCATAAGCCACGCCATAAAAATTGGAAATTTTAAGTTCGTTTTAAATTGAATTAGCATTATCTAATTGAAATTTGTTTGTTTTGAAACCCATCTCACTAATAGTCTAAGTAATTTTGTTAAGTTGGCTGAAATGCGTTCACCCGTTATTGAGTGATGTTCCTTTATTTGTTGCATTGAAATTGATCCCAAAGAGCTACGCTCAATAAACATTATTAAGGAAGCCAACTTTGTCGATTGACTGTAGGAAAAAACTATTTTATTGAATTGTAACAAGTTTAAAACTAGCAATAAGAGTATCTTTATTAGATCCTACTTTTTAACAACTTAAGGAGGTATCCTTTAAAATCCTTTAAAATAAAAGAAAATTGTTATAGAAATCACATTATAAATATAAAAAGTCAAATAATTATATGTAAATATTGCATTAACATTTTTTACCCTTAGTTACATTCTAACTTAAATATTTCATCACTTTAGTCATGTCTGATCAATGGGTTTTGATGATGTGTTGATATTTTTGATATTAAATCTGTATGGTAAATGTGCAACAAGGGTAGTTGATGATTCTGGTTTGACGTTTCACCTGTGTTTTTTATTATCATATTTTCACACTCAATATAAATAACAAAAAGTATGTTGATCGAGCAGACACATCACCCTTTTATATTAAAACACCCCGACTCAAAAGTCTAATTACGCTGAACACCTAGTCAGTAGCAACCACAACTATTCAAAGATCGAAGAAAATTTGACAGTAATAAACACATGCAACAATAAAGCCAAAACAACAGCTCTCAAAAATTTTGAAATATATAAAGCCTTCAAATTAGAAACTAAACATATTTTAAATGACAAAATCAATAGTCAGGCGAACGAGTTGTTTGAAACTATCATCAAATTAGACAAAGAAAGGAAACTAGAAACCACCGATCAGCTGATTGCAGATGACGTCACCTTGACCTTCGACGGAACTCCAGTCGCGGCCGGCTCGACATAAGCGTGCATGCATCGCAATGGTTTCTGTGTGTAAATATTTTGTAAATATGTGGTTTCGTCTTGTGTTCGGTAAAAACTTTATGTATTTTTTATTATACCGAATCGTTCCACGAGGATTGACCCGATGATGTGATTGTCGTCACGAAACCGGTCGTCATCTAATAGCACTAAATGATATTGAACAAGGTAAGTGTTAAAATGGTCATATGTTTTTATTTAAAAAGTAAATAGTCTTTGTAGTGTAGCGAAAAATAACGTTCAAAAGCTGAAGGTGGATAATTTATATACAACTATATTTAAAATGCTTCGAACACAAGGTCTAAATTAAATTTAAAACAATTGTTATTCACTTTTTTAAAGTAGCCCTACACTAACAAATTAATAAACATTCAATTGCTTCTTAAACACTTTACTTAATACCTACAAATTTACATGGCATACTTAACAGGTAAGATGAGTTTCCTAAGTAAAACGAATTGTAATGAACTCATCTCAAAACTCCCGCCGCGGACGCGAACTTTTGGTGTGACATGGCTCGAGGAAAAAAAACGTCCGCGCGCGGTACTCCCGCGGCGGGAGCGACGGATGTCGGTGTGACATGGCCTTAAAGTAGGGGAACTTCCCCCTCCCTGTACTTCTTCCTCTCCCTTTCACGAGTTTTGCAAAGCTGCAAGAGGTAAGTCAGTCTCATATGACCACTCAAAAGGAATGGTCGATGAGACTGAATGTGATATTTTCTTTAAGTTGGAATCGGTACCATTCTAACTTAAAGATATATCACCCATTGCATGTGGAGCATGTGTAGTACGTTGCTTGTAGTTTAGATGGTGTTAAGTCTTCTTAGTGTATTGTATTTTTGGTATTGGTGTAAGAGTGTTATATTTCTTAATAATTGATGTTCCATTTCAGGTATAAAGTTTAAACTTGAGTTGATCATTATATGTTACAAAGTTCTTACGTTCACACAAAACAGAAGCATAAAAACCAATAATAAGTTTATAGCCTAGGCATACACTCACACACATTTCTATGGGGATTGACCGTTGGAAGAACAACCCCGGCCTCAGCTGATGTGTCCGAAAGACAAATCTATTAGTACAGCCCGTAGGAAGAACTGACTATTGTCAAAGTAGGACTGTAACATTAGTCTTTGGCCAATTCAGACTTACACACAAACACAAAAATAAAACAAACATTAGCTCCCCTACCAAAACAAAAGGAGGGATAGACCCTATTTTGGTCTATCCCTTTTTTTGGCATTATTTTTAAATGACCTTGACCTACTTACAGGACTTAATTAAAATTCAGCTCACTCAATACTTGGATATTATTGTCTCACATTCAAACATTTTAGCCTTCGCCAGTGTATATATCTGAAGTAGTACAATACAAACGGGCACTTTACCCTACGTATATTTAAAACACTTTTAAATATAGTTGAGCATAAACTACTACAAAATGAATAACAAATCAGGCTCATTCTAAAAACAGGTTGGTTTGTCTAAAAAGTTATATGCAATTATCCCTCAGTAAAGATTCCAAAAATATTACTGAGTTCAGTCATGGAATGTCCCTATTTCAACTTAATACAATAAATTATGGACTATATTATGGGTCAAAGCTACTTAACGCTTATTTATAGGTACAATGTTTTTGTAGATGTAAAATTGTCAGGTTTGAATAAACTCAAAACATCCTCAGAGCAAATGCTTTCTCTGAATATGTTTCGTCGATTCCTTTAGGGAACATTATAGCAAAAACCATTATTAAAAAGTTAGAAAATGTAATATTTTAATGATTTTAACTTAAGAAACTTGTGTCATATTATGGTTCTCGTTTTTAAGTAACAAGTCTAGAATAACCTGACAACACCAATTATGTGAAGTAGCACTGATAACTTTTAGATTATTGTACCGCAATTAATTGTAGCTTGCTGTGTTGACTTGTTCAACTTATATCAATTTTGAGACTAGTGTACTTGCTACTCGTGCTATTTGCTGTGGGGACACTGGTGTTAACAAGTAGTTATTGAAACTAGGTATATTAGAATGCTAGGAGAATCTTCAGGTGTGGTGTGAGTTTTGGGTAAAGTTAGTATTATTCCATCCACTGGCAAAAACCCGTTTTGAACGATCAAGGTCCCGGGGTGAAAGTCATTATCTAATGCTCTGAAATAATAAGCTGTAGTATTTTCCTAGTTCAGAATCGCTACTTACGCCACTGTAATCCTTATAGCATATTGACATGCTAGTTCCAACAACAATAGTTCAAGTCGAAGAATAAAGCATTAACAACACATAACGTGCAAATAAAGCACACACACACGTGCAAAGTCTCAGTTGAATAAACCTTGATTCTAGGGTTTAAATAAAAAAACAACGTCAATCTACCGTGCGTGAAGACTTAATGAATATCACTCAGAAGTGTCTAAAATTCAGCCAGAAAACCAGTTTACTCAACTGGTTCCGGTTGGGTCACATAATTATGCAAAGCTCGAGACAAAATTGAGTAGTATCATTTGTTGCAATTTTGGTCCATTCTAGTCGTGTGGGTTATTTACTTCTATTACGAAATTTTCTATCAGGACTCTTTAATTAATTACTTATTTTATTCAATATTTTACATTTTAAAAGAACTAATCACGAATAAAACTTAATGTTTTTTTTAATTCGAGGTAAACTCTTGAAAAAGGTCACTGTAAACATACAATGGTTTTACATTTAAACTCTTACAATATCAGCATTTGTAAGTAAAATACTATATTAGTGGCCGGTCGCTTACTCGCTTACTGCGATGTAGAATTAAAGCACGCGTTGTTATGGGTACGCACACAGTCACGCCTAGCAGGTAGCCGACACGGTAGCAGTAACGGTTAGCTAGGTGGCAAGCTAGAGGATTCGCTAGTCGATTGTTTGGGAGCTACAAGCAGGAAGGCTCGACGCATGTCCAACATGCGCAAATAGCAGAACTTCACAGCCACGTGTTCGCAAGTTCCACGCAGGATCTTTCACTGCCCATTCTGCGTATGTCAAGTGTTGTTTGTTTTAGTTGAT
The DNA here is from genome assembly GCF_028750875.1 of Macrosteles quadrilineatus. Lineage (NCBI taxonomy): Eukaryota > Metazoa > Arthropoda > Insecta > Hemiptera > Cicadellidae > Macrosteles > Macrosteles quadrilineatus. The sequence goes on along the minus strand of NW_026542601.1, from coordinate 8,660,618 downwards.
TTATTTGGTTGTTGTTTACTTTACATGAAATAGAATAAAAAATAATGGACCTAGAAAAATTAATATCAGACGTTTTTATCCGTGTGCCTTTGTGGAACCATTCGTCTTGTAGAGAGGTTTTGTGCTAAGAATATTCGTTGTATAGAGGTTAATCAGTCCTAGCCCATGTCACAAACAAATTCGTCTTATGGAGGCTTTTAACTTAATTACTACGTTGTATAGAGGTGTTTTTAGCATTGACCTATATGAAAGTGTCAAGGGGATTAAAAAAAATCGTCTTATCGAGGAATTCGTTTTATCGAGGTTCGTACAAACGAGGTTCAACATACTGAGCGCCACTGTGTGTATGTCCCAGCTACCCTCCAGGTAACCAGCCGTAATTCGGGGACCAGCGTATATGCGAGTATGCGACCTGCCCGGCTCCACTGTGTTTTTACCCTTACTCATACTTACATTAGGTTGTTCATAATAACACACAGTATTGTTATAGAAAAAATTAGAACTCTGTCTTAACTGAACCCCGCATCCTGTGTTGTGGTGTGTAGAAAAAAGGTCAGTAAAGCAGCATTCGTACACAGCAAGTCGGAAATGTAGTATACAACCCCGCAGGAAATTGTATTTTTTTAGCGGTGAGATAATATATCAAATAGCTGAGAGCCCCGCATCAGTTGTGTGTAGAAAACAGCAAGCGGTAATTTAGGCCTATTATTAAATTTATTAGCTAAACCTGACCCCGCATATATCCCTTTGATTACGGTTTAGTATTAATTTAAATTTTTTAGGTTATTCCTACTGCAATAGGAATAATCCTAATGCAGGTAGTTTTGTTAAAAAACCTGAGATCTGAATGTACAACAAAATTTTACAAATAATTTACAATATTTAAATATAGATCTGCAATTTTAACATGCAATACCGATTCGGTTCATTTGTCCAATGTGTAGAACGTGGTGTTCTATAACTTCTCTATGTTTCCATAGTTTGTAAATCGGCTCTTTTCAATGATTACTAAGAAATGAAGCACAGTGATGATTCAGTTTTCTTTTTAGTACATATATCAAATTATCCTGACTCTTTCTCGCGTTTATCCATTGTAGTATTTACGTCAACCCATATTCAAAAAGTAAATGTTTGTAGCAAACTGTAAAAGAAGCAAACTTATTGACTGCTTAAAATTAACATATGTTCTTCTTCTCACTTAATTTCTGACAACATCTGCAGTTGCATAACAATTTTTGTTTCCCATGTTAATCATGTAAAAAGAAGGTTTCCTGCACAACTTCACGTTATTCTCTTTCCAATGACATCTAAAACATGTCAATCGGTCCAGTAGTTTCAGAGGAGTAATCATCACAAAAAACCTGCTTGCGTATTAAATAAGTAAGATATCTACTTTTTTGACATTTTATTAATTTAACTATTTTTGCCCACCATCGCGGGAAAGAAATGATTCACATCTTTACAGCTGCACAGTGCCCACCTGCCTGGCACCTGCCTGTTTTGATGAAAGTCAGACATCGGACGCGTAGAGCGGGTAATCGTTTGTAACCATTGTAACTCGCTGTCGACCACGGGTCACTGTGACTGTCACTATCACTATAATATAGTGACAGTGATATAGCCCTCTCACACTGATATTATCAGTGTGAGAGGGGTTGCCAAAGCGACTGCATGTGGCTCCCAACACACAGTGAATTTCTTTCTTCTTTTCTTATTATTATTCTGTTTTCACTTAAATCAGCTGAATGGGATGTTTACTTATTACTTAAGTTTAGACCTGCATTTGACACAACTGAAATACATGATTGATAATTCAGTTCATTTTTGTCTTTTTAGAGAGATGTTTCCCATTTGAATCTTACTTTAAAAAAAGCCCTAAATTTTTCGTAGGTCTATTTTTTATAAAGGCTGGTATTAAAATGCCGCTTCTGAATCGTCCTAAACATTCCAGTTACATTACAATCATATCTTCCATCAAGAATAATTGGTATTAACAATCATAAATTATTTCCACCAAAGAAAGCTGAGTTTAACCGATTGCAAGGGTTGAAATAAAGTCAAATTCGTTTTTTATGTAGCACAGTTTAATTTAAATGTCAAATTTCCCCTACTGTTTTTATATTTAAATACTCAATGTGTACATACGATTTAAAATTACTGCTTAACTTCCAATGAATGTTAAGCTATCTGTGTCAATTCGAGTTAACATATGAACATTGAAGTCTATGATTATCAGTACTCACAGTTGATGTATCGATATAAAAAAACCTAACCATATATATCACGTATCACCTTATCAAGGTCTACTTTTATCACGAAAAAAGTAGAAAAGTTCACCAAAAGCTGGTTTACCTTATTGCATACAATATATCTTTCTTTTTAAAGAACTCGACATTTTGTGGATTTATCATTGTAAATCTATAATCCTAATATTTTGTCTCAAGAAAAATTAAAAACTATTTATAGATTGCAAGGTGTAATTTTTAATTCACCCAAACCTAGTGGAAGTTGAATACACAAAAGTTTTACCTTATGTGTAGCTTTGTTACCGACCATGATTAGATGTTTCGCTAGTCAAGACCATAAATTTTAAAGTTCAATCATCAAGAACAGCTGAGTCCAGTTCCAGATTATCGAAAGCTACAGAACTCTATCATAGTGTCTTATTAAGGCCATTCTACCTTAATTCGAACTATGCATTTTAAGTTTCTTTGAAAGCCTTTCTTCTTAGTAGACAAAATCAGTCTCTTCTTTAGTTTTTAAACCATTTCTAGCTGATCAATGCATACTGTAGCATTGACTAGCCTTTTGAGAACATAAAATGTTTAAGATAAGTCAACTACTCTGCTGAAATTAGTTTCCAAACCTGTCTTTCCTCTTGCCTAGTTATACAAAAACTCAACTGTGATCTTTTAAGATATTGTATAAGTGACAATTGGCAACTGACAATCATCTTTTACGTATAACTTACTACAGCAACAATACAACACATCTGTGCACAATACTAACTGTTGCATTGTGTGCAATACAGCAATACAAAGATGCACCACGTTGATATCAGTGTGTACGTTTTAATCTGATTCGATTACATTTATATCACTGAAAGAACATTTTGTGTGATGTTCTCGAGTGACAATTAAGCAAGGGGTTACAAAATAAGCAGTGTTCATAAGGAGAGAGAGAGAGACGCGGCTGTTGGTTTCCCTGGTGACGTCACTAGTGGACACCAGCGACTTGTACCTACAGACACCGCAGCCTTCTAGATCGTCTGCTTATACAACAAGGCGTTCAGTGTGGATCGATGTATGTGGCTGTGGCTCTGACTACCACCTACCGCGCCGAGCAGAGCGAAGCGAAGCTCTTATACTACACTCCTGCTTTTGTTTTACAAATACTCCTCCTGAACGGTTGAAGCGATCTGCACCAAATTTAGCACAATCATAGTAACCGACCAGGGGAAGGTATAAATCTGAAATGGTACAAATCGGTCCACAGGGCTTTTCCTTACGCGAATTTAAAACTTTGGAAATTTAACATGGACCTTATGGGGGATAATTTGAAGTAAGGTTGCATTAAGAAGGTAAAGTGTAAGTTATAGGTAGGTGATCGGTTGTTTATTTGTGTTGCACCATATTATTTTTTCTTTTGGAATAGTTGGTTAAACGGGGAAACGATTTGGATTTGACCATAGCAAAACTCTAACATATAATTGATGAAATGTGAAAAGTTGTATGTCATTAAATACTATTCTGTAATATTAATAATTGTTCGGAAAATCCTCATTTTAATGGCTCGGCTGAATATGGAATCTGCATTTTTTGAAACAGTAATTTGGTAACAATTCAGTAATTTAAAATGTTGATAACAGTACCCTATCCCATATAAATACTTTTATTTGATTGCCAAGCCACGGACTATACATACGTCCAGTTACAACCATAATAATAAGTAAACGAGCTGTTGGCCCGTCCTAAGTCCGGGAATCGAGTAGTCAATTAAAACTGAATATGATTCAGAACAGCTAGTTCACAACTTGGTGGCCGATTCACACACACACACACACACACCCTGGCTTTGAGTACAGTAGCTACATACCACCTTCCACTGCATACTATCACTTACCATACCTTATTTTTACCTTGACCACTGAAACCTCTAAAATGATCCTGGCCTCCCGTTCTCTTCCATCTTATGCCATTTCTAAGAAAGATACCAGTCTGAGGATGTCTTTCATTACTTGGTCTTCCAAGTAGTCGTCTACCTTGTAGTACTTTTATACCTTGAATACACTTTTATAAGTTGAAGTATCTTATCTTCGCCATGCAAAGCCTGCCCAGCCCATCTGAGATCCGAGCCTTTTGGTCTACTTTTGGAATATACCCCTTTATAAAGTTTCTGAATCATACAGTACTACTGTACTGGGATAGTTATGATATGGTATGAATAGATTTTGGTTTCCACTGACATCCCGCAGCTTACTGGTCAGTTTTCTGGAGACCTACTACGCCAGTTGACATTTTCATTACGAATACAATGTGTACTGTATGCATACTACTACTACTACTTATGAATACTGTATGTATGTATACTTATATTCAAACATTTAGAAAAAGATGTATCAACACGTAAACCACTTATATTTTAAAGTATTAAGCATTTAGGCGGATTGCATTTATGACAAAACTTGATTATACGATTAAATGTTTAGTTCATAACTAAACAATCCCCTGATAACATAGATCTTTTACGGTAGCAAAGAAATTACATTCTAAAGTGAAATAGTGTGTAGGCGAACTCAGACGATCCAATATTTTTGTATACAAACAACTTGTAACATAAACATTTCAATGACAGTTAGAAACCAGCTGTTAGTTAAACCACCATTAAAACGACTTAAAACTCGCCCGTCGGCTGCTAGATTTTTTGAAAATTTATACTTAATTTCTAAAAAACTGAAACCCTAATCTAAAATTGTGGCTTCGACATTCCCTAGTTCTCAAAATGATCTTTCGTTCAACACAAAAAAATCATGAAAATCCGTCAAGTGGTTGATTCAGAATCGTGAAATAAAGAAACCCTGTCACGTTTTTAATATATAGGATAATTAATTACATAGGCTTATAGAAGTCCACTTTTAACCACGGTATGGATAAATGTCTAGGATAATTGTATAGCCTATTGAATAATTGTTTGTAGTTTATCAGAAATGTATTTTATTTATTCTTGCTGTCGTTCATTATTAGGAATATAACTTGCATAATATTTAATTAATTCATTCACTGTACTACAATTTATTCAGTTCTAAAGCCAAACAGCCGGGAGATGGACCGGCCAACGCTTAGTCGCTTACTACAGTATGATCCATTCGCCAATCGTGGGAGTACAGCTGTTTTAAAATAAAATTAAAATAAGCTCAAATTCAATAAAAATTATATAATATCTAATATAATTAAAATTAATTTTTGGTTCTAATATTCTAGATTATCGACAGCTACAGAACTCTACCATAGTGTCTTATCAAGACCATTCTAGCCTAATTCGAAAGGGCTTTTCCCAACTTTAATAGCGTAGTCAAGTAATCAAGTAATCAGCATAATCAATTAGTCACGCGACATGTTAAATACCACTTCCTTAACCGTCTCAAAAATAGTATTGTTAACAAAATTCAAATAAACAGCAATCTGACACATACTTTCATCCAGACCGCCTACTAGCTCCGAACAAGCCTCTCACACGAAGTATACGACAACGCGCAACATAACGCTACGATTTTATTACGAAGGTTAGCTACGTTTATTTCCCGTTATAACTTACGCATACTCATCTGCCACTTATTTTACCAGCTCCAAATTAGATTTTCAATATCTAAATTTTAGTAACTTAGTTTTGCCGACTCGTATAAATCCCCACCAGTTCCTACCTGCCAGTGAATAGCGGTTGATATATTTCGGTTTGTTTGGATCAATTAGCTACGAAAGTACATTTGTTCCGTTCGCTTAACGAATAAGTGTTGCGTACATTTATTTGAGTTAATTCGTTGTTTAAATACCCCGAGACTCGTCATCTGAGTTCTAAACCCCGTTTTTTTTTGTTTTTTCTTGGCGGGTGAAAGAACCAAGTCTTGGGAGTAGGTTGATTCGAACAATCAGCTACGAATATTAATATAAAATTTGTTTTAAACCGTATCGTGATAAATTCTCCGTTCGATTATATTAAGTAAACCCCGACAGCTCTGTAGGGATTTTATTCAAGATTTTGTTTATTCGATCGTGGAATTTTTATTAATTTTTACTAGAGCTTTTAGCATCTTGTGCTTGTATGAAACACTTGCATTAGCGAAATGCATTTGTTTTAGTGTTTACCGTCCACTAAAAACCAGTTTGCTGACCACTTAGACCAGTAAAATTAGCTAAAACATTTGCCGTGCCTTTAAATCATTCTCGAAAACCTGGAAATTGTTTTAAAGTGTTTATTTTATATGTAAGTAAAAGGAATTAAAATTTATCCCACAGGGGGATGCCTCAAATCAAAGAAATAAAATAAGCCAACTTAGGCCTATATTACTTAACATAGGTTATCAGTAAGGCAGCAGTTATTTTTTCAATTCTCGGTGCAAATAGAGATACTTAAAATTAGTTTCTCCAAAAATCAACATATTACTCCAACTGTAAATTAAACGTTTGGTAATTGGTAAGGCTCGAACCCGTGAACTTCTGGCTCATACACAGCCAACTACTAGGATGAAACATAAATTCAGACCACCCATCATCCCAAGAGTACATAACACCTACGAAATGTAAATTTAACATCCAACATTTGGTGGCCTTTACAAAGACCATTTTTTATGCTCAACGGTAAAGTTCCACTTAAGCCTTCTTTCAGTTGTTTTTAACATTGGATACATGAATTATCATTTTTGTTTTGCATTTGTTATGGACTACAGCAAGTAGATATGTATAAAATAAAATAAAAATATATAATGTTTTGTTTGTGATTGATGGGAATCGAACCCGCAAACCTCTGAGATCAAGGACTCACACTACTACCACTACGATACGATACGATACCATACCAAAAATCAACATATTACATCAACAGTAAATTAAGCGTTTTGGTGATTGGTAAGGATCGAACCCGTGAACCTCTAGTTCATACATAGCTTCATAAACTACCAACCGCTAGAAACAAACATCATTTAGATTACCTCTCATCCCAAGAGTACAAAACACCTACGAAATGTAAATTTAACATTTAACATTGGTGGCCTTTACAAAGGCCATTTTTTATACTCAACTGTAAAGTTCCAATTAAGCCTTCTTTTAACTGTTTTTAACATTCGATACATGAATTATCATTTGTTTTGCATTTGTTATGAACTACAGCAAGTAGATATGTATAAAATAAAATAAAAATATAACGTTTTTTTATGATTGGTAGGGATCGAACCCGCAAACCTCTTAGATCAAGGACTCACGCTACTCCCACTACGATACAAGGAGGGAGAGAGCTTCTTTGAATAAATATTGTCTCCGTCATTGTATTTCCAGATCTCCGGTATTAAACAACTACCGCTTACAGAGCAGCATTAACCTACAGAATTAAAAGTAATACTAAACTGTGATCAAGAATGTTTAGAGTTGGAAATATTTTTTCATACAGTGCTACATTACCGACTTAGATAGTTCAAATTCAAAGTAGCGTACTGCTTTTCCCACACCGCCCGCAGGTGTGTGTGTGTGTGTGTGTGTGTGTGTGTGTGTGTGTCCACCAACGGAACGATTAATGCGGGTTCAAGTTTTTTGCATTCAACAGTAGTGTACTGCTCTACTGAATACAACCTTTTTGTACATCATACAGGCAGGTGGACAGTTATACTCTGTACGGCACGTAGCAGATAAGCTAATGGGGGTAATTTCAACTGGGAAATTGTTTAAAAGTACCAAATTTTATATATGAACACCAAACGGTTGGGACTTCATAATATCGTAGTAAAAGTCATACATTCGTACTTTGCTCAAATCTAATATGGACATACCAATATAGATTGGTTTGTTTAAAATCAGGGGGAAAGAGGTTCACACAGGTCTAGACCAAATAACCCTGTGCTATGGAGACCCCCCTTATGCAAATTACTTCAAGCTTAGTCTGTCAAAAGCGAGTGTTCTTCTTCCATCTCGACGAATTCTTCTTGTGGAATTTTTGAGTGTCCCCATGGTAAGGAACTTATCCCATTGGATAAGATGTATCTTTTATCATCATGAGTTGATAATGCAATCTTATTAAGCTCAATGGTTTGTTTAACATCACTGTGGTTTTACTCATATGAATGCCTACTAAGTTTTCATTGTAAATGGTTCGGTCGATGCAGCTATTTCCATTGTCAAAGTCCTAATGCCATCATTACAACTGTAGGCTAGCTTCCTTTTTTTATTTTGCATTCAACAGTAGTGTACTGCTCTACCGACTTGTTGCACAGTCAGTGAGCTCAGGTTTTCTTTCTGATTATCACACAGACTGAATACAACCGTTTGTACATCATACAGACAGATGGTCAAGTACTTCTCTGTACGGTACGTAGACTAGACACGTCAGTTAAGGGGGATAGTTTGAATTTGGACATTGTTTAAAAGTACCAAATTTTAGATATAAACAACCATTAACACCAACGGTGGATGAATCAAATAAACTCGATGTAGAGTAGATTGCTTTGTTGAATAGAAGTTTCGTCTTACTCACATGTACAGCTGCCAGTTGTTCTGTAAAAAAAAAGAAAAGATGACCTTCCCAAGATCTCATTGTACACTGTTCGATCTATAAAGTTTGGTTTGGCAATCAATTTTTCAGCTATTTCCAATCTTACACTCGAGTCTCTATTTCTGACTTATTCCATTTACACTCGAGTTTAGTCAAACTTAACCTCGTTCTCCATCTTTTAATTCTCAGCTGTTTTGTAATGCCATCATTACAAACGAATCTTTTGTCGTCATGAGCTGACAACGAAATCTTGTTGACTTCCACACTGTACAACTTACTCTCATTCCTTCTGTTTTCTACAAATAAAGAATAAACAAAAGAAAGAAGCTATCCTACACTATAAGTGTAAAGTAGTTTCCCATTCTTTTAAACACACACAAATTACCTCAACAACCTACGTCACTACCCACATACGTCACAAGTGACGTATCACCGGAAACACCCGCATAAAACCCAACTGCAGTTTTGACTTATAATCCCAATCCTACGTCATACCACATACGTCACCCTCTCATGACGTATTCCATCACCTATGACGTCACAAAGTGACGTAGCACCGGAAGCAACCATTTCCGCCTGATGGGCTTTAAACTCAATTAATTCACCCCACCTGCCCTGACAGGTGGTGCGATAGGAGTGACCTTAGGCTACTACTACAATGAAACTGAAACTTTAGTCGTGTCGGGATTTAGTCCTTATCACCCTGTCAGCTCGTTAAACCCAACACCAAACGTAGAATGTAATGGTTCCTTATGTAACCAATCGAGATCGTATGCAATACATTGGCTTTTACTATCGGTTTATATTTTTAAGTGATAGCTTTGAAATTATTTATTCTTCACAAATACTGGGTGATTGGTACTCAGTGTGACAAAAATATTTTGGTGTAAGTACAAATTAAATGAAGTGTGATGATGCATATCAAATGTTCCAAGTCTAAAAATTAGCTTCTCAAAAATTATTTTATGTTTTTCAAAAATAACCATGCTTTTAAACTTAATACAGCGATTTCTCAATTACCTGTAAAACCTGGATTTGAGTAGATAATGTCATTAAATCAAATGTTTGATAAAAATTAAAAAAACAATGGTCTATTGCATTTTTCACACCCTGTATACAAGAAAGTGTCGGAATATGTTAAAAACTGCGGCATTTTATAAGCATTCCAACCAAATGCTACATTATTGAGCTTTATGTCTGCTTATGTACGCTTTGGTGGTTTGAAGACTACAAACCATGGTATTTTTTACATTTAAAACATAGAAAGTCGGTATTAAGCAAAAGTTGTATTTTTGTTTCAGCTTGAACAGTAAAAACAGTAAAAAAGTTCCTTGTTTTCTGGTATTCAAACCACTAAAACAAAAAAAGAATATATAAACCTCAAAAGTGTAGCATATGGTTGGAAAGCTTATAAAATGGCGCAGTTTTTAACATATTCCGACACTTTCTTGTATACTGGGCGTGAAAAATGCAACAAATCATTGTTTTTTAATTTTTATCATACATCTTAATTTTTATCTTTGAATCTATTTACAATGGAGTTTTTACAATTTGATCCTCCGTCATTTTCTATTATTCTTGTTCAAAATAATCGTTGTATTAATGTAGTTTTTTAAGTACAGTTTTCGTACTTACTTTTACTTTAAGATAAGCACTTTGTTCTTAGGCAGTATCTACCACGAATGGACTTAAACTAGTCGTAGTCTAAGTATACAATTTTGAATTTTAGGTTTAACTTTTTTAGAGACGGGTTTAGTTTGGTATTTTGCTGTTTACACATCTTTACGAGTCAAAACATTCTGTTTATAATATGTTTACTAAATATGATCTACTTACAGGATTGTTACGTGGGCCACTTCACGTACTAGTTACAAAAATAACTATTATATAGTATTTATTTATTCACCATGTAGCTCGAGAAACCCTAAAGCACTTTGAATTTATCATTGCCGTAAAAATCTCACTTTTACTCTTGTAACACTAGTTTGAGAAGTTTACATTGTAGGTCTATTATCAATAGACATATTAAATAAATACTAAGCCTCAACTACGGTGCCTTCAGCTGTTTCTGACTCTAATTGAAAGCAAATATTTGTAGATTAAACAAGATTCTGACGCCGGTTGCTATTTGATGTTTGCCTTGAATCACTTTGTACACGTTTGTGTTTCAATTATTGTCACAACATTATATTTTTATTATTGAAAACTTGGAACGTTTTATACTATGAAAAGTATGTTTAGTAGTGAACAATTATTAACGTGTAGAAAATTGCTGTAATTTTAATTTAAGCACAATAGAATTGAAAAAAAAAACTTGTCAAGGTAAACGTCAAAACGAAAAATAAATGATCGATTCTTAGAATTCATAACTGTACATACATTTTCTCTTTGCTTAAAAAAAAACACATCTATGAAAAATATCTTTAGGCCTTGGTTTCAAATTAAAAAAATCATTGAAAACATGTAGCCTAGTAATAAAAACCTACGGTAATTATGTTTAGTTAATTAACCAAACATTGTAATTATTCATCAGTTTTCATGAAAATCGATCGATACTATATTTTGCTTAAGCCTAATTTTCAAAACTCATTAGCAGAACATTTTGATACAACAAAGGTTTTATAATTAAAATTATCTTCCATAATAATGAAACATCTATATATATAATACGCTAAGCCGATTTTTGTAAACAGAACTCCTCCCTCATTTTTGGACCGATTTTGATGATTGAAGTGTCAAAAGAATGGCCCTGATCTGTAGTTTTGCAAAGTGTTTTTATTTTTTTGAAATATTTATTAGTTCGAGCTGGATCTTCCATCAAAGTTGGGTTTTCTCCCATAAGATTAACATGGAGGAATCTAAATATTTAATTGGAAACTTTGTCTCGACTAATTTAAGAGAACAACTGTGCGTAGAATCTTGGTAGAGGTGTGCAAAGAAAGGTCTTGGTCTGTAGATGAGTTATTAAAAGAAAAACGAAGTAAATTTCCTTAGGGCTCTGTCCAAGAAGCCTTTAAAAGATATATCCACAGATTTGTTTACATTTTGGTCATGTGGATAATACCTTTTAATAAAACAGCTGGTCATTTTTAAATTGTATTTAAATTAACACACATTTATTGAGAGTTACTGAATTGTCCAAAGGAAGTATTTGCAATGTTATTAACTTGAACTCTTAGAGAGCCTTTAAATGGTATTAGGCTGACGAAAAAGGGTTGTGCATGTTTACTAGCGCTACTCAGCAACAAAAACAATTTAATTCATCTCTAAAAAATATATTCTTAAAGTGCACTGAGCAGCAGCTCAAAAATACTATGTAACTTCCTCATATAACTTTTAAAATACGTTTGTTTATTGTTTTTGTTCTATGTTATTGTTTTGATTGTAACCAATTCAGTTTTAATATAAGGTGAGTTTACATTGTGGCAGTGCGGACATGCCACGAAGAATACAAAGTGTCAATTTTGAAGATATGGAAGAACAGAAAGTAGTTACAACGCTGGGAAGAAATTAAATTTTGACCGATTTAATTCAGACGAAGAAGAATGTGAATACTGGCCCTGACTGTAGTTCGCATAATCGCCGCTAGATGCCACCACCCGGTGTAGCTAGTTCACCTATTCTCCGCTAGATGTCAGTGAAACAAATACATCTAAATCCTCTAAAGTTTATTAATTATTTTATAATATTAAGGTTTGAAAACAATTTATCTCTAAGCTAAAAGAAAAAATAACATTCGAGTTATATAAACTATAGGACAATATCGTGATTTAAAGCCGCGGTAGTTTACTATGAGTCCTCTGTATCCGTTGACACTCGCAGGGAGTTTTGAGTAGCTGGAACATGACTAGCCACTAACATCACAGTTACACGCTTATCTGTTCTTTATTTGAGAAATTTGATCAAAACTTATTATTTGTAAAGCCGAGAGTCGTGGCTCTTACCTGAGACCGATGATTGGCTTATATACCTGAATCATCTCCTACCGACCACTCACCCACACGGCCTACCTTGAATTTGGATTGGAACATCACGAAGATCAGATCAGAAATATAACTAGAGGTCGTCCAGTGGTCGAAAACTCGACCAAAACATGTATTATACGCGTACATTTATTGACTATTGGATACTGAAGTGGACATCCCATCTATATGGGCCAGATGTCCAATTTTTTTTATTAAAAAACATGTAGTTGTGTGAGCCATTCACCGAATGTGTGTCTTCAATTCTATTTTATACCTAATTTTTTGTTGCTCACAAAGTTGATGGGTCATAACAGTTGCTACAGCTCATAAATAAGTCATTCCATAAGTTTGACTTGGTAGAAAACATGGTGTATTCGACAGAAATTAATCATTTAGATCAGCGCAATCTGTATGGGGCTCACATCAACTACGACGAATTTAATTGAAAAACTGGTGACGACTTTAACATGGGGATGGAATATAAGGCTACAGGTACAGGCTTCTCTATTTTCACCCTACGCTGTAAATAAAACATGTGATTGGAATTTCTTCCATTTGTTTTGATTTTCTGTTTGTATTTCGTTGTTATTTCGTAACATGTCAACCCATAAAGAACCATGTTAATTTTTTTAATTTCGAATTCAATTTTTGTGCTTATTTTTGAGCCTATTTTAATTTATAAAGGGATTCTGCACACCTACAGAAAAATATCTTTCTAACAGTATGCGTAGATTTTCCCTACGATGCACACGAGCTTAGAAAAAAGGTTTTAAAGAAACGAGCTTGCCTATTAATATATTATAGATATAGATTGCAGTATATCTATCTGCATTATGGAGAGCGTTAATCACGTTAAGTTAACGTATCCGAATTCACCCTAACCGTGATCTATGGGGTTAAAATTGGGTTTCCTGTTTTAGCGAATTTTCCTTATCCCTTTCCACTCCAATTACGGAGGCATATTTTCCCAACAACTCAATTTTCATTTGTTAAAAAAACAAAAACAAAACATCGTAAACAGGAAATTAAAGAAATTTCAATCACATTTTCTTATTTACACGTGAGGTGAAAATAGAGAGGTTTGTACATAAAATAATTTGGTCGAGTTTTCGACCATTGAATGGCCTCTAGTTTATTATAATAACCAAGCCACCACGAGATCGTACAAAATATTATTTCTGAATATTTTTTTAAAATAATCTGCCTGGAAATATGAAATAAATACATTTTATATTTTGTCAATGCAAATGCAAGCATTGTGAGTTTCCACATGATTAGCTTGAAACCCAATCAGTATTTACCTTTATCAATATCGAAACGGTAATAAAACAGACAATATTTTTTCCCAATCTTACTTCTGAGTAAGACATCAACAGTCTTCTACCACTAAAATCACAAGTAGTGACAGAGAATGGCCATCGAGAAAAAACTGGACATACGCCACACAATACTTCCCCATTTAGCTTATTTCAATTTAGGGATTGAACTAAGCATAAGCAAAAAAATCCGATTTCGATGACATTAGTAAAAACGAGTAAACCTACGTTTATTTGATAGAGTTTGCAAGCCAGCATGATCAGACTATGGAAACAGGGGTTTAAGAGGAGGTTTATGGGGTGAGAATTGGGTTTCCCAATTTTTACTTTAAAACATAACATTTCTCAACGTCTTTCCAAACGGTTTGGTAGAGCTGGAAAAATAAATAATTTTGTATATTGAAGTGTTTTATGCCTAATGGATTTGGAGGTAACTAAACAAAATTTAAATTTAAAATTCCCTCGTTATTCTTACGATTAATAAACTTTTGTAGTTTGCTTGATTATGGATATAGTACCTGGGGACCGAGCTTTGCTCAGGTAAAATCATTAGTTTAATATTAAAGCAGTCTTAGTATTGCAGATACATTAATCCATTCCCGAACTCCACACTGCTCACCTTTACTACTTCGTTCATCACTTCCTACGTCGTGGGTCTGTTTCCTTCCCTTCCCATAGCATTTTAAGATTGTAGATACCTTAATCCAATCGTCATAAACTGTTCCCGCACTCCGGACTGCTCGCCTTTACTACTTCCTTCACCACTTCCTACGTCGCAGACCTGTTTCCCTCCCTTTTCATAGCATTTTAGGATTGTAGATACCTTAATCCAATCGTCATAAACAGTTCCCGAACTCCGGACTGTTCACCTCTACTACTTCCTTCCTTCACCACTTCCTACGTCGCGGACCTTTTTCCCTCCCTTCTCATAGCATTTTAAGATTGCAGAAACCTTAATCTAAGTGAACTTGTTTCCCCCATCCCCATAGCATTTTAAGATTGCAGATACCTTAATATAATCTTCAAAAACAGTTCCCACACTCCGGACTACTCACCTTGACTACTTCCTTCACCACTTCCTACGTCGCGGACCTGTTTCCCTTCCATCCCATAGAATTTTAAGATTGCAAATACCTTAATCTTATCTTCAAAAACAGTTCACACACTCCGGACTACTCGCTATGACTACTTCCTTCACCACTTCCTACGTCGCCGACCTGTTTCCCTCCCTCCCGATATCATTTTAAGATTGCTGATACCTCAATCTAATCGTCATAAACAGTTCCCACACGCCAGACTACTCGCATTGACTACTTCCTTCACCACTTCCTACGTCGCCGACCTGTTTCCCTCCCTCCCGATATCATTTTAAGATTGCTGATACCTCAATCTAATCGTCATAAACAGTTCCCACACGCCAGACTACTCGCATTGACTACTTCCTTCACCACTTCCTACGTCACGGACCTGTTTCCCTCCCTTCCCATAGCATTTTAGGATTGCAGATATCTTAATCTAATCGTCGTAAACAGTTCCCACACTCCAGACTGCTCACCTTTAACTACTTCCTTCACCACTTCCTACGTCACGGACCTGTTTCCCTCCCTTCCCATAGCATTTTAGGATTGCAGATATCTTAATCTAATCGTCATAAACAGTTCCCACACTCCGGACTGCTCGCCTTTACTACTTCCTTCACCACTTCCTACGTCGCGGACCTGTTTTCCTGCCTTTACATCGCATTTTAAAAATTCAGATACCGTAATCTAATCGTCATAAACAGATCCCACACTCCACACTGCTACCCTTGACTACTATGTATCGAGTTCAGTTTAATCTTTGCTTAATTAACAACTAACTGATGTTTTTCCTTTTGTACTGTATTTTGTTTTGCTAGTATACTGTGGATAGAGAACTTCTGCGCATGCGCAAGCTAAGGTGCCAGTGGGTACAGAACGTCAAGTTATGTCTTAAAATGTAAACAAAATGACAACAATGGCGGAATGTTTTTATAAGGCCCATGTTAAATTTTCAAAAGTTTGTACTCATATTATGGTGAAAATAGATTTTTCCTGGCTATACCACTGGTCTAGAACTTATTTTTGACCCAGAACTTAGTTATTCCGTAAATATAAACGTTTTTGTTAGAGCCGATTCCCAGATCGAGTTGACAAGTATTCAAACTTTACTCGTATTATATATAGGATTTGAATATATTTTGGCAATTTTGTTAATTTTATACTAAAGTTTCAAGTTTAAAACTATAACAAGCAAAACTGTGTTAGTAAAATAATTAATACATACATTATGTCTCTAGAACTTATATTGGGATTTAACCATAGCAAAACCTCTCTCGAAAGCTTCTTGACATAATCCGTACTTAGCAACAAAGTTTTAATGCTGCGCTATTTCCAGGCTCGAAGTTTGAGAATCTTAGTTTTGTTTGGAAATCAAAGTTTCGAGGATAAATAACAACTTTTCAGGCCACAATTGATAAAACAAATAAGTCTTCAATAAATTATAAAGTTATTTGCTCTACAACTTTATTGTAAAACTATGCAGAAAATGTTCTCTACAGAAATGTTTATGTTAAAGCAACAAAATACGCTTGGATTTTAATAACTTGTTTATAATTTTAATATCTAGCATACTATTAGAGATTAGAAATTTTCGTTGTTGTTTTGGATTGATTTGCTCCTGATTTTGCTCGCCATAAGAGCAATGTTAAATTCGTTATTTTCAAACAGCCGCTGAAGAGTTATTTACCATCTCAAAATATTTTTTCGAATACCAAAGTGATTGTGGTTTAAATATCTAGTATACTATGAGATTAAAAGTTTTCTTTGTAGTTTTTAACGGATTTCCAATTTCTTTCCAAACCATTTTGTGGAGAAAAACAAATAATTTACTATATTGAACCGTTATTATGCGCCTAATGGTTGCGGAGAAAATTCCAAAAAATGTTTAATTTAAAATTCCCATGTTATTTTTATGGAGAAAAAGTAAACTGTTGCAGTTTGCTTGTTTATGAACATATTATGATCAAATTTAGAAAATACATTCATTTCTTACTAAACTACAGTATTATTATTTTACAACAAAAAACACTTTTTACCCTCCCTGTTGCAGCAAACCTAAGTACTCGTTAAACGAATGTTATTTAAATAGGGAATAAATGTAATATTTTTAAGGAGACATTTTTTTGTGTAAATCCAATCAGGCAAATGGAAATTCGCTAAGACTGCAGGTTTGCTGCGGTGGGGGTATTTGAATTGTTTTATGAGTTAAAACGTCTAGGCTCTAAGGACTCTTAAGTCAAGTTCTTAGTAAATGTACTGCGAATTGTAAGGCGAAATTACAAGTAGTTAAACCCATTAATTCGTTGAACTGTTTAAACTTCTATTAAATGTTAGTTTATCCAAACGAGCGTTAATCCCTCAAAATCAAATGATTTACCGAATTTTCATTTTCATTTTCCCTATAGTTACAATATTTGTTTGGATTTTAATTAGTAGAAAATATTTGGCCTAGGCACATGTTACAATGTTTTTTTTTTTAATTACTGAGTTAAAACGACAATTTTACACATTTAGCTTCGGAGTGACTGCCGTATTTTGTGATGAAAACTGTTATTTTTTGAAGCTCTCATCACGTTTTAAAACGTAAAAACGGTTGATATAGGTATTATGGGGAAGTGGGTATAAACTTAACAGGAAAAAAACTAAAACAAAAGTAGATGGTAAGTTAGTATGATAATATTTAGTTTGGTAGTTAAGTTTGAGTTGTTTGTTTGACTAAGTTGAACAACCTCGCAAGTTGGCTGAATAGTATAAATCAAATTTATATCAGTGCTGTTTACAGGCCAAGCAGTGAAAACTGCCACCGCATCAATGCCAACTTGCTCAGTGAGATTGCCTTTAGTTTGTAAGTTTTTGCACCCCTTTTGACACTTTTACAACTCATTGGGTTCTTTATGGAAGTAAACAAAAAGTTTCATTCAAACTATTTGGGTAGCGTGGTTGTGAAAAAGTTCACATGTTAAATCCTAAGGTTAATGGCTGAATCCTAAGAAATTACAGAAGCATTTTTGACGGATTGAAACTGGGCTTATCCATTATTGTTGGGACAGCTGAAGAACCAGCTGACAAGCTAATCCAATTTCAAAATTCCAAATAGTCATAAAATGTCCATACGATATTATCATTGACTGTTGATGTGTATCTATATGAGTAACGTTTGTGCACACTGATTTCAAAACCGGCTCCTATGATTTCCTCAAAATTGTTAGAAATATCTGAGTTTTAGGATAAAAACAATATCCATGCTAGGCTCTGTTCTGGGAAAATTCGTTTTTCGTTAAAAACTCAAATAAATTATAATATTTTTAACATTAGTCTTATGGACTATCCTATGTCTCAAGTAGTAATGGAGGTTTTACTAAAACATAAACAATGAATTGTAACATAATATACTTGTAACAAATCATCTAATAGTAGAAAATTACAAAATTCAATTTTAGTAAACATTGTGCTATGGGGTTTTGAACACTGTGATTTTGCTGTGGAAACCTATTTAAAAAATTGTGATTCTTGTGCAAACACCCAGAGGTTGTCTTCACCACTTTTCATCCACATGACACTGTTCCATATTGGAAAATGATAAGGAACTAGGTAAAAGTATTGAGGATAACAGATTAAAATAGATTAACTAGTCATCCTTTAAGTTATCCAGATTAAAGTAGTAAATGTAGGTTCTTTCTTTATTGCATTATGAACATATTGAAAATTTTTTATTAAAACAGAAGTAGACCGAGAGACAAAAATTTAGAAACACTCGTTAAAACTACTTACAATATTAGTGGTCCTAGGTGTAAATTAAACTGATATTATTTCGTAGCAAAGGACTACCCTTTAAAACTCCTACACAAGTGAACAAACTATGTGTGTTTAAAATTATTTGTCTGAACTTTAATAATCTCAATAGGGAATAGAAGCATTGTAATGGCCTTCTTTATAATGGGGCTTAGGGGAGTGCTTCTACCGTCATAAGTCTGGAGACAAATTTGAGTTTTTAAAGGTTCATGTTAATAAAACATTCTTAAAACCCCTCTAAACAAAAAAACCCTAAACGGCTGACGTGTCCTAACAATGCTTTCAACACGATTATAACTACTCTTAAATTTTGAATCTACAAATATGCTTATGTATTATCAAATCTAAACAAAGGTTATAAACAGTTGAATGTATTCCAAACATATAACGAGTTGTAAACAGCAGGAAAGTGAGGAAAGATGAACCTAGATCAAACAGAGCATAACAGAGATATTGTTTACACTTAAGATTATACAGACAGTTGGGTGGAGGAGCTTTTATTGGGCAAAACCTTGCAGAACTCTCTGAACTTTATGTTGACTTTTTATAATATTTTTACTCTTGTTCTAGCACCGTTGTATATTCATACTTTTTATATTTATATTATTTTTATTTGCTTTGTATATTTATATGTTTTGTATGCTTAATTAGATTACATCCAATATCCGTTCTCACGTAACCGAGACTACACGATTCGGAATAACTCCGAGGTGATGCTGGGCTTCTCCACCCTATTATGAAATTTTAATTGTTGCAGATGCGGTGATAATATAAAAATTTACATAACCAAATAATAATCAAAAACATTTAAGCTAACAACAATAATTCTCATCATATTTATATTCACTTCTTTAGGTTAAAAAATATGATATACGCTTAAGTATCATTCCATAACATATAGAGGACATTAGGAATATATACGCTATAGTGCGCACCTCAACCTAAGATGAATAAGTAAAATCCAGTTTATTTCATACCGTTGCGATTCCTTGAAAAGACTTTGAACGGTTGGATATGCAAACGCAAGATAATTATTGGATTCACGGATGTTATCTAAAAGTTTTTTAGAACTGGAGATGTGTTGATAGCTTTAAAAACTAGGTACATGTCCTGTTATTTTGGGAGCGAAGCACGCGATGGCAGCATGGTCATTTGCGTTTTCCTTGCTAAATAAAATTTAGAGTGCTAAGATACAGTAGGAAATCACATTTTAAATGTATATTTTGCCGAGATGAAACAGTTGTGCATTGTTGACAGGACTTGTCATTCCAAAGTTTTCTCAATCAGACTTAGTGGAGTTAAAAGTGGGCTAAATAATCTTATATAGTTAGACGGAATTCTGGATCATTATTCCATGTAATTAATATAACTTGTCGTCTTTCTCTCTTCTGTAACGCTTCCGCCAACATTGGGTTGTGATGCCACTATGCGCATGTTCATAGTTTTTCCATCATTTTAGAGAGTTGTGCAAGAGAATAAATAGAGTATTTTTAATTCATTTGGCGTTAACAATAATAACACTATTTAGGTACAGTCCATCTGAAAAAACGAAACAAAACAATTAAGTAAATAGGCACGCCTGCTTCATTTTTTAGCATTAGGTCCATTAAAGATCCATCTAAGAAGCAACAAAAAAGGGAAAAAAAAAAAATACGTTTTCCACAAATTGTCTCTCGTTTAAGGTTTGTGGGGCTGTGACTAGTACTTTTCTAAAAAATCCTGTGTAGTTTGTATTGTTACGTTGTAGATTACTATTAGGTTTGAAAAAAAAAATCATCAAGGTTTCGTCATTTTCATCAAAATTTGAAGCAGCAAGATTTCTACCTTATATAGGCCTACTAACAAAAATCTTACCTACCAAAGTTTTCTCAATCACACTTGGATACACCAAATGTTAAGGTGTTATGTTCATTCAGTTCGAATGTCTTGAACACAATGAAACTGAAACTTTAGCCATGTCGGGATTCAGTCCTTATTACACTGTCAGCTCGTTAAACCCAACACCAAACGTAGAATGTTATGGTTCCTTATGTAACCAATCCAGATCGTATTCAATACATTGGCTTTTACTCTAGGTGAATATTTTTAAGTGATAGTTTTTGAAATTAGTTATACTTTGTAAATATAAATATTTAAGTGAAAAGTTGTACAAAATGAATGTTCGCTTCTAGATCCTACACTACATCAACCTGCTTCGTTCTAATCTTAAAATCTTTGACCACGAAAAAAACACAGCACCAACAACAGTAGTATAGTATTAATGTAGTGTTTTAAGTAAATTGTTCGTACTTACTTTTACTTTAAGATAAGCACTTTGTTCTTAGGCAGTATCTACCACGAATCGACTTAAACTAATTGTAGTCTAAGTATACAATTTAGAATTTTAGGTTTAACTTATTTAGAGACGGTTTTAGTTTGGTATTTTGCCTACACATCTATATGAGTCAAAACATTCTGTTTATAATACTCTTTACGAAATATGTTCTACTTACAGGATATGTTACGTGGGCCACTTCATCTACTAGTTACACAAATAACTATTATATAAAATTTATTTATTTCTTCATGTAGCTCGAGAAACCCTAAAGCATTTTGAATTTATTATTACAGTAAAAATCTCACTTTTACTCCTGTAACACTCTTTTGAGAAGTTTATATTCTAGGTGTATTATCAATAGACGTATTAAATAAATACTAAGCCTCAACAACGGTGCCTTCAGCTGTTTCCAACTCTAATTGAAAGCAAATATTTGTAGATTAAACAAGATTCTGACGCCGGTTGCTATTTGATGTTTGCCTTGAATCACTTTGTACACGTTTGTGTTTCAATTATTGTCACAACAATATTATATTTTTATTATTGAAAACTTGGAACGTTTTATACTTTGACAAGTATGTTTAGTACTGAAGATTTATTAACGCGGAGAGAACTGTTGTAATTTTAATTTAAGCATAATAGTATTGAAAAAAGTGTTTCAAGGTAAACGTTAAAACGAAAAATAAATCATCAATTCTTAGAATTCATAACTGTACAGTGTACATACATTTTCTCTTTGCTTAAAAAAACACATTTATGAAAAAAAAAACCTTAAGGCTTTGATTTCAAATTTTTAAAATCATTGAAAACATGTAGTAATAAAAACCTACAGTTATTATATTTAGTTAATTAACCAAACATTGTAATTATTCGTCAGTTTTCATGAAAATTGATCGATACTATATTTTGCTTAAACCTAATTTTCAAAACTCATTAGCAGAACATTTTGATACAACAAAGGTTTTATAATTTAAATTATCTTCCATAATAATGAAACATTTATTATAATAACTAAGCCACCACGAGATTGTACAAAATATTATTTCCTTGAATATTTTTTAAAATAATCTGCGTGGAAATATGAAATAAATACATTTTATATTTTTTCAATGCAAATGCATGCATTGTGAGTTCCCACATGATTAGCTTGAAACCCAATCCATATTTACCTAAATCAATATCGACACGGTAAAAAAAACAGAAAATATTTTTTTCCAATCATACTATTGAGTAAGACATCAACAGTCTTCTACCACTAAAATCACAAGTAGTGACAGGGAATGGCCATCGAGAAAAAACTGGACGTACACCACATAATACTTCCCCATTTAGCTAATTTCAATTTAGGGATTGAGCTATTACGGCAGGTCTCATAAGACCTATAAGCAAAAATTATCCGATTAATATGACATTAGTAAAAACGTGTAAACCTACGTGTGTACCTACTATTCGATCGATTTTGCGAACCAGCATGATC
This sequence comes from Macrosteles quadrilineatus, assembly GCF_028750875.1. Classification (NCBI taxonomy): domain Eukaryota; kingdom Metazoa; phylum Arthropoda; class Insecta; order Hemiptera; family Cicadellidae; genus Macrosteles; species Macrosteles quadrilineatus. Next base: position 8,637,918 of record NW_026542601.1, on the reverse strand, counting down.
ACTATGGGAACAGGGGTTTAATAGGAGGTTTATGGGGTGAGAATTGGGTTTCCTAATTTTTACTTCAAAAACATAACATTTCTCAATTTCTTTCCAAACGGTTTTGTAGAGCTGGAAAAAGAAATAATTTTGTATATTGAAGTGTTTTATGCCTAATATTTTGAGGTAACTAAACAAAATTTAAATTTAAAATTCCCATGTTATTCTTACGATCAATAAACTTTTGTAGTTTGCTTGATTATGGATGTATTTAAATAAATTTTGTCAATTTTGTTAATTTTATACTTAAGTTTTAAGTTAACTATCACAAGCAAAACTGTGTTAGTAAAATAATTAAAAATAATAATACATACATTATGTCTCTGGAACTTATATTGGGATTCAACCATAGCAAAACCTCTCTCGAAAGCTTCTTGACATAATCCGTACTTAGCAACAAAGTTTTAATGCTGCGCTATTTCCAGGCTCGAAGTTTGAGAATCTTAGTTTTGTTTGGAAATCAAAGTTTCGAGGATAAATAACAACTTTACAGGCCACAATTGATAAAACAAATAAGTCTTCAATACATTGTAAAGTTATTTGCTTTACAATTTTATTGGAAAACTATGCAGAAAGTCTTCTCTACAGGAATATTGATGTTAAAACATCAACATACGCTTGGATTTTTGTCCAAAACTAATTTTATCATAAAGAATGTTCTATTGATAAGTTTAAAATATGTAGAGTTTAAAGTACATTTAAATATTTGGAATAAAAATCCACTTTATTGAAGCTTTAAAAACATTATTATCCAACGGTTAAGAGTCCTTGGAGGCTAGCGGCCCTCTTGGATACTTTCAAACAGCTGCTGAAGAGTCAATTATCATCCAAAAATAGTTTTTCAAAAACCAACTTGTTTATAATTATTTTAATATCTAGTATATTATGAGATTATAAATTTTCGTTGTTGTTTCGGATTGATTTTCAAGGGACTCCATGGAAGCCAACGGTCATTTTGGATTTGCTCGCCATAAGAGCAATGTTGTTCGTTATTTTCAAACAGCCGCTGAAGAGTTATTTACCATTTAAAAATATTTTTTCGAATACCAAAGTGATTGTAATTGAAAATTTCTTTGTAGTTTTTTAAACTGTTTTATGAGTTAGAACGTCTAGGCTCTAAGGACTCTTAAGTCAAGTTCTTAGTAAATGTAATGCGAATTGTAAGGAGCAATTAACCAGAAGTTAAACCCACTAATTCGTTGAACTGTTTTAAACCTCTATTAAATGTTGGTTTATCCAGTTGAGCCTTAATCCCTTTTAATCAAATGATTTGCCGAATTTTCATTTAAATTTTCCCTATAGTTACAGTATTTGTTTGGATTTTAATTAGTGAAAAATATTTGGCCTAGGCACATGTTACAATGTTTTTTATTAAACTTAATTGACTGATTAAAAACGATCATTTTAACATTTAGCTTCAGAGAGACTGCTGTATTTTGTGATAAAAACTGTTTTAAAGCTCTCATCACATTTTTAAAAGTAAAAACGGTTGATATAGATATTATTGGGAAGTGGGTTTAACTGTGAGAATAACTAATACAAAACTAGATGGTAAACTAAGATTGTTATTCCAGTACAACCCAAGTACACAGTTGTTTGTTTGACTAAGTTGAACAACCTCGCAAGTTGGCTGAATTGTAATATATCAAATTTATATCAGTGCTGTTTACATTCCAAGTAGTGAAAACTGCCACCGCATCAATGCCAACTTGCTCACAGTGAGATTGCCTTTAGTTTGTAAGTTTTTTCACCCCTATTGAAACTTTTACAGCTCATTGGGTTCTTTATGGAAGTAAAGGAAAAGTTTCATTCAAACTATTTGGGTCGCGGGGTTGTGAAAAAGTTCACATGTTAAATTCGAAGGTTAATGGCAGAATCATAAGAATGCCAGAAGCATTTGTCACGGATTGAAACTGGGCTTATCTGATATTGATTGTTGGGACAGCTGAAGAACCAGCTGACGAGCTGATCCAATTTCAAAATTCCAAGTATTAAAAAAATTTCCATACAATATTATCAATGACTGTTTATGTTTATCTATACTATAATATGAGTAACGTTTGTGCACACTGATTTCAAAAACGGCTCCTATGATTTCCTCAAAATTGTTAGAAATATCTGAGTTTTAGGATAAAAACAATATCCATGCTAGGCTCTGTTCTGGGAAAATTCGTTTTTCGTTAAAAACTCAAATAAATTATAATATTTTTAACATTAGTCTAATGGACTGTCCTGTCTCAAGTAGCTATGGAGGTTTTACTAAAACATAAACAAATGAATTGTAACATGCTTGTAACAAATCATCTAAAGTACAGTAGCAAATTACAAAATTCAATTTTAGTAAACATTGTGCTATGGGGTTATGAACACTGTGATTTTGCTGTGGAAACCTATTTAAAAAAATTGTGCTTCTTGTGCAAACACCCAGAGGTTGTCTTTACCACATTTCATCCACATGACACTGTTCCATATCGGAAAACGATAAGGAACTAGGTAAAAGTATTGAGGATAACAGATCAAAATAAATTAACTAGTCATCCTTTAAGTTATCCAGATTAAAGTAGTAAATGTAGGTAATTTCTTTATTGCATTATGAACATTTTGAATATTTGTTTATTCAAACAGAAGTAGACCAAGAGACAACAATTTTGAAACACTCGTTCAATCTACTTACAATATTAGTGGTCCTAGGTGTAAATTAAACTGATATTTCGTAGCAAAGGACTACCCTTTAAAACTACTACACAAGTGAACAAACTATGTGTGTTTAAAATAATTTGTCTGAACTTTAATAATCTCAATAGGGAATAGAAACAATGTAATGACCTTCTTTATAATGGTGCTTAGGGGAGTGCTTCTACCGTCATAACTCTGGAGGCAAATTTGAGTTTCTAAAGGTTCATGTTAATAAAACATTCTTAAAACTCTTCTAAACAAAAAAAACCCTAAACGGCTGATGTGTCCTAACAATACTTCCAACACGATTATAACTACTCTTAAATTTTGAATCTACAAATATTATTCAAATACAAATCAAAATCGGAGCTGAAGTTCATAAATTATTTTATGTATATTCATGAACATTTCAAAATGTTACGGTCTTCGGAAATACTTAACAAGTGTTTATAGTATTTTGTATTATTCCTGTTTAAAGTCACGTAAAATTCTGGAGTTTTAGGTACAGTTGGCGTGCCATTGGGTATGGTACTCTACATTAATAATTGTGTTTTATGTTTTTTACTCGTGCTTAATGTATGTCCTTTTATCTATTTTAATCGTTTTTGTATTACCATCATAATACCAAAGAGTACCTTCTTCTTGAGGGGCATTTTTTACTGAAAACAATATCTACAGACGTCAAGAAAAAACTAAGATTTTACTTGAACTAATTAAAAGCTCAAATCCTATATTCAAATATTTTTCAAAGAAGTGAAAACAAAGATTTCCTTTCAGAAGGGTTTAATAAAGCCAAGATGTTTTCCAATATTGACTGAAGCCCAATCCAAGATTTCTCCCCATCATTCACGAAAATTCTCTCTTCATCAATATTCAACTTTTATTCATAAATTACAATTTATTTGTTTTTTTCAAGAATGTTCGAGTTCATCAAGAATATTAGTTTAAGTATTTCAATGATAAAATAAACGGTATCAGCAATCTGACACATACATTCTCCCATGAGTTTGTCAACAACCTTTATCATGTGTAAGCGGTGAGAGTAAATATACGGAAATGATTTTTGTAAAATTTTGTTCAGAATTTAAAGGACTATAACATGCTAAGTTTTTTTCAAAATCGTTCGGCCATTTTAGGGAAAATCCGATTTTTTGTTATTTTATGGAGGTTTTATGGGAAAATAACATAATTATAAGCATTGGTATCCTAAAGCGTATTTATATTAAGATAATGATTTATGATATTTTATTTATAAACTATAATTATTTAGCACCATTCAACAAAAAGGCTGTACGATGATATAAAAACGTCCACATCTATATCCAAAAAAGTTTGTGAAACAATATTCAAAAACAACAGAAGACTCTTTGCACAAATAGCTAGATTTCAGAATTTTACAAACTTTTCTGAGCTGTTTTTTATTGTGTTTGCTAACCATCGAACGAAAAACTTGAACTTGCAAATTATTTCATGGATGTTCAAAATAAAAAAATCACTTTTTCCTCACTCTGTATTGAAAAATGGCTCATTTCCATACATCCGAGATCTTGGAAAATTGCCAATTTCCATACACCAAAAACAAATAGTGATCAGCTGACTTTTCCTGACAAAACATTACCTTCGCTACACAAACATTATTTTGCTACACGAACAAAGCTACATTGATTGAAATCAACAAAGAAAAATGAATGGATTACGAAATATCAGATAATTTTTAAAGTTTGATAAAGTAGTTTCTTTCATCGTGATAAAAAGTATCGTTCAATACTTGTCAAGAAAGTCCCATTTCGTGACTAATGGTGAAATATGCTATAAAAATGTACAAAATACAGTTATTATCGATTTTGGCATCGCGTATTTTGTAAACTTCCTTTAATAATGTACATGCTGGAGGCAAGTATCCAGAAGTTGAGTCCAGCTTGATTTTATTATTGCATTATAAACACTGCCAAGGGCTGGAATATTGGTTTGAACTTAAAGCAATCTATAGCTGGACTTTAGGGAGTTTGGCAATGGCTTACAGATTGACTTGACTTATAGATAGTGTGGTTATAATGTTGAAAACCTCAATAGATTGAAATATAAACTAATTCTTTCAGAAGTTAAAAAACTGCAATGTTGATATTTCTTTTAATTTTATTAATAGATAATCATATAGGTACCCTTATGGACTGGGTAAATTTTACGAATATTCCATCCGAAAAAGCCATTAAAGAAGTTTTTAGCAACTATAACTTAGAAATACTGTGGATACAGATCCTAGAGGATAAAGAGCAAAGTTAATCCAACCTTAATCTTGCACCTGGTGTTTCCTCAATTGTAGGTCCTCTCCTCGAAATTTGTTTTTCCAGATAAGATTTTTTAAATAATATTTTGTGACAATAAAACTGCCCAACGAACATATTTCCCAATATGGTAAAAGAAATACATATTATTATTAGAAATTTACAACCATGCAGGATGGTAAAAAAATGTGGGTACATAATTAACGTAGTGATTCCTTGGTTAAAAATTAAGAGAAAATCAAGAATAACATTTTTACTTAATCATTTTTACCTTTGATTTTTTCTACCGATCTTTATGAAACTTGGAGTGTAGGCTAAGGTAAAAGAGACCCATATTAGAAAAAATATTCATTTTGATTCTACTAAAAAGTACAAAATGGCGGCCATTTTTATATTTTAAACTTAAATTACTCAAAAATGGCTGGTTTTATGAAGAAGTGCCAAGGACACTCTTATTAAGCATTTTTATTGACTACCAAACGATACTAAGTTAAAAATATCAAATAAGACACAACTGAAACATTATGATTTTTAGTTGTAACATGGGGTGGAATAAGGCAGAAGCTAGTCAGGTTTTTCCCATTTTACAACTAAAAATCGTAATATTTCAGCTATCTCTTATTTGATCTTTTTGAACTTAGTTTTGATTGATAGGGAATTAAAAATGCTAAATAAGAATGGCCGTGAAATTTCCTCGTAAAACCAACCATTTTAGCGAATTTCCCATATAAGGAATAAGCTATTACCGTAGGTCTCATGGTAAGACTTGGACCCGGGACTAATTTACTTTTTCATTTTGATGTCCCTAGAAGCCAAAAGTACCATCCGTTAAATTCATATTTATATATGTGTGTGTCCGTTAGCACGATAACTCGGGGAAAATCATCCGATTTCGATGAAATTTGGTACAAATATGTAAACCTACGTTTATTCGAGCGAGTTTGCGAACCAGCATGATCGGACCATGGGAGCGGGGTTTTATGGGGAGATTTATGGGGTGAAAATTAGTTTTTCTCGTTTTTAACCCTCAAAACCTAAAATTTTCAAAATGTTTCTAGACTATTTTGAAGAGCTTAAAAAACAAATAATTGAGTACCTATATTTAAGTGTTTCTGTATGATTATTGGTTACGGAGAAAATTGTAAATTAAAAATTCACATGTTATTCTTATGGAGAATAAGTAACAAGAATAAGCAAGTGCGGCGGGGTTTTTTTTAAATACCTAATCTTTGTTAAGCTATAAGAGATGTATTCTACTCTAAGGATTTATCACTGTAAATGCGATTATTGAGATGTTTGAAGCAAAAGAAAAAGAAAAAAACGCTGAGCTAATACAACAGTAGTAAATCTTGTAACATTAAAGTAAATAAAAAACCTCTTTTGTATAAACAACTTCACCCAAATAGAATATTTTTAAAACTTATTTAAATAACGTATCGACTAGAGGCAAGTTGCTCCGCAGTAAAGTCCAGCATTGTTTATTGATGCATTAAAAACACTGCCAAAGGCTAGAATATCGTTCTCAACTCTAAACAATCTATCGATGGGCTTCAGGGAGTTTTTAAACAACTCCAACTTTGATAATACCACGGATTTAAAAGTCTACTCTTTCTTTGTGTGATACTGTAATACTTATGATTTAGGGTTGTAAGTTGAAAAAACTTTAGCCTAATAATTTGAGCTGTTATAGAGGGTGCGATATAAAGTGCTGCTAGTTCTATATCTTAAAGTATTTTAGTATTATTTAAATTTTGGGTTAAAAAAACAAAACCTTTCAGACGCTGAAAACAAACTGCCTACTCATATTTGTAATAGATTGAATTAAAATAAACAATTTGATTTAGATCTCTACATACTTTTGGTACAAAAGAGGCTATATTATTCTAAACTTGAAAATATATTTCTATAACCTCTCCGTAAAACATTCGGCAAAGAGAAATGATACTGTTCCTAAGCAATACATCATATTAAGATGGTAAAAAACATCGGTGTTACCAAATTTATTTTAATGAAGTCGACGTTTATGTTATTTTAATAAATGTTTAAATATACTCGCTATTTATGCAGGAAGTGAGGTAAAACCAAAACCAATTTGAGTTATACTATTTTCAGAGGGTATACAATGAGGGTAGTTCTGTATTACTACAGAACCACCCTTTCTTTTTTTCAATTTTATTTACCATCTATACCCCTCCCTCGTCCCTAAGCTAAACAGATATGAACAACTCCAGGAAGTGAGCCAGTAAACGATATTAAAACTACATTTCCCTGATTAGTAAAAAATTAAGTTTAAACAAATCTATAAAAATACTTTTATATAAAATAATCGTGATAAAGGTGGCTTTGATTTAATGAATTGCTATTTGTACCCAATTTAGATAGTTTAATTGTATTTTTCGTTATTAGCTTAGGAGTTATACAAAAAGTTAATTCTTATGCTAATTTAACTGTTGGTCTAATATACAAATAATATATATTAAATATATAATCTACAGGCTAATATTATTATCAAATATGTAGTTTTTAAATATTTTTTCCCCAATATATAAACCGTAGTCGCTGCACAACTGCTTGTTACACAGACAGGTTTATTGATTTCATGTCACAAAGCCTACTGCAACGTCAGTCCGGATAACAGACTTATATTTGTCTACCTTTTACCCATTGTCACATAAAATAAAAATATATGAATTAAATAAACTTATGTAATCAAGGAGTCTCACTCTATATCAGAGTTGAAACAAATTATAATATAAGTAAATGATAAAATGGATTAAAGGGGCAAATGTGTATTTTCTGGAGTAATAATAATAGTTTAGTTAATTCATATTTTAAACACTCATTTAATGCTACTGCATTTAGTAGATTTAGTATCAAAATACAGAGATTTTATCCCCTAAGACCCTTTTCGGGTTTAGAGATCTATGGTTGTACAATGTACATTGTACAACTCAGGTAGACTCCGAGCCATTAAAACAATGCTAAGATTATAATTCGTAGTCCCATTTCTAACCCTATTATTAGGATTTTAACCGTATTTTCGTATAATTAAATGTATTTGGTGATTGGATCAATGTTACCTCTGAACCTCAAAAAGACCCATAATCTACCTGCAAGAGCAGTCGAGAAAAACTTTTAAATATTAATAACGTACAACTAAACATTGCATCAAACGAAATAAATGTCACAAATTAGAGTTAATTTTAAAAATAATCTTAGGACGAGTTTCATAGCAGTAAATATATGCATACAGATAATAAATATCACGATTTTTTTGTAGAAAGCCGTAAGCCACCTATCAACTAGACTACGTATTTGAATTAAATGTAAGAAACTTAGCACATTTAAAGTTTTGATACAATGTAACACGATATAATTGTTCTACGTAAAAGAAGATTCACCTATAGTTTCCTTTCACGATCATAAATATATTAATTTCTAATTCATTGTACACATATTATCTAAGACTAAATTATATTGTTGTATTGTTTTGAATCCTCCAGTTGCTGTATGGCTGTATGGATCTAATGAAATAAGGGATGTTCAATTGTATCACAGAGGGAGATAGGGTGACAAAATTTCAGAACTACCCTCTCGGGACTTTCCTATCAAACTTCCCCCTTCTTGCTTTCTTACGATATAAACTACTTAGATAATCCACAATAATTTATATGTCCTATACAGCGTTATCAAAGAGGGAGGGAAAGAAAATGTTCTTTCGTCTCAAGGCTGTACTGAAGTTATTGATCTTATTTGCATAAAACCATAGACAAATGGAATTAAATATTGACCGACACCAGTGCTGTGGTTTGCATAAGTTCTGGCATCCACCACTTGGAGTGCTGTTTAGATACGTAGCTCGATCCTAACTACATGGTGCTCCTTGCGGTGGGCGCCAGAACTTATGCTAACCGCAGCACTGCTGTCGGTCTTATTTAATATATTTGTCTCAATGACACACATGGCAAAATGAAAAACAATCAGATTCACACGATGGTTTGGAATGACAATTTAGGACGAAAGTGCATTTTCCTGTACGAATTTGTTTAATTTATACGGCATAAGAGCTGTGAAGTTTTTTGTTGAATTCCGTCATATAGTTGAATCACAACAACCATCAAAGAGTTTGAGCGTTTTGAAGCTGTAGGTTCCCAAAATGTATTGGTATTGGTATATGTGGAAACCGTTCTGTATAGAAGACTCTTCCTACATTAAAATACATACTTTGGGTCACTAAATATATTGTAAGGCATGATGCAACCTATGGAGTTGGGTTTCTGCTCCTCCATTAGGACCCTAACCATACTACCACACTAACCCCACACAACTGCCACTAATATACATAATTATACTCCCTAGAACCATTAAACCGACCTAGTAAAACCATCAGTAGGTCTCCACAACAAGTTATTATTTTTACATTACTTCCAACCTAGTTAAAAAATAATAACTAGCACTTCCTTAATGAAATATCACCAATTAATTATAAAATTTGTATTTCAACGCAATCAACTTTTACTTTTACTTTGCCATGCAGATTAAATGAGTGAATTTAAATTTATAAAAAAATATTTCGTACAATAGTGTGTAATTACGTGTGGTGTTTTCAGATGGCGAATTACTTTGGAGATTTATCATTGCTGATATAAAGGAACAGCTATCAATTTTTGTCTACCCTTGTTGTGAATTTTGGGAAGAGGAGCTTGTAATTTATATTCATGGTAAAAAATGAATAAATAACATTTTATATATTTACAGCTTATTGAAAAACTGGAAAAGGCAATTTAACTACTCTTTTCCATTATATTTTTGGTAAAGCATGATTAAACGACAAACAAATATTCATGATCTGTGACACAGTTATTTTTACAATCTTATAAAAAAATACAGCCTTTACATTGGAGATAGAGTTAAAGGGATAATTGTCTGGGTAAAGGACAGTTAAGGGACAGAGAGGTTTCAAAGATCTCCCCGTAGGAGCCTCTTCAAGAACTAAACTCCATTGTTTTTTTTTGCTGCACAACCAACTTATTTAATAGTTATTTTTCATATAAATATAAATAAATCTAACAAATGACTCCAAAGTGGGTATTTTAGCATAGCCAACAATTGTTTGATGAAAGCTAACAAGTGAAACAATTTAAAGGTAGTGAAAATATTAATAACTGTAAAAACTAGTGGCCTATTTTTATCCTTAAAGAATAGACCTTGTACATTTTGGCAAAAAATGTTTATTTGTACTGACAAGGTGTAGTACACGTTTTTTCAAACTGTTTATTGCATGTTCATATTATTATGACTAGCATTTTTGTATTGTGTCAAACTATAATCTCATTTATCAACCCTTTAAGGATGCTAATGAATCCAAGGCAGTAAATCCTGCTGTTCTGTTGAGGTTGGATTATGACCCATAAAGTCACAAGAGTTTAAGCTGTAGTTGTTTGCACACCTGCCACTGCGGAGAGGGCGTAGTTCAACAGGTTTAGTGTAATTATAAGTTTCGGTTTGGGGTGTAAAGTGTGTGGCTGACGCAGATTCCAATGATAAATGTACGGGTGTGTACACACTGAAGTAAATGTGAAGGGTAAATGAACATACATTCACACGCCGGAGCAAATGTCCCAAAATAAATTGACACGGTGATTTTTACACCAGAACAAAATGTGCTGGGTAAACGACAAACATTCATACATTGGAACATTTGTTCAGACAAAAAGCACAGATATTTATATACACCAGATCAAATGTCTAGGGACCAATAATCTAATATTAATACAACGGGACAACTATTAGAAATAAATGCCAAAGTACATACTAAGGATAGATTGACAAGCATTTACAACCGGGTAAAATCCTCAGGATAAATGAATAGGTATAAACGTATCTATACACAAGCATGTTTCTTTAAAACCTTTTTTTCTCAGCTCGTATGCATCGCAGGGAAGATAAAATACGCATACTGTAATAAAGATTTTTACCTGTAGATGTGCAGAATACTTTTATAAATAGGCTCAAAAATAAGCACAAAAAATGAATTTACAACTTCAAAAACATTCACATGGTCCTTATGGGTTGCCATGCTGGTGACAAAAAAACAAAAAGATATAAACAGATATCAACAAATATCAAAACAAATGGAAGAAATTCCAATCACATGTTTTATTTACAGCTTGGGGTGAAAATAGAGAAGTCTATACATAGCATATTTTTGGCCGAGTTTTCAACCACTGGACGACCTCTAGTATACATGAATACACGTAAATGAGGGATTTACTAAGTGGAGCAAATATACATACTAAAAACAAGAAAAATCCCTGCCATTAATGTATGAAAAAATATGGCAAACAAATTTAGAAAGTAATCCTAAATCAACTCCCCTTTTCTGGTAAATAAATGAATACACTTTATATTGGTATATTAATCTCATAATAGACTCACTCCTCTAGGGATTAAAGTAGTAGCATAGACCTGGCGTATTATAGAAAGAAGAAGTGTTAGTCGTTGGTAATAGTTTGTTGTGAATATGTCTTAATCTTAAAGAAAAGCCTCGTATTACTTTATTTGGATATCGTTCTCTTTTTATTTCATGGATTCTATACAACATGGACCAAAGTTGGAACATACTTTAATCTCCTTACTTTAAATAATAAAATATCACTAAAAAGCTACGATTTCAATTTATTATTACGAGCTGCTTCTCATTGGCGTCACATAGTTTAATCAAGTAACAGGTTCAATGTGCCGTGTAATGTTTAACGGTGTGTCACAGTGATAAGACATGTTCCAAGAAATATTTGACTAAAGTGTAAAACAGTTCCTGGAATTGTATTTGAGACAACGAAAGCTATCGAGCATACAGTCATGTTCTTCTAAAAAGTTCCTGTGACATAGTCATATAAACATGTGCTATATAAAGTTTTATGTTAGATGTAACATGTCCCATAACAAAATTGTGGATAGATAAAACCAATTATTAAAATAAAATATCAACATGAAAAAATAAAATTCATTGGAAGAATTACAGAAAACAATAAAACCTGTATTTGTACACTCATAAAAAATAACTAGACATACATTGAAATATCAAATATAAAACTAAGTGACAGAAAAAAAATCATATAGATGATAATAAAATCTTTAAGGTAAGCTTCAACAAGCCACAAAATATGAAAAGACCAGTCATTTAAAGTATATAAAGTTTTATATAGATGATTTATATAGAGCTGTATAGAGTTGGTTTATATAAAGTGTTATGCAGATGCTTTTTTATAGAGATTTATAGATGCTAATTCTACTACTGTACAACCAAAGGAGCCAAAGTAAAATAAAATAAAAATAAAACTATGAAAAAACCAGAGTTCAATAATTAATAACATAACGTATGGTTAACATACTAAGAACAATTTAATTCAAATAAGGTATGAGTTATGACTTGAAAATACAATTTAAGCTCAACCAACATGTTAAATATAAACTTATAATCTTTAGAACACATGAAATAAAATTAAAACTAATTTCATGTTTCGGTGTAAAGTCTACTTAACAATCAAATCCATCTTTATAAAATATTACAGTTAGGAAAACAAATATTCTACAGTATACAGAAATAAAAAATGAAAACAATACAAACTTAGAAAAAAGAGGATTACTTAATCAGATGATTGTATTTATTACTTATAGATGAAGACAACATAATTTTGACGTAACTGTTAAAACTAATAATGTAATAAAAATGAGTTCAAAAGGCTACCAAACAATTATTGTGTTAAAATATTAGAATTGTAGCCCTAATCACAATTATTTCTTTAAAATATCTTTGTTGACTATGAAATAAAATGTTTCGTCAGCTGTTGTTTATTTTAGGCGCATCAACCTGAGGTGTAGCTCAGGACACACAGGCATTGTTTATTTACACTTTCTGTTTACACCAGAGCTTTGGGTCGTAGCAAAAGTGACCTCTTGCATTCACCCGCATGTTTATAAATAATTAAAACTTGTCATATTTATTTTTTGTTGTTTTTAAATTTAATACTTATAAACAATATATTTAGATACTTATACTCTTTAATTTGAGTTTTTTTGTTTTTAGTTTACAATATGAAAAATATGCATCGACACCACGATTTAAACAAGAATTTTACGACGAGTTTCTTTTTTCATTTCAGCACAAACGTTCTATGGGGCTTTGCATATACGAGAGGATTCTATGTGTGAAATTCTATCAACATTGTAAGTTAACTAGTTCTTTTACTTATATCAAAGTATTGCGTAATTTTATGAATGAAAACACATAAAGTTAAATTTTTCGTGATTATTTAATGTAACCGTATGACTAATGTTAAAATCCAATAGAGTGGATCCAAATCCCTAATGTATAAAATGTAGAGAAGAGAAATATCATTAGAGCAATTTTTTTAGAGAAATCCCTACTTTATTGGTGACACTTAATTAAAAAGCATATTTTGTTTTTTCAACAAATTTAAGTGTATTCATTTTTTAACTCATATGAAATCTGGGTAGCAGAGTGGTTATAGTGCTCAAAAGGCATTCAAAAATTTTGAGTAACCTTTTGATAATTCGAAGCAATGCCCAGCAGGCCTTGATACTGAAACCAAAGCCTTGAAACCACTCATCTTAGGGAAAAACCAACAAAGTTCATGTAACCTTATACTCATTTTAAAATCATGGAATAAAAACCTTCGGTCTTTAGGGTAAGATCAATTTACAGAGTTCTTCTACGTAACGAATAACCATACTTAAAAACCCCCAAATGCTTATGTATTATCAAATCCAAACAAAGGTTATAAACAGTTGAATGTATTCCAAAAATATAACGAGTTGTAAACAGCAGCAAAGTGAGGAAAGATGAACCTAGATCAAACAGAGTATAACAAAGATATTGTTTACACTTAAGATTATACAGACAGTCGAGTGGGGCAAAACTTTGCAGAACTCTCTGAAATTGATGTAGATTTTTATATTATTTTACCTTTTTAGTTACAATTTACACTTTACACTCTGTTTTGGATAGCTTGGGTTGAAAAAAGGGTTAGCAAAAGCTCACTATGGTTTTGAAATTAGACAAATTCATTACAAAATATTTATGCACCTTAAGGGAAAATTATAGGCTTAAATAATTTCCATTTTACATAAGATTTACCATAACTATCTAAAGGTGATAATCTAGATTAATCTGGTTAATTTTGAGTTTGCGAGAAATATCAGAATGTTATCGGTTCGAACTTAAAAAAGTAGTATCTTTTTTAAGATTGAAAAGTTTTATTATTTGCCTTTCGAAATAACTTTGGGAAGGACGGTAGCAAAACTAGCATTCCATTTATATAAAACTCATTTTTGTACAATAAGTGTGTTGGTATTTAATTATTTTAAAATAAAAAAAAATATGGATTCAAACACACAGAATTCAATGATTTGACAACTTTCTGTTTTGGTAAACAAATAATCCTCTTTATTTAAGTGGTGCAAATCTCTTGCTAACATTAAAAAAAACTTTGAAACGATTTAGAAATATTCCAATACATTATATTGACATTATTGATGAAAAAAGTTGTCGCTTGTGTAAGTGAGCCTATTCACCAAAATAAATGAGTGTAGTGTTTTCGATGTTTTTAGTTGGGGAATCAAGATAATAATTTAAGCTACTTCCAAGCTTCGAACTGGTTAATTCAAGCTTGACTGACATTCTGAAAGTTATCAGGACGAAACTTGGTTACCTGTCGTGACTAAGACATGCGTTAACTTATACGTTAACAGTTAAGGTGTGTTCTTGAATTCGGATTAGCGTAATAATTAATAAGTTAGAAGATATAAGATTTTAGATATAAGATTTTAGTCCATATTGTTTTAAACTATAAATACAAAAAATACATTCATGAGCTAATGTAAGGTTTAGGTTGTATCCTGTTATGTAAAAATTTAGTTTTTTATTAAAACATAGTATGGTCATATATTGCCCTAGTAGGTAAGATATGTTTAGTTCATGTAAATCAACTTTCAAGGCAAAAATGTCTAAAGATGGCAATTTTTTTTTACCTAAAATTTTATTTTTCAGCGAGGTAAACATGTTTCATAAAATGCACCTTTACATGGTGTGACAATTGACATATGTGTACGGTTGTTTTTCAGAACTAACAACTGTTAACTGATACTTGGTTGGTTTTGTTCAAACTACGAATTTCTGAAGAAATTCTTTTAGTGCACAATCTAAACCCTAAACATTACTTCTTTGCCTAGATAAATAAATAATTTATAACTGAATTACAATTACCAACATGTTTAACTTGCACTTAACTGTTCGTATACAAATTATTCACGGTATAAGAACCATTACATAATTATAGCTGAAGATTTACGCAAAAATTTAACAACTTTTTAATGTACTAAATTTATTTGTGAATTGATATGGTCAATAACGCACATAAAGCAAAGAAAGGATTTTTTTAAACCATTCCCCTATCCAAAAAAGTGCATTCAATTTTCTTTGCAAAGCTAATATAGACAACTTTAATAGAAAAAGAATACTTCAATGAATTTAAACGTGTTAATACCACGTTGATTAGAAAAATTTCCAAACCCATGAAAAATCCAAAAACTCTTTTGCCTGGGGCAGTGTTCAGACCGTATAGATAAGGATTGACGTATTTTGAACGTGAAATATGAATATTGCGGGAAACATCGAAGGTAAATATTTGAGAAGCTTTGGGCGTCGTGTGTAGCGGGCTTCAATAACCACCGACTCCTCTCTATTTGAGGTTTATACTGGGAATAAAAGTTGGAGTAATATATTTGTATACTGTAAATTCAATTTGAATTCAAAGTGTAGCTTACATTAACATTTTCAAATGATTTTTAAATTATACCTCAAAAAGGTGTATTTGAAAGATATTTGAATTTTTAGGCAATTGAACACTGAAAATATTGGTAAAACTAATTTAGTACAATTTCATAAAAAAGTTGTAAACATAGTAACTAAGTAAACTAAGAAATAGGGGAGGAATGCTATGGAGCAGACTTATTTAGTAATGACTCTATTTACCACATTACAGTCAATTACTGTAAAATATAATATTTATTATAATTTCTAAATAAAAATAAATAAAACTTTGTAGCTTTGGTGGTGACTTTGAGAATAATTTTTTTCAAACTTAGTATATGTTATATAAATTTATTTTGAAAATATATTTTCCAAATCTAGATTAACTCTACTCAGTCATGAGCCAAATGTAATCATGTTTTTGTGTTGAGTATATAAAATTCTAGTAGCATTTAAATTTTCTTAAATGGAATCATTTAACTGCAGTTTCTGTCATACAAAGGCAGTAATGGGAGTGATTGTAGTGTTTTATTATCAATAATTTTACTTTACTATAAATATTACACAGCTCAGTAATTCAAGCACATTGAACTAATTATTTTAAGTAATCGTTCTTTTTTAACCTACTATACCGTAAACGTATTAATTAATTTATTTAACCATTCCCTTTGGTACAGTTGATTATAAGAAGTATCATTAAACAAAACAATTCCAAATACATATTTAAATTTGCATATCCTCTTCACATATTGATGTGGACGGAAATTTGTGTTGTCCTAACAATTACCTATTTATGACACATGATTACAATTTTTTGACAAATGTTACATTGACAATACGTTATTGCGTTCAAATAAAGACGAAGATATGAGGTGAAAAATAATGGTATGTAAATGGTAAGTAAAAATACTGTATTATGATAAATAGTGACTGCCTTTTATAATTTCATCCTAGTAGAATTTATATTTAGCAAAAAACCACTGGTGACTGACGAATGTATTAATTCCTAGCTGAACTAATACAACTAAACTAAACAAAGTTTTAACAATATCTTTCACAAAACTTATGTGGCATATCAAAAGTACATAACATGCCTAAAAACGTTGAACAGCTATTTACTTTGACTGAAAACTATATTGAACAATTAATTAACTATCAAATGTGTTGCTATAAAACCTGAAAATACCTATAAGACTTTAATCTAATAAACAAAGCCGATATAGTTAAAAGAATACACACAGACGTTTTTTAGATGATAGAAAAGCATTTTGCCATACTGTCTTACATTTTAAGAGCATGGCACCCCGTTTAAACGGTGGTTGGATTTATTTCAAAGTGCACTCTCCCAAAAGGATCATTACTTTCTCCAGAATGTCTCCTTTAGTTTATCATATTATATATTCTGTAAATCTGTACATAGATTGTCCTATAAGCATCTAGGCTTTTAAACGTATTATTAAGATTTTTAAAAGTTGAATATTATTTTTAAATTACAATAATTAGGTTTAATTACCTTTTTGATTGGCTATGTGATTCATTTGTTGTGGTTTAACAGTACAACTATGGTTTTAATATTGGCTTTATTTTCACGTTAACGAAGACATCAATTCAAAATATGTTCAACAGTGTGAAGTTTCGTCAAAGAAGTAACAAATTACACATGCATTTAAGAACTTAAAATTGAGTTTACAATGCAGCTGTAAGTGAACTAAGACCGTGAGCCATATGTCTTTAAATGTCTCTCCTGAAATAAAAAATACTTCCTAAAACTGTCATAAGAAAATCCTCAACCGGTTTCTTATAATCGGTTCTCATTATGCAATGCCACTGGTCAAGACATTTGTCAAATGATAGCTATTTGTGTATTAAGTGCGAAAAATAGAATATTTCTGCTCAAGAATTGTAGATGGCTGCAGGAAGCTTTTTGTGCTGGTAATACACAAAAGATTTTCCCACCTCTATAATTAACTTATCATAACACAGATTAACTCTTTAGTTGTATATAAATGTCATTTTTGCATGTTCCTTTTTTTAGGTTATATTATTTGCATACCGGTTGTTAAAGTACCAGATCCGCGTCTGTGGTTGATGTGGAAATGCCAATAGAGGAATCAACTGTTTAGCGAGCGAAAATAATCCATTCCCGCTCTTAGAATGTGAATAAACTTTTTTACGTACTGCTTACGGGTGGGGAAATGTGATCATTTCCATGCAATGATGGGAACTATCTTATGTGATTAAATGTTATTTGAAAACAAAAAAGTGACACTGTTAATAACAATGTCTTACAATCAACTTAGTTATTTTATGAATGTTACAAAGAACCATTGCTTGGAATTCTTGCTACACAATTTTGAAATAACTATTAAAATATAAAATTAAAGTTAACAAAAAAGGTACTAAAAATGATCAAAGTTTCAGCTATGAAAGCCTTTTGAAAGCACAAAAACATTACCTGAGAGTTTGCTTGTGATTGACACAAAACGGAAGTCCGGTATAGACCGGAAGCTGACCGACCGGAAATATCAGTTTGCGGTGCTTGTCCAAACGTTATCTACACAGCGAACGTTGGAAATGCATTGTGAGTATATGACATACATTGTGAATATATGAAATACATTGTTTGTATATATGAAATAAATTGTGTATATAAGAAAGTACACTTTGCTGTTTGAAAAAGTGGTCGGATACAGAAACAATTGTTGAATAAGAATGGGCATTCTTTTGTTATACTTACTCTAAAACCATTGTTTTTATGAATAAGATACACATAAGAGGTTCTTGAATAAGGAACACGAGACAGGACAAGTATCTGAGAATTTTCTAAGTATATTCCTTAGAGGTTAATTTAGAACTTATATCTCTCCCTTCTACCCCCCTTTCCTATTTATTCTCTCTCTCTCTCTCTCCCCTTCTCTCTCTCTCTTTCCTCTCTCTCTCGCTCTCTGTTATTGCTTTTAGGGGGGGGGATTAAACTCCCTAATGTATTGTGGGGTATAGACTCTTTTGTTTATTAGGAAAAAACTTAACCTTATTCTAGTCAAAATGTGAGAAGTGGATGCTACGTTTTATCAACATGGTCTAGGCATGTGAGTCAAATCCAACTAAAAATTACAATTATTGGTTTTAATAAACAAGTATTTGCTAGGAAAAATTGTCTGCAATAGCCATACATGTTGAGGACTGTAAATAATTAATTTTGCTGCAAATAGTTGAATATTCTACAATCAGGCCATTTATCTAAAATGCAATCAATAAGAAACAATCTTTACAACATTAAAATCTGGACCCAATTCCTATCACCAACTTACAACTAATTCTTTTGATAAGGCATTTCCTTGAACATTTGTACCAGTTCAGTAAAACAATTTAACAATTTAATTTACCGACTAGTTAATTCATTATGATGGTTTTAATATGTTTATTTCAAGGTATTAAAATACTGTAGCTACAAAGAAATCACAAAATGTGATGGGTTTCTATGATTCATTAAGATATTTCTTCCACATGTAAGATCTTTTCATTTTGTTTTACGGTTAGAGGTAATTATTACAAATTAAAGATGACTCCAAACCGACTGATATTTATTTAAATTACTCATTTTGAAGTTAGCCGAGGAGTTATAGGGCTCACCATCAAATCTTACGGTTTCCAGTTACATTCCAAGCTAGATCGTTTCTATACATAAATTCCATTAGTAATAGGGCTATCAATTAATGATGATACAGTAAAACAAAAGGTTGACATAAGTTAGTACAAATACTGTGAATTTTACATTTCCCATTTAAAACACGTTAAACTATGTCACAAGCGCAAATAAAACACAAAAATCGTTAAATTGCAATCAGCGATTGGTGGGTATCGAATAAGTTTCCAGGACAAATGAAACAAAAAGGCTTGCACTATTTACAGAACCGACGAGAGTTGACAACACACCATGATTTATTAAATCCTTATTTTAGTTACGGAATTTTCCAAGAATGAAAAAGTCACTTGTTTTAACAGTGTCGTTTGGGTGTGTTTTTTAAACCGACACAATTGTCTGCTTTTAAATAATAATTATTATAGAATGTATATAAAGAGATATTGTTTAAAGAGTTAATACAGTTTTACTTATATAAAGTAATTTGTGATTTTTGTAGTGGTCGCACATCGTAACTTCAATTATTTTCACTCGTACTTATATTGTCCAAACACATCCTGTATTAGAAATATGTGTAGTATTTATGTAAATTTGAATTGAAGTTATAAATAATAATTGCTTAGTGAATTAGTTGATTAATTTTTGTCAGTCGAACCAAATATAAGTAAATGACTAGTTATTTTTGTGTAGGAATACAGAATAATACACCTATACGTAGTATTTAGTATCGCATATGGCAAAACAAAGCTTTAAAAAAACTCAGAACGTACAAAATTTTAGATTTTCAATTACTTAATTATTAAACTTGATGAACAGTCATGTACAAAAAACACCGTTAACATATCACATTATGTTTAGAAAAAGTACAAAATGAAATTCGCAATGAAAAACGATTAACTGAACAAATGTAAATCGATAATTGACACATAATAAAGATTATGTACTGTTGGTAGTGTATATTAAAATTACAACTGGTATTACATTTTTGTTGTACGATAAGACAATATGAATATTGCTACAAGCTTTTGTTGGAACATTTTACAACAACACAGCCACAATTCAAGACAGTACTAAAGAGCTAATTATAGGAGTAAAGGACAGTCAAGAGGTTCTCGGAGAAGTTCTAATGATCTGAGGAACTTATCCGACTACAATGCTCGGCCGTCTTTTGTGGTTACGAAACTAACTTTTCCGATAGGGGTGGTTTTCCAATCAGCAAATAGCTTCAACTGCATTAAACAACATTAAGTTATTAAAACACATTTTTAATTGAATAATTTGGATTTAATTGTGTTTTTCTGTAATTTTATAAATCAAATTTATTAAGAGTCAAACATGTTTTAGGTTATTCTATGGAGGGGATGTTATTAACAATGAAATATATTCATACCGGTTAGGGACACATACTTCAATAATTACATTTTACGTTATTGAATCATATTACAGTTAATAAAGACCCGGTTTTGAAATCCTTACTCGAAAACCTTTGAAGCTGTGCTGGTTTATAAGCTAGTAAATCCTGCTACGGCATAGAGGTTGGGTTATGACCTATAAAGTCCTTGTTTTCAAACTGTAGTTGCAGGCACACCTGCTACTGAGGCAGGATTTGTAGGAAATTCTTCACAAAAGAATATAACTTTGTATTTCAACTACTTATAAAGCAAACTACTTGAAGTCCAAAACAATTACTGGTAAATTATTTTAAATAATAATTAATTTTTAGTTTCTTTCCCTTACTAGGGGGATTCATTTATCTAGTCAAAAAAATATTTTTTCCTACAGCCACCTGACAAAGTGGCCTTCCTTGCACTGATTATAGCACAGAAAGTTGTTGCTAATTGTTGCATCTAAGTACTTTTTGCCGCACACTTTTTACTTTTGCCACACATTTTGGTTAGTTTTTTGTCGCACTTCCAACCAAACAACACAAAACAGCGTGATTTTACTAGGCACGTAATACGTGTACGCTTGAAAATAAGTTGGTAACACTTAAAGATATTACGACTACGATCATTTGCAATTTCGTTCAAAGACTGGAACGGTGGCTACGTCCTGTAATCCAGCTACTATAGTTCGGCCGCTTAGAAAGCGACCTCCTCCAGCATTGGTTTAGCATTAGCGCGCAGGTCGTTTTCTAAGCGGCCGAACTATAGGATAAAACGAATTGTGGATATTAAGAGGCATGCACTGTGGATAGGGTACTGGATTAACGTCCACACTAGTGAGTACTACGATCATCCGCCGTAAAATCCGGATAATTAGACCAATTCGTCAATACCAAGGCAAAAATGTGGTTCGGATACCACTATAAACTGTATGACCCTTAGTTGCCATTAGCTGTATTGGTTATTAATTAACAGCTGTGTTTAAGAAATATGTCAGCCTTATGTCACTAACAAGACTACAAGATCGTGCCACTCATCCTACAATGCTACAATTCATCTTTATTCATACTTGGCTTAAAATACCTACTTTGTATGGTCGCCATTTCATTGAAAAGTATTAAAGTATGAAAGTATTACCTAATGACTAACTTTCAATTAGACTAATTGTATTATATTTATTAGCTAAAGTAATTGTTGATGCTACGTATTCAGTTGGGTAGCATTGTGTTGAGGCTTGTTTGAGAATCTGGTTCCGAAAGGGTGGTTTTGAGATTTAGTCACCTTTACTCTTCCACCGAGATATTATTGAGTAACATTAAATATTTCATTGGTCTCATATTACTATTAAGAAACTAAAAACGTCCCACGTTAGTCAGTGTTTTCTTGATGTAGCATCAGAAGAGTGAATATTTAGACTGGTCAAATCAACGGAAATATTTTGAGGAAATAGGTTTTTGTAAGGAAGTATTTACAAAATGCCAAGCCAGACATTTGACCACCTAATTCTGAGGTGGAAACCGACCATTAAAAAATAAACGTGCCCATGTTTTGAAGACGTTGTTTGCTCTCAGCTGTTGTAAATTTACCAATGTAGATTACTTGCTTAGTTAAATCATAGACAAAAAGAATTAATTATAGACTGTCAGCCGTGCTGTGGCTACTAATGTTACCATAAGTTCTGACGCCCACCACTGGGAGCGCCGTGTAGCTACGTAGCGCGTATGCCGAAACTACATGGCGCTCCCAGCGGTGTGCGCCAGAATCTATGGCAACCACAGCACAGCTGACGGTCTATATTTGATAATTTTTGTCTATTCTTTTAACTAAGCAATCGCATATTAGTTCCTTGTTTTTAGTTTGTTAAAATAGATATTTTTGATAAAGATATTTGATTTGTAAAATTTTAGACTAGGTCTGTAATCTTAATATTTTAAATTCAAAAACTAGTAACTAAAACAACAAAATCATTAACGACTTTTGCATACTCGATGGTAACTATTTGACTATAACTGGCTATTGCAATAGCAATCGTCGGTATTATCTGATATCGACAAAGAGACAATTTAAGTAGTCTAAAACAGATGTTGCACGTCAAACAATGAACAGCTGATTATAGTCTCAGGACTCAAAACGAAGTGCTTTTTTCACCAAACTAATTAAAATAAATTTGAACCACACATGATGGTGGTAACCCATATTCTTTATACGGCCAAAACGTAGTGGAAAAGTTAGACAAATATAAGTCTGTTATCTGACGTTGCAGTAGGCTTTGTGACATGAAATCAATAAACCTGTCTGTGTTACATGCAGCTGTGCAGTGTCTACGGTTTATACTGTATATTGGGCGAAAAATATTTCACAGCTGTAACCAAAATATCAAACTATTATATTTCTGTAATTTAATTTATTTTTGGTTTCAAAACCTGTCAAGATCGATAGTTTGGTTTGTGTGGTATTTTTTGATAATTGTTAATACAAAGCTCTCCCCTTAAATCAGCTGTTTCATTTAAGGGCAGATTTTCAATGTAGCATGGACGTTTTAAGGACACAATACTGCAAATTTCCGTTTGTGATGATCTATGAAGGCATAATTTTTCTAAGTGGGAAGGTAAAAATAAAATATTTAGACATCTTATTTTTTAATCTTCTATTAAACAATTTTACTACTTTGTTTATTTAATATTCTCATTGATTACGAGGGATGTTTTAACATGAGAATTGAATTACTTAAATTACTTAGCTGATTGGAAAATTGCCTTCTTGGGTTCATGGAGAGTTTGTATTCAGTTTACATACAACTAATTAGCCGAGTTAAAAAAGTATATGAATAGAATTAGATATACAGGGTGGACATAAATTATTGTACGCATTTTAAGGATAAATAAATAACCAAGCAGCTTAGAAACATGGGAATTGTTTCATTAAATAGCCAATTAAAAACAATTCTTACAGTAACTGCAAACAAATAATTATACAAATCAGTAATTATTAAAAGTATGTAAAAATCAACTAAACTGTGAGTGTAAGTTATGTTTTCTTCTCAATGACATGTGTTGTGGCATAGTCAGCTGGCCAACAATGGACCTTTTTACACCAGCGTGTGACATATTTGACTAATCAAACATTAAACTGATCTGAGTATCAAAATAATTAGTGTGCAAGGTAAAGCAAAGTGTGTTCTTTGGTTTCATGAAAGCAGATCTGTAATACCTGTCCGAAGAAGGTTTGTTTAGAGTACCTATTGCCGTAATTCTCCAAGTAAAAATTCTATAAAATCGTGATACAGGCAGATTGAACGAATGGCAAGTGCCCAACATATGAATAGTATACAAGGTCTTCACCTCAGAAGAAAACATAACTTCCAATAGCAGTTTAGGTGATTTTTACATAATAAAAAAAAAATTTATTATCTTTTTCTAGTTTCTCTTGTTTCCATGTTTCTAAACTGCTTGTTAGCGAATTTCCCTATAGGGAAGTAGCTATTACCGTAGGTCTCATGGTAAGACTTAGGCCCGGGACCGATTTACTTTTTCATTTTAATGTCCCCAGAGGCCAAAAACACCATTCGTTCAAATTTTTATATATGTATATATATATATATATATATATATATATATATGTGTGTCCGTGAACACGATAACTTGAGTAATTTTTATCAAATTTCGATGAAATTTGGTTTGAAGGTGTAAGGCGGGATAAACTTGAATGAGTTCGCGATCCAGCATGATCGGTCCATGGGAACAGGGTTTTATGGGGGGTTTTATGGCGTAAAAATTGGTTTTTCTCACTTTTTACCCTCAAAACACAAAATTTCCCAATTTTTCTCTAAACCTTCTTAAAGGGCTTAAAAAAAGAAACAATTCAGTATATCAAAGTGTTTTTGTTCAGTTATTGGTTACGGAGAAAATTAAAAAAATGGTAAATTTAAAATTCCCATGTTATTCTTATGGAGAATATTGTAAAATGTTTTAGTTTGCTTGTTTATGGATATATTTTGATCAAACTTGGCAAATTTATTTTTTTTATAGTAAGCTATCAATATTTTACTAAAAACACACTACTTTATTAGTTTCCTTGTAGCAGCAAACCTAGGTACTCGTTAAACCTAATGTTATTTAAATAGATCAATTGAAAATCAATTCGGCCAAATGGAAATTCGCTTAGACGGCAGGTTTGCTGCGGCGGGGGTATTTATTTATTTATTTAATCTTAAAATGTGTCCAACAATTTATGACCACCCTGTAGCGTGTGGGTATTAGTTACCTTTAAAACAAAATACTTCTATAACCTAACTTGAAAACTAATTGGATACGATGGATCAACGTCCATTTATGTTAAATCCTACTATCGATTTTATACACTATTTTTCCTAACCCCTGTTTCTTAAGTCATCGTCTTGTGTAACATTGTAATCACACTTGTGTAAAATAGCACATGACACGTTTTAAAAATCTGCACAATTAGTTTCAAGCGAAACACAACATCAAAAATATTATTACATAAATGTGTTTTACCAAATTATCTGGGGGGTTTTCTCTTTAGAACGAGGCCTGAAGGGACTAATAAGAGCTAAGGGATGCTCAATTATATCGCTAGGGGGAGAGAAGGGGTGACAAAATCTCAGAACTACCCCCTTAGGACTTCCTTCTCAAACAGTCCTCAACCCTCCATGCTTTTCACTTGCTGCTTTAATTCACATCTATTTTAATCGCACATCTTTTGTTCTACATTGAATACTACAAGACTTGTAGAATAATAGTTGATGGAATGAATATTTAAAAATAATAATCTTCATCTTTAGCTCTCTGAATAGAATGATTTTTCAATAAATATTGGCAATGGTTTTTACATATTGAAACGGTTATTGGACGATTATATATATTTTTGTATTCTAAATAAGCTGTGTGTAAAATCTTTCAGCTAAAAGAAGTTTACAATTTTTTATTTATGTAAAATTGAAATAAATCAACATGAAAACAGTCAATTGCACAAGGTCTCATATGCAACAGCATTTAAAAAGAAAAATGTGGTTTGTGTTTGTTTTGTGTGTGAAGTGAATTTGCTTTAATTTGAATGTTTAACAACATTAAGCTGTAAAATTATAAAGTAGATGTGTAAAATAGCCTGGTTCTTATCATGTTTTTAAGCATTTTTTTATGGTAGTATTGAACGCTGAAAATAATTATTGTCCCTATAAATAATTGTAGGAGTTAAAAAATAACATACCTCTGGTACTAGAAAACAATTAAAAAAAAATTCAATAATATAAAATACAAATCGTGTATAAAGAAGGTAAGTGAATAATGAACATTTTATCAAATTTATACTCAATACTATACTTGTTAAGTAGTTTTACTAACCTATACAAATATTTGTTATTTCTAAAAAAATGTTTATGTCGAAAAGAAAATATATTTTTCACAAAACATATTTTTTTAGTACTAACCTAGACAGTAAAAATATACTTTGGGTTCGTTCTATGTAAACAAGAGAGGCATAAGAGCGATGAATATGAAATCCCGGGTTTATTAACTCGTAAGCCTCAGAATATTGTTCTTGATACACTCTCGGTGTAAATATAAAGTAAACTTTTCTCTAAGTAAACCTGCTGTGCGTGTGAAAATAATAACACAAACATTATGATTTACTGGCATATAATTATAAAATAAAATTAAGAAAAAGGTGTCTTTTAAAATAAATAGTAGCAACCCTACATGGTAGAGACAGTTTTCCAATGTGTAAATACATAATTAATTGCAAACTGAGTGAAATACATTTTTATTGTAAACCTGTGTTTTAATTTTTTTATGATTTGTGTTTATAGCTTTATTTTGTTTCACTATAGTTAAATGGTATTCGTAACTAAACAATCGTTTACTTTGTCATCCCGTACTTTTATGGAGCCTCACATTTTGATATTTTTTATTCTCATAGTTATTTACATAATGGATACATTGATCTTGGTAAAAGTAGAGAGAATATATTTTACTATCAGCATTTGCGTTGTCTTTTGGAATTATAAATCGAAGAATTGGAAATGACTAATTATTATTTAAAATCCGTTAAATGAGTATTTAAGCTTGTAAGCATTTAGAAGTTTATATTATTTGTAGGATTTTAGAAAGATCATCTTTTGAACACTACATTATAATATAAACGCAGTAAAAAATTCGAATCGCAACTAATTTTCATTTTTAAATTTTTTTTATGACCGTAAAAGGGAGTTTATTGGGAGTGTATTGTAAATAAGACACAACATGGTGTCATCCCAAGCTCAAAGAGTAGGAAGAGTAGGTTAAAAGTAGGTAACTGAATGCCAAGAAATGTTTAAAAGTAAGTTTTCATGTGTGATTCCAGTACCCTAAAAAAATCAACAATCATTGCCATTTAAAAATTTAAGGAAGCCAGATCCAAAGAAAAAAAAAATAGACCTAACATTGATATTTTATTCGAGCTTGTGAAAACACTACGTTTTTTCATATGAGTCTTTTTACAAAGAATACCTAAAGATACTAAAGCTAAAAGATAATAATGCAACAATGCATATCAGCTGATCGTCAATGAAAAAAAAAAAAACAGGGATACCAACATATAAGCTTGTTTTGTCGTATGCCAAGTCTCACAGTACTTGTAATATTTTGATTGCGTAAGAGAAAACACCCTGTATTTTCAAGGAAACTTTAAATACAACAAATAACCTAAACACACGTTGATTATATTATGCACTTGTTATATTATTATATTAATCTCAACAATGTATATATTATATATTTCCCAAAATAAACCAGCCTTACTATGTAAAGTAAGATAAGAGCAATTAAAATCCAGGATTAATCTTTTGTGGTTGAAAGTTAAGCTGCAGCTTAGGCTTAACTTTGTAAGCTGACTAATGAGCGAAAAAAGCTTTCGGTTACACAACAGGGCTGCCAACTGCGGTTTCCGATGTATAAAAATAAGCTAAAAACTACATACACTATTGTATATAACTAAATAAAACAAATAACAGTATTATGCTACGTTACTGTTATGTGAAATCCGAAGAGTAAATTATTAAATGTTCTCAGTATGAATGTAAAATTTCGTGAAATTTATGTAATTTATATTCTTTCAACACACAATTATATTAATTAATTAACCGATGCCCATGATCACTCTTTACATATTTTAAATACTTTCACAATAATTTAAATAATTTAACTAACGCATGAATGTTAATTTTCTGGTCTCATTAATGTAGTTTGTGGACTTGTTGGACAGTAAATGAAATTTTCTTCTTACCTATACATACAAACGGAAAACTCACAACCGATTCTAAACACTTGGTTTGTAGATTTTATTTTCAATCCTACCAAATTACAGGGTTTATTTCAGGTTGAAGGTTCTATTAAATCGTAGATCGGGGTGACATAAGTCGTTTTATATCTTTATAACAAATCCCTCTTCACCCCAACCCGAAGACACTAATAAAAAAGGAGTATCAGGTCTGATTCATTGATATGCATGGAGTTGACCTCTTTCGTGGATAGGGAAATCAAGCATTTTAAACGTACTATAACTAGACAATTTAGTGGTTGATATGATACAGAACTGTATCTATAGATGTGTTTTAGTATGATTTCAATGTCACTGCGCTTGTTAAATAATGTTGAGGTTCAAATTTCAACTTGTAGTCTGATTCTTACTTTTGCATATTCTTCAATTATTTATTATTTTTTATTGCAAACCTAATTAAATAATCGTGTGGACATACGATCATAAGTTCAAGTGTTGGTGGTAAATAGTATATGAGAATAATATATAACTCTTTTACAACGTTAAGTTATAATTTAATTCAGGTTTGGTAGTATCAAAATAATGCAAGGGTTTTCCTTATGCTGTAATGCCACATGTTTCAAAATAGGCAACAATAATTGGATATTATTACCATTAGTGTATGCATTTTTGTTGTTTCGTCAAAAGTTGTAATTTGTCAACCAACTAATTACACTAATTATGTATCATATCAAATTCTCAGTAATTTATCACAATTAGTTTTATTTCATCGTCGAGGTAGTTATATTAAAATTATTTAAAACACATTTAAATAATTATTAATGTTATATTTGAATAAACAACGTTAAAAACAAGTATATATGTCAACAACAGTAATGCTACGGTTTAATACAAAAATCTATAATGTTCAAAAGCGAGAAAATTACAGGGTACCAATCATTAGTTTTTGAGTAATAATTCAAATATTGAAGAGTTTGGAAATTTTTATTTTAAAGAATGCAGAGTTTCAAATATTATAATTTATGTTTAGCAAAAAAAGAAGCTGAACTTACCAACATAGATCTAAAATCACAGCTTTTAAATTTATTATTTTAGTTGTTAGTTGAATCATTTGGCTTTTTACGTTACGGATTTTTGGTAAAACTTAAAAGGAAAAGATGCTTTAGACTATTTTGATTTTGGTTATAATTACGTATTATACATTATTTATTTGATTCACTGTAACATACTAAGGTTTTAAACAACCTTTACAGTATCCAAGAAAATATCTACACCAAAACCCACTAAAGCTTGGACATAGTTCAATATACCTAAGTATAAAATTTAAAATTCCACCAATGTGCGACGAAATGGTTTAGCACCAGTAAAGCTAACACATAAAGAGATAATTTATGTCTTAATCAAAGTACTCAAGTTTTCATTAGGTGGCCCCTGACGCCCATTAAGTAAAGTAAACGTCCTCTGGGATGGAATAAATATTTTAAGCCCTCCCTCCAAAAATAGCTCCCTCCTAACGCTTTCCTCTTGTAACCGGAACGTTTATAGGCTTTGTATTTTGCATTGTGAGATTTCGTGTGAAGAAGATCATTTACAACAAACGGACTATTATTTCTATTTTTATTTCAAATTTCATTAGGTTTTCGTAGTAGATTTAATTTAATAAATATAAAAAAATATCTGCATGATAATGGAGAATGGGTTGATTATTTCGTATAACAGTTAATTGACACTGGCACGTTGCAAAATATGTGTTACACAGAGCAAGCATGTTACTTAAATAGCTTAAGTAGTATGTTCTAGTAAGTATGTTAAACTAATCCTTACTATCATGAGTTTTTTTTTTGTTTTGTTTTTTTTTTGTGTATTTTCGCTCAATTTAGCACATTTAACAATGTTTAGTTGCATATTTTTAACCAGTCAGTATTTTTTATAAAACTATTGATTAAAATGCTACAATTTTTTAATATATTTAATAACTACAATAACCACAACACGTTAAAATCTTACTTGATTTCTCTAATTAGTTGTTGCATTTTTATCGATCTAAATCAAATTGTTTAGTGCAATAATGAAGTAGGTTTATGCGAAACACTAGACTATTTACCTCGAGCAACTAAGTGGGGGAGGGTGAATTTCTTAGCAAGGAAGATTAGACACCGTGAAATATGTCTGTGGTTGTACATGCATAAGGTCTCACAGATTACCAAACAATAGATCAAATACAAAGGTAAGCTTATGGTGGTATAATTTCAGTGACAACATAGGGATGATTTGCTTATAAAAAACACAGTACAACATATTTGAAAACTAATATAAAGTAGGTATAAATAGTTCTTAAGTATAATGACACATAAAATTAAGAATAAGAAGATACATGGGGAGAAAATTTCGTTTACGTATAAGCCGAGTGGGATTATAAATCTATGTCGATGCTTGATGGCAAATCTGTGCGTGCATACGTTCAATTTGAGACCTCAATCATGAAAGTTGGTCGGGTATTGGAGCCAAACGAATTCGGAAAACCAAATTATTAAATATATAAGATCATTGTTTTATCTGAATTTAAATCGTCTTCTTAAAGACTCAACATTACTGTTTAGAAAATAAGTTGCAGTTCTTCCCATTAAAAACATATAACCAAATTAGTAATAAAAGATATTAATAATAGATTAAAAAAACTACTGCAGTGTTTAAAAGCTATAGTAAAATTTTAAGGTCACCATAATAGTCAAATGAATTTTTGCTAGTTACAATTGAGACTCCTCCAGAATATATAGAGGGGAAACACTTAAAACCCACTTTCATCTGAACAGTAAGAATTTTACTTACCTAAAGTAGTTCAAAATGAATTCCCCATCCGAAACCCTCTCTTAAAATTAGAACAAAAGTTTATATTACCCATATATCTGACATTTTTTACCCACCACAGCCAATTATATATTGAAAACATAAAAACCACACAAAGTTATAGAGTAACAACTTATGCAATGCTAGTAAGGCGATAACTCTACAAACAGCTGTTGAGCTCAACAATAGTTAGAAAGCTGATTATATACACTTGGTGCTCCGAGTTACATGACAATGTTGTTTGTTAGCAGCTTTGTGTTTGGAATTGCAATCTGTATTAGGCAGTAATAGTCTTATGTTGGTATAAAATGGTGCATAATGCCAATATAGAGTTTCATATTGTTAATTATTCATCATTACGAGTTCAATGACTTATCCCTTAGATCCTAACTTATAACATATGGATACAAAAATTCATCACTAAACATTCCTCTATTACTTTACTTTGTCAGTAAAAGTTCCTTATCGACTTAATACGGGTATAAAACAACTTGTATGAAACAAAACTTCATAAACCTAAAGATAGCATTGACATATCGTGCTAAAGGGCCAATGTATAAAATATCTAACCATGGAAAATGGGCTTTCCATATGATGGGCTTTCCGAATGAGCTATATGATGGCTTTATACATCATAAATGAACGAATGTTTGAGTTTTGGCGAATTTCCCATATAGGGAATAAGCTATTACCGTAAGTCTCATGGTAAGACCTAGACCCGGGACCGATTTACTTGTTCTTTTTGGGGTCCTCAGAGGCCAAGACACCCGATCCTATTTTTTAGAAATTTTGTATAAACGTGTGTATTTGAACAAGCTCGCGAACCTGTATGATCGGACTATGAAAACAGGTGTGTATGGGGGTTTTTAAGGTGTAAAAATCGGGGTTTCCTATTTTTACCCTAAACATGTAAACTTTCTTTCTTTTAAAACCATTTTGTAGAGCTTAAAAATAATTAATTTTGTATATTGGAGCGTTGTTGTATGCCTAACGGTTGCGGAGATAATTAAACAAAATGTAAATTTAAAATTCCTATGTTTTTTTTATGGAGAATAAATAAACTGTTTAAATTTGCTTATTTATGAGTATATTTTAATAAAATTTGTCCAATTTATTTATTCGATACTAAACTATAAAAATAATAAAAAAATACCTCAATACCTTCCCTAGCAGAAAACCTAAGTACTCATTAAAATTAATAGTATTTAAATAAGAAATAAATCTGGCAATTTTAGGGAATATTTTAGTAGAAATCCAGCCAGGCAAACGGAAATTCGCTTAGTCTGCAAGTTTGTTGCGGCGGGAGTATTTTACATTTATTGCAATGATGATAACAATATTATTAGCGTCGATAAGCACTGCATCATAAATACAAATCCATCATATGATTACTAACCAAATCACTTGCCTAATTTTTAAATGACATGTACTCATGAATAAATATGAAAAAGAGGTATGCGAACTTGTTTCATCTATCTGAAGTGCATGTTCTGAAAATAATTTTAATATATATTACGCTTTTTTAATAGTGAATGTTAATGAGTGTTTTAAAACTGTCAAAAATATTCCTACATTATTTATATCCCAGAAGGGAATCCACCATTCAACATCATTGCCTGCTCTTTATACTAAATGCCACATTGTACTTAAGTTATTTAATAATCTATAAATCACTTATAAACTCCATATAAAAATATTTTGGGAAGTATAATATAAGACATGGTCATCCTCAAAAATTTCTTTATTATTAAAATATACAATACAAATTTTATCAGCTACAGATTGCTTGAAGCCGGTCAGACTATGGTCATAGACAAATAGAATTAAATATAGACCGCCTGCTGTGCTGTAGTTAGCATGAGTTCTGGCGTCCACTGCTAGGAGTGTCATGAAGTTACGTAGCGCGTGCGCCTTAACTACATGCGCTCCAAGCGGTGGATGCCAGAACTTATGCTAAATGCAGCACCGATTTTGGTTTATATGTAATTCTATTTGTCTATGCTATGGCTAAGCGATGGTCCTACGTACAGTACATCTTCTGTGGTAGGTGAACAGGAGAAATATGACATATAATGGTCTTCTCTACGGTATTCTAAGAGAAAGGTCCAGCTTTGAAATATCAGGTGGCCAAAATTGTTAACTTAGTTTTGGTTCTTTCATACATATTAGTTTTATTTTCGTATACTATTTTTATTTTTATATCATAAGCAGACAGTGTTGTTTTAAAATAAAAATGTAGGATAACATTTCATAGCTCACGTTATCTCCGTGAATTTTAATAGGGAATGGTTTATTGGTTAACATATTCGTTGAACAATTTTTATGATTATAAAAATGTTTTGAGCACTTTGATCAAAGTTAATTTTACATTGTCAAGTATTATATCCATAAAATCAGCTGTACTAAACAATAAGAATTTTTACATGGCCTTATACTTTTGTAATTGTTTGATTTCACTCACAATTTTGAATGTTAAGGATTTTTTTATTGCTTAGAAAAATATGTAAATGAGTAAATCTTTTAAAGTAACGTTTAGAATAAGAAATATTGCTTTAGTGAAATTTAGTTTTAAAATATTAATGAATGTTAAATTATTTGTAAACTTAATGGTGATGCATAAAATTTTGTTTTTATTTCACAGGAAAAATTGTATAAAATATATATTTTTATCTACATACAAACTATATTTCACGTATATTTATTACGCTTAAAGCTATGGTAACTTAATATTAACCTATAAACAAAATTTAAAATGTTTTACGTGATGAATAAATCAATCAACAATTTATCCTCAGTGTGTTGTAGGCCGTAATTATATAAACTCAAACGACGCGTAAGATACAGAAATATTTATAAAAGTTTTTATAAACATGAACACTACAGTTTCTTACGGCAAAAAGGCTTTAATCTGAATACCAGGCCATAAACCAAGGCGAAAAAGAAAAATACGTTTTATAGTATTACAACTGTTAATGCATAATAGAAAAATAATCTTGGACCGTAATTAAAATTTTTGCAAGAGCTCGGTTACCTTTTTAATGATTGTTTTTTTCAGTTTCTCCTTCTTTTTCCTTAATATATATAACTAAACGGGTAATTTACTTCCTAACCCAATAACAGTTTTCCAAAATGTATTTTTCAATAGCAACAAAATCTTAACACCGCAAATAGTTAATTTTGTTGAGAGTTACAAAAGAAAAAGCCTGGCATTTAGATTTAGGTCTTGCTACACTGAAAGAGCTCTAGACTTACCTCTAAATATGAAAATATAAAGAGCATTCACAAAACACACTGATAAAAAATGTCACTTTATAAAACGTGTCCGAAATCACAGTGAGTAAGTCGTGATTGGCGTGTTGATGGGGAGCCCCTTGAATATGAGCTTAGGTTGATTTAATGAGAAAATACACATAATACAGTTTTGAGCCCATTGGCTCTTAGCCGGAGGGGTGAATGAAGGTCTTGTTGACAATTAATCATGTGAATGTACTCTTACGAAAGTATACATTACATAGAAAAGTAAAGAAAGCTACAGATGTTATATAATTTAATTACCAATTCTAAATTGTCCATTCAAACTCTTTGCAAAACCTTAGAAAACTACATATGTGGAAATAATTTAACTTTATGTAATATAGATTTATGCTTTTGCCATACAATAAAATAACAAATTAGAATCAAGGAAAGATCAATGGTTACGTGAAGGACATTGTAAACGTAACGTAAAAAAATAAGATAGTGGACTTAGAGAGAAAATACCGTCAATAATTAGGTTTTAGCTTAAAGACAAGTACGTTTAGCTGTTAAGCTTTTACCATGACTTGAGTCGTCGTAGGACTAAATAGGTCCTAAATAAAATTAAATTGGTCATAGGACATTTGCATAGTATCATATGCAAAGAAATAATGTTGTTACAAATTTGTTTTGGATTTAAAAATTTTCTCTTCGGAAAAGAAGTAATGCGAGAAATATTTTACTTATCATCAAATAAAGGTAGTTGATAGGTAAACCTTAAAAGGGGCTCCCAGCACTTGATTTCAACCACGACGAAACCAAAGACTTTATCTCTCTCGTGGAAGATGATAGCGGTCAGGGGAAGCGTGATATCAGTAATCATCGTCATCGTTTTTGCCACAGCAACAACAACAGCACTTGCAAAGAAGCACGATGCACGCGATGGCCAACAGACCGCCTCCAGTCGCTCCTATAGCAATGACGAACCAGTTTGCTTGGCTTTGGTCGATCCTTGCTGCGCAGAGTTCCAGAGCCTCGTCAGCGGCCAGACTTCCGTTAACTACACCAGGACAGTTCATAACACCATTGCACACTAGCGAAGAGGGAATACAAAGACCATTCTCTCCTGGACAGACAAATCCACAATCATCACTCTGCAGCGAGCCTGTCATTCCATCATCAATCATCTTCGAGGTCATCAAAGTCCCATCAGCGTTCCTCGGAAGATGGAACAATTCTGTCCAAGCTATCTTGAACCCGGCTCTTGCTGGAGTGACTGTTCCGATGAATTGGATCTTCACCGACGGCTGTGAACTGTAGCCTGATGCAGTGTGAGGAGTAAGATCCAAAGAGGTGAGCGGTTGCATTTCCTTGGCGCTGACGTTGTGTCCACAAATGGTCATGTATGGAATTTCAGGCCTTGAAGGGAGGTAAACTTCTATTCTTCCATCTTGGCAATCTCTTGTTGCAAACCTGACTTTGTCAAAGTGCAACCACACGTCTCTTTCCCGGTTAACCTTGATTTCCCAGAGGCACTTCAACGACCTTGGAGGTTCTGTGAAGCCGAGAGCTTCATAGTGAGGGTAGTGAAGCTCACCCTCAGTACTAGCAGGGATGTTGGCAGGTCCACACAGTGGTCCATGGATAAACTCATATGTGGCCTCAAACAACGGACTAGGGTGTTTGAAGTAGCTAGAGGCTGAGTGACCTACATCAACCATCAACTCTAGATTCAGCGTCTCCGTGGATGACGTCACTATGGTAACTGGTCGGCCCCCCTTGGAGGGGGTTGTTCTGCAGAGACAGTGTGCTCCTGCCTTGCCAGAGCTTGGGATGGTAGCGATGCTTGGAGGATGGTACGATATGTTGACCAGGGCAGGCTCCCAGATGACCAGCTTGTCCATTCTGCCGTCCCAGCACTCCTCTGGGGGAGCTGAGTTGAATGGGTGATCCTATAAAGAAAGGAAAATATATGTCTTCAACACTATTTGATTTATTTAAACCTATAATGAACACATTAAAAGACAATACATATGTCTTAAATGAACCATAATGGTGAATGATATCGTCCAGTAATCTTTAAGCCCGAAGTAGGACTTCAATAAAAGATTTGTATGCATTATTCTTTCATACTTCGTGCTCGTGTTGTAAAAGTTTTGGTTTACTTTTAAAAGGTAATCTCTTTTTATCAACTCAAGTTTCTAAAACAGACAATCATGGGTTTCAAAATTACTTCCATGTCTACAAATTTGTGACTTGAATTACTCAATACAAATGTCACTATTATTTATTAGGAGTGTGTCATTGCTTTTTCTTTTTGTTTAAAGTGGTTCACTAGCATTTGGAAGATGCTAGTGAAAAATATCATAAAAATATCATTTTTTCCATATTTTTCTCATTTTTGTCAATGTTGCGTCAAGAATTTTTGTTGGCAAACCTCAGATTCGGATTCAGCACCCCAAAATACATAAGAAATGGAAAAAATCAAAACTACCCCAAAACTTTCTCGCTATGAGTGAATTTAAATACAAATTTACTGGATTAAGTTAGGGAAATTTAGGATAAGGTTGTTTAATATCGTATGCACCTGATGACGTGATATTTAGATATACGTAAATAATAAAATGATATGTATGCATATTATACTGTTGCCAAGCATTTACATTGTGTGTAGATTTAACAAGTTAATAAATAAAGAGATGTGTGTTTGGTACTATACTTACTTTCTTACTTACTTAGACTCTAGCATCACAGCCCATTGTACGTCCTCAATCGTATTGGCAACCCATTATAAAATGTTCTGTGTAAAATTTCAAGACCGATGCATGGCTTAGAGTGATTGGCACTGTTACCATAGGCCAACACTAATTTTTTTCACCCGAATGTAAATGTAAACTCTAAGCGAGTTATGTCCACACAGCTGCTTGAGTTGGGGGCAGTGAGGCAACGTTGGTTTTAGTTTTCTAGCCAAAATTTTTATTGACTATCTTAAGTCAATTAACCCTTACCACTCTCATGTAGGCCTATGCCCTACGCCTTAGGACCTACAAT
This sequence comes from Macrosteles quadrilineatus, assembly GCF_028750875.1. Lineage (NCBI taxonomy): Eukaryota > Metazoa > Arthropoda > Insecta > Hemiptera > Cicadellidae > Macrosteles > Macrosteles quadrilineatus. Next base: position 8,600,652 of record NW_026542601.1, on the reverse strand, counting down.
CTATTTAATCTACACACAATGTAAATGCTTGGAAACAGTATATGCCTACATAACATTTTATTATTTACGTATATCTTAATATCACGTCATCAGGTGCATAAGATATTACATGATTAATTGATTGGTGTTATTTTAATTTTGATAGTTTTGATTTTGGCATCACTTATTATTATATGAGTAATTTTTTTATACTTTTAACCTTTTTTAAATTGTCCAGATGAACAAGCTAGAATGCTCACAAATAATGCATCGAAACGTTTGCCAGAACCTGCCTCATTACAACCCTCTGAGCGAGGATAATTTAAACGGCAACAGATCGTGTATCTTTTCTGTACACTAAATAAAAAGTCAACGGTTCAGTAACACAAAATTAATCAATTTTAACACTTTGGATTTGTATAAGACCTTTGCCTGGGCATATACAATGAATATGTGTCGTTGACAGAATAATTGGAGAAATTTAAAAACTAACACAAAATGTTCCAATTTTCAAATAGCTCTGGAGCCTAAACGGTTCATCGGAGATTACCACATTAGGGGTACATTTTGTAGCAAATTTTGTGTACTTTAATTTTTATAATACAGACTAATTACAAAAAGTTGATAGTTTCTGAGTTATAAGCTAAATATTACAAAAAATATCATTTTTTCCATATTTTTCTCATTTTTGTCAATGTTGCGTCAAGAATTTTTGTTGGCAAACCTCAGATTCGGATTCAGCACCCCAAAATACATAAGAAATGGAAAAAATCAAAACTACCCCAAAACTTTCCTGGTAAAAACACAAATTAACTGAATTAACTATACAACTATCTCATTTATGATCAATATACCTATATATGTCATACCTTAAAGTTGATACTTTTGATTGTCAGGATAACTCTTGCAAACAGTCTGTTGTCCGTGATGAATTTGTATCGGCAATGAAGATCTCCATCGGCTTCGGTACGTTTGTAGACGAGTGTATTCACTGGAGACCTGTAAAGGGCAAAATACAAAATCGTTTTCATTCAGTTTATTAATTATTTAGACACATCACCTTACTGTACATAAAATAATTCGTGTTTAGTTTATAATACGAAATTATTTGAGTGCAGTGTCTGTAGAGAACTGCATAGACAAAAAGAATTAAATATAGACCGTCAGCTGTGCTGTGGTTACCATAGGTTCTGGTGCACACCGCTGGGAGTGCCGTGTAGTTTACGTAGCGCGTAGGCCGTAACTACATGGTGCTCCCAGCGGTGTGTGCCAGAACCTATGGTAACCATGGTAACCGCAGCACGGCTGACAGTCTGAAAGATGTTTTTTTTAGCTTCAAAGAATTTGAAGAGATATTGAGTATGTTTTGAAAGCATCTATTAATTATCAGAATGTGTGCCTAGTAAAATACAAATGGTTACCGCTCAGTATTGATATTACCGTCAAGGATAAAAGTTTGACATATTCCACAAACTTTTACTTCTTAGAATCAAAATCAATCAAAGTCAAATATTTAAAATAATATACTTTAGAAAATATATAAGCAAAGTAGTTAGCCAAATTAAACACCTAGATGCAAACCATTTTAGTTTTTTCTTTCAGTGTACTGTATGTTTTAGACAGGTCGAAAGAGGATAAGATATAAATAAGATTTATCCATTTTATCCTCGTATGAAAAGTAAAATGAGTTATCGAGTTCCAACTGGAACAACAAGTGATAGATTGAGTAATAATTGAGTAGTACTTAGTTACCTGAGATATCCCGAAGACTTGGTCCAGGAAGCGATTTCTTCGTCACAGACGGTATCTTGAACTGGGCGACCGTATCTTGTGTTGTTGAAGAAATCGTAATGTGCCCAGTAGTACAGAGAAGATCTAAAAAAGGTAAAAATTTAACTTATTTAGAATTATTGTCAATATTTTGTTTTTTGTTCTAAAATTTCTTTTACAGAGTCAAAGCACTATCAATATTCATAATACAGCCAAATAGTTAAACTTTTTATTTAAATATGCATAATTTTGACATACATGAAACAGTGGATATAGATGTTACTACAACGAACTAACCGGACTAAACACTAACATAAGAGATCAACCAATTTTAAAAACACGAGATACAATTTTGTTCAGATATACGGTAAAAAAATCATATAAAAATGTAAATTAGATTGATAAATTTATATACATTGAAATATATACCGTAAAATATACAGGATGGCTGAAAAGTAACTTACACCCACCCTAAACATTTGCACCATTTGAGATATTTGAAATCTGTTTGTAGCAACCTTCTAAGGTATGAGAAGGAGCTACAATAATTACGGCCAATTTTGAAAATTTTGAATTTTTTGAAAAATACCACCACTTAATCCCTTAATCACTTATCTAAGGGCAAAATTTTTAAAACTGACTATAATTATTGTAGCCCTTCATATCCAAACAAGGTGCCGCAAATCGATTTTAAATATCTGAAAAAATTAAAGGGGGTGCAAGTTAATTTTCAGCCACCCTTTATATGTTAAGCTAAGCAGATATTTTAACTCAGTAAAAATCTTTACATTCGTGGAAGCCAAGACATCGATGATTCTGGTGTAAAAACTTTGTGTTACAATCCTTACAATATAATTTTTCCCGCTTTTCCTTATTGCCTTTCATATCTAATTTATCGTTTTCTATAAAAAGAACACTCTATATTACAGTAAAATAAAGACTTCGAATAAAGATACTCTCTAGCACTCAGTTCTGATTTATGGGAATATTATTTACCGTATATAAGTCACTCCTAATAAAAGCCAACTGTAATATCATTAATTCATTTATTAAATATGTACATAGACTATAAGCAATATGTAACGTGGAAAGAAATAATTAAGTAATACTGCAATTAAAGCTGAAATTAAAAGTTCTCAATCAAATTTCAAATATGATTAAATTACATTTTCGCAATCTCTTGATGTTTTAGCTTTAACGAACTCAAAAAAGACCCAATAGCTTAAAAAAAGTGAAAAAAATATTTTTACTTAGTAAACAAATCTTAGTTAGTGTTGATGTCCAGGCACCAACGGGAAATAAAATAGCAAATAAACCCAATGTATTGTTTCGACTGCAATACACTATAGTTATAATTACTATAGGCATAATTGATTAATTGACATGATTGGTTCTAACACAAACAAAGAGAATTAAATATAGACCGATAGCAGTGCCACAGTTAACATAAGTTCTGGCGTCCACTGCTAGGAGCACCGTGTAGTTACGGCACTCACTACGTAACTACACGGTACTCCTAGCGGTGGATGCCAGAATTTATAGAAACTGCAGCACTGCTGTCGATCATTTAATTATATTTGTCCATAGTTCTACTTACCCGGAGTAACTTCCAGTTTTGCTCTCGAACCTGACGAATAGAGCGTCCCCTGTGGAGACAAAGTCGTGTTTCTCCATTGGTCTAGAGAACGTGTCGCAGAACGTTTTGATGATACGGGCGTCATCAGGCCAAGATGCGTCGTAGAGAGTGAGGCTCTCCCCACAATCCCCATCAAACACTGTGATGGGCGACTCTATCCGGTTGATTCTAAAACTGAAATCACACATAACAAGAGTTCATTAAATAAGTTACGTTTTACTGGTTTAGGGCTTAATAGTTCATCAATCTTTTGTGTTGAAGATGTTGGAATTCTTTTCCCATTAACCTGGCGTTTTATTAAAAGCAGACTTGCTCCAACTAGGTGGTCGTCAATAACTCAATACCTCGTTTATTGAACCAAGTAGACAATTACATGTATAGGTTAGGTCAAAATAATATAATATACAATGGAATTGAACTTAGAATAATAAAATTAACTTAAACATACTATTTACAAATCAATCTGTCTAAAGGAAAATTAAGATTCCAGCTCTCAGTCAGGAAGTCACGGGCGCTGTAGTAGGCTAGCATTTATTTAATAGAACAGATTTTAACTTTCTTTTGAATTTCAGATGGCCTTTCTTGACTCTGCCTTTGGATGCGTTGGAAGGTGGTTAAAGATATTTACTGCATTGTAACGGAGATTTAAAAAAAAATAAAGGTTGACAGTAGACAGGGATTGGAAGATTTTAAGAAGTTCTTAAATTGTAAGTATGGTTATGGGATCTATTGAACTTGTCGATGTTTTGCTTAGGAATGACAAGGTTTTGTAGATGTAAAGTGATGGAAACGTTAAGATGTTTGCAGTTTGAAAAAAATGGTTTGCAGGTTTGTCGTCTTTTTAAAGAAAATAAAGCTCTAAATGCCCGCTTCTGCAAATGGAATAGAAATAAGGTCCACTTATTCTCATACCCCCATATGGGCAAGGCATAGGTAAGATGTGGGAAAATAAGGTCATAATAGGCGGTAAGTAGGACATCAGATTTCGTCGAATTTGCAAGGGTCCGGATGTCAATCGCTCATTTTATCCTGTATTAAAGAAGGGATGAAAAAATGTAAAATAATTTAAACTTAACTTACACGGAGTTTCTTGACACAAAAAAAATTCAATTAAAAAACGTAAACAAATTTACTTACTCTTCTCAGTTCAACAATGAATTTAAGTTTATTACAACTAGCCGGAAAGATAAGCTTTGATCGATAACTGTTGTTAAACTCTTCGTAGAGATCAGACAACACGGACTTTATAACCAATACAAAGGCGTTTAAATACTTTCCCTTATACATTTGTATTTTAATGCAGTAGGTGAATATAAAAATATAGTGTTCATAATTTGCTCAGAATTAAATAACCGTTTAGCTTAAAGTGTTTGTTGTAGGTGTAAATTTCAAAATGTTCTCGTTGTTTGCCATTCTTTTTAGTATTTTGGTAGCTATTAATGAACACTCGTCGAAAAGCATTTTTATTGAACACTATTTTAGGACTCTAAGGACATGGAATAATAATTAAACAATTGCTGATGTGATTTGAATTGTGATTTGATGTGAATTGACTCATCCAAACTACGATGACGTAAATTAAATAAACACCTTAATAACATAATAATTTAAATAGTATAAAACTTCTAGATTGAAAATTCCCCAGGCTCCAACCTCTAGATTTCGTTGTAGTCAAAGTAGAAAGGATTTAGATAGAGTCACATTATTTATGTACTTAATTCTCATTCATTTAAACTTAATACGCCTTTATCTATGGCTACACGAAGACTCTGCTTCATCTACATAATAAAGTATTCATTAATTCCCAACGGTTTACAAACAATTATTCTCAAACACCATTTTACAAACAAAACATTTATTTCAAATGCAGACATGTAAGTAAAATTAAAAAGCAAACGGTTTGCTATTCATACGAATCATACAGATAACTCCTCCTATTAGACATTATGCGTTTAGCTATTATTATGTCGTTTTTAGACAGGTGGAGCTTAGTAATGATAGTCAATATTAAGCTAACATTAAGTTTAGGTTAAGGAAAACTTTGAGATTTATTTAGACAGAATAATGTAGATTTCATAAAGGCTTGATTTAACAAAGCGAGTTTACAACTTACTACTAGAGTTTTTCACATGCAAATCGTAAACTAGCCTAAAGTACTCACCAACTTGCTTGATAGCATCTAATAAAATAATGTCTAGAGAAATATAGTTCGGCGAGAAAATGTATAGGCTACTCACCGGGTTTTATGTAAACTAAATCTTTACACTGTCCAAGTATTCTCACAGTTGCTTGTGCACAAGCAAAAAATTGGATTATAATCATGTAGGAGGAAATGGTTAGGAAATGTAGTGGGAGTTTTAGGTTTTACCCGTCAAAAAGACTGCTTTTTACTCGCTGACTAGTATGTTGTACACTTGCCTTGAATAACCTAGCCTCATCTTGAGGGAGCTTACCTAGGGAAGTACAGCCGTACTATCTGGTTGGGTTTTCCCTGTATGAGGTACGTGCAGCTGGTGTGGGGCGGGTACCAGTGAGCCACTGATAAGAAGATGCCCTCGCTATCACCGGACGCTACAAGGTCATCACTGGTCAACAGCCAATCACAGGCCCCCGTGCGGCTCCCAGCTGTCTCCACGTGCCCCGGCCAGTTGCCCACGTTGAAGTGGAACCCGGTGTTGAGTAGTGGGCCTGCAAAAGTGTAAATTGGGGCGGACAAATATTTCTAACCTCTTTCTCTACCTGAGATCTCCTTTGGAACCTCTTCCCTTAACTGAGACCTCCTTTGGATGATATCCAGACATTGCTGAGAATGGCATAACTTCAACAGACACTGCTCAAAAACACAGTTTCAAAGTACCTTTGGATCTACCTAGTGAGACTCTTGAGTTGTTAATTTAAGCTTATGGAGAAGGGGCGATGGGGAAAAGTCAAGTTTTTCAGTGGCACCAGTGATTTCGTGAAGCCCAAGAAAGCATTGATGATGACCCTCATAGAGGATGTTTTCTTCAACAGCAGTCAATGACGTAAACGTTGAGCAATTGGTTGATTTTTGGTCTTTTAGGGAAATAAGTGCATGACCTATTCTTTCAGAGCACTGTTTTGGTGTTAAATTATTTTTTGAGAAGTGTTTTGAAACGTGTAGTTTTCCGGAGCAATCATACCTGGTTAGATGATTTTTTTTAATAACGTGTTTACTTTAGTATTTAAGGATTTGAGAAGCTACTGTTGGATGTGTTGTCAATAGTTGGGTTGGAAATAGTTTTTTCGTACTGCCGATAAATAATTTGTCTGGGCATTTTCCTAGGCGTTAAACTGTACTTCAATCTTTGTAATACACACAAACCCGTTTCTTGAATCAATTATTCCAGAATGTATTTTCACCTAAAATTGAAACTATGTAATAGAATAACATAAATCATACTAATTTTAAACTTTCAAGTCTTCGAGCCTGTTTTTACAGAATAATATTCATATTTTTGGGAAATAATGATAAATCAAATAATTTTAGGGAAGTATTATTTCTAATATTTTTAATACAGTAATTATTTACACAACAAAAATTTTTTTTTATTAACCTATGAAAATGGATATATTCTTATCCTAGAACATACTCTAATGTTTTGAAACCACTCAAAAATGGATGATTCCCGAACTGACTAAATAAAACTGCATTCAACGGGGACAGAACTCACAAATGTGTTCAAATGAATAAAACATAGCTGAATATGATTATTTAAGTCGCAAAGGTAAAACTCTTTTTGTTATTGCGGCTAGACTGTATAAAACAGTCGTAAAAGTTTTGTATTACGAAGCCGGTCTATTGTGGACGCAGTGAGGCCAACAGAACGACAATAAATTGCCAGAATCGCTCCCAGTGCTGCCACTGTATCACGGAAACTGCCATTACAAGATTCTACTTGTCACAACCGACTAAAGTAGTTCCCGTTTCGGAGTGAGCCAAATATATATAATGCGCCATTGTAAAGATTGGTGTAAGTAGAGAAATGGTAAAGGAAACTGGCTGGTCTTCATTACATTGTATTTTATGGAAAGGTAGGTGACGAAAATGAAATATATTAAGCTGATTCTGGTAAAAACCATCGTTTTAAATATTACAGGGTAGTGCTTGATTGCGCATTGACAAAAATGTCAATGGTGATTTCGGGTTGTTCCCTTGTTAAAGATTGTTTCCTTTTGCGCGTGAGCTTCGGAATTCTGTATTTTATATCATACAAAATTCAAAAGTAAACTCATTTAAAGGTAAAAAACCAAGATAAATGCCAATTATTCCGGTTTAAAACATTTTAAAACAAATTAGTAAAAATACTGATGAAATTAAATTACCGTCGATTCATTTATAATGCACGATTTTAATTGTAAATATTTCTTTTTAAAATATTCAAAAATTTTCGTATTGATTTATAAAAAGATTCTAAAACCAATATTTATCGAAAATCATACATACAAGGCCCAGTGTTTTAAAGATTTTACTAGCTTAATCATTAGTCTCACTTTATAATTCTATCATCCAATGCGTAGCTATAATGGATATTTAATGGTATTTCAGTACAGGGGCCCATTTCATAATAAAGTACAAACTAATATTATTAGTATATCAGCTGATCGCCCAATGAAAATCTAATGGAAATGGGCCCCAGATAGTACAGTGTTTGATAATATAGTTTGTTTTTTTATCACCTACAAAAGCCTTACAAAATCCACGTATATATGCTATAGCCTAGTTAGTTTAATTTTATGCAATAAGTATAAAAAATAAAAAAGGTGTGTTGGTAATGCAACTGTGTAATTAATAAGTCTTTTAAACCAATTCGGTACTTGTTTCAAAAATAGAAATAATAAAAACAATTTTTAGCCTAATAACCTTTTAATTTGTGGAAATAGGTAAATCCTTTGATTTCGTATTTCTTTTGTATTAAAAAATAATAGTTTTTAATTACCTGCTGGTGAAGTGACAAACTCCACAAACAGGTCCTCACTGGTCCCGATGATGGAGTAAGGAAACTTCCCCATTCCACAGAAGATTCCTATGACAGGACTAGACGAGTCCTTGCCGTCGTAGATCTTGATGTAGTCGTAAGGGCAATGTTCAGCTCCTGGACATAATTATTTATCCTCATACAGTTTCCAATTGTATCCTTTTATTTTTTTTAATTTTAATACTGGCCATTTCATAGTTTTTAAAAATATATCATTCCATTTTTTTTATTGTAAGAACAATCAGTTCCTATTGGGATTAATCCTAAAAAAAGAATGAATAATTATGGTAACAACGAAATATATGAATTAAGTTTTTTCCCTTATTTAAAACGAGAAACGACACTTCTCTCAGACCTGGCTAGACTATTTTATGTTTCATATTAATAATATTCAGTAGTACCACAAGGTTTATAAACGTATAGTACCGTAAGTTTTATGTAAAAACAAACTCATACAGGTTTAGAAAACGAATATTTTGTATGAAATATATCTATGTCAGTGAACAATTTCATGCACTATGCTTGTTATTGTCGTTGTAATAGTATAATGTAAAAAATCTCTTAGTTTCATGGATGTAAGCTAATTTAATATAGTGTTCAAGATAGCTCACCATGATTTCAGAAATATGTTTTACTGAGAAAACAGTGAATTAAAGAGACATACCTTAGAAAGGTATTGATTTACTAACACTTACTTTAGCAGATGCATATTAGTGACATAGCTTTTTGAACACAATCTCTACCTTGAGAAAGGAAAGTTTAATCTCGATCTGAAAAGTTAGTTGATATAATTATTCAATAAAATTATTTTTAGTTTTTGGAAATTCAATTGGTTGGACCTGGGAATTTAGATAAACACTTCATACACTTATTTTGGAATTGATAATAAAACACTTTAGTGATACGAGATTTAATTTAGAATCATAAAATGTTTGCTCTATTTCAATAAATAATTTATACATAAATATCTTATGTAGTTTGACTAAAACTGATATATATTACTAGCAAATATATTACTCCAACTTTTATTCCCAGTGTAAATCTCAAATAGAGAGGAGTCGGTGGTTATTGAAGCCCGCTACACACGACGCCCAAAGCTTCACAAATATTTACCTCCGATGGTTCCCGCAATATTCATATTTCACGTTCAAAATACGTCAATCCTTATCTCTACAGTCTGAGCACTGCCCCAGGCAAGGGAGTTTTGCTTCATTCCCGAACCAATGAATATTAAAATAGACATTCGTTATACTAATATTTTCAGTTAATTAAACTTTGCATACAAAGTAAATAGGCCTAAATACAAAGCCTTAAAAAACAAAACTTTGACTTCAAACAGTAAAATGCATCGCAATTTAAACACGATTTCCTAAACAATAACTAAAATCAATTACTTTTCTCTGTTTTCACTTTTTGACAAAGGTTTCCTTATTTTTCCAATTTATGTTCTAAATAGAGAAGTTAGTATCAGTTTTAAGCATAGGAACGTTAGCCAGATTTAACGAAGAAGAACGCTGCAAATTGAATTGAAGATTTATAGGTACATTTCTTATCGGTGACGTCTCGACCGATTTCTTCTGGTGTTAAAAGGTAATACGAATTGTTGGGGTGTAAGTAATACTTGGTGTTAATTTTAGTACTGATAGTATAGGCCCATACAGTATTACATAATCTTTAAAAATGTTTAATTAAAACCATAATGCTACCGAAAGATTTCAATGATTAGACGATCATATGTAACGAAATATGTTAGATGCATCCGAATAAAAAAAGTGCCAGGAGACCGAACTTTGCTTGGATTTTATTAAACATTAAATTTATTAGATAAGCTATTTAACTATATAAGGATGTTTATTATGTTGATTGTTTATTATATTAAGGTTATTAATATGAGACATTTTTTAGATATTACAAAGAAATCAATTTAATACACCTTTAAAAATTCATGGATTGCAATAAAAATTACCTGTATCAGCTACTATTATTAACTGCAGCTACAAAAAAGTATTGACGATAACATGTGCACTTTCAAGGGCATTGGGGCGGAAACTAGATTTTTCCCAGCCTTGTGACCAACTCCAATAATTTCTCTCGTGGCCAAATACCCCACAATAAACAAAAATATTTAAAATCCTTGGACGAAAATAAAAGTTTGTCCGTGCAGGCGTTTGTTTTAGAGTTTAGGATAGTAGTTGATCATTGTAAAACTCTTTTTAAAGATAGAGAAATGTATGGTGTACGGTCAATTGACATATGGCTTGTTTACATTTTACATTGAGAAAAGTTTATTTATTTTAATGTAATCTATTTTTTTATTTTATGAGCCCATTCATCTGTATTTGTATGTGGATCTGCTTTCTTGTTTTCTTTTTATTATTTATTATTCATACTATTATTCGTTGATGATTGCACAAAAGTCCTTCACATACTCGATATACTACATACTTTGTGATGTATCTCGATAAATTGTGTATACCATACAAACATATAACTGGCGCAAAATCCTGTTTATCTGACAAAAGACCCTCTTAGCACAAAACATACCTGATGATATCGGCCTCATCGGACAGGTCATGATGTTCTCGCAGCGTTGACCATCGATGTTGAACTCCTCATTCTCTATGTATAGTTTGATGAAGGGCAGCCTAGTGTTGAGATGGTAGGAGTAGTGGAGACACAACTGATACATATTACCTGAGACATATTACATACCTGATGATATCGGCCTCATCGGGCAGGTCATGATGTTCTCGCAGCGTTGACCATCGATGTTGAACTCCTCATTCTCTATGTATAGTTTGATGAAGGGCAGCCTAGTGTTGAGATGGTAGGAGCAGTGGAGACATACCTGATACATATTACCTGAGACATATTACATACCTGATGATATCGGCCTCATCGGGCAGGTCATGATGTTCTCGCAGCGTTGACCATCGATGTTGAACTCCTCATTCTCTATGTATAGTTTGATGAAGGGCAGCCTAGTGTTGAGATGGTAGGAGTAGTGGAGACACAACTGATACATATTACCTGAGACATATTACATACCTGATGATATCGGCCTCATCGGGCAGGTCATGATGTTCTCGCAGCGTTGACCATCGATGTTGAACTCCTCATTCTCTATGTATAGTTTGATGAAGGGCAGCCTAGTGTTGAGATGGTAGGAGCAGTGGAGACATACCTGATACATATTACCTGAGACATATTACATACCTGATGATATCGGCCTCATCGGGCAGGTCATGATGTTCTCGCAGCGTTGACCATCGATGTTGAACTCCTCATTCTCTATGTATAGTTTGATGAAGGGCAGCCTAGTGTTGAGATGGTAGGAGTAGTGGAGACACAACTGATACATATTACCTGAGACATATTACATACCTGATGATATCGGCCTCATCGGGCAGGTCATGATGTTCTCGCAGCGTTGACCATCGATGTTGAACTCCTCATTCTCTATGTATAGTTTGATGAAGGGCAGCCTAGTGTTGAGATGGTAGGAGTAGTGGAGACACAACTGATACATATTACCTGAGACATATTACATACCTGATGATATCGGCCTCATCGGGCAGGTCATGATGTTCTCGCAGCGTTGACCATCGATGTTGAACTCCTCATTCTCTATGTATAGTTTGATGAAGGGCAGCCTAGTGTTGAGATGGTAGGAGTAGTGGAGACACAACTGATACATATTACCTGAGACATATTACATACCTGATGATATCGGCCTCATCGGGCAGGTCATGATGTTCTCGCAGCGTTGACCATCGATGTTAAACTCCTCATTCTCTATGTATAGTTTGATGAAGGGCAGCCTAGTGTTGAGATGGTAGGAGTAGTGGAGACATAACTGATACATATTACCTGAGACATATTACATACCTGATGATATCGGCCTCATCGGGCAGGTCATGATGTTCTCGCAGCGTTGACCATCGATGTTAAACTCCTCATTCTCTATGTATAGTTTGATGAAGGGCAGCCTAGTGTTGAGATGGTAGGAGTAGTGGAGACATAACTGATACATATTACCTGAGACATATTACATACCTGATGATATCGGCCTCATCGGGCAGGTCATGATGTTCTCGCAGCGTTGACCATCGATGTTAAACTCCTCATTCTCTATGTATAGTTTGATGAAGGGCAGCCTAGTGTTGAGATGGTAGGAGTAGTGGAGACACAACTGATACATATTACCTGAGACATATTACATACCTGATGATATCGGCCTCATCGGACAGGTCATGATGTTCTCGCAGCGTTGACCATCGATGTTGAACTCCTCATTCTCTATGTATAGTTTGATGAAGGGCAGCCTAGTGTTGAGATGGTAGGAGCAGTGGAGATTGCGCGGGTAAACTCCCGGGTACGCGGGAGATTGTACGTAGCAGGTCTGCAGACGACAGTCTTTGAAAACCCTCTCACAGTAGGACCTAGGGTAGGCAAATATACATTTAGTGAATTCAAAGTATGTAAGTTTTGATCATGGCCACTGACAACGCCATGCTGACGTTTAGGAAGGAGACCTTATTCAGGAGAGTAAGATTTAAGATTTAAGATTCTCTACATGTGTCTATACAGTTCCTTTTGCTCAACAATATTGAGTTAAAATCTCAATGGTAATCTCATTTATTGCCAAACCACATTGTATTAATTTATCCAAAACAATCTTTGATTACTGAGTCTAATTATTATTGTTACTCCTTTGTTACTTTTGTTATTATTTATTGTTATTGTTACTCAATATATTGTTATTATTGGTATAGTACAAAATCATTACTTGTTATACATTTTATTATGTTCCTCTTTGTTAACACTTTTGTACTGTTTTAATGAGTATTAGCAATATTGTTAACATTGTAACTTTACGTAAAATGGTTTTATCATGAAGATAAATTGGGTAGAGGTCGTACGGGACGAGGTGAAGCTTGGAGGGGAATAGTGGTGTGGCGGGGGAAGTGTCGCTACGCGAGGCGACGATCGGCTCGTCTCCTACCCCCACCATGAATTAATTTCCCCACTTTAGACCGTTCCCGCCGAAAATCTCAGGCTTCACCTCGTTCCGCACGACCTCTAGACTTCCTTATCTGTTGGCCCAAACAACCGAACGAAGATATCGATTATTCGATTGTTTCATTCGATATATCGTTTGGTTAGTTAGGTAAAGTTAAACTAATCTAACTAACCAATGTTTGGTTAGTTTGGATTAACCTTACCTAACTAATCGATATATCGATCGATATTTTCATTCGGTCGTTTGTGCCAACCCGATAAATGAATTGACCCGTATACTTACCCAGCCACGACTTGTCCCCTTCTGTTAGGGTATAGCTCAGGGTGTTGGCCATACCGAAGATACACGTCGAACTGCTGCTCGGCGCGGCTGTCGAAGCTGAAGTACGTCTGGTCTGTGAAGTTGTCTACGTGGAACAGCAACTTCACGAAGCTCGTCTCGGATATGAACGTCTGCGCTTGTTCTGTCTCTCCACAGAATAGCCCCGGGTCCTTGCGATTGCTTAGCTCAGTCTTGGCGTTTCCGTCTACAATCTAAACATTAATGGTAGAGTCAGTAAACCCTTAAATACGTATTGGGGTATTGTTATTACGAGTCCTGAAAATATGTGTTTACCGGACGACCTCGTCTCGCGCGGGATTTCCATACGAGTCCAGTTAACAAATTTTGGACGAGTGGCGTACGATATTTTACACCATAATGCTCTAAGCTAACTTAACAATCAAAATCCGTACAAATCCTTATATTCCGACTAGAGAACTAACAACCACTACTTACAACCTCTAAGAGAGGTTATGTTTTTGTTTATAACCACTCATCACCAAATATAATCAGCTGGTTGGTGTCCGGTAAAAACTCATTTCAGTACGTAGTACGTAATAAACCTCCATTTCATAAATCTGGCGGCAAACAGCTGTTTTCTGGACTAAATCCTTGCGTGGGCAGTTCGTCGAAACAGTGTAGTGGGGCGTAAACAAGGGTTCGTTACCGTCTGCAATTTACGACATAAAGATTTTGTTTCAGAAAAATATGTTGAAGAATGTATTACAATTCATTAATATGTTGGAATAGACAACTGAGTGTTCTCTATAAATTTGCAACTAAAGTTAACTGGTATTTTAATTTAAAAACTATTGAAGGTTGATATTCAAAAAAAGGTAAATACTACAAAAAATGGATTCCATAACGTTTTCCAACGCAACTGTTCTGATTATGGGGTTAAAGATGAAGTTTACCGTTAAAATATTATTTTATAATTGTATTAAACGTTAAAATAATTCTATGCTCCTGCAAGACTCTTACCTGCAGGTACCCGTTGTGGCAGTCGGTGGCGTTCACCAGGGTTCCTACTTTGAACTTCTTGAACCTTATCTTGAGTATCCAGTCTTTGGGAGTGCCCCGGAAGCTGCGGAAGCGGTACCAACACGTCATCGGCTTCCCGAACGTATCCTGCGTCACTTCCGGGGACACTACGTCCTCGTATATGTCCACCGTCTTATTACAATGGTCCTTCCTCACCTCTGGAAAATACATGTTTTCCATTATATCCTTTATATGGTAATTATTTGTCCTAAGACGCTAGGCGAGCCTGGAATTGTTTTTCACATTACCTCAGGTTAGACCTAAGGGTTGCAGTATTATCACTTTGAGAAAATTCATTGGTGATCTGGAGAGATTTGAACCCGGGACCTCAGGAACCTAAGTCCCGCGCTCTAACCACTAGAACAGCTCGCTTCCCATAGGGAAGTGTAGTAGTAACTAACAACAGGGCTTCCTTAGTTTTCAAACATTTTTAAGAACAATGAGAATGATAGTCTCCATCTGATGGATGACCTTTCCTATATACAAGTATGTATCCTATGTACGCGGGTCCAAATACACACACATAGTATTTTATTTTGTGCTGTAACCTTTTTGGGATTTTGAGTCTATCTCAACTGTACCTTGAACTGTTAACCTATTTAAAGTATAGACCCAGGACTAGAGATATACAGGTATATACTGGTAGTATATAGGTATATCCCTAGCCCTGGTATAGACCTATCTGATTACGAGAAATGTCTCTGAATTGTTGAATTTTCCTCTACAATAATCATGCGAGAATTATTCATATAACACTATCTTACCTAATCTCAAATACATCTGCTTTGTTTTTCAAAGGAAAAAAAAAAACTTGATAACAGCTAACTACGTCTAAATAACCATTTTAAATTCGTAAAATCAAAAGGATTGTTTACTCGTCATAAGTAAAGTCTGAATCCAGAATTGTACTTGGTTTAGTTTAAACGCTCTCTAAACTTTTAAAGAGCTAATCGGTGCTCTGGGAAAATAATTTAGTTAAAATGTGGCTTACGCCAATTGACTCGTTTCAAACGATGTTGCAAACTTTGTTCCGTGAAAAATTTCCAATTATACCTCAACTTTGAGCGGGTCCCTTTGATGGATTATAGCTTTGATCCATTAAATTCATTCACAACTAATTGGGTTGAAATTGGAATGAATTCCACGAGAGCTTTGATTCGAGATCAACTGTTACTTGGAATACTTTACGGGCATTTAATAAATAAAATGTATCGAAAAAATATCGGATTGGGTCATTGGTTTGGGGAATTTGTGTGAAATAAAATAAAAATGTTGTATACAATCAGATTGTTGTATAGAGAAGGTTTTTATTGTTTGAGAAAATTCAATATATTTTAATTTCTTTGTAGCGCCCCTAATTAAATGTTTCAAACTAAAAAAGAATTTGAATAAATCATGACCAATATACACTTCTTAATGAGAATAGCTTTGTGAGGATAGATTAAGCTTTGCTCTGAACAAACATGTAAAGGAATTATCACCCATCTGTTGGTAATTTGAGGGATTTAGGCACGGACTACTAGCCACCAACGCCCCTTTACACAATATACGCAATACACTCAAAATAGCATTAATATTATTATATAGTATTATTATATTTGTTATTGTGGCTCTATATTTCATTATGCCATTATTTTAATCAATATTGATTTTGATACTAGAAATCACATCCTTACGAACCATATAACCAATATGTAAAATACATGGACAAGAGGACCTAAAACAACGATCCTCTCGGTACAATTAAGCTAAAAGTTATTGTAACCTGCAAATTCTAATTAAATCAGTGGCACATATATAAAACACGGGTTATTTTATTTTTGTCTCATTTCAATGGTTATTAACTAAATCAATATATCTTCTTAAGTAATACGACCCGTATAAGAAAATATAATCGCCACAAGTAAAAATTTCTTTTATGAGACATTAGTTAATCTATATATTTAATACATATATCTTAATTAAAGCGGATTTGTAAATTTTGGACCACTCGAATATCTAATGATTAAATCTCAATAAGAACCAAGCATACGCTGAAACGTTTTGTGATCTTTCGTTTTACTGTCTTTTACCAAAGATCGATTCCTAGACTCCCTAGTAGACAAAATGCAGTACTGTACTAGAAACAAAAAGGCTTAAACTTTTCTCGTGGTTTTTCAATTGATTACATATTTACGTAAGTATTAAATTGGGAAGACTTCCGTATCTGTTGGCACATACAACCGAATGAAAATATCGACTATTCGATTTATTCATTCGGTATATCTTTTGGTTAGTTAGGTTAGGTTAACCTTACCTAACTAACCAAACGATATATCGAACAATCTCTATATCGATCGATATTTTTATTCGGTAGTTTGTGCCAACAGATACGGAAGTCTACCCATTTAGTTACTAAAAAATAGTGACAGGTTGAAATACCTTTCCTAGTAGCAGCCGGGTTCGGTGACACACATATCACTGCTATTAGGAAGATAACAAAAACTATCATTACAGTCGCCATCTTGTCCTCTTCTTCTTCCTCTTACACTCTCACGTTGTCCAAACCAAACGAGTAAGCTTGGTCACCTCATCTGAAACAAAGAAAAGTTATCTTGCCATTGATTATATTTTTGTTATAGTGGTGCAGAGTTGCAGGCCATATAACACAAAGTAAATGTTTACCATTTTATATTATTCTTGCTGATATATTGTTTGTCTCTATAGTGCGATCGAGTCTAGAAATTTTTATTTTGCTTTTTAAGATAATTTAATAGATGTTCTTATTGCTAATTTTAGTGGTAGAGGGAAATAATGAAATAATGTGGGACGAATCGGAAATAATTAGGATTGTATTTTATTAAACATTTTCCTCTTAAACATTTGGAGACGATATATTTTATTCAACAGTCACAGTGATAGATTTTTTCTAATCATCGTTTTGGAATTTCAGTTTCACAAGTCTGCAGCCACTATAGAAGTCTACAAGTTTGCGTTTTTAAATGTATAATAAACATTTTGATTATATAAAAAAAGGTGCAAAATATCACCCGTAAAAAGCTTAATTATTGAGTCACATAAGATGTAGCTAGTATGAGTTTGATGTGAGCTAAACATAGTGCGTTCAAAGAAAGAAGAGCAAATTTTACAGTTGTTGTGCTATATCATATAATTTAATTAAGCACGATATCCCATGTAATACAACTAAAAACGTTTCACAAATTAATGATAAATTATTTGACAGAACTTACCATTATTCTATACTTTAATCCGTACATCACATTGTGATAGTATTATTTTAATTGCAACATATAATTTAAAAAATCCCAAATAATTTCAACAACCATAATATAACAATGTTGTGCATACAAATGGTGTTTTGACATTGTTTCATTGATAAATAACACAAACCATCAAGCCACTCTCTGTATGTGCATGATGTTATACAGCAGCTATTTGTTGTTTCAGTATGATAAACAAGATATGGCATGTTTGCAATTCGCTTGCTAAGTCACACAGATAGCCCAGTTCGGTGGGTGAGCAGAGTGCAATAATAATGGATCTGCATCTGTCAGACTGTTTATAGTACTGCATGTCATTGCTCCCTTTGCCTTACTCTTTCACTTCATCGAGTTTTCCTGTTCAAATTTAAAGTTTCTAATTTAACTTGCCAATGACCAATATTACTGGTTGAAATCACTCAGCATTGTAAAATGTTATACATATTTACTGTCTTGAACAATTTGTATATCTACTTGTATTTACTTTTTTGTTTTTTTATTTATTAATCTTTTTTGTATTTACTTTTGAAAAATTAACGGTTTTAGAGTATTTTAAGAAACAACATTTTAAATAGCCGCCATTTTGTTTTCTGAATTTGAAAAATCTTTATAATTTTGTTGTAGCTTTGCCAATTAGTAATAATGTTTGTGCAATGTTTCAATTTCGCATCATGGACTACTTTTTAGAAACAGATTAATAAGTGAAAAAACACAATGGTGGCTATGTGAGTAACTAAGGACTTACAGACAATTTAAATATGACATTTAGATACGTTTCTTACTCAGGAACAGAGGTCTAAGATATTGGTAGAGTTCCGGGACTCCCTGTATGAATATTGTTTCATAGTATTTAACTGTTTTTGGTGATATAATGTTGGGGAAGTATTTATTACCGTAGTTTCATGGTTATACTTAATCAAAACTTAACCACGATACTGTTTTAGTTTTAGGGTTCTGATAATTTCGAGATGCTAACCCAATCTACTACAGGTAGATTTTATCCTTCTACCTCAAAAAATGGTTTAGTCTCAAAAAATTTTTTTTAAATTTTGAAACTCTATAAAAGTATATGAAATACATCCTTTGCACTAAATCTTGTTTTGTTATTGCATCCAGCCAGAAAACAATATCCAATATTTCAAATTTATTTTTTTAAGAGTACTTATTTCTAGTGCCTTTTTAAGTGTACCTTTCTTTAAATACGTATGTAATAATTAAAAACACAAAACCCCCTATATCTGTAGAAAGTGATTTAAGTGAGTATGTGCAAATTAGTCTAGAATCATTCATATATCATATCAGTTCAATTATATATTTAGGGTTCTGATAATTTCGAGATGCTAACCCAATCTACTACAGGTAGATTTTATCCTTCTACCTCAAAAAATGGTTTAGTCTCAAAAAATTTTTTTTAAATTTTGAAACTCTATAAAAGTATATGAAATACATCCTTTGCACTAAATCTTGTTTTGTTATTGCATCCAGCCAGAAAACAATATCCAATATTTCAAATTTATTTTTTTAAGAGTACTTATTTCTAGTGCCTTTTTAAGTGTACCTTTCTTTAAATACGTATGTAATAATTAAAAACACAAAACCCCCTATATCTGTAGAAAGTGATTTAAGTGAGTATGTGCAAATTAGTCTAGAATCATTCATATATCATATCAGTTCAATTGTTTACTTTTTGTTCAATTAGCGTAGTTAATTTTGTAAAATTGTTCAATTTTAATATATTATATCTGTGTAAAGACTATTTCGTGATTAAAAGCAAATTTATATTGAATATTCAGATATTTAACTTAGGACACAGATTTTTAGTTATCAAAAATAAATAGCACTCAAAACAAGTTTCATAAAACGTTGAAAAGCGTCTAATGGAAGAGTCAGTAGCAATCCATTGACAGTTCAATATGTCAAATGGTCCAGTGAAGCAGTGAACCCCCCCTGCGCCCCCCCCCCCGCCCCCCGCACCAGGAATCAATAAAGGGGGTGAAAAACAACAAAGCTTTTCATTCCAAATGTGTAACATTGGTAACTTTGCACCCTCAGTTATTCCATAATTTTTTTTCAATAATAGTTTTTCTCGGTTAAAATTTAAATATTATTGGTTTTCTTGAAATGTGTGGATCCCACAAATGTTTTGTCTAGAGAGTAGCTCTTGGTAAAGTAATTTAATTTTTAATTATTTTCATTTTATTATTGTCACTTATGTTTTACCCCAAATATTGGTTGATAAGATCATATGTTTCAAAATCAGAACCATTTACTAAAAGCCCAATGATCAAGAATGTTTTAAAGATATAAGAAATATTTTCCATTATTAATTACCTCCCCTGACACATTTGGTGGTTATTTTATCATCATTTCCTTTTTAGAATTGGTCTACAGTGCAGAGTAACTCCGGTAGTTATAAAATTAAATAAAATCTACTTTGTAGGTAAATGTTTATACTTATTGGACAGTTATTTGAAAGATTGATAGATATTTAACTTGCAAAAGCTCTAAAATATTACTGTAGAAAGTAGTATTACCTATTAAGTATAATATAACTCATTACGGTCTTTTGTAACATAGTTTTCTTAAGACAACACTACGAAAAAACATATACTAAACCAACGACAAATTTTGAAATTAAATCGAGTACAAAATGAAATTATTTTTATGGTAAAATTTTTGAACAAAGACACCTTTTTTAACGTCTAAGAAAATAAAATCGGTCAAATACATTCTTAACCTGAAAAAAATCTACTAATAAAAGAATAAAAAAAACTAATATTTAAAAGCAATAATAAAACATGATGTAACAGTTATTTTTGGAGGTACAAAAACTGTTACGGCAAGAATCCATCTCAATGGTTCTGAGAACCTCTCTTCACTTAGCTAATTAATTGGTTTCAGAGAAATCCATCTCAAAGCGTTATAATTGTTTTATCAAAAGACCTTTTTAAAAAAATATTGCGTTAAGCATTCATGTTTCAGGAAATGTGGTTTTGAAATATACTTAATTGGTTATTAATTATATTATTCTCCAATTCAATTCTGTAAGATATTTCACAGTAAATAAATTAATTAGTTTTTAATTCAACCTGCACAATTAACAAACGTTTTATAACCCCTAAAAACTACGTACATCATCAATAAAGAACAAGTAAACAAAAAAAAATGCCAATGTTATAACTATTTTTAGACATTCAATAGTGGCTATGCTGTTAATAACTAAAGGAATGGATTTAGCAATAACCTCAAAACTCATTATTTTTGTTAATTATTAATAATATTTAATTTTCTTAAACGGAAATCTGGACGCCAGTGTTATGTAAGTATGTGTTGTACCACAGTTCTTACTTGCTACAAAAAATCATTTCATGTAACTTTAATTTTATCCTTCAAACAAATAAGAAACAACTGCTGCTAGAGTTCTTTCCAAGAAATATATTGTAAGACTGTCTATACTTCAACCTGAGTAAAGTAGAGAAGACTACTTCAAACCTTGAAACTTCCGATCTTCAACGGAAGTCCGGCATGTGCCTCACGTAGTCTGGGAAGTCTATTGCACGACTTTCCCGTTATTACTTTATCTTTTATTTACCAACAAATTGTAAACAATCCATTCCAATTTGTTTCTCTCACAAGTCAAAGTAATTATAATAATTTGATAATGTATTCTAAAACAGTCTAAATTGATGGTAAATTAAGGATCAATGAACCTATTAAATATTTTATATATATATTAGCTTCATACTTAGTTTGTAAATTGGGTTCAAGATTTTTTTACTTACAAGTGACATTCTGCCTCTGAAACAGAAAAGAAATTTTTATTTGTTTTTATTAATGTTCATTCATATTTATATCTAAAGGAAAATTACCATGAAAGTTATGTAGATGTAATAAGACTATATTTTACATGTACACGTTCAAAGATTACATTAAATTTTCAAACGAAAGATATTACGAAGTAATATATTAAGATATTATTAAGATATTAATAACGATATTAATTTAACGAAGACATTGAATAAGTAAATGTTAATATCCAAAACACAATGTATCAGTATTCCAGAAGGATTATTTGAAGGATTTTACTTCGTGAACCATAACCACTAATATACTCCCCAACATACAGATACAGTAGGTAGGTATACAGTACACAATTATTATGTATTATATTATATTTTTAAAGCTCGAACAGAATTTATTAAAATTTAATGATACAAATTTAATATAAAATATAAAATAAAAATATAAAATGTATATATAAATCTTAATACAAAAATCATAATTAATATGAGATATGAGATATGAGATATGAGATATGTGATATGAGATATGAGATATGAGATATGAGATATGAGATATGAGATATGAGATATGAGATATGAGATATAAGATATGAGATATGAGATATAAGATATAAGATATGAGATATGTGATATGAGATATAAGATATACGTAATAAGATATAAGATATAAATATAAAATCAAAAATATTATATTTATTATATAATTTATTGCTAATTATCAGCAGGTGGATTAAATCAAGTTTTTATTCTGGAAAGACAAAAATAAGGAATGAAATAATGGAAGGAGAAAAGTTTTTAAAGAAGGGTGGAAAGACAGAAATAAAGAAGGACAGGATCAGCCACACACAAACCCCAACTCAAGTAGTCTATAATGAGACTGGAGAGACTGGAGTACAAAGCGACGCCATGACGCAATCTAGAGATCACGTGACTTGTTATTTCCCGGGTTGACTTTGAACTGCGGGATCAGTGGATTCAGAGACACTTAGATCACAAACGAGTGGGTTTTATTTAGATGTCTTCACATAAAAATGATTTGTGTAGGAATAAATCTTCAAACTAAGTCACCGTCAGGTTCTCTACACTAAAAACGTTTTTGAAAAATGTTTGCTTTCATTTACGTTATTCATAATTAATTTTGAATATGCAAATATGGTGTGAAGTTATAAATTTATCAAAACTTGATATTATTTAGTATTCTCATGATGATTAAGGCATTAAGAAAATGGATGACTTGTCAGTGACTCATAATAGTAGTTAACTCAACGATCACGTTAAAGATTGTGTTAACGACCCGAATAAAAAATTAAAGTACGAGCCTTGGCGAGTGCCTTAAAATCTTCTACGAGTGTCATTAAGACTATTTACGCGAGTTGCGTACACTACTTTACCTACGACAATTTTTAATTACTAACAATCACTTTTTATAACATCTAAGAGAGATTATTTTTTCGTTTATGACCTCTCATTGCCACTGACGGTGATGCATTGACTCATTGTAGCACTCATTAACAATTAAATTGGTCTAAACAGCTGATTAATTGAAGTTCAAAGCATTACAATTTTACTTCTTTGCTCTTAATTCCAGAATATCATTGGTCCGTTACTTCTATTGTTAAGTGAAAATTCTTTTAAACAAGTAAACAATGCTGTTATGTGTGAATGTTTACAATACTAAGAACTGAACTGAAACTGCTAGTTTAAAGACGACCGTAGTTAAACATGTTTAATATTATTGTGTTAAGCTAAAAGTTTGATACTCGAAATATAAATAATCTAAATCATATAGATCCAATATTAAATGAACTCTTTACTTTAAAACCAAATGCAAGAGACACGTGTTCCTTATTAGTACAAAGTACGAGGGAATTAAAAATACATTTAAATACATTACTGTAGGCTAAAATTAAAGAAAATAGGCTAAACATTTAACGCCCGATAGGTTTTGCCATACAGGACGATTACCTATTAGGGTTTAAAACAAACCACAAAAGCATATCCAAACATAACATGTAATTTATCCACATACGCAAAGTTACAAACTTCCTACTGGTTATATAGTATGAGAATACATGATAATGTATCATTTAACCACTTGTATAGATTTAGATTATGTAGATTTCGTTGGGTGTAGATAAATATAATTTTCTTCAATATTTTAATAGATATACATTAAAGAACTCTTGTACTTTTTAAACCAAATATTTATTTTAAAACTTAAGTTTAAGGGTATTAAGATTCATCTGGTAAAACGTTACCTTAAACGCTCAGGCCAACAGCGCGCATTTAGGTATTAACTAAGCAGAACGGCCTCGTTGAATTAATATTTCAAAACCAACGCTGCGAAGCGGCACTTTACCCATCTGATGCTATTTCAATATCCCAAATCTTCAGTGACACTTTGTATTTCAGTAAATCTTTCGTTAACATTAACTCAAATTATTAAACAACCCAAACAATAATTTGTGAATTGTAACAAAACTTAGCATATTTTAAGGGGGGTTATCCTGGAAGCCGGTTCAGTTTAAATAATAAAATTATACTGCAGTGGTGAATTAAAAATAAAACATAGTAGAGAAAATGTATTACTATTCATCAGCATTTATTATTGTAATTCAATCAGGTTGTCAAAATGAATGTCTGCTTTGTAAAAAGATAGTACGATTGCAATTAGTATTCGAGTTCAAAATATTTTTTATACACTTTTTCTCGTGTTAATGTCTAATTATATACAATATAACCTAAATTTAAAAGCATTACAAAACATTTAATTCATTTTAAATTATTTATACAGTTTTGATTGCATGGTAAAATAATGTACTGTATATCTTTGTATGCATTAAATAGCTTATTCCTACTTAATATTTAATCTTTTTTTAAGATAAAACATTGTCTGTAACCTATGGAATAGATGCTTTATTTCCAGTTTTTTAAGAAATAGATTGATAAATTTATAAGTAATTTTTATTTATTTATTTTAAGTAATTCATTATTTCCAATACTTTTTCATTTTTACCTTATCACACTGTGAACTTGAATGAGTAGATTGCTTCAAAATAATTTGTCCAAAGAATTACAAAATGCACAAGCGTAATATCCATGTGCCTTATTATTATTATTATGACAAAATAAGTTGTAAATATTTGTTCTAATATAAAAATTGTCATCAAAAATATTAAAATCGTACTTCGTAAAACAGCGTTAAATAGTAAACGAAAATTTAGAATTCATAAAGCATACTCACAGGCCATTATATCTTTCATAAATCAGTCTTAAGCTGTAAGTCACAAAGTTACTTTTCATCAAAAGTGAAATAGTGCTTAAGCCACATAAAGCTGACTGAGTGATCATATAGTTTTTCATGACGCAAATATTGTAATAAAGTGTAAAATATGGAACAAAAACGTTTACGTCCTTTAATTTCTTACATTTATTATATATGCAGTTTTAAAATGTGTCATACAAATTTCATTAATAATATTATAAGTTCAATTTTATTATCAACAAAAATAATTCTAATTTTTACAGATTACAGTTCTTCTCGTTTTATTGCTAATCAATAGACACCTTAGGATCATTTGGTTTCATTTGGATTCATTTGGGTTTTCATTATATTTTATGTTAGTATTACTAATTAAGTTTAATCTAAACATTTTAAAAATCATAAAATTTTTTTATCAAATCTGTACTTTATCACTGGTTTATTATTTTGGTTCAATACTTTCAACATCTTCAAGGCAAACTATATTACTTACTAAGAAGGTAGTTGGCAGTTGTTTAGTAGGCAAAGTGTGGCCTAATTTTTGTTAACGTTGAAATACGATAAATAGTTTTTTTTTTTATATTAACAAAACCAATTCCTCCATTTATTAAATTCTCGACCAGGCTCGATCTGAGGCTTCAAAGCCCCAAGCCCAACCCTCAATATGGTAAGTAGTTGATACACTGCCAAACCTTGAACAGACTTGGCTACGAATATTTTTATGAAATTTATATAACATAGATTTTGCCAGAAATATATTTATTTTGAAGTTTGTCACTATACCAATTTATATCATAACCTTGATAAAATAGTGATCTAATAATCGTCAAATATATTTGAGTTTAAATTTGTGGTTGAGGTACTCATATACATAAAACTGTTTATTTTAAATCAAAACAGGATTAATTTTCGTTAAATCTTTATTTTTAGTCCAATGAGGTCATGAATATTACCTCAAATTAATTTTAAGTTGCACTTTACCATGTTCGTTGTTTGTAAACAATTTTGCTATTATTATCAACAGTTGTAAATCAGTTATAAATAATTGTTAATTATTATAAAATTGAAAATCATATCAGAAATACTTGTGTAATTTCATCATAAGTAACAATTGATGCCTGTTAAAAATATTAGTGGTACAAGCGCCTTATTATTCTCTAACAAGGAAACTTCCACAATTCGAAATACTTGAAGTGGCCTTGAATATTGTAATTGGGCTTACCTCAGGGTCGAGTCTGCTTATAGGGCATTTTAGTTGAATTGATGGTATCCTTATTTTATCATAATATATCAATGTAATGGGAGATATTTGACATATGTTAGGAGTTGGTTTGGTTTTAAAAGGTTTGTTTGCATTTGGAAAGAGTCACCAATCTTAAATCTTTTAATCCTAAAAAGATATGGCCATTAACTGCACAGACAATTTGAAACTAAAATTGACTCATGATTTCTAAAGAATATTTTTTTTTATAAAAAAATCTGTTTTCATAGAAATACAGAAACTAGCAGAAACAGTATGTATTTAACATTTTTACAACAACAAAAATATTCTAGGCTAAGGGTTTCTCATCCCAACAATTTGATAGTTGTTATGAAATGCATAATATCAAATGTTAAAGCACTCTTTTCAGTAATCAACACGGAAAGCATTGTAATATTATTGCCGTTCATGTAATACGTATATTTAAGTAGGCTGTGTATTTTCCTGGCATTGTCAGAATATATTACACCTCTTCAGCATATTAAAATCAATGAGGTAAACAATTCACTCTTAGTTCTATCCTTGACTTTATCATATTGGAACAGATTTATAAAATTAGGTTTATGTTTTGTAAAGCTTTAAACTTGCATTTCCAGTCATATAACTCACTACCTATTTCCAAAAATTGGTTTAGCTCAATCACGTTTTTTAAAGTTAAAAGTTGGTACTTACAATAATTATCATTAGATTGATCGTACATACGTAATTATTTTTTTCAAACCAACAACTACTTTTAAGTCAAAGTCAAGTTTAAAACAGGTGTTAGCCTACTTTGTCTATTATTCAAAACAATGTAAATGGTAAATGGTATTTCAGTACCTTCATCAGATCTTTTTATATTTACATTAGTGAAAACAATTTTAACGTTCTTTCAACACTCACAACAGTGACATCCTCAAATATATAAAAATATATTTTGGACAGCTGCTTGTACTTTCGATATTAAATATTTCGATACAGTATTAGATATAATACAGGAAATGAGAAGATTCAGTCAAGATCCCTCCGGAAATTTAATTTTAAATTACTTTGTTTATTTGGAAATATTTTACAGTTACATTAAAGTACAGTGAGATAGTTTTAAGTGTGTTACCTAATTTTTATGTTAAATATTAAAAAAAATTATTAAAACATCTTTTTCGATGTTTTTACAAATAACTAATTTACTTACTATCAAACAAGAAATAATCAAATAATATCTTATTGCATCTATCTTGTTTCTCTTGATCAGAGTTGGAAAAAATGTACAATTTAATTGGCTTCTGCTTAACAACTATTCTACGAACTTATACATAAGAAATAGAGTTTTTATTGTTTCAGGAATACTTATTTACAAAAGAGTTAAATTTTCTAGACCGGTGGATTGTGGTATAAATTTAACATCACTAAGGGTTAGCTTAAAACCCGAGCTTCCTAGGAAAAGTGCCTTAATACTTTTAGACTAACTTGACCTACATAGTTTGATATTGATTCAGTATTTTGGGTATACTGCCCAAACAAATCAACTTCATGAGTTTGTAGGTAATAGCTTCTAATAGATAAAATTTAAAATCAATTCGTAAAATATTTCTTTGTATTCCAAAAAATTGGAAATGTTGTTACTGTGAAAAATAGAAATAATTTGCTATGATCTCTTATAGCGTTTCAATGTACTACAAATTATATGGAACTTCTAAAATTTCAAGCAATGTAAGTTTGTTAACTCCAATAAATAAATAATGATCTTAATTTTTTTCCACTCAAAAGAAGTGGCTATTTAAAATTAGTAGATAATGGATGTAGTTCCATGGGCTAGTAGTTATACTGCCTTCTAGAATTAAAATTTTTTATGGATCAGTAAGGAAATGGTATACCCAATCAAACACAAAAATTAACTGTATGTTAGATGTTACAATGGTAACAGTTTTGTGTCTTGCTAAGCATTGTTTTTAGTATTAGTTTTATTTCATTTCTACCAATTTAATGTATGTGTTCACAGGGAAAAAAACTTTATGGTTTATAGTGTATGTAATTTTACGTAACATGTCTTCCATTACATTTTAAAAATGAAATAAATATTTCCCCAATATCACATATTTATCAAACCATTTTACAAAATAGTGTATAAATTATTAAGATTTCATATCCATAAACGATGAAGGGCTACTGTATTATATTCGTATTCCGAGTATAGCTCTGCATTTTAACACAAAAGCAATAACAATCTCAATGAAAATGGAAACACGGCTCGAGGTCCGATGATTTTTATGAATATTGGATTTTGCCATCCACTTGCAGGCTTGTTCATAGTAGAAGGTTTGCAAAGCTAAAATATCTTTTTATATATTTTAAGCTACTCCAAGCCAGTGCTTTTCAAACAATTCCAGTTTAGCGATGATTTTTAATTAGTTTTTCTATATAAGAGTAACACACGATGCGACAGTTTTAAATCTGTAAATATTTAATGTTTATGATCATTGTATTTTGGATTATAAATGGTTTTAAATTATTAGTGATTTGTTTCCATATACCAAGCTTGTATCAAATAAAATAATGTTACAAGTAAATATAAATTTACAATCCTTTTCCAATAGTTTTTTCATAGTCAATTATAAGTATCCACAAAAAGTTCAACTGATTCATAAAAAACTCATTCTCTTGAATAATTCCTAACTCAGTTGAAACACGTAAAGCCACTTTCAACTTTCCCGCCAAAAGTTGCAGACTATAATTTAGGAGTGAAATAATCATAAAAGTACGATTTATGTATGCTCTTTGGCCAAAAAGAGAAAAGTACCTTGTTGTTTTCATAAGTGGTCGAGATCTTTTGGTAAGTTTTAATGCTAATGAGTTGGTTTTTGTGGGGGAGTATGTTTTATCTATGGTTTTTGTGATACGACTGGTAGCTAGTTTGATGAATTGTTAGACTATGAGGCGTTTTTTGGGTGTTAGAAGCAGGTGTTGGTGACAGATTGGCTAATGCGTCCCACAATTGGGTTGAATGGTCCACTTCGAGCATGATGGATTATGCTTGGTTTTCCAGAGGATATTATGAGGATTGGACGTGTTCTGGTGTTGGGTGAGTCTAGGGATGCAGCGTGATTATGAAATTACATAGTGATCGAGGTAAACAGGAAGAGGGTGAAGAGAGTTTAGATTATAATTGATTTTATGTTTTATTTAGGTTGTACTAGGGGCCCATTGCAGCAATTTCTGTCCTCAACTTTCGTTGTAATCATTCCTAAATACTCTCCTTCGTAGTAGCGATCTTCTTTTACCAATATTATACCTACACAATACATTTTAACACTCTATTACCATTCTTACCTAAAAACAGAACACTAAAATCAACAAACAACCAATGTTTACAACAGCTGGTATATTTAATACAGCTTATAGAAACACTGTAGCAGTACTACAATTAGAAAAAAGTCTGCATTTTTGAGGATAAGAGCAGTGGTAGTTGTTTACACTTCTGAGATTTTTCTCTTGTTTTGAGAGCTTAGTTGGTTCAAGAAACTTTATTTGTAATTTATTATAATAATTTTATAAAACCCACTCCTAATATTTAACAGAAGCAATTCTCATCAGGAAAAAACGTTACCAGCGTTCCCCGGTTAACCGAATTCTATGTATAAAAGACGCTTTTAGTATTGTACCACACTTTAGGATTGCAATTTCTTATCAGATGATATGCTAACAAAATTGTGTGTAATAAAATATAAGTTTTTAAGTTTTATGCTATTACCTGAAAGGTATGTTTTGCTTGTTAGTTTGTATTGTGATTTGACATTTTTATGAATAGTGTTTTTGCAAACCATATTATTTTGAATGTTTGTGATTTCAACAATTTAGTTAATTTTGACTTGTTTCCAATTTTTCAAAATTTAATATTTTGCATTACTTATATCATCAATTTTAATTGACGATACATAAGCTATATGATAACCTATACGTTATCAATAAATAGCGATTTGGAGGAAAATACGAAAACCAATAACAACATAAACAATGGAAACAGTTATGGAAGAGAACCAATACAATATCGAATATCCGTTACCACAAGGACTTGGACTTGACCATTTGGACGCTATTGTGATTTGATCACTGTTTTTGATATGAAATCAGATTTTGCCTTTGTTTATGAATGTTAAAAGCTTTAAGTATATTAATAAATTAAATGTTGGATGGTTCGTAACCGAGACCAGCTGTTCTCCGCCATCGGGCTTAAATACCCCCGACACAGAAAACCTGCAGACTGAAGCATGATTGGATTTACACTAAAATGTCTCCTTAAAAATACCACATTCATTCCTTATTTAAATATAATTACTTTAACGAGTACTTAGGTTTGCTGCAACAGGGACGGTAAAAGTTTTTTTACGTCAATAGTTTAGTAAGAAATAAATGCATTTTCCAAATTTGTTTAAAATATGTCCACAAACAAGAAAACAATATTATTCAATATTCTTACAATATTCTCCATAAAAATATCATGGGAATTTTAAATTAAATTTTTTTTAAAATTTTCCGTTACCAATTACCGTACATAAACACTTTAAACTAAATTATTTGTGTTTTAAGCTCTTTATAAAGGTCTGGAGAGAAATTGGGAAATTTTTTGTCTTGAAGGTCAAAAATTAGAAAAACATTTTTTACCCGATAAAACCCCGTTCCCATGGATCATGCTGGTTCTCGAACTCAATCAGGTTTATCCTGCCTTACACATTTAAACCAAATTTAATCAAAATCGTACCAACATGACTCAAGCTATTGCATTCACGCATTAAAATGAAAAAATAAATCCGTCCCGGCCTAGGTATTACCATGCCACCTACGGTAATAGCTACTTCTCTTTAGGGTTATTTGCCAAAATGGAAAATATGTTTACAAATTGATTAAATTTCTGACTTTTGAGTCAGAACAAATATTTGCCACAAATCGTAATAATAATCGAGTATGGATTGATTCAATAATATTACTTTAATTTTACAAACACATTTTATCATGTTCATGTCAAAATATATGGATAAATAACTTTGATACAGCCCAATGAACAGAAAATGCACCATGAAAGCAGCCGTTGCAGATTTATATTCTGCGCGTTAATATTCTGGCGCGTTCTAAGAACAATTGGAAATGGAAGACCAACACTAATGAATTATTGTTGCCGAAGTAATTCAATCAAATATGTTTCTAAGAAGAATATTTAAAAAAATATTGTGACTCTGTGCAATTATCCATGAATGTATTTATTTGGAAATTTAGATTCGGAACTACAATAAAATTTGTTTTTTACATGCAATCTTCAGAAGGGAAGTACTAATATGGATACAATTTATCACTTTATTGACCTTGGTAATCATTATGGTAGAATATTTTTCCTTTAAAATTCAATCCTCAAATAATAAAAGAATCTTTAAATTCATACGATCAAATTTAATTTCTTCTAGTTTTTTTTACCTAAGATCGTATAGGCCAGAGTGAATTCCGGACGATGGTAAATGGTATGGTGGTTGTATCGATGGTTTAGATAACCATCTAACACACCACACCAATGTATCGATGGTATGTATGGTGGTTGAATAAAAAAAATATATGAAGCGAAATATTTTATGGTATTTTTACTAATTATGCAGTTTTTTGCGGTAAGATATAGTATCTTTACTGTCTATTCAACCAAAATACAAACTACTTGGATAAGAGCTTTCTGGGAAATGATTCCTTGTGAGTTTCTAAGAACTATTTACTGAGAGTTAATACAAGATAAATTGAGATACTTAACCTACCATGAAATTGTAAATCATTTAATTTCAATGAACCTTAGAAGAGGCAGGTTTTTCTTAGAAGAGCCGTTTAGACACAGTTGCTTGCACAGTGTTCTAATTATATTTTTAATACTAATCACATTGTTTTGTTAAAATAAACATTGAAGTTTGTAACGTATTTAAAGGAACGTTCCAAGCCCTGGTTTTGTGTGTACCTAAATTGATATTTCGTTACCTAGCATCATTTCATAGGCCAATAACAAAATACGTCAAGGTCCTTTCGGTTTGTTTGTTTCAAATTTATAAAAATTGTAACTTAGTACTAGTCAAATATTATTATTTTAATATTATTTACTCGTCTAAATATTAACAGTGTGTTGGTTAAAAATACACGATAACTATTGTAACTTTAAATTTGAACATGGTAAACAATTCGAAGATAAAAAAAGTATCCAGTTTTTTTTTATTTAACAGCATAAATAATAAAATGTGATTCAAATCGGACCCAGCGTAGACATTTTTGGCTTCAGCTGATTTGTATTTTGATTCTATGACAATAATTGTTGTAAAAAAGTACTTCTTTAACACAATGTTCAACCTCAATTTTAAATTTGTTTAACATATTGAGCATGGGACTGTTGTCTTTCCTGCACAGTTTGATTAGGTTATATTTGGAGATAATGTTACTAGGTATAACTCAATTTTCCCAAAATGTGACTGAAGTTTTTTTTATTTTTCATTCACTCATTCAGTTAGTACATTATTGCACATTTTTTAAAAGGCTAACAGAAGTAAACTATAAAGTAAAACACTTTATTATACAATGTAAACAATCTTTTAAAAATATTTATTTAAAAACAGTCTCATATTGTTACTTGTTCGAAAATTGATCAGGGTACACATAGTTTATCAAGAGACAAGTTTTTCACTCTCTTGTAAGAGTAATATTCCACCAGAGTCATACAAAACATGTAAGTCAGAGACAGTAAAAGAAGTTGATCTCTTTTTATTGGTAAGATTCCGAACGAACTTTCAATATAACAAAAGAAAGTTCTATATTCGTCCTCTTTTGAATCCATTCAACTCTTTACAACTAGATGCAAGTATTTTAGTAATATTAAAAGAGTTTTTTATAACATGGATATTTTTCTGTGTAAAACGTGTATTCCGATGAATTAGTTGATTCAATTAAGCCCGAGGGGTCAAAGTATTCAATTGGTTTGTCCCTTTACAAATAAATGTTAACTTCACATTGTCAGATATGATGAAATATTTCATTTATGTTTTACTATTATAAGTACACTGATTGATATAAAATTGTCATATATAAAACTAATGATTGTGAAGATATTGTTTTAGTTGAGTTGTGTAATATGAATAAAGCAGTTAGCTAACGTGTTTATTTTTATTTGTGGTAGACGATCTTTAAAATTATTTTTTTAGTACCATTTTCTCAATATTCCAGCAATTCTTTATTAATAAATGTAAAAAATGATTGCAATATTTTTTTATTTACTACGGTAACATTATTACAGCTTTCAAGTTAGTATAAACAAAAAAGTCCGTTCTTTTCTGAGTTCCCATTAGTTGATTGAACTCCACATTTTAGTTATTTTTCTAAGACGAAGTAACTTCGACTTTGACAAATGTTTCAATATTAGAAATTGGAAGTTTCAAGGTAAAAGTATCGAAGCAGAGGGTTTCCTTTGGAAACTAATTTAGAGGAGATTTTACTAAGAAATTTGTCCTGCATTTCACCCTTTGCAATCTTGAATGAATCATGGCTTGTTGCTAATATGAAGTGTGCCTTACTTGCTAAAACTTTATTTCGTACAATGCACATACATATGTTAGTTTACCGTCATGATAATTCTTTTCCATGATTATAATCTGAAATTGAATTATTATTTATATGAAATGTATGTCCAACTGTTTTAACGAAATTCTTTTATCATTTTAAATGTTGTACATTGTTCTAGTGTCTTATTGTACATTTAAAAATACGTTTGTTTTGACTAAGGTAATTAGTTATAACAAGCAAGTAAAAAAAATGAGAAATTGCATCTTTAAATGCTGCATCAAATGTAATGGTATTCTAGTGTATTAGAGTTTTTTTTCGGGTTTATAAAGGTTCGAGCCCACTGCACAGTTTCTTTCTGTGTGGTTTTTACCCTGGTGGATTATGGGCGTTTAGATAAAATGCTTTCAGTTGACTAGTACCACTGTGAAAGAAGTTATCAACACAATGCCAGAATACTTTGAGGCCTGTTGTCCATCAAGTTTTAAATTCCTGATTATTTTTATTCTTTTATAAATCTATACAGTTTTATGAATTATCCTCAAGGTGATAGATGCAATAATTTGTTGCCCCCGGCAAACATATGGCATTACAACACTATAGAAAACATCAGCTGGTTTGATGGTGATATTAATTTATACGCAGCTTAAAGACCACACTGGCCTCGTTGTTGATTAGAGAGCAAGTGAAGTAGAACGATTCAACAAAACAGGAGAACAAGTTGAACAAAGCCTCAAGATTTTAATGACGTTTGAACAATAAATTATATTCGTTAATAAATAAACGATAAAAATGTAATATTTAATCAAATTAAATACATTCTTATACAGTATACTTTTGACCTATTAAATACCATGAATTAATTTCATATTTGAATAAATCCGGCTTTTCTAATAATCACTTAAAATATTCATACAGTTTTGATATAATAATAAACACAAATAATAATTTTGTTTTTACATCTTCGTGTAAATAATAGTGAAGAAGAATTCGCTGAAAATATGAAGATTCACTGAACAGTTGAGGATATTGAGATAGCATCAGGTGGGCAAAGTGACGCTTCGCAGCGTTGGGTTTGAAATATTAATTCAACGAGAGCGTTCTGCTTAGTTGAAAACTATTTACTTGATCCAAACGTTAGTAAAAACCTTTTATAAATATACAATTATATCATTGGTTTCAAATCAAATCCATTATAGTTAACGTAATGTTATGTATTCATGTATTATAGCGTAGTTGGTTGATTCTCACTAGTTGAAAGAAAAAAAAAACACAGTTCTCTACCTATATACCTATATATTTATCCATCTAAAAGCGTTAAAATAATAAATTATAAGTTATAAATAGTTGACTGAAAGCTTAGTAAAGATAGTTGCTTTTGCTGATTGTTTCAATCCAGTGTTTAATTGAAGAAAAGGATCGAAGGAATGTAAAATAAATTATACTTGTAATTGCTGAGCTTAAGGTTTCGAGAATTTTTTTTAATACTGGTTAACTATCTTTTATCAATTTATGCAGTACAGTAAAAAATATGTTGTTATACACTTATGATTATAAATTGTTCTACCTAAATTTGATTTAGGAATAATATATCAAGTAACTTTGAACGCTTACTAAATCAATGAAATTTCTTGGTTTTTAAAAAAGGATGGTATTTGTTAAACTCGTAATTTAGCTTCTTAATAACATCCTTACTTTTAGAAATCAGTTGACCGTTTATTAAGTTCTACTGTGCATATTCCTGGAGGTGTTACTGTTGACCTGTTACTGCTTATTTTAAACCGATTAAACTATATAGTTGAATCATTGTTAAAAGTACTATGAGGCCATATTGTTTGGCTATATAAATCCTTATTTAATTTACATAAAAAAGTTATATTTTTAGACAACAACTACTTCGTCCATTTTATAAACACGATTTCACTATTATTATTAGCAGTTCAATAAAATTCAACTTATAAATTGAAACGATAAAAACATATATAAAGCAATACACACACAAAAATGTTAATAGAAATAGATACAAATACGCCATAAATGTTTGTTAAACGTATTACCCATACGAGGTTTATCCTTAACAAGGAAACTTCCACAAATTGAAGTACTTCAAGTGGCCTTGAATATAGTAATTGGCCATGCCTCAAGTACTTGGGCAGGCACGAGTCTCCTTTGATAGTTAGACGTTTCGTGTAATTTATTATGGATATATTGTACAGAACATAACAGTATAATGTAAGAGCTATGAGAACAGATTGAAAAACATGGTTTGCATAGAAACAATTCTATAAATGTTCTTAATATTCTATGCTTCTATTGCTTCTATTTAGTTATGAACAATTTAAGCCATGATGTGTTTTGTAGGTAAATATTTATAAAGCACTTTTATTTAAGTAGTACATATACATATATACAGTATATATATAGACATAGTAATACATTCTAAAGATCTTTAGTGCTGATTGCGAGTTATCACATGGAAGTTAATATATTAAATAATGGTATCTATGTGTTCTTTAATGTTATCAGATCGGAAAGTCTTTATCGATTTTTGTTCGTGTTAAGGAAAAAAAAAACAAAAACACAGGTTTTCCTAACGACTCGGTAACATCATTAACTGATAAGATAAACTTTAAAGAAACAACCATATATAAAACCATATATATATATATATATATATATATTAATATATTCTTTATCATTTTATGGGATTATAAATGTATTCTTTTATGACTTCCTCATCTTTATTTATAAGTTATCTTACAAGAATACCCGAGAAAATGTCAGTGGAGGAGGTTTATAG
Source organism: Macrosteles quadrilineatus (assembly GCF_028750875.1). Taxonomy (NCBI): domain Eukaryota; kingdom Metazoa; phylum Arthropoda; class Insecta; order Hemiptera; family Cicadellidae; genus Macrosteles; species Macrosteles quadrilineatus. The sequence continues at coordinate 8,563,954 of NW_026542601.1, read as the reverse complement.
ATATTACCAGAAGCTCGTACAACAATTCAAACGTTTCATAAATAGCATCATAAAACGCAAAGGCTGCCAGTTTATGACATGGAAAATATATTTATATCCGCATTATTTTATAAATTATTTCAGCTCAACTGAATTATTTATACGTAAAAAAGTAATATTATAAAATACTTTGCTAGACAGATTCATGCTTAAAGTAACCTTTTATGTTTTCGCCCGATGTGGATCATATTAAGGGTATGAACACATTTAATACTTATTGAAGTAATGTCAGGTGTAAAAGAAGTGAATAAACCATAATCGTAAAAAAATCTAGATTTATGTATAAAGGTATTGTCAGTAATATCAACTAATGTATCAACGTTTATGTACCTATTTGTACCTAATGATAATAGCTTATAAAACTGTTATGGAACATAAGTAGTGAAGAGCCATGACAAAATATACAGTATTGGAATATATTTTAGAACTTATAATATATCTGTCAATTAATTTAAGTAAAGAATTTTAAAAGATCATTACAAGAATAACTTCCAATCAAACTTTTAAACCTCATAATGTTGTATCTGTTAGCGGAGGAATAATAATATCTCCATTCACTTATATTTTACGGTACCAAGTGAATTATAATTTGACAGCTATTTAGGTATCATTTCAAATGATAAGAGCTACTATAAACCTTTGCTAAGAGCACTTTCAAATTATTCAACAATTTAGATACAAGCTTTCTCTTATAGTGAAGTCGTACAAGTGTCGCAACACGTAAAATCACTTGAAACCCTCTTTTTTAACGTTGTTGAACACGTTTAACTACCTTAGCTTAAAGAATATATATATATATTTTTTTTACTGCAAACACAGTTAAATCATTGTAAGATATTGTAATAATAACATATAATGTATTAAGCCACTCACTAAATATGGTGGATTACCTTCCATTTGCAAACTATAAATTTATTTTAATAAAAAAAAACTCACAAAGCCTTTTTCCTTTACCGACAAGAGGTCTAGCAAATTGAATTACTTGAGGTTGACTTGAATATGGTAATTGGCATTACCTCAAGTCCCTGAGTAACTGAGGTCCCCTTTGATATTGAGACGTTTTAGCGTAATGGGTACCAACAATATTGGTTAGTAAAGTATTGGGCTGATAGTGAGTAAATTTTAAAACTATTTTAAAAACTGTCTAAGCTTAAAAATGAAAATTGTGCAGAGAAACGCCTGTTTTACATCCTTTTTGGAAACTGTACTAGGGGTTGAAATTAAATTCTTTAAAGCGAAGAAGAAGATACTATTCTTTCCTGTTTTACTTCAAACTGTGGATGGATAAAATGCAAAACCATCTTATCTTTCATCAGTAAATATCCCCGTTTTATTCTTTTGAAGTGGCTTCTTAAAGTTCACAAACAATTAAGTATGACATCTAATTAACTAGACAAAATCTGTTGAATATTTGCATTTAAAAAGAAATTAAAATTTTGAAAGAACTGAAAATCTTACAAATTGTAATGCTTTATCAATTTACAAATACAAATCCTTTTATGATGACTTTTAAATATTCGCACTATGATGCTATATTTTTTTTAATCATGCATCTATCCTAGAAGCTATAACAATATCGATAAAAATGATTCTGTGACTTTTATGAATATTGACTTTTGCTATCCACTTGCAGCCGCTGGAGATTTTACAAACCTTAGATTATGTGTTAAATATATAAAAGGTACTTCGAGCACTTTTCAATAATTTGCATACATTGATCATTAATGGGTAGTTTGATATTAGAGTAAAAATGCATTTAATTTTGATTTAAAATAAATATGGTAAAAGTTAGTAAGTTTTGTTTTACGTATGTAATATAAGCAAACATAGTCAATGTTTAGAATGAACACAATAAAATGGCAAAAAATATTAGGAAGTAAAATCATTACTCAATTAAAAATAACGTACGAGGCTCTCTTAAAAACATTAGGTTTTACATGCAATTCGTAATTTTTATACACAAGAGTACCTCTAATTCATTAAACAATTCATTCTCTTGAATAAATGCCAACGCAGTTGAAACAAGTAAAGCCACTTAAAACTTTTCAGCCAAAAGTTCCAGACTATAATTTACAAGTGAAATAATTATGCAAAGTAAGATTTATGTCTTCTTAACAAAAAAGATTGTTTTAAAGTACTCTTTTACAAGTGGTCATATGGTTCTTAGATTTATTTTAAGGTCATTACATAAGTTTGATAAGTTAAAGGTCTCTAAGGGTGCGTTCACAAAGAAAGCTGGTCCTGGATTCCTTAAAAATTCGTAGAAGGAAAATTGGTGTTCATGCAATTAAACCCGGAAGAGATAGGTTTGCGGAATACCACCATCTATTTCCTCAATTGGCATTGCACAAAGTGAGTTTTTTTTTTCTTATATAAGAATGGAGTTAACCATTACGTTTAGTTTCATCCTCAAGGAAGTCTACTAGCATGTAGTTTGAGGTGTTTGTCCCAAATAGCCCCTCTTCTAAGACTTGAGATATCGATTCATCAACATTTGTACAGTTGTTTATCATTCGGTTCGGTCAACAAGAGCCGGAAAACAAGTACAAAACGTTCTTGCGCGATTGTCAAGAAAATGCGGGACAAGCTTTGTCTGTGAACTCACAACCATTCATGTCGTATAGTTAAATAAAAGAATGAGAAAAAAATATGCATTACTCATTATTCTTAAAACTCAACCAAAAGATTCCTCAGTATAACTAGAATAGTAATATCGTTGTATGAGGTTTTCTAGGAATTACATGTGTATAATATGTAGATCAGCCTAGGGAAAAAGAAGGTTTGTTGCATATTAAGATAAGTGGTATACCTTGTTGGATACCTGTTTAATCATGCACCTTTAAATAAATGTTTGAGCATGCAGTATTTGCAAAATAAATTTTTATTTACAGTGAAAAGTCTAGTCAATTAGGTATTCCTATATATTTGCCTAGACAATAAGTTATTAGATGTTACTTGAACAGCTTCTACTCTAAGGTAGGTAATCAATGCATTGTCTTAAGAGTTCTCTAGAATAGTATGGGCCATGATATGGCTTAAAGGGGAATATCAAAACAAATAACAATACAAATATTGGCAACAGTCATGTAAATTAACTACAATATCGAATATCTGTTTTCAAAGAGGGCTTGAACTAGGCCATTCAGTTGCTATTGTGATTTATGTCTGTTTTGGCATGATATCGGATTTTTCTTTGTTTTAAAGAGCTGAAAGTTAAATTGTTAATTTCAACGAATTTAAAACAGCCAGAAGAGTTAAATGTGTATACCTTAGTAAAAAAATGTTGTGTTATTTTTTTTAAGTAACACAACGTAATATAAAACTGATTCTATAAGAAAAACGTAAAAAATTACAAGATTTATAGGCACGTTTAAAAAAAAATGGAAAAAGTATGTCATAAATGAATTAATTCTTGCAAATACTGGTTTGGATGGTAATTTTAGAATTTTAATCGTCAATGTATTACACATTGACGATTAAAATTCTAAAATTACATATTTACATACTTTGGTATTAATAAACCACATAAAACATTGTACATATTTTTTTACCGAATGAGATTTTGTATTAGTACCACTTCAAACATCATTAATTTTATATAGTGATATTGTATTACATTTTTTTAAAAGCTAAATGGTGATAATATTTAAAAAAACTTTTCTTATTTACTATTTTGAGTAGTGGTCTATTTTATGAAATTTTAAAAGACATTTTGCTAGAGTCGTAGACCTTCCTCTTCTTAGTTCTCACTTACAAACTAGAATTAAAGTAAAAGTATAATAAAAGTTTAAAAATGTACTTACATTATGTCCCTAGGCGTACCTGAAACAACAATAACTTTTTATTACCAATACAGGTTAAATAAGGGATCAGAAATATTTCAGAAAAAAATATAATCATAAAAGTTAGTTATAATTTTAATATAACTTGCTATCGTACATGCGTCATAGGGCATAAAAAAATAGAAATAAATATTTTCCTCAATGAAAGATTTATAAATTTTTCAACCGGTGTTTTTTATCTTCTGATACTTATATTTATATACCAAAGAGATGGTATGAAAAAATTGAATAACTGTAACATCACTATTCAAGCAATTGTTAAATTCATAAAAGCAAAATTTGTACGGTATTTTGAACTTCAATTAAGTACAATAATTCACATTAAAGGTTTAATACAGAGAGATCGTCTCAGGAAAAAGCCTAAGTAATTAGAATGGATTAAAGAGCGCTTATAGGCTTATTCCATTATAACCATTGATCCTTTTGAGACAATTTAAATAAACCAATGAAACATTTTCCTCTAAAGAAAATGGAAATAATATTGTTAAAATATTTTCATATGAGAATTTTTTTACATTTATAGGACATTAATTTTTAGTTTTTTATTTTTATTTTCTTAAATGGTATTGGTATTTTATAGTTTTTTATTTGTAAGGGAATGGTACAAACTCTGGTAATTTTACCATCCTTATTCAAGCTTTCCTTCTCAGCATCAATATTTGACAGGCAATTGGCAAAATGCACTAAGGTCCAGAATATATCCTCTATGTTCTACGACTAATTAATAACTCAATTGCATTAATTCGATTTATAATAAAATATAAATGCATTTTCTTACTTCTGCAGGATGTTAGATGTGTTTTGTAAATTTAAAATACTGTATATATTTTTTGATATTTAATTCCAACTTGCATAAGACGTAGGCATGCTGAGCTGGGTTAAATGTGGTGAGTTTTCAAATAGTGACTAAATTTTTCGGAAAACATTTGAGTAAACATGCATTATCATTTGTATTTATATTCATTCTATTGGTTGTAATCCATAACTACAAATGGTTTTGAATAGAATATTTTTGTCAGACTCCCACAATATTCCTAATCAATATTAAGGGTTATAACCTTTTTTTTTCAGGGGGGAGAACTTGTTGTGATAGCTGATGAATTGTTAGTTATTCCAACCAGAATTATCTATGTGTGACATAACAGGGGAAAAATAGAAAATAATATAATGTTCTATATGAGTTATAATATAAATTAAAAGTAAATTGAAAATTCCCAATATGATTACAAAGATCCTCTCTACTATACAAATCCTCCCTACTATACTATCCTCTCTTTAAAAAAAAAAAAAAAAAAAAAAAAAACTATACAATCAATTTCCTCAAAGAAGCATTACATCAAGGAGCAAATATTTCAATGGCGATTCGAAGGAATATTCTATTGAAGCCGTTCTACATGTAAGTCACAGACTGCAAAGGGTTTATCTCTTTTTATTGGTAATATTCCGATAGAATCTTTCAATAGAATAAAGGAAAGACAGTTCTAGATATTTGCTCCTTTGATTGTTCCCTTACCTTCACCCTGTATTGAATACAATAAACGTTTTAAACAAGATGAAAAGGTTTTGGGATGATAAAATAATTCAATAACATAGACATTGGTCGTCTATACACAATTGTTGTAATACAATGTATTGAAGAACACACATATATTACAATTTTGGTTCCTATTTAGTTATTTTGTTACATATGTAACTATTGAGTTTCCATTTAAGATGGAAGTATTTTATGTCAGTTTTACCAATAATATGAACACCCTGAGGTTTATAAAGTAAAAGAGTTTAAAAATTTTGTTTGCCAAACCTCTGTTAAACTTGTTGCATTTAGATATTCTCAGAAAAGTATTCCAGCGTAAAGTTTCACACACAATATTCGATCAACGTTTTGGTAAGAAAGGATTTTTTTTGTAGTTTAATTTATTAATTAATTAATATTTATTTTTATTTATTAATTATTTATTTAATTATTATTAATATTTATTAATTAATACGTTTTATCTGTCGTTTAAATGCAATTTGAAAAAGAAAATTATCAGTTAGTACAAACTCAATGGTGACTTTGGTTCTTACTAATTAATTGCTAGTTAATTGTTTTTACTAATTAACTGTAATAAAATACTACGTGGTGCTAAGTTTGCTTTATTGAAAAACATATATTTATCTAATATAAAATGTTTGGTATGGTAATTCTTACAGGCCTATGCTTTAATTCCATTACATACATATTAAACATTGGTTGATGGCATGTTTTATAAAATAAATTTACTAAGGTCAAATAAGTAAGAAACTTCGATTTGGGTCTTTCTGAGACACCATTAGTAGATTGAACTCCGGATTTTTAGTTTATTTTCGAAAAAGAAATACCTTCGACTTTGTAAAATTCTATACTAGGAATTGGAAGTTTCTAGGTAGAATTATACCGAGAGTGGTTCTTCTCCCTTTAGAAACCCATTTGATGAAGACTTTACTTAGAACTTTGTCTTATAGTCGAACCTTTTTATAAAAAATCTTATTATTTCTGATTATTAGTTTTTCCAATTGATACATTTTTGGTGTATCGTTTTAACCATTTATAAGCATATTTTTAAGATAATTGATGGTTTTTCTTTATACCTTATAAGTTTGGATAAAAAAGTTATGACATTCTGTTGATTTAAATAACCGTTAATAGTAATTATTGATAGGAGTTATTGGTTGCAGTGAAAACAGAAATTTTTGAATGAAGCCATTCCCATCATATATTATTTATTCTCAATTCCGTATTCAATAAAATATAATAAAATAATAATGCATCAAGAACAATGGGGTGTACAAGTTAAGTTATTTCTTTTAACCTATTGCATATTTGACAATTAAACCTGAAATTCTTTTTGATGCTCAAGGCCTCTCTCTGAACTTTTTCATGAATAAATACTATAAAAACATAAATGTAAAGAATATGACGTTAATATATTGTATTTGAAATTAAATGGTTTGATTAAAATTCAGTCCATTGTAATAGAACTTTTGTTAAAAAATGTATGTCCTGTACTTATATACCACAATTCTATACGTAATCCATAAAAACTCATTTTAAATGAAATTTAATCGTATGTTACATTTAAAATATAAAACTAAAAGTCTTACACCAATAACACAATCTTGAACATCCTGATATCTAAGGCTTCAAAGGCCTGAGTCCAACCCTTAATATGGTAAGTAGTTGAAAGGTGGCCAAGTCTTGGGGAGACTTGGCTACGGATATTTTATGGAATATCGAATTGATGTATTATAGATTTTATCAGGAAGATTTCCTTGGGAGTGTTCCACTATCCCGATATATTATTCTATAATTTACTTTGACGTTGGCAAAGTTGTATGTGAAAAACAAATGGTGATTTTAGCGATAATGAAGCACAAGCATACACTATGAAATAGCAATGTCTGTATATTCAGGTTTGATTAGTCCATATAAGATATAGAGGCCATTGTGGTAGGATTACGTATTTGAAGTATTCATTTAGATTTTTTCCGATAACTAGAGGAATGACAATTTGTGTTCAGAGAATATCACTTTTTAAAAGTAAAAGTAAGTCTACAAGTGTACTAGTTCTCAGCATAGACAAATACAATTAATTATAGACTGACAGCAGTGCTGCGGTTAGCATGTGGTCTGGCGTCCACCGCTAGGAGTGTCGTGTAGGTGCGTAGCGAGTGCGCCGTAACTACAAGGCGGTCCTAGCGGTGGACGCAAAAACGTGTTCTTTTACCTCGGTCAAAACAGTAAATAAGTGTAACCCGTTTTATTTATTTTTTAGCTATTGTTATAGGGGTTACAATTAAAAACCTATTCTTCGTATTCAGTTTGTTATAACATCAAAATATTTCAGGTTTAACGTGATAAAATGGAATTAAAAAAAATTTCTTACTGTTTTACTATATCATGCATCTAGTGTAGCCTATACCAAAAATTTAAAGTTTTAGGAGGTGGGAGTGGGAATGAAAACATCATTTCGTAAATAAAAAAATGATTCTATGGACAATATTTTCATTAAAGTCAAAATCTTAGCAGTTAGTTCACTAACAGGCAAAATGCAAAGACTAAGTATATGGTACCTTTCAAAAATTTTAAAATATATCCACGAATTACGGTAAATTACATATATTACAATAATTATTTTAATATTTGTCTCAAAGATGAAATTCTTTCAATCTAACAAGACTTAAGCACTATTTCACTTTCACTAAAATAATTTGTTTGACTTGGAGCTTTAAGTAGATTTTTTAACACCCAATTTATTTTATTACCGTCTACATGAAAGCAAATGTATACGTTAATTTATTTTTGCAGTGGTTTAATACGGGGTTAGTTTAATGAGTTTGTGCTAGTAATGTTTTCACATTATGCATTTTACTCAAAGCATAGTATTCAAGTGTATTTTTTTACTAGTTCGCTAATATTTTTTTGTAATATAATACATGGTGATATGGTATATACTGATTCTTATATTGTTTGTTTAAAAAAAAAATCCAGCAAATTTAGTTATAGTATGTAAGAAGCAAAATTGATTTATTTGAATTGTTTGTAGTGGTAACATTGTTTCTTTTTTCATTTCCCTCACTAAGTTTGATTTCATTCATAATTCTGTATCTCATGGCAGGCAAATCTCGTAGACATTGTAAGTACAAAATATTATTATCCATTATAATCTAGGAAAGTAAAATCTGAAATTAAAATTTGTATTAAAAAACTATTGAACATGGATATGGGAAAATAATATTCACTGTTGGTTAACCTCAAATACTAAAATATGTTAAATTAGGTTATAAGCATGTTAACTTGCAAAAAGCACACTGTACGAAAGAAAATGGTAATTTAAATTTTATATTTAGAATAGTTATATTAGTAATATTTATGCATTTGTATATTTTCTTTACAGACGAGTTCCTGTATTAAAAATAGAGCTCTACGGAAGGCCATCATAAAGTAAGACTGTTTCAATTAAATAATTAGGTATTTAGGGCTGAGATACAGAGGTATAATTTAACTAAAGCAAAAGTATATATTTGTTATGATTTCATTTATTTTGTAATAAAATGTCAGTGTTGTACATGAAAATGAAATGGCTTCTTTTTAACTTAGGCTGAATCCTATTGAAGTTATATAGTTCTGTAGTATAAATCATTACATTTATACTTTTATTGGACCTTACGAGTATAAATATATGCGCCACTCTGCTTTACAGAACAACAAAATATAACAAAAAATCTGGAAATCACTATAGCCTACTTTTAAAGTTTTATCCAAGCCTAATTTTTACTAGCCTAGAGTGAAATATTACATTACAGCCTAATTACTAAATGAGCATGAATCTATAGCAAGATAATTTCATAAATATGTCTAAATTTAACTTGAATTACCTTATCAAAGAAGAGCTAACATATGAGCTCTTATCAAGGGGACAAGATATTATCAACAATGATGTTCAGAGTTTAAGGAGGCAATTAAGGTTATGTCAAGACGTTCCAACAAATGTTATTAATTTGAAAGGGAAAATTATACTTAAAGATGAATTTGACACGATAGGAAACAAATTATATAATGTAGAGGAACTAATAGGTCAGTGCAAGGAGACTAATAGCAACTTATTAGTAGCCAAAATCAAAGCTAAGCTAGCCCATTTAGCCTTAAGAATTTCACATATGAAACTGTGTAAACTAGAAGAATCATTTACGAATAGACTTACTGACTTTGTGGATAAATTGCAAAAATCCACGTCGCAATTTGAAGCTATCCTAAATGACATCCCTCAGGAGGAGTTGGCGGAATTTGAAGAAAGGTTAAACACATCTATTTTGGACGAAGAGGAAATCGACTCAGAGATAAATAAGCATGTTGTTCACGATAGACAAACTTCTTCTACCCCTACCCAACATAACACACAGACACTGGAAGTCGTTCAAGATTTCAAGCCTATAGAAATTCCATTTAACAATCGCCTTGGTCCACAAGTACAACCACTAGCAGGCCCCTCTCAAGAGATTGAAAATGTAAATGTATTCGGAAAAATTAAGAATCCGTTAGAAAATTATCTCCAAAAATTCAGGATCTGTAATGGACTAGAAATCTATCCTCTGCTTGACTTTTTAAGAAACCTAATAACCATCACCATCGAGACCAATCTTACTTCACACCAACTGTTTGAAATCTTGCCTACATATACTTCTCAACCGCTCACGAATAAAATATTAGAACACAAGAACACAAATCAATCAATAGACCGATTACACACAGACATCATAAATACTTTCATACCAATAACACTGAAGGAGAAACTGAAACAAGAACTTATCTTTAGACCGCAAAAAACAAACGAACCGTTGTCAATCTACATAAATGAGGTCAAGACAAATCATCAAGTATTGAAGGGAAATCTCACTGAAGAAGAATTGGTTTGTTTCATCAAAAATGGCATCCACCCAGAAATCAGAAATAAATTAGTGTTTGAAAAAAATCCGATAACCTTCAGAGATTTAGACCAACTGTGCATTAACCTAAACAACGTTAATTTTAATGATTATGTCAGACACAATATGTTTCCTACAACGTCAAATACATCATCAGGACATATGCATAATAGGTCAATTGAAAATCAGGGAAATCATGGGTATGGACAAACGTCAAGTGGGACCTCATATCCACGAGACAGGGTTTGTTATAACTGTGCTAGACCAGGTCATACAGCAAGACAGTGCTTCAGAAAACCAAAAAACTCATAAACTTGGGAGGTGTAAGAACCGAACTTCACGTATCTTATCCTCCCAGAAAACAAAATGTTAATGATAATACAAATCATAGTTTTGCATTCAAAAATGAATTAAGACAACTAGTTAAAGGGCACAACAAATTAAAGAAACCTAGCATAACAAAAACCAAAGGTAAAACAATAGATTCTTTACCATGCATGCAAATAAAATTAACTGGGAAAATACATGTAAAATCTCTACTCGATACTGGAGCCAGTAGAAACTTTATAAGTAAAGAGCTTTATGACAAACTAAACGCAGTAAATAAAATAAGAGGAACTAAGAAATGGACTGATATAATGTTAGCTGCAAATGAAGAACCATTGGACATCATAAATGAATGTAAGATAAAAATCAAGATAAGCAAGTATTCCTGGTATGAAAAATTTTTGGTGATAAAACAAAACTATTATCATATGATAGTGGGAGCTCCATTCATTCGTAACAAAGGCCTAATTATCGATTTAAATGACAACAGCTGTTATTTTAAATTCGCACCTTCAGACAAAATAAAGTTATGTGGAGATGAAAATTGGCAGAAATTAGCAATAAATAATATTCATATCGGAACTCCAGAGATGACCACAGAAATAGAAGAACTAGTAAAATCTTATCCCAATGTATTTACTGATAAGATTGGTGAGGCACTTGACCTACAAGTAGAACTAAAGCTTACTGATGATAAACCTATATGTATTCGCCCTTATTTTCTAAGTCCGCCTACTTTGAACAAAATGAAAGCTATAGTAGACGATTGGTTAGCCCAAGGTATAATAGAACCATCCACTAGCGAATATAGCAGCCCAGCATTTTTAACGGCAAAAGATAGATTGGTAGTCAACTATTCAGAGTTGAATAAGAAATTAGTGAAAATGAACTATCCAATTGGTGACCTCCAAAATATGTATCATCATCTACAAGGGGCTAGTTACTTTACAGTAATCGACCTAAATAAGGCTTTCCTTCAATGTCCTTTAGCGGAAAATTCTAGAGACATCACATCATTTTCTACAATTTTTGGGAAATATCGCATGAAACGTGTTTGTTTTGGACTCCAGGTTGGAAGCTCCGTTCTATCAAGCTACTTAGATAAAGTTTTTCAAGATATAAAGTTTAAATACATGGTAAATTTCTGTGACGACATAGTTGTTTACAGCACTAACAAGTCTCTGCATATGTCACACGTTAAGGAGGTCATTGACAGACTTGCCAAACACAAACTAACAGTAAACGTTGACAAAGCAAAATTTTTTTGTCGGGAAATCAGCTTCTTAGGACACTTAATTAAAGACAACACTGTAAGAATCGACCCAGAACGTACAACTGCCATTCAAAAGTTCCCGGAACCCAAAAATGTAAGACAAGTGAGGCAATTTACAGGCATGTGTTCTTATTGGGCTAAATATATCCCTAACTATGCCGATATATGTGCACCTTTACATAGTTTGAAACAGAAAGGAAATAAATTCATTTGGTCCCAAAAGTGTAAAATTGCCTTTGATACGTTGAGGGAGAAAATTTCAAATCCCCCAATTTTGCAGTTAGCTGATTTTTCAAAACCATTTGTTTTACAAACGGATGCATCGCAAATAGCGGCAGGAGGAGTTTTATTGCAAGAAAATGAAAATCAAGATCTACTACCAATTGCCTACTATTCCAAAAAGTTCAATGATAACGAGCTCAAATACAGTGTGTATGAGAAAGAAGCCTACAGTGTCATATTATGCATCGAAAAATGGCATGAATTTTTGGAAGTACAGCCCTTTAAATTGATAACGGATAATCAAGCTCTCAGCTACGTTCTAAACACTCGCAGGAAACTGGGAAGATTATCAAGGTGGGTAGAACGCCTGTTAAACCTCCCATTCACTGTCGAACATAAAAAGGGAAGTGAAAATATCTTAGCGGATACTTTATCCAGACTTTTTGATGAAGAAGACATCAATCATGACGAAGACATCAGAACAGAAGAGGACTCTACGTTGAAGATAAATAATTCTGTAAATATTGTTAGGGAAGAAATTAGGAACAAGAAGAGAAATGTAAATAAAATAAATCATGTAAATAGTAGTAATAAGAAAATGATGAGAAACAAACGAGAAGATATACATTTTTGTAATCTAATTCAAGAGATACCAATGGCATTAAATGACTTGAAGTATCACCAAGGAAATGACTCGAAATGTGCAGAGATAATTAAAAGCGTACAAAATAATACTAATCAAGAGTGTTTCTACCTGAAAAATGACGTTTTGATGTACAAAAATCAATCTGGAAAAAGTAAAATTTATCTACCAGATAACTTAATAAATTTGGTTTTTACATTTTACCACAACACAATGATCGGAGGTCATTTGGGAATCTCTAGGACCCAAGGTAAAATAAATGAATATTTTTACAATCCAATTTTAAATGAAACTGTGAAACAGAAGATAAAACAATGTAAAATATGTGCTATGTCGAAGACCACGCAAAGGAAATACGAGGGTAAACTAATTTCAATTCCTGTTGAACAAACCATGAATACAGTTTTTATTGATATTCTAGGACCATTGCCAAGATCAAAGGGACAAAATAAATATATTCTAGTGATAGTCGATGCATTCACTAGATATTTATGGCTTCACGCTCTTAAGGACTGTAATTCAAGATTGATAATCGCAAAACTTCAGCAAACCTTTGTGAATTTTTCAACTCCGAGGATATTAGTGTCTGATAACGCTTCATATTTCATATCCAAGGAATTCAAGGCCTATTTGTTTAAACATTTCATTGAGCACCGTCGTATAGCGATATATCGTGCAAATGGAAATCGAGCTGAGAGATTTATCAGAGATGTGTCTACACTATTGCGATGTTTTTACCACAACAATCAATCTAATTGGGATGACAATTTAGGTTTGGTCCAACTTAGTTTAAACACAGCTGTAAATTCGTCTACAGGTCAAACAGCCTTCCAAATGATGTTTTATCATGAATGTAATAACGCACTATCAAATGTTTGGAATATACAGGATTTGATTTCAACAAAGCTAACTGAAGATGAGAAGAAAGAAAATTTAACTAAAGCTATAAACAACATCAAGAGAAGCATTAAGAAAAATCAAGAACGTGCGAAATACAGGAATCCAAGATCGCCATTCGCTGTCAATTCTATTGTTTATGTCCGCACTCACTATTTGAGCAACAAAGTGAAAAACTTTTCTAAGAAGCTTGCTATCAAATATTCTGGACCATATAGGATATTGTATTTCGTCACGGACGTAACAGTTTTGATACAGAACGTGAATAATTATCAAGACGTGAAGAAAGTACACATTGTGGACCTCAAACTAGCAGAAGACAAATGAATATGATTCAAACCCGATGCTTACACCGGACTGAGAGGACTGAAACTACTTCAGAAGATTGTATTACTTTTTTAGAGTAATATCAGGAAATGTATATTTTTATTAAGGAGGTATGCAGAAGGAAAAGCGAATTATTTTAGCAAACAATGGCGAAAGAAAACCAAAATTTCAATAATTAAATAAAATTAAATGTTAATAAATAAAGCGCATTCATTTAAAATAGTGAATCAGGATGAATAAATGAGTGGGTAAATGTATAGTTCAAATGTGAGTGTAAATGTGAGCAAATGGATTGATCAAATGGGTGAGAATGTGTGTGAAAGTGTTGACTAAAATTAGTAAATAAGGATACGTGACTCTGAACACTTGACACAAATCTGTTACTTATACACTTATACGACAGGCCATACAAAACACAAACTTTAACGCGCACTAAATACACTAAACTTATAACTAAAACACGACACATCACACTAAAACGCATGCACTTCTACTTGTTCCAAACTAAACTGAACAAACAGGATTTTAAAATGAATGCAGTTAAAAGTAGTTTTATCTTATCTTTGGTATTCGTGATCATTATCATTCTTCCTTTTGGGCATAGTTTGCTAAATAATCCGTCTTGTTTTAAAAAAGGGATATAGGAAAGTTTTGTTTGAATCAAATAAATTGATTTGTATTTATTTATATGTGGTTTTAAAATGGTAGTTGATGAAATTACAAAGAAAAATGTTTAGTTAAAAGAAATGTTTTAATTCAATTTTAATTTGGTTTTATATAACTTGAAAAGCAACAAAACTGAAGGCCCGCGCATTCTAGTGACAAACTATTTGTAATACATTAGGTTATCTGAACTAACCGGATATTGTATTGAGCTGAGCTATTCTATTTCATTGTTGTGTATTTCATAGTATTGAATTTTGCAAATATTATTGTTGTTTGTTATGAAGGAAAAAACTTGAACTAAATTTACTATGATTTTTTTTTATTTTGAAGTGGCGGAAAATTTATACTGATTCTTATATTGTTTGTTTAAAAAAAAATCCAGCAAATTTAGTTATAGTATGTAAGAAGCAAAATTGATTTATTTGAATTGTTTGTAGTGGTAACATTGTTTCTTTTTTCATTTCCCTCACTAAGTTTGATTTCATTCATAATTCTGTATCTCATGGCAGGCAAATCTCGTAGACATTGTAAGTACAAAATATTATTATCCATTATAATCTAGGAAAGTAAAATCTGAAATTAAAATTTGTATTAAAAAACTATTGAACATGGATATGGGAAAATAATATTCACTGTTGGTTAACCTCAAATACTAAAATATGTTAAATTAGGTTATAAGCATGTTAACTTGCAAAAAGCACACTGTACGAAAGAAAATGGTAATTTAAATTTTATATTTAGAATAGTTATATTAGTAATATTTATGCATTTGTATATTTTCTTTACAGACGAGTTCCTGTATTAAAAATAGAGCTCTACGGAAGGCCATCATAAAGTAAGACTGTTTCAATTAAATAATTAGGTATTTAGGGCTGAGATACAGAGGTATAATTTAACTAAAGCAAAAGTATATATTTGTTATGATTTCATTTATTTTGTAATAAAATGTCAGTGTTGTACATGAAAATGAAATGGCTTCTTTTTAACTTAGGCTGAATCCTATTGAAGTTATATAGTTCTGTAGTATAAATCATTACATTTATACTTTTATTGGACCTTACGAGTATAGGTAAAAATAACAATAACAATATAACATATATCAACAATACGTTTTACATATAAAAGTATTCAAATCTTTCTTCAAAATAAAGAAAACATTACCTTCTACCTCCACCAGAAAATAAAATAAGAAGATGAACCATTAAAATTGTACAATCGTAGATTAAAATCATATTAGTATCTTTCATTATATTAACATTCCTAAAGTAGCACAAAAACGTAAAAACAATTATTACATCTAAATAAAGAATTGTATAATAAACCACACCTTTTTATTTTCAGAATTTATTTAATATCAGACCGAAAATGGTTTTCGTGATAATGGTTATGTCTAAAAAAAATTAATATGTATTAAACAACAAAAAACAATATTAATACTATTGCGAACAACAACACAATATATACCGAATTCAAACTAGTATGTAATTATTAGTCACTGGCCTGCATTGTAATACGCAGTGAACTGTAAGTGTTATATTGTGCATGATGTCGTAATATATTACAGCTTAAAGATATAAATCACATTGCAGCAGCTTGTGATATACGTGTTGTTGAATGCAGGCAATTACAGTGCAAGAGGTAAATAATATTCCCTTCTCTTACTGTAAACAATTATAACCGATAGAAATTTACTTTGCAACCAAAAATAATCTTCTAAAACCATTAAGGTTTGTTGTATTTTGGCTATTATGATGTTAATGTTTTCATAAAATATCTTTTGTTTGTGTGGTATATTGTATAAGCTTCAACAATGAACACAATTTATGTAATAACTTTCTATAACATAAAAAATAAATACCATATTTTATGGAAATAAATTCATATACTGTTCACAATATCTATTAATCTGATACCAGTAGAAGTCTGCCTTATTAACAATTGCAGGAAACTTCCACAAATTGGCATTCTCGAAGTTGCCTCGATTTATAGTAATTGGCCTTACTTATTTCCTTGGTTAGGCCTACGTTTTCTTTGACATTTTATGGTATTTTGGTAGAATTGCAAGTCAATACAGTATAACAAAATAATTGTAGAGATTTAAGAATAAAAGAACTTCAGAAAATGACTTTATATATATTTTTTAATCAGTTACTAATCATTAATATTACTGTCCGAATTCGTACCCCATGTTTAAACGGTTACATTTATAAAATCAATTAAAAAAAACAGTTATCAATGGTTAACATTACTGTCCCTGAACATCTAAACTGGCTTAACTTTCGTTAGTATTTTCAAAACAAACAGAACACCAGTGCCTGTGTGGATAAAGATAATGTTTTCATAAATTGACGGTTAATTAAAAAATGAATAACAGATAAAAAAAAGAGTATAAAAGAAACAGTCAAAAAGACAGAATATGAACTTTAAAAAATGTTTCTCTTTCGGATTTCAGACCGGTAAGACTATTTCTAGACTAAGGGGTTTTTGCCCTCAAAACTCAGAAAGGGTAGTTGTTTACTGCAGTCTGTTTTTTCCTTGGCCGGCCTCGTGCGCTTGTATATAATTTTGTAAACATAAATGGTTCTGTATGTTTTTATGTGTGATGCAATATTGACTACGGCCAGTGCAAGAAGAGAAAGATTTGAAAATGGGATTTTAACCCCGAAACTATATAGTCATCTACGACAAATATAGAATTGGTGGACGACAGCACCAACCTCAATAACCTCATTATACATAACCAATAACCTCAGTAACCTCATTTTATGTCAATTTATCACTGGAGGCAAATTATCTACGAAATAAAGATTTTAGGGCTAAAAAAGATTGATTCAAAAAATAAATCGTACACTACAAAATATTACAAAGAAATGCTATTTAATATTAAGTCCAAAGTTACTCTAACTTACTTGTATAGACAAGTTGAAATGTTTATCGTAGCATTTAAACTTCCTAAGAGCACTTAAAGATCATTCGACCTACCAGAATGAATTAGTCACCAAAAGGGAAAGTTCATATGAGTAAAAATATCCAAGGAACAATATACCTACGAAAATACCTTTTAATTTGATCAACGTTTAGATTTAATTGAAATATTGATTTAATTACCTTTTTCCAAGGCTTATTTCATCCCAAACCTATAAAATGTAACCCTCAGCATTACCCTTCTAACTTCTTCTTGGCTGGATTCAGCCCTGACCAATCAGACAATTCCATTGGTTGGCCAAAGTATTAGCTAATCCGCCACTGGATAACACCTTGGACACCATTTCTAGCTTGTCTATTTTGATAAGAGTATATGAATTTAGACCTCTATTACAACTATTAAATTACAAGTTAAAATGTGTAAAATTAAACCGAATCTAAATGTTAAAGCAAGTGGAGTCTTTTAAAACAGTACCATAAAGACAATTTTTTTTCATAAAGTGGATAAAAATCTTTCGATGTATTATTATTTCACTTTTACAAGTCTGGAACTGAAAAAGTTGAAAGTGGCTTTACGTGTTTTACCTGCACTCGCAGTTTTTCAAGAGAATTAATTTTTGAGTGAATTAGTGGCAACTTCGTTTTCTAGAAATTAAGTATGAAAATGTTTAGTATACATTGTTGAGGAAACATTGTTAATTATTTGAGGTAGCTGTATCACTATTTGGTTTGTTACTAGTTTTTGTTTTGCATTTTCATTATTTTATATCGGTAAAGTAATTAATTAAATTTTTTTCACTGTTAAACAATAATTGTAATTACTAAAAACACGGCATTTAAGGGGAAAACTTTAGGGAGCCTTTTAGTTATTATAGTTTGACATACCCAATATCCATGTGTAAATTGCTAACAAACATCAAAATATCCCTAAATGCACAGGTTTTTTTTAGAATGATGTGTTGAATAAAAAAATAATTAATTGCTACAAACTACAGCGAGTATATTTGCACATATATAACAACCAAAGATAAGCCATGCAATTCGAACAATGAATGATTTTCCCTAAGCACGCATGACAAAAATTATTGAATTAAGAATAAACAACATAATGATTAAACACAAGTTTATTATTCAATATGTTAGTTAAATGGTGAGCATTATTTAAACATTTACAAAGCCAAAAATATGGTGACATGTGTTTACGCAAATATTGAACAACTCGTTGAAATCATCGTTAAACGGGAATTGTTTATGAAGCACTTAACAAAGCTTTAAAAGTATTTAAAAATCTTTGCAAAACATCCACCCGGCTGCAAGTGAATAGCCAAATCCAACTCCATAAAAATCATCCAACCTCGAATCGTATTTCCAAGTTTATTGAGATTGTTATAGCTTATGAGTTAAGGCAGAATTATACTTGGGTCCTGAATATAACCCTTATAGCCATGTATCCTTATCACATAAGGATATGGTAATCATATTTTTAGTAATGTATTGTAAAATATTTCTGTAAACAGCTTAAGGATCGTAATTTATTCGTATCATTACAAATAATTTCTACAAATTGTATATAATGAATCTTATGTTTTATGTAATTTTATACTTTTGTATCTAAAAATGTTGATTTAATCTTGGTAAAATGTTATGTAAATTAAATTACAAGAAATGCAATAACATGTAGCCAATATAAACATAAAACCAAATACAAAATGCCTAATAATATAATTAGTACGGTTAACAAAAACTTCATTTGACTATATCATGATAAAATTAATAAAGTTTTTTGTAAATTGACGATTTATTTTTACAGTTTAATTTTGACTTTGGTATTACATCACACCTCTTAAGCCCCTGTGAGGGGAGATCATAGATTTTGTGACCCACACTCACATTTCGAAAGTCAATCCAAGGGTTAAAACACAAATCTAAAGTGCTTTTACTTGTTACTCATATGAACTTTCCCTTTTGGTGACTAATTCACTCTGGTAGGTCGAATTAGCTTTAAGTGCTCTTAGGAGGTTTTAATGCTACGATAAACATTTCAACTTGTCTATATAAGTGAGTTAGATAACTTTGGACTTATAAATAGCATTTCTTTGTAATATTTTGTAGTGTACGATTTATCTTTTTGAATCAATCGTTTTTAACCCTTGTTTATAATTAGTATTTTCCCTAATACTACATAGCTATTGCTGTACACAATGTTTATCGTGATTCGTCATCTAAATTTTAAAATGGCAGTAACAAAAGCCACCACGGAAGCTTAAACATCATTTATACATTCTGCCTATACATGTTCTTCGACTATGACAACAATAACCAATTCATTTTCAATTTTTACTTGGATCATCTGAAATCCTTGATTGCATAGTTATCCATGAGGTGTAGTGTTATTGGGAATTTATTTTAAATAAGACACAACATGGCGTTTCCCCAATCTCGAGTAGCTTAGTCTGCAGGTTTCCTGGCATGTATAAATATAAGAAAACTAAATCTTACAAATAAAGTTGTAAGTAAAAATAAAACGGTTTTGTAAATGAAAATAAATACGTGCTATATATTTGTCGAGTCATTAAAAATTGGTTTTGTAATAAAAAAAAAGTATTTATTTTATCAGTGGTTTAAAACTATGTATTTTCTTGTGAGAAGAAGTTATTTGTTGTTATATAACTCAACTATTGACAATTAGTTGATAGCAAATACTAAGCTTTTAATTTAATTCAATTGATAGTAAATTGGGACCTTTTTGCCTTTGTAAAGACAATACAATATCCAATTTCATATCAAAACCGTAATCAAATTACAATAGAGACCGAATGGGCGGGTTCAAGCCTTTATGATAACGGATGTTCGATATTGTATGAATTCTCTATAACTGTATCACTTGTTTGTATTGGTATTGGATTTGGTATTTCTCTAAAAAATGGTTTCTATTAAAATGTTATGTTATTACTATGCCTGTGACAATGTTTTATTTATTCGTCTAAATAATAAAATAAACGAACCATTATGAAGTTTAATGAAAGGTCGAAAAAATTATATAAAAAAAAACACTTTAAAAAAGGAAAATTGGTGCCAATTAGTTAAGAAATCATATGTGATGAGATAAAATTGATAATAGGAAACATATTAGTAAAAAATTTATAATTAAAAGCAAAATAAATTGAATTTATTTTATAGACACGGCGTTACATACACAGCCTATATAACACATTATTTCGCATAAATTGAGAAATCTACAGTTTTTTATTTCATTGGCTACTTGCAGTCCACAATATGTAGTCATTATGGCATTTTTATTTTGACTGTCTTGTGATGGAATACTGACTTATTTTTACCACTAGTATCAGTCGTTTAATTGTTGAGATAACAGTTTAAACAGATGTTAATGACGTGTTTAGGAATCTTACTATCAATATCAACACTAATGTATAAGACCATGATATTCTAGATATATCACTTGTCTAATTAATACCAAAATAGCTTTATCGAGTAATAAATGTAAGTATCATTAAATTTTACTGTCAAGACGAAACCTCCATGGTACCGATTACATTAGTTTTATGTATATATATATATATATATATATATAATACCTTGGTATATTTACAAATATCCCATAGGAAATTTATACATTTTTTGATAACAACAGAGTTAAATATTAAATTTAGTTCTTCTACACAACAGTTACAGTAACAGTGTAACAGTTTTGACATTAGATTAAAAGAAGTAAATTATTGTTTTCTGTTTCCTCGAAGCACTGGCAAAACAACTAGTTAAAGATAAAGTCTTATAATTACAATATTGTTTTTTCAGTTATCACACACATTTGTAATTAAAAATACATAACTAAACATGCTAAAACATTTCGATAGCTTGTAGATTTCAAAACAATCAAACATTGGTTGAAGGAATCCTATAAGATATGCTAGTTTAGTATTTATGACTTGTCAGAAACTGGGTGAGGTAATATTCCACATTCTTGTTCCGATAATTTGCCCAAGGTTTCACTGCTAAATCAGTGGTCTGGTCCAGTGTCCCCGTCTTTAAGTCAATTATTTAGTCTCATCAAGACCTGTACACTGATGTAAAGGACGACTATGAACACATAGAGTTATACTCCCCCAGCCCCTCATATCAAAGAAGGTTCCCAAAAACCGATTAAACAAATCCCAAATAGTAAAAAGTAAAGGGTAAGGGGTGCAAGATACTTCTTTTCAGCAAACCCTGTATGTTAAAATTTAACAGTAAGCATTTTAGTACACTTTTGTAATAATGGTCCTTATCAATTTGAAAAGCTATATAAACCTAGCTTTAGTTCTGTTTCCCTATTAGACGGTGAAAACTTAACTTATCAACCAATATAATATATTATTGTATTGGTGTATTGTGTATTGTACAATAATATATTATTGTATTGTTATTGTATATGATGAATATAACGTATTATGTAGCTTAGATAGGTGCCTGCCACAAACCGCCATGGAATTAGTAGCGCTAGAATATTTATATTTGTAAAAAGAAAAAGAAAAAAAAAATGTAAATTTTGTTTGTTACATTTTTGTGAATCAATTGGACCTCGCCGACAAGTTTTGCAAACTTGGCGAGGCCAGATTTTGTATTATCACAAATAAATAAATTTGAATTTGAATTTGAATTTTTGAATAAAATATTTTAGAATTAGAGTTAAACTAAAGGTAAAGTACAAGTCTTAATGCACTTACATTTAGCTTCTTCACACTCCTAAAACAAAAATAGGTTTATATAAGTCATAGTTATCATTTAAACAGATAATGCTTAAGTAACGTTTTTCACAACCTTTAAATTCTTCCTAGTCTTCCTGGACAAGTTTGTATTTTTATGTAGGTGTTTTTAAAATGTGTAAGAAGTTTACTTCATTCTGATGGAAGTCTATAGAGAAATAGAGTCCAAAGTCTATGGTTTGAATAAATATAACGTATAAATTTATTATATATATAAATCAAATTATTTATAAAAACGATTTTTAACTACTAAGTAGGCCAATCGTTTCACATAAAAGAAAGTTCATCTCAAATAAATAATTTAAGATTAAAGATGGTTAAGGCATCAGCGTAGATTTAAGTGCTCTTATAGGCTTAACAAATTATAATCATTGAGTAATCCGTTTGGGGCGAATTAGTTTACCCTTTAACACTTTTCCTCTTAAAACCTTAATCCTCCAGAATAATTTCTATTGGAAATTGTATTTAGATATTTTTCTGTGTTTGTACGCCAGTGGCAATATTTTAAATTTGCAAGAGAACGGTCCAAACCCTGGTCTTGTTATCTAACGTCGAACTTGTTAGATAGCATCATTAATTCATAGCCCAATGACGAATGACATCTGGGTCTGGAAACGATTTCACATGGATTCGAACCAGCGACCTTCAGATTTGAAGGCGAGCACTATGACCACTCGGCTACCCAGACAATTCCAACTTAGGTTTTAAGTTTTTTCTAAAGTTTTTAGTGGATTTACTCTGACTTATAGATGTATGTCAATAGTTTCATTCTTTAAGCGGTCAATACATTGAATTTATGAGATATAAAATCTATAACAAATATTTTTAAGAAAACTAACGGTCTTGAAATGATTAGATCTCTGAAGATTTATGACACATTGTTTGGAATCATGGTCCAAGTTATTTAAATACAAATGCTGAAAGAAATATTCTATCAGAGTTATTCAATACTTGTAAGTCACAGCTGGTAAAGGGGTTTATTTCTTTTTATTGGTAAGATTCCGAGAGAACGATCAATATAATAAAGGAAAAACAGTTCTAGATATTTGTTCGTTTGATGGCTCTGTTATCTTAGTTCTCTTTTGAATCCAATAAACGTTTTACAACTTTATCGGAAGGTTTTATGAACAAGAAAACAATTCAATAACAGATAATATTGATTGTGTCAACACATTTATTCCGATGGATTAACTGATATTAAAACATAAATTAGTAGGCAATATTATTAAGTTATCCATTATGCGAAGAAAATTCTAAGTTAAATGTTGTTAAGTGTAATGGTAATCTTTTGTACATTTCCAAATAAATACCTAAAAGAAAACCCAAATCAGATTTTTTATGTATAAAAACAGTTCACGTATGGTTTTTTGAAGGTCCGAATAATTTGTGATTGTTCTGTGCTGTGTTAATTTTACACCAGTAACTCATGAGAATGCTCAACTTGAAACACTTACAGTTAATTAGTACCGTGAAGAAAAATTATCAATAAAGGCATTACCTACTGTAAAAAATTATAAAAAATTATAGTTTACTCGTTTTGGTGTTACTGTAATTATTTTAAAGAATATTGCTCTCATTTACATATACATATCATGAGTTATATTTCATTAAAAAGCATGACCTATTAGAATAGGACATTAAGCATGATTTAGGAAGAATATGCTTCGATTATTCCTCTTACCCTGAGCCAAAAAGGGAAGCTGCATCTTTGAGTGAAGTATTTTCCTTAACAAAATATTTAGTGGACTATGATTTTTTATTACAATATCATACATTAACACTGCTTTTTTATAAGTAGCCTTCTTTCAAAATACAAACAAGCATTAAAACAAAAGATATTAAAATAAATCATTAAATTGTGATCAGATAATATATGTCTTTATGTGAAAGAAATGTACATAATGAAGGTAAGTTAGACTAGTTTATGTACGACTAGTAACCATAGTTATGTATCGACGAAATAGAAATAAACTTATTACCAATGAATGTATCGGTAACAAAAATAACGTTTAGATTTTTTCACTGATGATTTAACATATACATAAAATAACTACTTAAGCCTAAACTACATAGTTTTAAAAAGAAAGAATGAATATTCTGCCATTTCAATAATATTCTACATAGGAACCAACGATATTGTTATAAAGGAAAGCTTAAAACGACGAAAACCACGGGCGGTTTTTATAGCATTGGATATCGGTTATCAATTTACATGCATGTTCGAGTCTCTTCTACCTGCCGAACATTTGTAGGGAACGTATGTCGTGTGTGCAAATGTATTAGAATGAAACAAAAAAGAGTTTTTAAATATCCTTTTACAATATGCATGGTGTAAAAACAAACATTTCCAGATAAATATTGTGAAAATTGTTCCTAGGCCGAGTCTATAAAAGAAGGTCGTATAGAAAATAGGTCTTAAATGCTTGGTTTTTTATCTGTTAGTGTGTAATTATTTCCAAAATGTTTATACAGAATGTGCCGTAAGTAAACAGCCAAACTTCGGAAAATAGTTTTATGGGTAAAAAAATAGAAAATCAAGTACAGTATTTAAAATCATTTCGTTAACCGGATATCCCCGTTTAATATTTTTAAAGAAAATAATTTTATCTAAAATTTTCAATGGTAGTTATGAATCTTCGTATGTAGGCCTATGTCAAGGTAACAAAAAACCTACGTTAAAAAAGGAATTATATTAATCTAATTAAACATTTCAAAATGGCGGTCATTTTAATATTTTTTTCAATTAAAATTGCTAAAAAACGGTTAATAATTTCTTGAAAATATGTCTAGAAGTTTTTTATTTTGCACTTAAAGGGTATACAAATTTGAAAACAATGTATTACATCTCTAAATTGTAAAAACTTTAAATGGCGTTTAAATTGCTTCATTAATATATTAGTTCAGGTGCGATGAAAAAGTAAATAGTAGAATTAACTAGGATATTTACTTTTCTATAAGACCCTGTGTATATATTTTATGAGAACGTAATATAAAATTAATTAATGTGGAATCTTTGTTAAATTATTGTAATTTAACCTAATTTATTGTGCATTACTTGTCTAATAAAGTTTAATTATTTTCTTGTTGGTTAATTAATTCATAATTAGATAGTTTCCACTCCAGTAAAACTCTTCTACTTCCACTCATCATAAGTTAGTTAGTATAAGTTACTTCACGTTTTTAGTATTGCAATAAATTTATAAAATATATTGTAAGCTTTGTTTTTTGTAATTAAATTCTTCATTTGTATTTGTACCGTATTCGTTACGTTCCTTGCATACCGCAGTAAAACCTTTAACTTAAATCACAAAACATTAATATTCTCAAAGCTTGTAAAATAACAAATATTTACACAAAATGTTCTAGTAAATACATTTGTAAATCACTTTACACTTGTTCTTTGTTTAAAGATCATTTATCAAAGTCATTAGTTAAAGTCAGAATCATTTGGTTCACTGAGCATTCCATTTGCTAATGGATGCCGGGATATAAACAGAGATGTAAATGTATTTTTTTAAGAGTATAATATTCTTTTAAAACCTAAAATGTTAAATTAGACGTAAATATACAGGATGTTCCATAAACAAATAAAACAAACTTAAGAATAGGTCGAAAAAAATGGGAATCAAGATAAAATCCTTCCAAAAATGTGGTGTTACCGTTACGTCCACTATTTTCATTTATTTAGTTTTAAATCTATAACTCAATAGTAACAGTTTGAGATATATTAATAAAATTTGTATACTTATATTACAATATTTTGTATTGATAATACTTTCAAGTCATAATCTATTTCAGAAAAAAATCATAAAACAAATGTTTTTGTTTGGAAATGGGAGTCATCTCAATTTAAAAACTTTCAAAAAATTTTTAATTTTATAAAAATAAGCCGGGGAAACCTAGCCAAAAAAAAACATAAGCTGAACTAGCGTTTGTGTTGATAAAATTGTATAACAAATGTCATAAAGATGTCTTAAATAAAACTCAAAATAATGGACATATCGCTATCAATATTCCCATAGCAAAAACACTAATGGCCCCTAACAGGATCCAAGATTGGGCCTCTAATATAGTTTTAAAATACAGGGTTAGTAAAAAGTGTGGAGACCCCCTGTTATTTTTTTTACGGCCCATACTAGAAAAACTAAACTCGGCACACCTTTATGACATGTTATGAAGTACTTTTTGGGCATAACCGTCACTTGCTGTACATCCCCAAAATGGGGGATTTTGGGGGAAACTCAAAAATTTCAAACACAAAGACCCATTGAGTGACCCCTCATTTTGAAGGTTCTGGTAAAAGAAAACCAACAACGCAAACTAGAGGTCTTTATCTCAATCCAGTAAAAAATGGCAGCCAATTGAAATTCTCAGAAGTTAAATTTAACTTACAGCTTTCCAAGTCTGGAGACCCGCTGTAAATTTTGTAGCGCCTCACACTAGGAAAACTAAACTCTACACACCTTTTTGGCATGTTATGGAGTACTTTTTAAGCCTAATAGCCACTTTCTTACCAAACCCAAAATGGGGGATTTTGGGGGAAACTCAAGAGTTTTAAACGATAAGCCCCATCGAGTGACCCCTTATTTTAAAGGTCCTGGTAAACGAAAACTAACAACGCAAACTAGAGATTTCTATCTCAATCCAGTAAAAAATGGAAGCTGATTGAAATCTTTAGAAATTGGAAATAACTTGCAGTTTTATATTCAATTAGCTGCCATATTTTACTGTGTTAAGATAGAGACCTATAGTTTGCGATGTTACTTTTCTTTTATTATGACCTTCAAAATGAGGGGTCACTTGATGGGGCTTATCATTTAAAATTTTTTAGTTTCCCCCAAAATCCCCCATTTTGGGTTTGGAAACTTATGAGAATTTCAATTAACTGCCATTTTTTACTGAACTGAGAACCTCTATCTCTTCTTTCTGTTATAGAGACCTCTAGTTTGCGTTGTTGGTTTTCTTTTACCAGGACCTTCAAAATGAGGGGTCACTCGATGGGTCTTTGTGTTTGAAATGTTTTAGTTTCCCCCAAAATCCCCCATTTAGGGGATGAACGCCAAGTAACGGTTATGCCCAAAAAGTACTTCATAACATTCCATAATGGTGTACCGAGTTTAGTTTTTCTAGTATGGGCCGTTAAAAAAATAACAGGGGGTCTCCACACTTTTTACTAACCCTGTATATATTTCAAACATAAACAACTAAATGGTGGATATCTGGCCAACAATAGTCACATAGCAAAACACCAATGGCTACTAACAGGATCCAAGATCGGGCCTCTATTAAGGTTTTAAAATGTAAAACAAGCACAGATCCTCATGTAAGAAGTAATAAATGCATTAATTGTGCCAAAACACGCAAATCTGCTTAATTGTTGCATAAATCCATCCTACCTATAAAGATTTAAGTAACGAGCTATGCAGTATCTTGTGGAAATATCTAGAGTGTTATAAGGACTGTCACACTTCAAGTTGCTGTTACGGATGAGGTAACGGTTCTACTCGTCTCATTAAAACGAAACTTTTAGATTCAAACTTCTGCAAGTTAAATGGAAATCTTGAATTAGTAATTAAATATCGCCATAATATTACATTAACTTATATTAGGCTGATAATATGAAATAGGTATTACATTATTTATTTAATCTCAGCCACACTGCAATATTAGGAATATTAAGATAAAATTATATTTTTGGACAGAATTAAGATCACAAAATTATATTAAGGTATGTAAAAGCATGTAATACATTTCTTTAAATATATATAATTATTATTTATACTACTTCCTACTAATATTTTAGAACATTAGATGTTTGATGAAAGTCACCATTTATTAAAATTACAAATAAAAATAAAATTTTAATTTTTCAGTATAGTAGTTAAAATAAAAATGTATTACAAATGAAAGCGAAAAAAATATATTAATTCTTTCCTTGTTTATTTCTTTCTTGTTTTCCATTAGCAAATGAACAGTTCAGTGAGCCGACTAATCTAACAGAGATAAATGTTTTAGCAACTACTTTAAGAGGAAAATGTTATATCAGTGTTAAATAATACCGTCGACAAATTAACCTATAAAAGGTACATAGGTACCTAAAAGTACATAGGTATAAAATGTACATAGGTGTATTGGTATATAAAGTTTGACTTAGAATGTTATTTTAATGTGTCGTAATATTATTTAAGTAATGCTCAAAGATACATGAGGTACCTATCAATAATCTTTAAAGGTTTGATGAAAATAATGTTTACATTTTTTGTTTGATATGCTTTAGGTGGGGATAGTTCGTTCATGTTCGAAATCTTAAATTTAAAAGAGATTTTAGGACAGTCTCTTTATAAATGAAACTAGAAATATTATTCGGTCTCATATTGCGTAAAATAATATTTTTTTTTTAGATTCTCTTATAAATATTTGTTTCGTATTATTACAGAAAATAAACCATTTTTAATCTTGTAAGAAAATGGTATAAAATGTAAATTAATAAAAAAAATATTGTCTTAAGCAGTATGACAGCATAGGTAACCAAATAAGGGTCGCTTTAAAGCAAGGAGAAGTAACTTTTTCTACTAAAGGCTATATCTAAGTATTTTGTCTTGAAGTCATCCAATTCGTGTAGGTCACAGTGAGCAAAGGGATTTCATTCTGTCTGTAACAGGTAGGATTCAGAAGGTATTTACGATATAATAAAGGATAGATCCTTCCGGATATTTGTTCCTATGAGCCTTCTTTGCAAACAAATGTAAGATTACCTCCTATATTGCCTTTAGGCGTATGCACTTATACAATATAATGTACTGCTTTGATTTTGAATTCCCCTGCTGCATCAAACCTGCAGACTAAGCACAATTGGATTTGTATACAATATTTTTCATTCAACATGTAAAATGTATTCTCTTAAAAAAAAATATTTGTGAAAAGATCCACTATAAACTGTAGGTCCCTTAGTTGCCATTAGCTGTATGGGCTATTAATTAACAGCTGTGTCTAAGGAATAATTCGGCCTTAGTCACTAACAAGACTACAAGATCGCGCCACTCATCCCACACTCATCTCCATCCATACTTGGCTTAAAATACCTACTTTGTATGGTCGCCATTTCATTGAAAAGTACTAACATAGTAACATAGTAATTTAGTACTTTTAGTACTAAATTACTAACTGATATTAAAGTAATTTGGATAACTACTTGTAGGAAGTTAATAAAGAGTGGTCTTTAATAAAATATTATATAAAAAAATAGATTAGAAGGTACAGTTCACTTGGTTGCATTAAAATATATATTTTGACAATAATCTACGAGATTTACATATTATCCGTTAGAATAAAATACAAATGTTTAATTTACAGTTTTTGAGAACTTTACTTGGTGGTTAGTGGAATATGTGCTTAAAATAAACAGTTAACTTAAATTTAAGTTGCATGCAGTCTTACTCATTTTAATTCGAAAAATTCACCTTCAATATTGACTAAAGAATGTTATGTAAAATTAGTTTACAGCAATAAAACAATAAACCTTCCACAGTTTCCTAGCAACAATTTATACTCATTTAATTTTTAGTAGTCAAAACAAACTTTAAACGGAAATAAACATAATTATTTTACAAAAAGAAAAAATACAATATTTGTTAACAATGTATAATGTACAACTAAAAAACTATAGCTTGTCAAGATTTGAAGACTTTTTGGCTCTATTATGATGGTTTAGTGAGAGATTTCTGCATAAACATTTTTAAAATTTACTCTACATAATAAAAATATTAGCATACAAAAAAACTTATTCTGCAATCATCAATCATTAGTTATGCTTCAATGTAATTGAACGTAAGTCTGTATTTAGCATTTGAGTAAATAAATAAATTGTAAACCAATAAGATTATTTATTTTCATTTGAAAACAACTAAACGACTGGATGAGTTGATTTTTAATTGAGCTTCGAATTACCAGCGATAACGATATTAGATATAATTGGAGATAATAATTAAATGAAAATGGTCGTACAACTCTGTTTTGTTCTAAAGAACCATTAGAAGATTGAACAGTTCTACGGACCGAGTTACTCCGACTTTGATAAATGCTCTTAATCCGAGGAAATGGAACATCCTTTATCAATTTATAAAGCAGCATTATCTCTATCATTTATGAAAACATGTAATAATTTGATGTTCTACTTTAAGGCTTGAATTTAATTACAATTAAGTTATTAAGTGGTATTAAGGTATTTTAGATTTTATTTGTAAAAAAATCACATGGATTATCCTTATTTATTTAACAAGCTATCAACAAATTTCAAATTAATTTGGCTTGCTTTTCTTTCTTATTATTAGTTACATAAAATGATATGACATTTAAATAGTTGTTTTTTGAAAGATTGAACTCTGTAGCATCAAATTCTAAATATGTTTAGTATATAGATTATATTTTCTCAAAAGTAGATTTAATTGACCTTATATGAGTCATGAAACTAAATGTGTCCTTTTATCCTTTTAGTTTATTATACATATAAACACATATTAAGCAATCCGATTAGTTTAATCAATGTGTTGAATTTTAAAATTTATAATTAACAATTACAAAGCTTTGGCAATATAATACCACGTTGGAAGGCTGTGTATCTTAAAAGATTTTGTTTGTTTTTGCACCCTAAATAAAAAGTTGTGTGACGGAAGTGGAATGCATTTAAGAAGGAAATTTATATTTAAGGGGATAATCTCTGCTAAGAATCAAAATACAATTATAGTTCAGGGTCAATTTCATTATACATGTAAACTTGTATGGATATTTTACACATATATACCTTTTAAAAATAATCATAATAAACAATATGTACAAGGTGATTTTCACCTTCCAGATCTTTTCTACAAAAATTTAGCAGTGAATAAAGTTTATATCGTAGTCTATTATGAGATTCTTATATTTTACTGTAGAATTTGGAAACAGCATTTTGTGAACAAACAAATAATTTCGATGAATGATGTGACACTATTATTTGGGTTTACCTTAATCTAAAACCTAATTAATAAAGGTTCAAGGCTTATATCTACTCTTATAAACTGATTATAAAATCAAATTTTAACTGGCTTAGTTTAGAGTCATTTTATGTGCAAATGCAACACTTTACATTTCAGGAACTTACTTTTGTTCACAAATAAAACGTTTTGAAATTAAATAAAACCCAAAATCCAATAATACTACCATTCTAAAAAAATCATTTTCAGCTAAAAACACCACGAAACATAGAGTTCCACACCCTTACATATCAAGAAGTCCTATCGTTCGACTACTTCTGTTTACAAATACAACATTGTAACGAAGGACGAGAGTAGCAAAGATACAACAGACTCGTAGAGGATCTTGTACCTGATGGTCCTTGTAACACTCACAATCTCGTTAGAAAATACACCTTGGGTTTCCCTTTAAAACTTCCCTGCTGCAGAAGTGTTGCCACGTTTTAAAAGTGAAATAACATTCTTGCATTATTCAATATGTTGCTTTCCAACGTTTTGAATACATTTGATAAAATTACAAAAGTAAGAAGTGCAAATAATTATAAGCATCTTGGTATAGTGGTTTTTAGGTGTAACCTCTAAAGCTTAAATTATAAACCGTATTTGTTTAGGTTGGAATACTTTAAAAATATTTAGATAATATTATACCACTGAAAACTCTCTTGCGGTTTGTTATAAAAAATCACCAAAAAGGAAGGTTCTGTACCGTATTGAAGGTACAAAAAATCATCACTAAGTAGGGAACAATAAATAAAAAAATTACACAAATGATTTAATACACCAAATTTTATAATTTTTTTTATTTATGTCTTTGAGATCTGTTTAAGAGGCCGCTACCTTTTACCTTGCATTTGCCCATCCAAATAGGCCACATAGGATAAAAAGCGGTGGTAGGTACTAAGATCAGAACCCAAGTCTTTGGTGCTACCGGCTGAAACATCAACCATCAAGTACTTCTACTTAATTATATTGAATCTTAAGAAAGAATATCAACAAAGTGAATGCATAAGAACTTACAAGAACATGCTAACAAAGCATGCATGTTTTTTCTCATTGTAAAATGCAATATGATTATAACAATGTTGCTTTTTGAAGATTTGAGTACTTTTGTATTTTTAACAGATGAACTAATCTGTACAAATATTATCTTATAACAAAGTCTTATATCTATAAGTGAAGGTTTTAATTATAGTTTACAGGCTGATGTTGACATTTTTAGCATTGAGTGGGAAACATGTATAGGTTTACTTCTAAATCTTATTTATAAAGAAATTAAATTGCTTTAAAACAGTCAACTACCCTAAATAAAACCTTTTAGTTAGAATTAGCATCATAGGGTTTATTGTACTAACCTTAATTTACTACATTCTATTTTGAAAAAATCTTTAAAATTATACCAATTGATGATAATATTGATATATAAACCTGATATATATATATATATGTTCTATTTAGTATCACAACTATTAAACAGTAAATTTCATGTTTAATATTCGAATCTTGGTGAAATATTTTGCAAGTCAAACCTCTGATTGAAATTAATACAAAATTCATTTGTAATAAGATTAAAATTAAACGGTTTAACTATATTAAAATTAACATAGTATTTTGTTAAGGATATAAAATGATAATCTCTATATGAGTTTTTATTTATAAAGTCGCTGACAATTCGGGTACATCGCGTAAAACAATAACATCAAAAATTTACTCGGATAATCTGATTTAGGAAAGGAAATGAGTTTTGAAAATTGCATCAGTTTCTTCCATGCTTAATACATTATTTTTCCTACACTGGCTCTCAATCCGGATATAGAACTGTGCTTCGGAGTTATTCTGTTACATAAAAAATATCTGATGAATGATAGAAAATGGAATTTTTCCTTATACTACACCCATATTTTACTAATAAATGTATTATACTCTAAAACAACATAAAATATGTAATTTAACATGATTTATCTATCTATATATTATATTATCTATATATTTATCATCTATCTATTTATCTATCTATACTATTATAAAGA
Source organism: Macrosteles quadrilineatus (assembly GCF_028750875.1). NCBI lineage: Eukaryota > Metazoa > Arthropoda > Insecta > Hemiptera > Cicadellidae > Macrosteles > Macrosteles quadrilineatus. The sequence continues at coordinate 8,530,548 of NW_026542601.1, read as the reverse complement.
AGATGTGGTGTCTGTGTGTTTGTATGTGATAAACTCAAAAACTACTGAACCAACTGGGCTCAAATTGCACACGAATGAAGCTACAGCCCCGAGGATAAATATAGAAATATTCCCGTTTCTATATTGACCAAGGGCTCTGCCCCGTGGGATTTCAAAAACCTGAGGTGAGAGATTTGAAAATAAATATTGATTGATGAGATCCATGGTAACAAAGAACAAACCTACCAAGTTTAAAATCAAGCAGAACTAACTGTCAAATTAATTTTGATTTCACAATTCCACACAGCTGGTTAAAAAAAAACATATTAAATACTGCACAAATATTTTAACAGAAACTGTATGGATCATAAACATAACTAAATAAACACTCACCCGAATATTATTTACAATTACTTAAATGGAACTGTCGAACCATTTCTGTTAATGTCATTAGTATACGATTCTTTCAGTTACGTCATACGACTTTTATCTTTAAGGATATTAGTTTTTTTTTTTTCTGGTAGGAGAACATATTAAATTAAGATTGACTCCATAATATTCAGTTGGCACTACTGAGTGTCATATGTTTTTGTCTATATTTATAACGGATTTTCTAAACAGATGTAGCATATTAATAAATAATTTAGTGGTTTAGATAGTTCAACAAATTTATTCAAGAAGAAAATCTACTGTAAAAAATAATAATGTCTTTATTGCAGCAATATAAACAGTGAATAAAGAGGAACACTGCTAAAACAGAGCAGAGTTCATGGCTTTACGGATATGGAAATTCAATATCATATTTTATCACGATCTGATGCGATTGTATTGTTTATGCTGTTATTCCTATTGCTGTTGGAATTTTATCCGTCCCTTCAAACCATATATATCATTTTGCTTGATTAAAATACACAATTAATATTTAGAAATCCTTTTAGGACACGTACCATTAATGTGTTCAAAATTTAAACATCGTAGAAATAATATTCTGTGTTTTCAAATCGTCAAACACATTACATATTGATGAGGATATTTATTACCGAACCTTTTATCTATATTCTATGTAGTATCACAACCATTAAACAATAAATATGTGTTTGGTAATCAAATCAAGGTGAAGGATATTTTTTAAGACAAGCCTTTTGATCAAATCAAGATAAAGTTGATTTGCATTGAGACTCCTTGCATTAAGTGGTTTAGCTAAGGTAAAATAAAAATATTCCGTAGTTAAAGCTGGAAACTTTGTTTATAATTTATTCTTATTTATTGAAATTCTTTTCTTTATCATATTAGTGTTCCTTACAAATGATTCATTTAAAGTGCAGTTCACTTATAAGGTAGTCTATAGTTGTTTTTTTTATTAAATGTCTTACTTAAATAAAATGATAATTTAAAACTCTTCTTTCTAGGTATGAACTTGTTATCCAAATTTACCTCCATTGAGATTATGATTAAATTAACATAACTGATCAAGTATTTGTAAAAGATAATATCGATAACCACAAAAAGTTCAATGGCTCTTTTTATATTTAAAATACATTTTGATAGGAATATAGCAAGCAATAAAAATTCACAACTACACACATTAAGATTAATTTATCAAACCTAGTGCAGCATTCTTACTCAAAGTTTTAAACTGAAAAGTTTAAAGTGGTTTTACGTGTAACCCTTGTGAACTTTCACTTAACCGAACAAATTGAATTTGGTTCATTGAATGTGTCGTGAGTGCTCTCAGAGGGGGTTTTGCAGGAATTTACATTCCGCTGTGTAAACAAACCAACCACTGGTGTTCGTCTCATACTAATTTATAAATTTATCCGCCATAAAAGATGACAGCTTTCCTGGAATTTCGTATAAATGTTGTCACAAGGAATCCTGATTAAGTACATTTTTTTCATTGAGATAATTTTACTTAACAGAAATGTTCAATGATCCAACATAGAGAATTTTATTCACGTATATTTAATATCACTATATGCATATGTATTTAATTGCTTCTTTGTTATTGCCGTTTGATGGATTTATTATTTATTGTAGGTGTTACAATTGTCAACTATAAGTTTAATGAAATCCCAAAATTTATGTATTTTATATGCTTGAATTGAAATGATAAAATAGAGAATCTGTAATAAGTTTAGATATTATTGTTTCCTTATGCTCAAAGATCCTTATGCCCTCCATAAAGGTTTAAACTATTGATAGACTAAAACAGTTTTTTCTTAGTTATAATAAATTACTTTAACCTTTTGTACAATCCAACAGATAAAAATGGAGCTAAATGATTTAAGTTTACAAACTATATAAACATTAGTGATAATGAGTTGCTAAAACAGAAGTGGCATTCAATGTACTGTACAACATAAGTTTAATAACACAAGAACAAACTAATAGAACTACCAATGAAACTAAACTATTGAATTGAGATGGGAAATTTGTTGAGTAAAATATTAGGAGGATTAATGAGGATATGTATTTGATACAGAAAAAAGGTTTTTGTATTAAAACATAAATTAATAATTATTATGTTAATTTACGTAACGAATTTTCTATCGGTTATATTTGCGTCTTTTTTAGCAAATTACTCCATAGGGAAGTAGCTATTACCGTAGGTGGCACGACAAGACCTAGGTCCGGGACCGATTTACTTTTTCATTTCGATGTCCTCAGAGGCCAAAAACACTATTTGTTTAAAATATTATGTATACTGTATATTATGCTTGTTTGTGTTCGTGCGTGAACACGATAACTCGAGTAATCTTTGTCAAATTTTGATGAAATTTGGCTTGAAGGTGTAGGCAGGAATAAACTTGAATGAGTTTGCGAACCAGCATGATCGACGATGGGAACGGGGTACTTTAGTGTTTCGAAATTTTCAAAATTGTTTTTTTCTAATCTTACACCCCAAAACATAGAAATGCCAAATTTCCATCAAGACCATCTTGTAAAGCTAAAAAACACACAATTTTGTATATTGAAGTGTTGTTGTACAATGGAAGGTTACATAGAACACTAAAAAGGGTGTGCAATTAAATTTACCATGTTTTTCTTAACTGTTGCAGTTAGAATGTTTATAAGTATATTATATTGATAACATTTGACAAATTCATTTATTTCGACCTATACTATTACTAAATGGTCAAAATAACACTTTTGAATCTCCCTGTAGCAGCAAGCCTATGTACTCGTTTAATCTAATGGCATTTAAATTGGGAATAACTGCGGTTTTACTGCAGTGGGGGCATTCTTAAGGATGCCATTTTAACATAATATGGCATCCAAAAAAGCATTTATCTAATACATGGTACATGGCATTTGACTAATGATTTCAATTAAATAATTTATTTTATGTAATCTATCAACCAATTTTACGTATCCTAGTACATAACAAGAAGCCACTGCCATGATTGGAGCTAGATAATTTCCGTAAAACAAGCAAAGTCGGTTTGAAGCTAACACGCTTTGATTGCGTGGTTAATCGATTTTCAATCAGTGATGAAGATTCAACAACCACCGAGTAATCTGATTTCTATGATTACCGCGAGGGCGAATGGTGCATTTTGATTACATTGAATCGACGAAAATTGGAATCGTTTGACGATTCGATACCCACAGTGTAGCTTTTAATGGTGTGTGCTGTATAAAGGTTGAATCTGAATCGTAAAATGGTTCGAGGATGGTCGAATTGTATGTAGTAATTGTATTTTGGTAGGTGAAGTTACATCATATTCCTAAAAAATTATTTTGTGAAATAATTTTTTGGGAGATACTTGCCAATATACTTTTAGGAGATATTATTAAATATTAGCTTGCTCCCATAATGGTTAGCCCATGATAGTTGTGTAAGGTGAGTCGGTGGCTCAGTCGGTAGCGTCACGACTTCGGACCCAAGGCAGTGATGTCAAGGGTTCGTATCCTGGTCACTGCCGCAAACATTTTATCACTACAGTTCACCTTTGTCCTGCACCGGCTCACCCCTCGCTTTGCTGAATACGCTCCACGCACGGGCAGTTAGTCTATGTGGACGGGTAAATGTAAGGTTTGAGGAGGCCGCCACATTTTTTTAAATAAATATATAAAATAAATAAATAAAACGCTGGTATTGTACTAGGCATCTCTGAAGATAAAGGTTCAACAAACTAATGTATTTTTCTTTCAGTGAATACATGTTCTTATCATCTTAACACATCACTAATAAAAAAGTCCACTTGTGCTAATTAGTGTATACAAAGTTGTAGTGATACAGCCATACTGAAACACTAGTGCAATACAATTTACTGACAACTGTTACAAGAGAAGACAACATAATTTATTGTTTCCACGATAATTGCCTGCATTCAACTGAACGTAAATCAAGCTGTTACAACATTGTAGTTTATAACTTCAAGCTACTATTTGTCCTCTTGTCGAGTACAATTCTGATACACTTGATTTGCACTGCATTCAGTAATAAAGAGATTCAATCAAAAGTCAAATTGTTGCTATATCAGAAACATGTATGTTTATATATACAGGATGGCTGGTCATTAGTTTTACAAACACTTGTTGGTGCAATTACAAAGTAAATTAAGTTTGATGACGAATATAAGAGGTCCCAAGTCTAAAAATTATCTTCCGAACGAATTATTAAGGTTTTGAAAAAACAACCATGTTTTAGACACAATACAGCAATATCTCATTTACCTGTAAATGTATTTGAGAAAATGACGTAATTATCGTGTTCAACATTAAATTTTGAATAAGAATAATATAAAATGATGGAGGATAAATAGTAAAAACTCGATTGCAAACAGTTCAAACGATTGAAATTGAGGTCTATGATGACGATTTGTAAAATATAGGTCAATTGCATAATCCCTGTATACAAGAAGGTAGCAAAATATGTTGAATACTTGCCCTATTTTATAAGTTTTCCACCATATGCTACACTTTTAAGCTTAAGATCTGCTTATGTTCACTTTCGCATGTATTCAGCAAAACTTGTATTTTTGTTTCAGTTTAAACATTAAATACAGTAAAATAATTCCCTGTTTTCCAATATTTCTAGTAGCATGTAAGGCGGATCAATTATTGTTAACTTAATAAAGTCTGGGTTTATATCAAAATGTTGAAGAACTATCAATGGGTATAATGATAAATAACAAGTATTAACATTGTTTTCAATTAAAAATGTTTAACGCTTATCGTTTTATATTTAACGGTTTTGCAACGGTTGTAATTGGTATGTAAAAATACCTTTAAAATGAGGTTAAAATAAATGTAATGTTTATTTGTCTTTTAATCAAACACGATTTTTAGCTTTCTTCCATAAAGATATAATATTTATAGATTTATTACATGAAGTATAAAATGCAGTATAAAATTACGCTTAAGAGATTTACGTAATGGTAAAACAGTGAACCAAACTAAAGTAAAGTAATCCGCTGGATATTTAACACGCCAAACAATTCATGGAATGCGTTGGCCAGAGATGTAAAATATTAAACATTAAATTATCGCACACTGTTGTAAGCAGAGTTTTATTAGTTGTTGCCATTGGTTTTTAGTCCATTTTTCAAAATAATGATGTATAACACTAAATCAGTTAATGTGTAATCCGTATACTATTAACGCTTTCAAAATCGTAAAATGTTTGTTTCCACACAGATTTTGCTCGATTATTTACGAAACAGTTGGCGTTTTTTTTTTTTTTTTTTCCAGGTACTAGAGGCTTAAGAAATCCGTGTTTATCACATAAGAAATTGTGTTAGGTACACATAATCAAAAGATTTTGAAAGACCAGACTATGTTCTTCATGTTCCCTTCTTACTCCCTCTTAATTTATAATATTTTCTAGTTTAATTTACAGTTTACTCTATTTTGATTATTTGCAAGGATGCCCCTTTTAAAAACTTAACTTATTGTTTATGATTTATTTAGTTTAGGATCGTTAGTTGAGCTCATTAAATTCAGTAATGTTTTTTTAATGAATTAATTAACAGTCGAATTAAAGGCATAATTTTACACCATCATAGTTAAGTCATTATTTAACATTTTTATTTCAGGAAGGCCTTGATTTTTCTTCATTTTGCCTGGTTTCTTAATTAATTAAAATCTTAAGGACTTGAATGCTTTTACCTTTTTATCCTCCCTTTTTAATGCTTAATGCTTTAATTTTCGTTTTCAGAATTAATGTTATACTATTTCTGGGGCAACACAGTTTTATGATATGATTAAAATCCCCTTAAATCTTAAAAACAAAAACGTTGCAGTTAAAACAAAAAATTCATTTCATATTTTATGTACATAAAAAAAATATTCAGTCACAAATAAACTGGGGAGGAAATAACTTAAAAGCATTTAAAATTGACGTTTCATATCTACGATTGCTACAAATTATATTTTAAATAACACCCACATGAAGAAAATCCTAAGCTGCAATAAGAAAGAAAAATATGAAATTGGCTTATGGAACAGTATCTCAGTAAATATCAATAGCATAAACATCCCAGAAGATTACAATTGTCTCGTACTTTACGAGATCGCATTGCAATACGCGTTTCCCGCATGAAATATGATTCCAGTTATTGTTTTGTATAATTTTCTACTCTTCGAAAATGTAAAACATTTTTCAGCGATGGTTATATTCTACGTTGAGATACTTCTTTGATATTATGTTAATAGTGTCTAAAAGGAACGGTATGTATTTACCTTAAATTTTACCTTTTGGAACGATACCATACGGTTTTTGAATCAATACTTTAATAGAAAAATATGTATTGTATTGGAAATAAATGCATTTTAATAAATGTATAACAGAATCATAATATTCATACTTTAACATTTTTTCAGCAGTTTATAGGTCTCTTTCTTCATAAGGACTATTTATGGTAACCATATGACTTTGTCAGCCATGGGTGAACTTTAATTAAATATTTTTGTCTCGAAACTATTTAATATTTGCGTTAAAACTAATTTGTATTGTGGAATGGTAAAGAGTTCTTTACATTTAGGATTTATTAATTAATAATTAAACTGATAGATTAATCAGTGCATGGATAAAAACCCAACTCGTTTTACCATTAGTCTTTAAAAAATGGTTATCAAACAAATACTTGTAATTTTACAGCATTTTATTTATTAGTAAGAAATATTCAGACTTTTGAACTATTTAAAAAATATAGACGTCAATTTGTTAATATTGTTTACATTGATAAAACAGCGCGTCTTCAGGAGTTTGGAACATTTATCAATGTCCGAGTCATATGGTTCGATGCACCCTTTCCATCCATCCACTAATGTTTCCTCCGGGCGAAATCCGCTTTTCGTTTTTACTATGCATCTGTAATTTACCAGGAAAATTATAAATATATAAATAAACAGGGTGTCCCGCAACTCTCTACCAATATTTTAGAGCATTGTTCCTCGAAAAGAAACACATCTTAATATAACATTTAAATTGTCCCTAATTCCTAAGTTGTGTGAGTAACTGCTATTTTTTCATTCACTTATTTTTTTTTCTAAAAACAGGTTGGACAAACGAAATTGAAACTTTGCACAATCATGTATTAATTAACTAGACATAGTTATAAAAAATATAAAAGATTTCCAATTAAAAAACATGGTGGCCAATTACAATTTTTTTTTTTTTACATTTGTAATCATGATTTTTTTGAAGCAGAGAGGAAAAAACTACTATTTTTTGTACGCTGTTCAGACCATATCAGAACATTGCTGCTGGCCAAACAAAGGCAGCTGTATTTATGTATTATTTTATTGAAACTTAACAGTTCAGTAAGTGACAACTAAATACTACCAGGTCATCAATATTTATTAGTAAACAATATTTTGTAATATATTCAAAAAAGTTGAATCAAAAAGGTTAACATGATGTTGTTTCAATAATGATGAGTTTATTTGTAAAGTCATCATGTTTAATGGTTTTAGGTTAAATTTAATCAATCTTTTAAATTAGTCCAGTAAATAGAGGTGTGTTAACTTACAAACGGTCCGGTAAGTCTAAATTTTTTATATGTTGTCTAGGATGGTAAGTAGGTGTTTAAAATGAAAAATGCACAATTCTCCACCCTCCGCGCCCGCCGCCATATTGAAAAATCGATAAAATCTCTACTTTCTAGAGATTTTCGCCTATATCTCCGTTTTGGTGCGTTTTAGCGAAATATATGTAACGTAAATGTTGTAGACAATTAAATCTCCTATAATATAAGTATAACAATTTGGTTCTAAGACTTATGGTTACGAAAATATTTAAATTTTTATACAATAAAACATCAATTTTTTTGTTATTTTGACAAATCTCTATTAGTCCAAGCAAACTAAAAAAAACTGACACAGGGAACGTTAAAAAAATTGCAAGAAAACGTTTCATGGTTTTATTTTGTAGTGTTGGGTCTGCAGAGTGACATACTAAAAAAAAGTTGCCAAAAATCGGTCTTCAGAAAACCCCCTAAAATCACGATAAAAAATGGCGGCTTTTCTCAACATTGGACAAATTTGAAAAAAATATACAACATGCATATTTTATTCAAAATTTTGTGAGATATTGACTTGGGACGACCACCGAAGTTTATTGGGTGGTTAGTACTTCATTTACATGGGGAACTCATTTTTGGCCGCCATCTTGGATCCTCCATATTGGATATAAATAAAGATAATTAAATGCAATGATAACGTTGTGACACATCATTATAAACCAGATTTTCACGCTGATTTCAATGCCGAAATCCGTTTTTAAATATCTGTTTACGTTTTTAAGATGTCACTTTTAGTATGTCACTCTGCAGACCCATCACTACAAAATAAAACCATAAAACGTTTTCTTGCAATTTTTTAACGTTCCCTGTGTCAGTTTCTTTAATTTGCTTGGACTAATAGAGATTTGTCAAAATAACAAATAAAATTGACGTTTTATTGTACAAAAATTTAAAAATTTTCGTATCCATAAGTTTTAGAACCAAATTCTACTTATATTATAGGAAATTTAATTGTCTACAACATTGCAATTACATATTTTTCGCTAAAACGCACCAAAACGGAGATATAGGCGAAAATCTCTAGAAAGTACAGAATTTTTCGTTTTTTCAATATGGCGGCGGGCACGGAGGGTGGAGAATTGTGCATTTTGCGGTTTTAACATCTACTTACCATCCTAGACAACATTTAAAAAATTTAGACTTACCGGACCGTTTGTAAGTTAACCCCCCTATTTTTGTCTCTATTTACTGGACTAAATTAAAAATACACATTAGTGATAAAAGATATCTTTCTTAGGTCACGATTTTAAATTAGTAGTAGATAATATACACCATTGAAGATGTATATTTGTTTCGAAACCATATACTGTATATTTGCAAAAAAATGTAAATTGTGGTTATTTCACACTATTCTAAACCTATTTATATTTATAATTCCCTCGAATTGTTTATCATAACTATAAAAGGGTAACGCTCTTTCCTTTGGTTCAACTAGAAGAGATATTTTGTATCACTAAAACATTCTTATCATCATCATATAACGATATATTGAAAGAAAAATCTTTCAAATAGATCCGTGATGTGTTGGCCCGTCCTACGTACAAGAATTGAGTAGTCAACTAAAACAGAAGCTGTGTTAATATTTCCATTTCTAATTCAATGAAAGTTTATGCAACAAAAAAATTTATTGTAAAGTATCTTACTTATTTCCTATAATCAATGGCAAAATCACAGAAAAATGAACTAACCTGATAGTGTTCTATAGAATATTTTTATATTCAAGCAGCTGTTAGTTAAAACAAATTATATTTCACTAAGAGAAACTAAAATTTCAAAGAAAAGAATTTAAAAGAAAGAAAATCTAGCATTTTACTAATGTATATTAAAATAGTCTGTTATCCTCGTATCCATGAGTATAGCATTACACATAGTATAAATAAGTCGACATTATGCATGTCATTATTATCCAAATACTGAATTTGTGTCACACAGGCTTAATGTTTACAGCTGTTACGTTAAGCAAATGGCATTATAGCAAAAGCTAGTGTAGAATGTTAGCGTCGGCTGCTAGAACTTTTAAAAATTTAAACTTATTTTCTAAAAAACTAAAAGCCTAAACTAAAATTATGGCTTCGGCATTCCCTAGTATTCAAAATTACCTTTCTTTCAACACAAAAATCATGAAAATCCGTCAAGTGGTTGATTCAGAATCGTGAAATAAAAAAAAACCCTGTCATGTTTTAATATATAAGATAGGAAACTAACTATTGTAGTTGTTAAATCATTACTAAAGGTAAACAGTTTAGCTAGCAAGCGGAAAGCATGCAACTGGTTGGAATATAAATGGTGGTTAAAAGCTGTTTAGTTTAATATTGTTCCTCCTAAACGTTGCTTGCTTAATTCTGCTCTCTATTGAATGTGTCTTTAGTAAATAGGTTTGTTCGTTATTTTGTATAGTAGGTAGTGGTACAGGATCGTATACTACAACTAATAAAATATAAGAAAATAAAAATTTTACTTAGAATTGTTAACACATTTTCGTTGGGTAGTAAAATAAAAAAAAACTGATTTGCCAATATTATTTTACAGCTTATATTGCTTTGTGCAATTTATTTTTTATATTTGGATTTGTGATTAAATACTTTGCAGTACTCATAAACTATTATACTTTCTTGCTCATCAGTTTATGTTCAAGTGAAGCAAGTGGAATAATACTACTTGTACATTTATTCTAAATTTGTTAGTCATACTTTGTGTTCATACTACCGTTCAGAAGCTCAACTTCATAGATATTTGACTACTGAAATACATTGAGATAAGTAACCCGTTAATCTAGAGAATATGCCTGGAAAACATTGTATTTAAATTGTTAAAGTTGTGTTAACCATGTTAAAATTTACAAAAATGTGGTGAATACCCATTCCAATTTTTTAAGTGTAATACAATTTCAATATATATATATATTCATACATAAACATTCCCTTATTTTAAGATAAACAATTGATTCTGGTCATAGATATCATTTTCAATACACCGTCAAATCAGAACAAAAAAGTCAACATTGCATACTTGGGATAGTTTGGTATTCAACAAAAACACAAAGTGTTGTTACTGTATAAAATAACAACAGCAAAGTAACAGTACCAGTAACAATACCAATGGGGTTGATAATGACGAATACAAAAATAACAACGAAGTACTCTTCTCTAAAACTCATTTCAACCAAGTTTACAAATTCTCCCGTAAAATTATCGTTTAAGACTTATTATATCTATTGTAATATAATTTTCACCACACTATCATGTTTTTGGCTGTATTACATACGTTAATTGGTGGCCGAAAGTTACGTTTTGCTGGCGATGCCAGCTGTCCATAATTTGGGGACCGAGCAGGTTTTTACAGGCCGGGGCCGCAAAATCAGCTGTCCGCTTACTTACTTAAAACATGAATGCATTTTAAATACACAATCAAAATCCATAGCATTGCAATAGAATTGTGTTATTGTCACCGTTGCCTAGCAACTATTTATTTTTATTTTGGCTGATTCCTCAAATTATTTCTTCACATAACCTTAAAGTTGTAGTTGTGTTGACTATCAGTGTGCATTATTATAGTGGTGAATAGTGGTAATAGGGTAAAGTGTGGTGAAAAATAGTGTTCGTACCACGGACCGAAATGGTTTTGCAGCTCTCGATCGATTTAAGTTCTCGACTTCGTCTCGAACTTAAAAACTATCTCGAGCCGGCAAAACCTCATTTTCGGCCCTAGGTACGAAATATACTATTGTATCTATGAAAAAGTAAAAAAAAAAAAAAATATTTGTTTACCTGGCAACTTTACAAACAAAACAAAAGGACTCTGCACACATTTCATACTTCATTGTATCAGATAACACTTACGTATATCGTACAACACAAAGCACACACTCAAAGCAAATAGGTAAATAGGATGTAACAATTGAGCTTGTTGTCGCGGGGGGTTCGCTATCACGGTTAAAGTGATTGTATGGGAAATCTCACTGAAAATACATTTATGTGTAAACAGATATACAGTTCCAGTGAATTATGACTTTCGTGTACAAAATATGACTAAAAAAAAACAATTAATGTTATAAAAATATTTAAGTAAATGTTAACAAGAAAACCCTTATAAATGTATTGTATAGGCCTATTTTATTACATAACTAGCAAACCCGTCGCGGCTTCACTCACGAAAATAGTTAAATAAATATTCAAATAAGTAGGGCCTACACTTCTTGATTGTAGGTGTTCCCTTAGTTAATAGTGCAGGTTTAAAAGTATTTATGTGTTCAAATGTAAAGAAATCTTTTCTCCATGGAGGACAACATGGCAACTTTAAAAGCTACTGGGGCAGAGCCCTGATGGAATTTCTTGAAAACGCTTCTTAGTGCACACATTGATTGGAACCTCCATGCCAACTCCTGAGTTTTTATCGCTTGTGTTTTTTTAAGATACAGTGATCAGTGAGTGAATAGTATTTGACTTAGGATGTAGGATATAACAGATATTTGTATGAATAGTTCAAAGCCTATATTTTGGTTTAGCGAATTCCCCATACAGGGAATAACCTATTACCGTAGGTATTAACCATAGGACCCGGGACCGATTTCCTTTTCTCATTCCAATAAAATTAGGTACAAACGTTTAAACCGACTTTGATTGAAACGAGTTCGTAAACCAGCATGATCTGTTATGGGAACGGAGTTTTATGGGTAAAAGGTAGGGGTTCCCATTAATGACTCTCTTAAAGGGATTTTTTTGCAATTCCTATAGAGTGATGCGTTTTGTACTAGTGCTCATGAAACGATTCAGTGATTCTTGCTATCACATTGTGTAGACGATTTAGCAAGCTTACATTGACATATTCTCTTAGGCGCGCACAAACATGTGATATTTGGTTATTTTGTATTAGATTTTTAATATTCAGGCCTCATTACGTTTGTCTATAAATTGCCAACAAAAAATACTCTTCTATTTAATTAATATTCACAATTTATGGTTATTTTATAGTCATCCTTGTAAAAAGATTTAAATGTCAACCTTTTTGACTGTAGAATTTTGAGTATGAAACTTTTCAGCTACTTTAAAAAACGGTCGTAGGTAAAATATTTAACCAAACAAATGTTATGGACAAAACGTTAAACGCTGAATACAATAACTAAGGCGTTGTTTAATATCTTACCAACCAAAACATCCAAGGGAAATTTTATTCCACACTCATTTTCAATTTTCAATATAAATATTAATTTCGCAATGGTATAGTAGAATTGAATATTAAATGCCGTGTAATTTAAATAATAATATTTTACTACAGTGGTGCCATTTTTTTTGTAAACCGCAGTGTTTCCATAAAAACTTAGGTTTTCGCTAAAATCTGCTTATGAAGATATAATTATTTTATCTTCTACTATTCAGTTGAAATCAAACCATGTTTTAATAGTTTTGATATGTTAAAAATAATAAATAGTCTAATTTGTTTAGAAAACTTACTCAAACATATGTACAGTATTACATAATCTAGTTTATTACGTTTTAATTTTTTCAGAAGCTATAACTTTGCACACGCCTTTATTGTAAAGTTAACTTCTTACACTTGGCATTAAAAAAATAAACCTTAAAATTATCGACAGTAATAGTACAGTATTGTGTTTGTTAAACATTTTACCTCAATGACAGGTAGACTAAAAAGGTAAAATTCTTTAAAATGTAAAAGTTTAATAACATCATGTACAAGAGTTTTTGCTTTGAATTTACAATCCTGTATATTAAGGAAATTATAACAAAAACATTTTGATTTTGAAAAATCGTGAAATATTTCTTGTCAGGTTAACACCTCAATTCTTTCATTTTTAACATAATAATTATAATTTAATAAGTTTTGAGTCAAACAACAGTTTAAAATTCTAAAGCAATAAGAAGGATTAAACCAACCACTTTTATAAACGATTGACATAGTCTCTGACGCGGAAGTAAGCAAAAATCATTACCAAACGATTTTGAAGTTCTATCTTTACCCAGTTGTTGGTCCAAAAGTATTTGTTCTTACACTGTAACTAAAATGAGGCTATTTAAACCTTTCAGAATTGTACCCTGGAAAAAACAGTAGAAGAGAGGATGAAAAATTCCCATTCAATGATTTATTTAGCTATGCTGTGACGCTAAAAGCACATTGCGGATAGCGCGGTCAAATGAAAAGTCCTACATCACTTTAACATTCCAATGAGAGATTTTGAATGAAGCAGGCTATCAAATGAAATTTTTTAAGCCTCGAACTCATAAATAAAAACACTTTTTATTTATTTTTTCTATTTTTTATTTTATGCCTAACCATAATGTGGCACCAACACTAAAGGTGCTATTTGTATATATTGTATAGTATGTTAGTAACTACTAAACATGTATTCCTATGCCAATAGTCGGTAATAAAAGATTATTTAATCGTAAAATAATATGAGAGTATTGAAAAAGGTTTTATGGACATCGGATTATGTAACTAATTTATACTACTGTTTTTCAGACATTTGTTACTTATGTAATTGCCTAGGATGTAAAATTATATGAATACATTACATTATTGATTTGATTTTTAGAGCAGAGAAATTATATTCATTTACATTTGTTATTGTATTCTTAATTTGAGAAAGTAAATTTACATAACAGTTAATTAATGATATCTTGCTATAGTGCACTATTCAAGTAACATTGCTATTTTTTTATTGCATCTCAGCTTAATTAATGTAAATCAAGGCCTTAAGATTTTTAAGAAATGTTTAGTTATGTAAACGAAATCCCAATATTTTTACACTTAGAATTTTTTTGTTATATTTGGTATGTAAAGCAAATATTAAACATGAACAAATATTTTCAACAGTCAAGTTATATATTTAAATTGTTTAATAAATAAAAGTAAAAATGTGTTAATTACGCATTTACAGATTAGTGGTATAAAAAAATATTATGATGACAATATGGAATTACTATAAAAGCTATGTTTGACATGCCAAACACATGTTGCAAGAAATTAATTCAAGACAGTATCTTTAAGTCGCGAATCCTTAAGATCCCATTGGAAACAAAGCAAACATATATCAATGTTTTTCTCTTAAAAGTGACACCTATTTTTGTCTATCATTCTTACACGTCGTATACATATTGAGTTATTATTTGTATACTCTTAATACTCACAATGAGCTACAAGTATACAATCCTTGAGAGCGCTACATTAGGTATTCCGCACGATCCCACAAACTCCCACCACGACAGCACAACACAGACTGATCGTTTGATCCTCTCCCCCCAACTGGTAGCCCTGTCTGTCTACGCGCATTCGCAACATTGTTGCCAACTCAAATTTCCACAGAAAAAAAATCCCATGGGAAACCCTTTCCTTTAAAAAGTTTCAAGTATACTCAAACGCTTACATTTTTTTTTGTAAGTTAATGTAGATGAGTTGTTGGCCCGTCCTACGTACTGGAATCGAATAGTCAATTAAAACTCTGAATATAATTCAGAACAGCTAGCTTACACGCAAAAAGGCAAATTCTGACAGTTTTAATCGGTAAAGTCTTTTTGGACAAAAATGTCATGTGACTACATATTTCTTTAATCCGATTAAAGCCCTAGAGAATATTCATGTTTAATCTTAAAATTTTACAATGAAATATGAATTGCGTCGATTTTAAAAGCCTCGAAGTGAGATTGGTGGTTGAACACACACTGGTTTTGAGTAGCTTTATGCCACCTTCCTTTGCATACTATCACTTACCGTACCTAATTTTCTCTCCGTGGCCACTGAAACCTCAAGAGGATTCTGGCCTCCTATTATCTTCTATTCCTGCCTCGTCACTATTGGTCTTTTCACCAAATTCTAGGTCTTCAAAGTCTACCTTGTGGTACTCATTGGAATATACTTTTGAAAGTTGATGTATCTTCTCTTCACCAAGCAAAGCCTGTCCATCCGAGCTTTTTTCCTTTGGAAAGCATCCCTATATCTGGGTGTGTAGACATTTTTCTTAGCTCTCTGTTCTTGCGTATAAAAAATTGAAGATTTTATAAATACATATAAAAAAATACACATTTTTTTATTGTATTTAGAGTTTAAAATTTTTCATTGAACTACACCATGTTCGTAAATATTGAATAGATATACTGTAATATCACGATTTTTAGTTGTAAAATGAGGAAGAACTAGTGCAATATGTTCATTAACCTTGAATTTTAATCTCTACATCTCTCATCTACTTAATTTTACTCATATAAATCATAATAACTTAGTAATTCTTTATTTGGTCTTTTTGAACTTGGTGTCGTTTAATAGATAATTTTAAATGCTATATACAAGTATGTATGACATTCTCTTATTCACTAAATAATATTTATCATCATTTGATAACTTAAAATATACAAAAATTTTAATCGCCACCATTTAGTCATTTTTGATTGAACAACAATAATTTGTTGTCCCAACAAAGTTATTTTCGAACCTTGACGTGTGTATCGAGTTCCATTGAGATCGGTTTGAACAATTCAAGGGAAAAATGTTTATGTAAAACCTACAAAGTAGTAGATATCTGGCTAAAGAAAATAATTGTTGAAACATATTTTCTTGGTTTTCTTTACCCGTAGTACAATTTCCTGGAGTTTGTCCGTTAATTTTGGGACACACAGCTATTGTGATACTGAATATAAAATTATGTAAAATACTAAGATAGAGTTTAGAACATAAGTTTAATAAAATTAAGCAATTTTGCTCTAGCCAGAAAAATAAACAAATGTTATTTCGTATTCAATACTCAAAGAAAAAGTTTATCATCAGAATAAAAAGTCCCGTTCCAGGGAAACTTTCCCCACCCCTGCATCACTGGCGCTTCCTCCCTTCCCTCCATTACTCACAGATTTCCACCTGGGGTAGTTTTTTCGCGGTTGCACAACCCGGGTTTATGAAGCTTACATGTGTTTTGCGCCCTTTCCTACTTCCTGGGCTTAGTCGTTCTTTGGCAGCGAAATGTTTGCCCTTTTATCCCTTTGTTGTTTTTGTCCCTTGTCCCTTGAATCGGGCTTAGATTGTTTGATTTATAACTCAACCATGAGATAAGGTGTTTTTCAGGAAAGGTGTAAACTGTTGGTCTCTAGGTTTATAAGTTTATACATCGTTGTATCGTTAAAAAATATTTTAACTATATATTTAAATAAAAAAATAATGTTTTATAATTAATATACAAAAAATATATTGTATACTAAATATTCAATTGTTTTACAATAAATATAAAAAAAATTTATGCAAAATATAAAAAAAATTAAATATTTTATAAAAAAAAAAAAATACTTTTATGTTTAATGCTAAATATTTAAAAAAAATATTTTAATGTCTTATAAAAATTTACAAATTACGTTTTAGCCTGGATAGTGAAGAGGATTAAATTATTTAATTCAAAAAATATTTTAAGTAATGGGAAGGTTGGGCTTATCCTTTTAATGTTCAAGTTTTTCTTACTACTCCAGTAGTTACCTGGTGGTATCCTCCTGATTTTCAATTAAATATTTCATTAAATGATTAAAAATATTCTTTTTTCTTTACTATACACTCCACTATAAAATGCGTGCTTATATCACATTTTGAAGATGATCCAAAAAAATAATAATCAACAAATAAAAAAGATTTTTAAATATCACGAATCATTAGCTGAAACTATAACAAAATAGATCGTTGTAAAAAAAGCTTTGTATAACTCCGATTTTGTTTTTAAGCCCAACTAAGCCTCAGGCATATTCAGTACAAACCATAGCTCTTACGTTATCAAATAGGCCAAAGGGACAATAACCGTTTGCGTTCATATCCACTCATACATAGATAGACCTACAGTTGAAGTTTTGTGTACTCATTGATACACACACAGGACAACAATTGTAGCTGTGTCCTATTTCAACAACATTTTCATATACTCGTGTTTCGATTGAAATATAAATGTCATACATGCAATATTATTATGTAAAATATATAAAAGTATCCATAAAACTGCTGTACAACCTTTTTCATTGCTGAGAACTTATCTGTTAGGATTTTCCCCTCAATTATGCGTTTTATTGTGTTACCTTTAATTCAATATGTTTAGTGTGAGACTGATGGCATGCAATGATTAAAATCATTTATTGCAATTAAATTATTATAGTATATTTCGTTCCAAGGGCCGAAAATGAGGTTTTGCCGGCTCGAGATAGTTTTTAAGTTCGAGACGAAGTCGAGAACTTAAATCGATCGAGAGCTGCAAAACCATTTCGGTCCGTGGTACGAACGCTATTTTTCACCACACTATACCCTATTACCACTACTCACCACTATAATAATGCACACTGATAGTCAACACAACTACAACTTTAAGGTTAAGAAATAATTTGAGGAATCAGCAAAAATATAAATAAATAGTTGCCAGGCAACGGTGACAATAACACAATTCTATATTGCAATACTATGGATTTTGATTGTGTATTTAAAACGCATTCATGTTCGAAGTAAGTTAGCGGACAGCTGATTTTGCGGCCCCGGCCTGTAAAAACCTGCTTGGTCCCCAAATTGGTGACAGCTGGCATGGCCAGCAAAACGTAACTTTCAGCCACCAATTAACGTATGTAATACAGCCAAAAACATCATAGTGTGGTGAAAATATATTTAAGTTAATTATTTATGATTTCATTAATATAGATAATTCAGTAAATTAACCTATTCCATGGAATGTTTGCATATGTTTTAGAATAATGGAACAGTATCAACATTCTTAATTTAGTTAAAAATCACGTAAACGTCATAGATTAATTTATAAGTGCAATATTATGGCGCTTATAATGTTGACAAAAGCTTAACTGCAATAATCACGTAGACTGAACATTAAAATAACTGCTATTGAAATGAGAAACCATTTATGTAAAATATCACGTTTACGTGGTGTACCCGATAATAGTTCACAATAACGTTAAATGACTGTTAAACAATGATCATTTGGTTTTAAAGGTTCCATATTCTACAAAAATATTCAATTTTCTGATATTTATATGTGATTAAACTAGCAATATCGACTTTTAAATCTAAAATTATTATTATATTTCTAGTAAGTGTTACGATTATGCAATTGTGGTGACCAAACAAGAATCTATTAATAGTACAAAATTATGTAATTGCGATTGGAAAACATTATCTAGTTGTTTGTGAAGCAGTTAATTATTGTAAATACATTACAGTTAACATGCAAATTTAATAAACTAAGACTAACTTTTTTGTAGTGCTATTAAGAGTTTCCAACAAAACAAACGGTATAATAAAAGAAAGTGAGTATTTTCTACCATAAGAACAAATTAGAATTTACTTTTTTTCTTATACAATAAAGTTAAGATCATAATAACGGTAAATATAAAAATAACTTCTAATGTATTATTTGCGAATATCCCACATAGGGAATGATTAGCTATTACCGGAGATCTCATGGTAACAATTTCGGGACCGACTTAATTTTTCGTTTTAAGATTCCCAGAGACCAGAAACTCCAATTGCACAAATTCATAAATATATATATGAAATTAAAAAGAAAGAAAAAGGGTAGGCCTACTTATATTTACTAAAATTATATTTATATATGCGTTCGTTAGCACGATAACTGGAGTAAAAAAGGTCTGATTTTAATTATATTTGTTAAAAACGAGGAGAAAATTCAGACGCATAACTGAACAAAATGTTTGCGAATCTACCATTAGTATTGAATTCTCATTTCAATATCAATTTTCATTTCTACTTCAGTATCTGCATTTGACAGAACAATTCGTCCTCCCCCTTACTGTCTTCCCATTTAGTAGAATTATTCGAAATCCCTCTATTTATAAGAGCTTAGTACAAGAACATTTATGCTAATGAATTATATTTTAAGATAGAACTGTTCAATTGTATCTGATAACTGATTTTATAGAGAAATTTTGCATTTTAAGTAAACATATTAATGGTTTATTTAAGAGCATGCTTAAATCCCGTTGTGCAACTATTATCACCATATTAATAAGCTAATAGCTATTACCTTTATTCACTTAATTTCATTAAATCTACCACCTTTCTTTAGAGTATAATAAACCCAAGTGATGGATAAATATATCCTTAATTAGGGTGGGAAAATACATAATGGGTAATTGATAGATCATAATACATTATCTAATTCTAACATATATTCATTAAACCATCTAGCAAAATTGATTTTTGAGATTAAAGACATATTGTTTCTACGGATTACCTCTATTAAATCTTATACCTAAAAAGAACATTGTGAAATGAGCCTCATCTAGAATTTGTGGCTATTAAACATTCATTTTCAATTCGATCTGTTCATACCTTGATGGTTAGGTCAAACATTAATTATGTTAACGTTTTGAATTAGTACTAAATCTTCTTTCGATAGTTAAAAGTAAACTTTTAACGAAGCATACATCGGTGACTCATTCAAACTAAGTTTTTTAGAATCAAAATAGCTAGGATTTCATATTGAGAATTTAATCTGTACTGTAAGAATGATCAAAGGTTCATATTGATCCATCTATATACTAATATAATGCATGCTTTGTAGTGGGTTGGGTGATAGTTGGCTATGTAGGTCATGTGGTAAGCCAATGTAGACCTCAGGCTAATCTATTGCCATTGACAATTAGGACTGATATGGCATCCTTCACTGATTTGTGGATTGATTATGCGGAATGCTAAACAGGTTATTGGTTGATTAGTAACTTCTTACTTTAGAAAAATCCATAATATTATGTAGTAAATATAATTTAAATATGAAATGAAATGTGTTTTATTGTACAATTTGGAAACATTACACAATGATACATACTTATGTGCACACAAAAACAATGGTTACTAAACCGACTGTTTGGTTGACACATTCATTTATGTTTTAAATAAATAACATAAAGTAACTCCTTGACAAAAATACTGAAAATAAAATAATAAACTTAACATAAAATACATTTTTTTACATTAACAGATCTATCTATAAACAGAATTGATAACAAAAGTCACAAACAAGGAAAAAATACTTTTTGAGATTACTTGCTTTTTTCAGTTGTCTAAAAGTTAAACTCCTGTATTAGATCCCATCTTACACTCCAAGCATCTCAGCATCTCTTAAAAAAACCACCCAAAGCCCGCCAATCCCTTCCATTTATTAATCAAAGAATTCGTCTTCACTCAAAGATTAAAAATACAACGAAAAACTGAATTTACTTTTAATTCTTTAAATTGACGAATAAAATCCCATACTCTTAAGGGCAGTAAAAACATAGTTAATACAGTTTATATTTTTGATACACGTTTTTTTTTCGCTAGGCACGAGCCTGGGATTGTTTTTCACATATCACTTAGATAAAACCCATTGGTGATTTGGCGGGATTGAGCCCGGGACCTCGGGAACACTAGACCAGCTCGCTCCCCATAGTTTACAGATTGCGCTGACCAGCCAATCTTAACGTTAATTTATTTACATAATAATATTACTAGCTAATACATCGGATCTGTTACTAAATAACATAATTTTCAAATAAAAAATAAATATAATAGGATTATTTGAAAATCCAATAGTTCAAAGAGAATATTTGTAGTAAAAAAAATAAATTATTACCGGAAGGTATATAAAACGCAGTAACGATTAATAAAGGTTTAAAGAACCATTCGCTTGATCAGATATTACCCCTTAAGCCAATATGATTAAGCGGCTCAGTGGTCTATATTAGCAAACCACCGCTACCGATCTCACGGACCCTATTTGAAAAGGGTCACTTATATCCATCGAGTACTGCCTTTACCAATCATAAAATTTTCTTGAAATTCTCTGTTACTTCAGAGATAGATTTTACATAAATAAATTGTTTACGATAAAACTTTTTCAACCCTATTAAATTTCGGGTTATAAAGTGTAACATCAGTAGTATATATCTACAGATAATAATACAGTTAACACCATAGTGTGCAAAATTACTACAGAACATGCTACATTGTGTGACGAGTAGGAATTACTCAACTGTAGAAGTGTAATATTGCATTGTCTAAGCCGCAGTGTATTTGTTATCGAAATATATATATTTTTTTTCTACGCCAGTGGCATTTTATGAGAGAGTCACGAGAGAATAAATGTTTAGTGGATATGCCGGGGATTGAACCCGTCCCTCCTACACCGAAGTCCGAGACGCTAACCACTAGGCTAGCAACCCAACCTAATGGTTCTTTTTAGATTATTCGTGGCAACCCATTAAACTTGAAATTGCATGTAGTATTTTAGGTTTTATAAATATGTTTTGCTAGTAAGCTGTTTGTTATAAATAATGACAAACAAACGCCAACATTACCATGTCCACATATAGTTAAATTTTATCAACTGGAGGATTACAGTTTAACAGCATTTTTGATGGTATTACGATTAGTCGTTATATAAAAACCAATACTAGAGTATCCAAATATAATTAAAACACAAGAAAACATTTTAATAATGTCATTTTACCAATTCTATGTAACTTCACGTAACGGTTCTATACTGTCTTTAGAGAACGATTTCTATAAATTGTCCATAAAAAATATCTTTTTTCGTTTTTAGTGAATTTCCCTATAAAGTAGCTATTACCGTTGGTGGCACGGCAAGACCTAGGCCCGGGACCAATTTACTTTTCATTTTGATGTCCCCAGAGGCCAAAAACACCATTCATTCAAATTTGTATACTGTATATGTATAATATATGATCGTCCGTTAACGCAATAGCTTGAGTAATTTTTGTCTGATTTAGATTAAATTTGGTTTAAATGTGTAATGCAGGATAGACTTGAATAATTTTGCGAACCAGCATGATCAGACCATGGTGACAGGGTTTTACGGTTGGTTTTATGGAAAAAAATCTTTTTTCTCATTTTTGACCCTCAAAACACAAATTTTCCCAATTTCTCACTACAACTGTTTAAAAAGCTTAAAAAACAATTAATTTAGTATATAAAAGTGTTTTTGTACGGTTATAGGTAGTTAAGAAAATTCAAAAAATTGTAAATTTAAAATTTCCATGTTATTATCATGGACAATATTGTAAGATGTCTTAGTTTGCTTCTTAAAGGATAAAGGATATATTTTGATCAAACTTGCAAACTTGGTAAATTTTTTTATTTTATACTAAGCTTTTGATATTTTGCTAAAATACACACTTTATTAGTTTCCTTGTAGCAGCAAACCTAGGCACTTGTTAAATATAATGCTATTTAAATAGATTTGATTTAACATCAATTCAGACAAATGGAAATTCGCCTAGTAGTCTGGATTGGGGTTATTTATGTTTTTTATAGTAAAACTTCATTTTACCATTATACCATTTTTATATGAAAAAAGGTTAACGTAGATATTCATTCGATCCTTGTATTGTCCAATTACTAGTAATCCAATACTGCATGTTGTCTAGTCCAATACAAGTAGCATTAAACACACGTCCAAACTAACAAGACAGAACATAACGTATGTACATTGTAGTTGATTGGACAATGTAGGATATGTGGTAAGCCAATTTAGACCACAAGCCCCATTCATTGACATTGACATTAAGAGTGTGTATTGCAAGTTAACCAGTCCTTTGTTCTAAAGATTTGTCATTTGTTATCTATTGAACATTCTATTTTGAAAATTAATTAAAAATGATTTTATTTTTTTTACTTTAGGTTAACATTTTTTAATGATCCATCCGGAGCATATACATCCGAAACATGAATGAATGCTTTGGGGATTCAACTAGTAATCACAACAACTTTTTGAGTTCTTTTAATAATTCGGTGATAGTTTTTACCTAATACATATTTTTTATTTTTCTTGCCTTACATAGATAGCCGACACACGTTTCGTCAATATTGCAAACTTTATAGCATTGTCCATATAGCATTTGCTTTTTTTAATGTTATAGTTTTGGAACCAGCTTTGTTATGAATGTTTTCTCATTACTCTTCAGATACTAATCCCCACTAAATAAAGTGATTAATCTAAAGCAACATGATTTTGTAGGGCAGCGAAGTATTTTTTTTCCATCTAAAATTCCTTGGAGGCTAGTGGCCATCTTGGATTACTTTCATACAGCAGCCGAAGTATTTACCATCTCAAAATAAATTTTAAATACCACTGTGATTGTAATTTAAATATCTAGTTACTGTGCAATTATAAATTTCTCAGTTTTGCATATTTTTTATGAGTTAGAACATTTATGCTACAAGGATTCTTAAAGCCTTAATTTTTTTCTACACAACAATATTATTGAGAGCACAACAAAATAAAACCATAATCCTAGCCAATTTACCTTCGTTTAGTTTATAATAGTGTTATTTTTTTATTTCCATTTATACATCTTTATCACAGATTAAATAGCAAATACGGATTCATAGCCATGGTCAGCTGCACATCAGTATTATAAATCTGCAAACAAAACTCTGCCAATCACAGTTAACTGGAGTGGATTTGAGGTCTGAACACAAACGATTATAACCCTTTTGACCCATCAATAACGCTAGAGTTTCGGTTTATTCTAGCGTTGTTTTTATCTCATTCAAAGGGTGATGCGTGGATAAGGTATATAAGGTTATAGCGTAAGTTCAAATATTTATTTTTATTTGTGACCAAACGAACTTTAGCGTGAGGCACTTGGGTGTTTTTTTTCTGGTAGGTTTTTCTGGTTAAGGACAAAGTGTTTACACTACCAATGTCCCAAATCCTCAGAGCTACGTGAACGAGATTAGCATTTTGATGCTAGCCGGTGTATTGGCAAATTTAAAATATTTATTAGAAACTCCTTCCTTGGTTAGTAGTCCTTGGAGGCTAGATACCATCTAGGATAATTTCAAACAGCTGCTGAGTTATTTATCGTCCAAAAATAGTTTTTTCAAATACAAAAAATATTATAATTTAAATATCTAGAATACTGTGAGATCACCCTGTATATTGGTAGGCTACATATCGTAGATAAAGATAAGATAAACTTTTCTATGCATGTTTTTACGTCAGGTAAACTTCATGTACTTTGGAGGCAAGACTATTATCGATAGTAGTTTTAAAACATCGTATTACCTACATGCCTAGTCTAGTCAGCACATAAGCCTCTTAAGCATGTTCAATGTTCATACCCCGATACATGCTCTATAATGGTCGAGCTATGTAGGGCAAGTGCTATGCCAATGTATACCTGAGTATCATACAATGGCAACAATGACATAAGGTTCAATATAGCGTCCTTTACTAAACATCCCTTTGTAGTGACTATACAGCTTGTATGTGTTGTGTATTTCATTTTTGTGAATGAACTTAAGTTATTGTCATTTACATGTTAATTTCTAGGTAAAACTAGCAATACAAGTTTTACATTTAATTGTGAAATTGTATAGTTTTTTTAACAATTGTTTTATCTGACACATGCAATAATTTTGATAATTTTATTTTAAATCTCAATAATGACACACTGTTTGAAGAGGCAATACATAACTTAAATTGAATCTCAGAGCTATATTCATTTTACAATTTATTAAAACATGTGGTGTAATTTCACTAAAGAAAAAAAAGGAAAAAAGGACTTATATCATTTTATATTGAGATATTATGTAGATATTTGTTTTACAATATTAGTTTTTTAGTTTTGTATGCCTAACTGTATTAGTGCTTCATCATTAAATTTTTGCACAACAACCTTCTTTATAGCTGTCAATCGTCGGCTAAGCTTTTTCCATTCACTAGCTGAAAGGTGTAGATATAAAGTCAATGCTGAAATGATAGCCAAAATTAAACATCAAATAAAGAAACCACTGAAAAATATACTATCCAACAAGTTATTTAGGGTGCCAAAAAAAACGTTTCATTACTTTAGGATATGTTTGTGATTATGAAAAATTACAACAGTTTACATAAATGTATGGCATAAAATGCACATTTACCCAAATATATCAACCATTTTTAATACGTAACGGTAAAACTGTTTATCTTTGAATGTTTAACTGATCTATATGAATTTTTTTTATGTATTTTAATTGGACCTATCTAAGAAAAATATTAACTTGTTCAAATACAACATTTAAAATGGTGGCAATTTTAATTCGCATAACTTAAATTAGAAGAAACAAGACCTTTATAGTTAAAATGACAAAACTCTCTTGTTTAGAATTTAAATTTTCTATCAACCGACAACAAATTCCAAAAAGACCAAAGAGTTAATAGCTAATATGAATTTTTAGCTGTAAAATGAGGCAAAATAAGTCCGAGCTAGGGGTTCACCTTACTTTGCCTTTTTACAATTATAAAACATCATATTTTACCTATTTGTTATGCGACCGTTTTGATCTTTGTGTCGTTAGAAAATTTGAAATGCTATAAAAACTGTTATAGACATGTTTTTAATAAAATTTGTTGTTTATAATATGAACAGATTTCCAATCATAACAGCGATTAATTGGAAAAAGTAAAAAAATTTAACTTCAGAGATTTTAAACCTAATGTTGCCATATTGTAGAATACAACTAGTTACTTTGTTTGCCTTTTGTATTATTTAATGAGAAATTCCAAGTAAATAATCACAATCGAACCAACTAACATCAAGGGATGATAACTTCGATGTTTCCTAATTCCAATTTCCGCCTATGGTTCAAATTAGCTTGCCACAGCCGTTACCTACCCCGGTAAATTACTTGGTGTTCATTTTTAATTATAATGTATTCCAATTTTGTCATAGAATATGTGTTATGTGTAGAATATAACTCTAGAGATAACAAGCAAATACAAGCACTTTACGAGTGGTTGTTAAAAAAATTACCTACTCGGTTATTTACAGCAGATTTTGTAATGATTATTGTATTGCCACCGTTCATGTATATTGTGTACAAAACGAATAAGGATTAGGGAAAAACTTTGATATATATTTTCATCCCATAAAACTCATCAGTGGTACCAAATAATGTTGTTTCTTCTAATGTACGAATTGTAAATAATAACTACAAAATAACATATGAATATTAGGGAGGCTGGTCTAATGGTAGAGTGCAAGGCTTTGGTGGCCCGATGTCCTGGGTTCAAATCCCATCACCCATCACTAATGGATGTTATTTATGTGATAATGCCGCAACCCACTAGAACTAGCCTGAAGTTACATGGAAAACAAACAAACGTATTATATTGTCTGTGATTTCGGGCTAGAACTAGCGTCCTAGGACGTGATGGTAGGATGTAAAAAAATACAAAAAACATTTAGAAAAAGTAATTTAAAAATTTGATAGCAAGGTAAAAACCTTTCTTGGAGCGTAACACATTATGGGAAAATTGTTATGCTTGAGACGTACAATTTAATCTGTATTCTTTATATTGTCGAGTCAGCTTTTTGTTTTGTATATTTTGACAACTATACTCATCCTATATCATACTTGGTCAAACTAGTTTTGAAACAGCTAAAATACCGGCTAAATAATAAACATCAATTCTGACTAGCAAAGTTATTTCCAATTCCCTTCGCTTCAAATTATGATGTACATTTAAAAACATTTAACAAAAGTTTGACATAAATCTTATCTAAATGACAGTTACATTTTTAATTGAAACTTATTTTATTTCGTACACCAGTTTCCCTATTACAAATCTATTTCTTATTCTGCGAGAGAGAATTAGTTTAACAACCGTTTGACTATAATTTACTTGCTATATTAATGCATAACTATTTAATTAACGTCACAAATTGCTTTCAAAAGTTGTCTAAATGGATGCATGGCGAATATTTGAATGTCAACTCTTTACGTAACCCTGTTAACCTTAGTCACTTAATTGTGTTGAATTCTCTAACCCTTTTCAGTACGTGACTTGTCCCCGACTCGTAACATGTTTAAATTGGAACAATCATTTACTCTACTCCCAGTTTTGCCTTCCAGAAAACCTTTCTTTAAACTTCCCCAACTTACCTGAAAAAAATCCTCTTATTAAAATGGTATGTAAGTGGATTTATAAACACAACTAATTTACCTCTGTTCACATGCAATCAATGTGGTGTTCTTCATTTTTGTAGTTTTTTGTTGCTTCCTGATCACTATTACTACAGGTTAAAATATCTTAATCAATCATGTGATCAAAATCACCGTTGGCGGTGACCGGTTTCAACCCGTCCACGGGGTCATCTTCAGGCTAGAAGGAACATCGAATCACTCCTAAGAGGTCGTCGAAAGTCTTAAAACACGTAACGAAGAACAATTAGTTAACACATGAAAACATTTCTACGACACATAAACTTGTGGCCACAAATCGATTTCGCGGCAAACGGTAAGAGTACTTTGAATTATAAGTAAAGACTGCAGTCACTACCGTCAACAATTAAGCTTCAGTAACAATATTTAATTTGAATTATATCAGTAAAACCAAATGTAAATAATTTATATTACGTTAATGGATATTTTAAACTACATCATGATACATTTTCAAAGCCTTCCATTTTTCAATAGTAAAACTTCCAGACCCTCTCTCTAGCTTAGCGTGTTCTATAGAAAGTTGATTTTATTGGAATGTCATAATGTAGGCCTAAATTAACTTAGGATTCGTAGAAAACTAAACTAGTGTTACCACATTTTTCTACAAAGTTAACAAAATGCAAACAACACATATTCTTTTAGTAAGGTGCAACTTCAACTTCATACAACATAAGAAAATAAACCCACAAAAACTTTATATACAGAGGAAAATTCAATATTATTACTAGATTTGAAGAAGAAATGCCAGAAAATACCTGGTTAAACAGAATGCGAACCAGCCAGTTGAAATGATTTCCCTAACGAAACCCACTTTACAACGTGACCGGTGTTGTCATGTTTAATCCAATACAGACGAGAAAAAACTCCAAAATGCCTACGGTGTCTCTAAAATTATAAACAAGGTGTTTTATCTAATTTCATAACGTTGACGACATCAGTACGTACAAAAATACATTATTGATTCTAATGAATTAAAAGTCATAAAATATAAAATCAGCTATCTTACTGTAATCAGGAACTGCGATTTCAATGTTTAATTTTACGATTAATAAAATAGTATTTTCTTGTTTGATAAGATTAAATGACTATCACAATACATATAGTATACAAACAGTCCATAGTTGCAAGTCCTACCTACAAAGAATATTATAAAAATAGTTTTCGAATCCATACCCAATCATATTTGTAAATTCTTTGATTACATAAAAAATCTCCCCTCAGCAAAATCTTTCTTCGAACCTATTAAACATTCTTAGATCTAGTTAGAACACAATGAAAAGAATATCCACTTGTATAAATGTTGAATAAAAAATATCTAACAATAAAATAATCTGAACATGTTTTTATATGACTGTACCTTTTTCGGAATTATAAACGAAATTATAGTTTAGCTTTTATGTACTTCCCCTCTTTACTATTTTGCCATTTAATCTGCCCAAACATCAACAATAGCCCTTTAACTTGATGAACATCTATTGAAGCACGGGATATTGACCCTTAATGCCATTGCGTATTTGAGTGGTTGGCAATCTATATTGGCTTAACACACAAAGCATACTCTATATTAAACATTCCTCTTGTTTGTTGTTTTGAATTGAAAGTATATCGTGGCAACATGATAATATTTGATATTGGTAAAATTATTATGGATCCAGATGACTCTGTCTAAACACTTATGATCCAACCAATTAAAAATATGGTACTTTGGTATTTTACCGACCCCACCTAATAATTATAACCTATCCTAACCTAAGGGAGGGGTGGACTATGGTTTAGGTTAGGTTAGGTTAGGATGGGTTAGGAATATTTTGTTATTTAAACTAGGCCTTATTAAAATCTTATTTAAAAGTAGATTTATCGGCATGATTGGTATAATACCAAAGTACCTAAAACGTAAACCAAATAACGTTATTCCAGAAAACTATTACAATAAAAAAAAAACTACATTTATTTTTGATATTTATTGTATGACCTTCTGAGTTATTATTAATTATATAACACAATGCCAATAAAACACACAATACACGGGTTTAAAACAACTCTTTCTCTTAGTAAATGTTTTATCTTGGGAGAAAAAATATATATCATGTATCCATTGATTGTTTAAATAAATTAATCATACATTCAATAGATAAATATTGGAGCATGCAAAATAATTTGCCAGTCTGGGTGAGGTGAATAGCCGTAAGTACTATAAAAAATGGGGGTCTTAACCTGCACACATTATCAATCTGAGATTCACATTTCTTGAGGGGGTTATCTTTGTTTTTTGGAGTTATTTTATATCCTGTCCATTCCCTGATCAAACCGACTTTTAGTGAAAGATAAAAATAGAACTATGCATGTGCTAAAGTGTTATAGAAACATTCTATACCGAAAAGAACTTGAGATTTACAAGTAATTTTATCGCCTAGGAAGTTTCATAAACAAACACTGTTCTACTAAGGTGATATTTGACTGTAACTATTACCTTTTACGATAAACACACTAACATCAAAGCTTCCTAAGTTACTTAATATAGGTAACTTAGTATACTTAGTAGCATACTTAGTATAGGTACATGACAGCTATTTCATCTATAACTCAATCTAAAAATAATCAAAACTATATCGGTATTTAAAGGAAAACCATGAAAGGATTTACATACTATACTTTACATTATTTAAATCTTAACCTGTTCTAGTACGTATACATCTAACAACATTGTTGGTCAAATGTTGTGGTCAAATTAGGTTTGTAAACATGAATATGCAGTTAACATAGATTTAAATTTTTGGAAAATATTGATTTGCTTGAACTGTTTGAGAAAGTTATTAGAAAACGACTACCGAAGCTATTAGAATAGAGTACTAGCGAATGCATTATCCATTGGACTGAACTTTCGATTAAGGAGCATTCAATGAGGAACAGAGGAAATTAGTCCTTAATAGCTATATTAACTTCCGCCACTGCGGTTCCAATTGGCTTGCTACTGTAACTAACTTGATCAACAGCACATCATGTAAGCCTACAGCCTACTAACTCATCATCACCAAATACTTATGAGTATCTTTGATTAAATAAAGGTTAAATTATTACGCAACAATCTTATTCAGAGTACCATAAACAGTTTTTCTATCCATTCTAACTGCTAATTAATAATAATATCGGTTTCATTAATCCTACATATTTATTAAATTTGACAACAAATATATTGTGTTTCCTTACTAAACCACATAGGGATTAATATCCATGGCCAGCTGCACATCAGTATTATAAATCTGCAAACTAAACTCTGCCAATCGCAGTTAACTGGAGTGTATTTGTGGTCTGAACGCAAACGATTATAGCCCTTATGACCCATCAATAACGCTAGAGTTTCGGTTTATTTTAGCAATGTTCAGTTGAAAATAATCTCATTCAAAAACCTATTGATGACAACAAGGGCAATCGATGAAGTCAGGTCAAATATGTTTTTATGATTTGCGTATGTCAACAAGAGAGTTGAAGGTTTAATGTATGTGAAAATGTTATTTGAAATTTTGCTAAGATTTTCACAAATCAGCCTACACAAGATGATTAATCAAAACCAAAATGGTGGTTTTCACTACTAACCAGGTTAAGGCCATAAATATTTCTATAAAGGCCATAAAGTTTGATTATGTTTCTAAAAGCTTTGGCAGATGTGTAACTATTTTATACAACAGATGTACATATCAAAATGTTCCTATTTCATGCCCTCTTCATGTTGCAAAACACGGGTACAACAACTAGTAGACTTATAAAACTTTAAATGTGAACCCAAAGAAACTTTACTTTATGGGACTTAATACAGAGTGTCCCAGAACTCTCTACCAATATTTTAGGGCATTGCTCCTGGGTAAGAAACATATAACTAAATATCATATTTAAACTGTCCGGAAATCCTTAGTTACTCACACAGCCGCCATTTTGTTTTTTTCAGTTATTATTTTTTTTCCAAAGAATGGTTAATGGTTAAACATACGAAATGGAAACTTTGCACAAACATTTATGACAACTAGACAAAGCTACAAAAAATTATGAAGATTTTTCAAATTCATAAAACAAAATGGTGGCCATTTAAAATTTTCTTTCTTAAATAACTCAAAAACCATTGATTTTACAAAAATTTTAAATGGCCACCATTTTGTTTTATGAATTTGAAAAATCTTCATAATTCTTTTGTAGCTTTGTCTAGTTGTCATAAATGTTTGTGCAAAGTTTCCATTTCGTATGTTTAAATACTCTTTAGAAAAAAATTTATAACTGAAAAAAAACAAAATGGCGGCTGTGTGAGTAACTAAGGATTTCCGGACAGTTTAAATATGATATTTAGTTATATGACGGGACACCCTGTAGAAACTAAATAACTGATATTTAATGTCATACAATATCTGGAATTAGTATTAATGTATATTACACCACTCGCACTTTTTAACCAAATTTATTGTCACGAGGGTTACAAATATTTTCGTACAATTTATGAAGGCTCCTTAAATGATTCTTAAAATAAAATCTTAATTTAACAGTGCATATGCAAGAGAGGGGTCTCTAACATTATAGGAATCCCTATAAAAAATAACATTACTTTACATTATGTTAATGAATTCATATTCTACACACATAACAGCTACAATATATTGTTGACATTGATTGTAGTTTAAACAGAAAATGATAATGTGCATAAGCAGATGAAACACTATCTATTTTAGTTACGTACACTGCAAAAAGAATTAAAGGTTTGTTTATAATTTTATTTGGGAAAATTGCCTTATACCTTACAATCATATGATTAGCCATAGATATCCAAAACAATAAACTAAAATTATATTCAAACAAAATGTTTCATCCCTATAATAAATTACGATTTATTTAAATAACCATTTTGAACGGATAAGAATACGTTTAGTCCCTTAGTTTATATTGAAAGTACTTTGAGATTGATAAAGTACAAATTGAATTGTCAAATGCAAATCTAGGCAGAGAATTGGAATGTCTCAACACCCTTAAAATAAAATTGAATATTTTTTGTATGAATACAAATCATTAAATTGTGCAATGAGAGTTAAAAATAAAAGTTTACTCGACGACTGTAAATATATTTTTTTAATTCCATTACGATTCTGAACAATTCCCTTTTACAGATTCTTGAAACATACTTACTCGCTAAAAATATTAGATATATGTTTTATTCTATTTTAAAACTCTTTTATCCAACCTATTTTTAAATTTAAATGGTTTCAAAAAAAATTATTTAGTTAATATAATTTGATACTAATTTAATATACTTTGATATTCATTTGTATAAAGCTCAATTTTCACTATAGTTTTATAGTAATAATGCAAACCATTTAACAAAGCCCTAAAATTTGTACGTAAACCAAAGAAGGTAGGTGGGGTTTTGATAACTTCAAATCTACATATATAATGCTAATAAGGATCACGAACCATTGAGAAAAAATTAACTGGTTCCAAAATAACAACGCAATATAAACAGAAAATCAACACAAATGGAAGAAATTACAACCACATGTTTGATTTAGAGCATGGGTTGAAATTAAAGAAGTATGTACATACTGTAATTTATTTTCGGTCTAGTTTTGACCACTGGACGACCTCTAGTATTTATTAAATTGTGCTCTAGATATGTCCATCAGTGACATATAAGTTACCTACCATTTTAATGAGAAATGTTATTTTGAAAATTCTCTATAATCTATAAATCTTCTATATTAATAGTTTTCACAGAATATAGCTTCCTATTTATTTATTAACATATAAAAAAACCGCAATAGATTTATAATAAATAGTTTATTTATGCTATCACTGATACTTTTAAAATGTTAACATTTTTCATGCAATATAACCAATTTTCAAAGCACTGAACAAAAAATAAACATAAGGGTTATTGCGAGAGTATATTATTCTGGTTTGAAGTACCGTTGACGTTATACTAAATTAACCCATGAAGCCAATATGATTAAACTGTTCAGTGGTCTATATTAGCAACCACCGCTTCCAATCGCTGGCAATTCGCTTTGTGGCCGTTTATATAAAAAAATAATTGTGATGATGACATGCTATGGAAAATAAGACTTATTAATCAAATTTATATTTATATACAGTAGAACCTTGATAACAAGTCTCTCATGGGGATTGTAAAATAAAACTTGTTATCAATGTTGACTTCTTATAGAGGTTTGTAATAACATGTGATTAGGGGTAAAATAATTTTAAGGGGATTTGAAAATGACACTTGTTATCAAGGGCGACTTGTTATCGAGGGTTTTCTTATCAACGTTCCACTGTATTACATTTAGGGTAAAATTCATATTTTAATTAAACAGATGTACATAACTAAAAGACAGTGGTAAAGATTTAGTTTGTTGTAATTTTCATTTAATTTTAAAGTTTTAAAAGAGACATATAAAAATGTTAATGATACTAAACACATAATTAGTAATTTATATAAACCCATTTTATAATGGAAATAAGCTTCCTTACCTCAGTTTTAAGTTCAAACTTTTGTTTCCTTAGTCAATGATTCAACATAAGCCAACAAATAGTTTCTCCGCATGTGCTAACTATTGTAAGCCCCAAACACGTTAAAACATTTAATATATAATATGAACATACTCTCTGAATTTCAAAGCAACCACTAGGACCTTTCGGAATGAAAGGCTTGTTTGTTTTGAGTTTTGCATTGTTTTACAACTAACTATTCATTTTGATCTCTTAAAGGTAATAAAGCATTACGCTATCTAAAGTGCACAAAAAGTTTCCTAAAGTTGTTATTCTATCAACTATTTCGTCTAAAAAAAAACTGATTGGGTAAACAATAATTTTAACTGTATCATGTAAACATTTTTATTATTTGCGGATTTATTAAATGGGTGTTTCATACGTAACTTCACAAAAAGAAAATATAATTAATCGAACTAAACTGTAAACATTTGACACTGATGATTAACTACTATGCGCGTTCGCGTTTTATTTCAAATGGGGAAAGTTGAGATCTCTATTAGTGAAATTCCCATATAGGCAATAAGTTATTACTATAGGTCTCATAGTAAGACCTAGGACCGGGATCGGTTTATTTTAATAGCGTTAATAAGCGCGTTAACATGAGCAAAAGTGTTTAGATTTTGATGAAACTTAGTAAAAACGTAAATTTAAGTGATTTTGTGAACCAGCATGATCGCAGTGCAGCGACGGAGGTTTATGAGGTGACAAAATGTTTTTTTTCTATCTTTGACCCTAAAAATATAGTATTTTGCCATTTCTTTCTTAACCATTTAGTAGAGTTTAAAAACCAATAATTTAATATTTGGTGTAAACATTGTTGTATGTCCAACAGTTACAGAGACGATTCCAAGAAACAAATAAAAAACTCTCGTGTTATTCTGATGGACAAAAAATAAATTGTTTCAGTTCGCAGTTCGCTTGTCTATGGAAATACGAGTAATTAGACTTTATTTGGCGAAATTGTTTATTTCATACCAAGCTATCAACATTTAAAAAAAAACCCTCACTACATTCCCTGTACCATAAAACCTAAGTCCTCATTGAAATTAGTGTTATTAAAATAAATACATCCGACTATTTTAGGGGAATACTTTTGTAAAAATGCAACCAGGTAAATGGAAATTCGCTTAGTCTGCAGGTTAGTTGCGCTGGGGGTTTATAATAATGATGTAATCGTGAATGCTTAGGTTAATCGTATTTGACAAATTAAGATTGTTTATAAGTGTTAATATTACTTGCAAAAATTTAATCAACACTGATGTAAAGGGGGAATAAATAAAAAAAACTTATACATTACAATACAATTTAAAAGAACGATACTAATTAAATTTGAATGTAATATTGCAATTTGAATATTTGTGAGGTACAGTCGAATAGCTGTGATGACTGTAAAATAAAAGTAATTATGTACTCTAATAATTGGTTAAACGTTTGATATAATCTTTGCAAGTATGTATATTGTTGTAATAATTGATTCTTCATGAGTAAACTCTAATGGTTATGCCAACATACGAAAGATTTTTCTTCCTCACAGCTTTGCAGTAAATTAATTGAGTTACTGTTCCAAGCCAATTTCGACCGCGGATGCGGAAGTTAATATAGTGATTAAGGACTAATTTCCTCTGTTTCAAGTTAGATGCGTCCTGATCAAACGATGACGCTATTGGTTTTGTCAATTTGTTTTCATAAAAATACATTATTTACTTATATGAAAAGTATTTAGATTTTTTTGTAATTATTCATAAATAAAGTAATATTAATTACTGGAATATACAGTATATTTTAACTTAAATTCATAATGAGTAATAAAATAAATAAACTATTCTAAATTCAATTAATATTAACCAAAATATAATGAAATGTAGGGTATCATTGGATAATACTTAAGTAGTCTACATATGTCACCTGTTAAAGGGGTCCCGGCTTACAAAACAAATATTGAATCAAACCATCAATTTAGATTTTACAGTTTAAGAAAAAGGTTTTAGTTATAAATTATCCATTTAGCTTTGTTTATGTTTTGGTACCTTGCTGGTAACAGTACTTGCCTTCAATTATAATGATTTCTTTTTGGTCCGGATTGGGCTTAATTCTGGTTTAAGAAACCATTTCTTATCCGTTTTGCAATTAATGATGATAAGGAAAAGGTTAACGATTCTAAATAATCTTACCACAATAAGTATCGTAACCTTACAATAAATATTAAACGTAACCAATAAATGAATTCAAACTAAACGGGAAATTCACACTTTTAGAACTTTAAGAAACTTTTGAAGATAAGCTATGATAAAGAAAATAAAACCTTAGGCAGGACCTATATACTTTTTCTGAATTATTATGTTTTTGGGTTTGATAAATTTACTTATTATTATTTTGTTCTTTCCATAGCAAACCTTTGCAATGGGGCTTCATATTTTTTATGGAAACCACTATCAATTACTACCTTAAAATTTAGGCATAATTTATCGAACATCAAGAGAAAAGACCAAATAATTTTAAAAACTACAGACATCTCTGTAATAAACCATTTGGATTGTAGAAAATAAACTTTTTATGTTCGATGCTGTTTTTGAAATCCATGCAATGAGGCCAATATTAAAACTTGTTCAAAGTATATTTTCTAGGTCACAGAATATATATTATTAACTGCCTGCCGTAGGCTACATACCATTAGGTGGTAAATAAACTAATAGTAATAGTCAAACTATACAATTAACTCTTTGAGGTTTATAAAAGTAACACTTCTTTGTAAGACTCTACTGAATGATGTTTGGTTATACTTTTGGCTTATTAAAAAAACCTTAGGCAGAAGTAGATTCCAATTAGACAACAGCAAGAAAGGGGGGGCCGATAACTTCGGTGTGCCTAAAATTTTCACCTGCGGTATAATATGGACACAGGCTACTGCGGTTGCTTACACACGTAAATGATTTACCTGATTTTTTAACTTAAATATTGCAATGGATTTAATGGATTTACAAACTTAAGACGAAATTCGTATGGATTAGAAGGTTTATTTGTTCGGTCTTACTCTTTCGGTTACTCTTACAATACCTTGACTAAAAGCACTTGGTGTTTTTAACGCAACTCACAGTACAAGTATTGTGAGACAAAGTTAAACTAAATAGATGTTCTCATGTTGGTATTCCCTCCTTTCCATACTTTTTGTCAATCAGCTGATATGTATTGATTCATAGTTATGTTATTGGAAATTAATTGTTAATAAGACCTTTGGCATAATTGTGCATGTTGTTATTACCAGCAATTAGGCTGCATTCAATAATGTACATTTCGAAGTTTTTGTGTGTTATAAAGCTAGAGAAATAATATTTTACTTCTTAGTCAACATAGCACAAAAACATAATTTTATAATTTTTTCTAACGATAATCAATGTTAACCTTTAAAATTTAACCTAAATTATTGCATATACAGTAATCCTTTTCATAAGTACTTGATTTGAATAAATATCCTGATTGTAAGGTTAAACAGAATGCAAATCAGCCAATTGCAACGATTTCCCTAACGAAACCTTACCCAAAACGTGACCGTTGTTCTAATGTTAACATGTACAATACAGACTAGAAATAAAAAGGACATTTAATCAAACAATTATTTCTCTAAATGATCTTTAAGGTGTTTTAACATGTTTTATTATATGATTATGACGTCCGTTGTACGTTTGAAAATTATGTGCTCTTAGGTTTATTTCATTAAAATAAACAGCCTATATCCCTTATAATGTATACAAACTAAATCTAACGTTAAGTTAGAAAAGATCCTTTAGGCCTATAGATTTATCGAAAAGATTTATATTTTAAAAAATCAGCAATAATATATCTGAGTCAAAAATGATACAAAAATGTTAATCCAATCAGTTACTGTAAATACAATTTTCTTTTTCGAATTTTTAGGGGGAGGATGCTTTTACGCACACAGGTAGCCAGCCTGTTGTAGTGTGATACTCCTGAATTTATCACAGACTACTCACTAAAGAACCCCCTCTACTCTGTTGGACACAGACCTAGAATTGTTTGTCACATTACTTTAAGTCAGGCCAACATGTGACCTAAGCCCACAGGGCTCGCACCGTTTCTGGCATTTAGATTCTTTATGACTAATAGATTTAATGCTAATAAAAGTTTCGTTTGTTTGTATTTCAATATGAAATTATATAACCTTTACATATAGTAGGCTATCAACAAAATCCAATACTTCTAATTTTGAAGTCATGTTCAACGAAATATTTTCCCACATCTTATCTAGTTGGTAAATTCTTCAATCATTTCAGTAATTTTCTCTTAACAAAAAAGTTCTTGAAATTAAATTTGAGTCCTAAAGGTCATTGATAGTAGACAAAAACCATCAAATAAGGTACCTTTTGAGGTTTTAGGACAAAATTACCAATTTTTTATGCATATTTCCTCTCAACCATTCTGAAATTTCATTGTTGATGATTCAACATTAACAGTAGCCCTCTAGTTTGATGAAAGTCTATTGGAGTACGGGATATTGACCCTTAATGTCATTGGGAATGTGAGTGGTTGGCAATCTATATTGGCTCAACACACAAAGCGTATTCAATTACACTAACCAATCTTGTTGGTTGGTGTTTAAGACAAAACGTAAATAGTAGGAATATCATAATCAATTAGATAAAATAATTGTGTATTTGGGCATCTCTTTTCAAACTAAACATCCAGCAATTAAAATAAAAATAATAACATAACTAAAAAAAAAAAAAACTGTTATAATCTTTAAAATATTTTTGATCCCTCTTTAATTACCTTATGACATAGTAGTTAAACGATGTAACTGAACTCTAGCAGAACTCAGGCCTTTTTCTTAAGAAATTCTCTCTCTATTGGAAAACATTTGTTATGTATTGTAAATAAAAAAATTAATATAAAAAGGGGGTGTATACAAACTCCTTTGAAAGACTTTTTGTGCTAACTTAAAAAAAACCATGTAAATCGGTCTATAAAGCATGGTTTGATGTATGTCTTTGTGTATATGAGTTTTACATGTATCCTTAACTTTTGACCCCCTTGGGTGATTGAAATTAAACGTAGTCCATAAATAGTGACAGACAGAACTAATTGTTGCAAGAAAGAATCAGTTTTTTTAATGAATTGTACCAATTCAAACTGGCCAATTCATACTTAGGTTGTTTTATGATTGTTCCATAGATGCTGCAGTTTTACAAATTTGTTAATAGGTAACGAAAATATTAAAAATTTTCTGAGACCGTGCAGTACCTCCAACCACGTGGACAGTCGTACTCTGCGGCCCAAGGATAGGGAAAAGTTAAAACTTCAATACACGGTCTCATAAAAATTTGAATACCTTCACTACTTATCGGCAGATTTTTGCAAGTGAAGTATTTTTGGATTAGTTATACTATTTAAAAAAATCTAACATAATTTTACATTTTTGGAAGAATCA
Source organism: Macrosteles quadrilineatus (assembly GCF_028750875.1). Lineage (NCBI taxonomy): Eukaryota > Metazoa > Arthropoda > Insecta > Hemiptera > Cicadellidae > Macrosteles > Macrosteles quadrilineatus. Next base: position 8,490,588 of record NW_026542601.1, on the reverse strand, counting down.
TATTATCTTCAAGCGAGCCATTTTCAACACAAGAAGAAATTGGAATTAATCCACATTGATGTTAGTGATCAATTTCCTTCAGTGCAGTGAAATATTTTACATTGCTAACTGAATAAAGAAAGAAAAAACTTTTTTTTAGGTGCATGACATATTATTCGAAAATAGTAAACAATACAGCGATTATCTGGATTCAATCAACCACTGATTTACAATTTCCATATATTTGTATTTAACATAGCAAATCCTTCTAAAACTAGTATTAGAAACAACGAAGACACTGGTTAGAATAGCCTTATGCTAATATGTATCAAACTGGTGTAAAGTAACTATCATCTAACACGCCAAGATGCATGTTAATACACAATGAAACACTTTACTTATCTGCCTTTCCATTTACATATTGAATATCTCCATATTAATTCTCGGTCGTATTTGTTCGTGTAATTAAAATGATTGACGTTGGTATTGCCAAAATTTAAGTCGGTCATGTATATTATTTTGAAGGACATTACTTGAAAAATAAATACAAATTTGACTCAACAGTTAAAGTCATGTAATTAATTCGTGTGGTTTTTGTTAAAAATTAAAGATTTCATATTTAAAACTATATTCACAACTTTCTTGACGATTTTAGCTTTCAATATATATTGAGAATTCAAAATAGTTATGGCAATTAATTACAATCTACCTTTTAACCATCTTACTAGACTTAACTTACTTATCTTCAACTAGTCAACTAAAATCCCTAATTCATTTGTTGCCTATTTTCTTCAATATAGATATTTTTCCCAAGATAATAAATAAACTATATGTTCGGAACAATTCACATACAATAATTAATAAAAAACACAAAAACATATTGATTAATTGAGTTATAATATCTAAAAAAATATATAATTAAATATGAAATGTAATCCACAAACGTTTAGCACCAGTCGTGTATTTATATAGTGTAATATCCAGAAAATTATAAATCCAGGAGCAAAAATCTAATTACATATAAATCTGTTATCAATAATTGATTTTGAAATTGCTCTGAAATCCCTTATACCTGTTTGCAATAACATCGAAATCGTATGAATTAAATTTAGTTCGTTATTACATTTTCCTTGCTAATGAAAAATACAAAAACAGTGCAATATAATTTGACATTGCTAATCTTGTTAGTGATAAACCAGTGTATATATTATTTTAGAATGTTCAATGGATTATCTGTATACTTTTTATCAAGCTGTTTATTCATTATGTTTGTAAAATAATAAAAAAATATTTAAGTAAAATAAATAATTAAAATCAATAAATAATAAATATAAAAAATAAAATAATAGATAATAAAATATACATATTTTAAGATTTTTCTAAACTATATATAATAGGATTAATAAATAGAATAATTATGATCTAGTCTGAAAAATCAGTAGGAGTTGTCTGTAACTAACTACACATGTTATCTCATTTATCTGACACTCTTGTATTTCATAATAATTTGCATATAAAATAGTTAAGTAAAATAACTAGTATTGCATATAAATTTGGTGCTAAATTACAATAGAACAATTACTTGTCCCGTGCATTGTGGGAAATATTTATCACTGTCAACAATAAAATAAAAGGGGTGGACAGTCTCTTTAAATATTGCATTTGCACTGCCTTATTGGGGAACGGTTTTTGTCCATTAATAACCCAGCAGAAATGTATAGTGGTATTCTTTCGTTTAATTGCTTTTGCTCGTATATTAATTTTTAAAGCGTATCTAGAATTTAAATGAATTAATTATGAAACAATATAACATTTTCATCTTAAAACTCTGATAATATTACTAGAGTTGTCGTACTAACGGACATGAACAATAAACATACATATGTATGTACATGAATTTGGATGGGTATGTGGCCTTTAAAGATATTGAAACGAAAACAAAATTGGTCATAGGTCAAGTACGTTAATTACTTAGTGCCTATACAGGAAATTTGTTAATTGTTTAAATCTTAAAAGACCAACTTTTGCAGGATGCCTTATATAGCGGTAAATCTGTCCAATCAATAGGATCACAGTAATTAATTAAACACAGAAACATTATTGAAAATAATTAATATTTTTTAACTCCACGCCTTTAAAATAAAAATACTTCAAAATAATAAATAATAATACATATATAACATTACAAATTAACAATTGTTGAGATACGTCTAGGAATATAATAATCACTATATTGGTTACGTTGCGTTTTGAATTATGTTATATGTTTAACTTTTTCCTAATCTAAAGGCTAGTTGATGTTCCTTATAAATAACAGATATCTCGTAAATTAAGCGGAATACAAGAAACGTTAAACTATAAATAGTGGATATCTATTAAAAGAAGCGATTTTGGAAAACATTTAGGAATTTATCTTCTCTTAGTTTCGACAAGTAAAAAACAATTTCATGCAATTTGGATCTTTAATAGTTAGACATTCTGTATACCATTGACATGGTACGATACGAATTATCAGCCTGCAATATTATATACTCAAAGATTTTTAAAATACATCCAATAATCCTTAATTAGATTTGTTTCACCGACCAAAACTAAAATATTTATTTTTAACGAGTTTAATAATTGTTTTTTGAAATTTTTTATTACAAACCAAAAATTAAAGGACAACTAAACACTTTATATTTCAAAATGTTAGATATTACCTTTAAGAAAACGCATCAGACAATATCAGCCAAATAAATAAATGCCACATATTAAAAATAGTATAAATTAAAGGAGGAACAGAAATACATGGGATACAGTTTAGATCATGAATAAACCATTGTTGTTTTTCACACCATCAAGTTCTTAGGTCACGGCTTAATACATTATGTATTGGGCTAGAACATCGGTCTTGATACAGAATTATTTGTTAAGAAGAACAACGGAAGATATAAGCGGAAAAGGACAATCCATCAAATCAATTTATTTGTTTTTAATATATGATGCATTCGATAGCAGCTTTAATTTTGCTATCGTCATAAATAAAAATTGTAAAAATAAAAATTGTAATAAATAAAATTGTATTGTAAGTGGGATGAATGTAAATTAGACATTTAAACGTTTTTAATCCAATTAATATACAAATTCACTTAAGACAGATTCATATTGACAAGACCATAGTATTGTTTGAAATGTTTGTTTATTCTGTAAACATTCTTTACTTATATCAACTAAATAGTTAAGGAGAATTGAATATATTAACTCCCTAGTTAGCGAAGTAAACCCTTTTTCCATGGAACAAGACAGTGAAAACCTATTGAAAGACATATTTGTATGTTTAAGTTATGTCGGAAATTTAACTTCATGTTTAACCTTGTTATACAAATTAAGAACACGTGTAGGTTTATATATATGATATATTATTACCAAAATACCACTTACAAAACAGCAAAAATTGGTTTAACTTTAAGAAAATACATTTTATACTAACCATACTTCAATGAAAAGTAAATTATGATGAATAATATTAGGTGTAGGTAATATAATGCTTATGGTAATGGTAAGAAAGCAAATTTGTAAGTAATAAAATATTGTTTGGATATTTTTTTTAATTATTTTTATTTACATGTTATTTAGCCGATTCGATTTGACAAAAAGAGTTCTTAAATTTGGGAAGAGGAGAGTACTTAGTGGTGTTAATAAAAACCATACTTTGAAATTTAAAATGATAAACTTTCACCTTAGATAATCAAGATGTCTTTAAATTTATTTAATATAAATATAAATTGTAAGAAAAGCTAAAAAAATGGGACGATTTACAGGGGATATTTTAGTGAAAAAATATAAATTGTAAGAAAAGCTAAAAAAACGGGACGATTTACAGGGGATATTTTAGTGAAAATCCAAACATATAAATAGAAATAAACTTACTCTGCAGGTTTGCTGTAGTTGGATATGTTGTACTTTATATACTCTTACTTCACAATGATATGATATATATTATTTTATTTAATCATATTTTATTTAAATATGATTATTCAAATAAAAATTAAATGTATGATCACATTTTACAGAACTAAAAATAATTGGATATCTACTTTTTATTGTATTTTTTTTTAGCGAATTTCCCTATAGGGCAGTAGCTATTACCGTAGGTGGCACGGTAAGACCTAGACCCGGGACCGATTTTCTTTTTCATTTTGATGTCCCCAGAGGCCAAAAACACTATTAGTTCAAATTTTTATATATGTATATATATATATATATATAGACATATATATATATATATATATACGTCCGTGAACGCGATAACTTGAGTAATTTTTGTCCGATTTTGATGAAATTTGGTTTAAAGGTGTAAAGCGGGATAAACTTGAATGAGTTCGCGAACCAGCACAATTGGACCATGGGAACGGGGCTTTACGGGGGGTTTTATGGGGTAAAAATTGGTTTTTCTCACTTTTGACCCTCAAAACACAAAATTTCCCAATTTCACTTTAGATCTATTTAAAGAGCTTAAAAAAACAAATAATTTGGTATATAAAAGTATTTTTGTTCGATTATTAGTAACGAAGAAAATTAAAAAAAATGTAAATTTAAAATTCCCATGTTATTCTTATGGAGAATATTGTCAAATGTTGTAGTTTGCTTGTTTATGAATATATTTTGATCAAACTTGGCAAATTTATTTATTTTGTACTAAGCTATAAATATTTTACTCAAAAACACACTTTATTAGTTTCCTTGTAGCAGCAAACCTAGGTACCTCCTCGTTAAACCTAATGTTATTAAAATATATTTAACTGAAAATCAATTCAGACAAATGGAAATTCGCTTAGTCGGCAGGTTTGCTGCGGCGGGGGTATTTTAATTCCAAAACCACATGAAAACTTAATAATATACGACTTGTTCCCTGAGTTATTTATTACATAACAAAAGGAACTACTTATTTTGCCAGGGATTTCACTGAAGCTATAAATCAAAGACGATAAAAATCTCCTTTCTGTTGAAAATACAAAGACCGTATTTTCACTTCCCTTCCTTGCCTTTTAGCGAAAGTTATTTAAAAATGTAGGAAATGTTTTGAAATAATTTTACTTGTAGAATATTAACACTTTCGTAAAATATGCTGTGAAACATTACACGTTTTCCAGTGAAAAAAAAACTAACTAGTAAACCATACAAAACAAAATTTATTAAATGATTTTGAATTTTACCAACAGTTTTTTTTTAACATTGTTCATAGTAAACGCAAAGTTTACTGTACTAACAGTATATAATAGCTGTCTGGGTTGTTTATTATAATGAATTAAATGTTTCGAAACATAAAGAATGCATGTCGAAACAAGAAAATTTTAGTTATCAAACAGGTTGATATTAAATGTTCACCATGCATTTTAGGGGCCGTTGAGTCTTATTTGACTCTAGGGAAATTAAAGCACGGCTGATATATCTTTTCAAGTCAGTAATTTTTTTTTGACAACGTTGTTTCATCATACAATATAAATGAACAAATTATTTATCTGCAAAGGACGTAGCTATTTTAGATACAATAGAATATTTCTTGAAATATCAGGTGATTATGACCCTTGGGCAAACCCATAACAAATTAGATATCAGTATGAATGGCTGATACAGTGCTTTTTACAGCATGACTTTAAATAATATTAATGGACTGCATGAAACTAGCCATGAGTAAAATTTTATTCAAGTTAAACCAACTATTTTTAGTTCGTAAAATTAGCCTTTCGCCAATGCTTATTTTTAAAAGAAACTAGATACCAGGCACCTATCTATGTTTCATAATTATACAATCGACTAAAATGCAAGGAAACAGATAAAAAGTTCTGAAGAAAATGTGCCTGCATAAAAAAAAACTTCTAAAACTACAGGATGTTTTGTGTTTTAAGTGTTTAAGGATAATTACAAACAGTGAAAATCTAATCAATACTAGAGAACTCAAGCTTTTAGTAGTCAAATTTCTTTAACAGTCATACTACATAGGTTTTTCAACCAAATTTGTCATCAACAGAAGAAGACATTTTGATTTGGTTTCCATGCGAAATCACACAGCTTTTCCTAGTTCCTATTCAAACTTATTTAAAAACCCTGGCTTAGTAAACTTAGTAAATAGCACCTGGAATTTTTAAGGCTCCATCTATAAATTATTTAACGAAAACCACCTTATTGTAGTATCGATATAGATAAATTTTCTTTAATTATTGATATTTAATAACAAACTGCAATGTAGCTTTCAATAAAATAGTTTTTAATTACCGAGATTACGTATTTGGAAAAACATTTAGTATAATTATTTGTTTCCTTCATAACATTTTCAAGAGTTTCTTGTTTACGTAATTATAAAGATTTAAATCGATGTTACAGATATAAAACACATACGTCGGTATATATAACGTCTAAATCTATACGATATTACAAACATATATTAAAAGCTTCAGGTCTAAATCAAAGAGCAATATACTTTTTATGGGTTTCATAACTTTGAACATATAATTCAGATGCAAACTTTCTTATGGAAAAGAGTATATCTCTTGATCCTTGCGAGATTGTATATCCTTGGAAGTTTAAATTGGTTTCTACGTCTTATGTAGCTTGTCTTGATGTAGAAGCTGCAAGTAACAGATTTACTCGTGGTTTTTATCATTTCAAGCTGAGTTTAATCAAAATACTAAAAATTACTTTAAATAATTATTTAAACGCCAATACGTATGTAGGAAAGAGCTTTTGAAATAACATGGCAGAATTACATCGGCCTTGTGAATATGAGAGCTTTTAAATTCGACCATCATTATTACATTGTCCTAATAATTGTCCTAATATTACAAAGTGTTACCAACAGACAAAGTGACTATCAATAATTATTACAAAGATGTCTGTCAGGTTTTACAAACTGCTAAAGTTTATTTTACAGTTTCTTGTTTTAAGACAGAAAATATTCTGGTACAATCCTTCTGGCATCACCTGATTTTAAGACCTTTTTGTAGAATGTAAATAATCCAACTTCATGATCAAACCCTCTACCTGTAAAATCTGTAGGCTATTTACATTCTAAATCAGTTTTAAATATGCTTACGTGCAAAGGGTTTGGAGGTGTAAAGCGTTACAAATGGTAAAAAGTATACCATCGATTTATTAGTGTGTTTGTGTTATTGTTTTTAAGTATTTTGATGAAGATTAATTAAAAGTATTATACGTGTTACCTTATGGAAAATTTAAAGAGATGGAATATAAATTAAAACTAAACTATCCATTGTCACAGAAAGCATGGTATAAAATATAAATATAAAATATATTTACCTAATATAAAAGAGCAACATTATTAAATGTGTTCTTACAGCGAAATAATTAAAGTGAAGGTGGAGAAAATAACTGGTTTTGGTACCCTTATCTACTAACCCTTGACTGTGTTTGTAAATTATACCACCAAAAAAGAATTTTGGAGATATTTCTTTACTTTAAGCACATGTTTCAAATTGTTTTTGCACAAATAGTAAAAGCTATTTAATATATTTTTTATTTAAATTGTAAAATGATAAATTGTAGATTATATGGCAACTTCATAGTTAATTGACACATCTAAAACCCCTAAGTTGTAAAAGTCAAAGAAAATATAAATGTAACTGTTATCATTTTTGTGTTTTACTGCCTAAGCAGGCAAATATTAAACGATACTCTCACATTATTAAACTGGTTAAAAGGGGTGTAACCATTTGCCACCCAACTTAAAATCCACTCCCGTTAACTATTGTTAGGGGTTTTGTGTTCAGATACACAATGTACTCACATATACGACCATAACTGTTGTTATTTAACAGCATTTCCACAAACAGAGCTACAATATTAAATTAACCTTTTTTGTATAAGATATCCAGCTTTTATAGTCATTATTTTGTGAGTTCTGTTTATTTATACGTTATATATGTTAGGGTGAATACATTATTAATGTCGTCACGATAACACATACACTTGCACATATATGTTGTATGTCAGAGTAACATATATTGGTCAGTGAAAACAAAAGTATTCATTATATTTCTTTGAATTTATTGTACTGTTCTTGAGAATGTCATAAATCATTAATTTAACCACTTAAATATAAATATTATGCCTAAACGTTTATTATACAGATTGAAATTATGTTTATAAGCTGTGACACTAAATGATGACAAGAGTGAAGTAATCTGTTGAATTTAGGAAACATTAAAAATTGCGGTGCTAAAAAGGAAATACTCATCACACTTAGCAGGATCAAATGTTTTCAATCTCACCATTATCATTGAATTCCCATTTTGAAACCAATTTGCATATCTCCCTTAGAATCTGCTTTTGGCAGTGAAATTTGTGCTATACAGTATCTGTATGTCTCCCCACTATGTATACTTATTCTACAGAATTATTACTTAATATTCTTAAGTAAGTTATACCAGTGAAAGAATATTGTAAATATATAAATCTTCATGAATAAATATTGAGGAATTGTATTTTAAGTTGAAATAATTGTACGTGAATGTGATTAATGAATGCATAATGTTTAAGCTTTGATTGACCTAGTAATTTATTATTACTTAAATGTACTTTTCTGTAAAACCTACTTTCCATAACTCAAGATACAAACAAAGGTGATTCATATAATAATCATATATTGGCGTCGGATACCTGAATACATAATGTGTACCTAGTATTGAAAACAACTTTACCAAATTATACCATGCATACATAAATACACAAAGTGGTGTCATACATAATTTATTTTCAGAGGTATTTGTCTGGTGAAATCAATTTAAAATTATAGTAGACAGAATATCTATACAGTTTAGCTCTCTTTAGTTTTATACCATAAAAATAAAGCTTTTTTACAAGCCTCTTGTGCTGTATCAATGTCAATCAAACTAAACTCCGATTGACTCTGTAATATGTGTCATACTTTGATAGTTTGTGTGGATACAAAATATGTTAATGTTTATAATAATTTGTTAGTTTCAGTTTCTCATATTTAAATAGTAGACAGTATTACGCTGGAGTACACTCTGTCGGTGTCTGGATTAAACAAAGATATTTTATTGATAAAGCAACTGGAATTTCCTTTGAAAAGTTATACATCTCAGTACAATATTAATAACCAAAGGTTAGTATCTATATACTAATATAATGCATGCTTTGTAGTGGGTTGTGCGATAGTTGGCTATGTAGGTCATGTGGTAAGCCAATGTAGACCTCAGGCTAATGTATTGTCATTGACATTTAGGACTGATATCGTATCCTTCAGAGATGTATGTAGCTTGGTTTTCTGGAACACAAAACTAATTATTTTTGGGCCAGTAACTATTAGATTATAATAAGTCGTAATAGAGAATATAGTTTAAATGTATACATAATAGTATATGGCACGAAAAACTCGTTCCTTAACCATAACACATTTCTTTCTGTTGAAATATCTAAATGTATATATATGACTAATAGCTTTGATATTAGTTGTATTATCTGATCTAAATGTTTATAGGCAAGCATGTTTCTTTAAAACCTCAGCTCGTAGAAATAATCTCAGCTCGTATGCATCGCAGGGAAAATCTACTCATACTGTTAGAAAAATATTTGCCCGTAGATGTGCAAAATACCTTTAAGCACAACAAATTAATTTTAAACTTTAAATAATTAGATTGAGACTTATGGATTGCCATGCAGGTGACGAAATAACAACGAAATAAAAACAGAAAATCTGAAAAAATCGAAGAAACTCAAATTATATGTTTTCTCTTGAGCGTGGGGTGAAACTAGAGAAGTCTGTACATTAAGTATTTTTGGTCAAGTTGTCGACCTCTGGACGACCTCTTGTAAATACTTAATCTAATGAGGGTTCCTCTGTAACATCTCTTTACCAATATTTCTATATTTACTATAGAGGTATCATTTTAATCACATGACCTAGTGGATGGACCAATGATGAAAAAATGCGTATTTTCCTTTATGACTAGACCCTTCAACGTTTGAACTATTTCGCTGTCAAAATTTAATGATGATGACCAACTTTTTTGTAAAGGTTTTAAGGTGAATTTTAATTTAACAGCTGATTCTATTATTGAATACATAACCAGTCAGATCTAAAAGGGAAAATATGTTTTAAAGGGTTACAAACATGGTTTACAAACTGTACGTTGGTTGAGGTAGGTAAATTAATTTTTATACAGACGATTTAAATCAACAAATTTAATAATTTATTTTGAATTAGTAGTTTTATTCCTCCCAAATTGTCTTAGTCTAACATAATATTTAACAGTAAAAGGCTATCACATCATTCTTTTTGCATAAAAAATATTTTTTTTTACTTTAAAATTCGCAGTTTGTGCACAGACCCACTAGTATTGTTTAATTTTATTACAAATGCTTTTTTACCCTCTAAAATAGTTTTTGTTAAAATACCGTTTATGCATACTGTGTTTAATGTTTAAAATTATAATAAAATTAAGCATATAGTTGTTGAAGACAACACAACAACGACCAATACATGCTTAAAGAACCATTCGCTTGAAAATAATTAGTCAATATGATTAACCGAGTGGTCTATATTAGCAAACTACTAATCCCGATCTCTATGAACTAGTAACCCAACATTGCATGTTGCCTAGTCAAATACAAGTAGCATTAAACACACGTCCAAACTAATGATACTCAACATAACGTATGGACATTGTAGTTGATTGGACAATGTAGGATATGTGGTAAGCCAATTTAGACCACAAGCCCCATTCATTGACATTAACAGAGTGTATACGAATAAACCATTATTGTTAGATCTACTGTTAGTTATTAGTTGGGCATTATGTTAGTTGGGGGAGCGAGCTGGTGTAGTGGTTACAGAACGGGACTTCGGCCCTGGGGTTCAAATCCCGCCAAATCACCAATGAATTTTTTCTATGTGATAATGCCACAACCCTTAGGTCTAGTGAAAAACAATCCCAGGCTCGTGCCTAGCGTCTTAGGGGTGGGGGGGACTGTTGGTTAGATTTACAAACTTTTCCTATGAAACGTAAATAAAATGTGTATGTTCCAATGTGTTGCATAATTCTCTAGCCTGAACTGATAATATTTTACCAAACTTTATACATTAAGCATTTTCTTACTTATGAAAAACATACATGCATGTGGTTATAAAAAATAACAATCACGGTAGTTGGTATATGTTAGAACGAGGCCCAATTTTTAACCATTTTTGAAAATAGATAATTAGATTATATATTTTAGAAATAAATCACTTTTATTATTAACACTTTTATTATTACAGTAAACCTAGAAAAAAAATTTAATTTTGAAACAAACATAAGTAATTATTTATGTATCGGGATGCATACGAAAATAAAAGTTAAAAGTACCTAATAAAAATAGTGATAGTTTTTTTCTATTTTCGTTGATATAATCAGAAAAGTTCCTTCCTCGACTATCTATTAACCAAAGGTTAACACTTACAAAATATTTAGTAATAGTGAACTAGTGAATGCATCAACCAATGGACTAAGGTTACGATTGCAGCGTATTCTATGTGGAACAGAGGAAATTAGTCTTCAATAGCTATCTATATTAACTTCGGCCAGTACGGTTCAACTTGGTTTGCTATACTAACTGCAAATCGCTTGTTAAAAGTTTTATAGTAGCATTATTACATAGTCCAACCTAATAAATATTTTGAACAGGCTTAAATGCATATTAAATGAATATTCATGCTTAGAAATAAATCGTGTTAAGATTCAAATATATTAAAATATATAAATCCTTTCAAAGTTTGTTTGGTTTTGAACACTGATATGATGTTTAGATTAAGCCATTGTTGAAACAGTAATCCTACTCTCATATTATTAAGTGGTTTATTTATTATGTATGGAGCTTTGTTGATTATTTGTTAAACAGGTAATATTTACAATTAAAAGTTGTATTTAAATGTAAATATTACCATAGTACTGTAATACTAAAGTATTCCAGTTACTGAAATATACTTTGGTAGAACAATGCTTTTTCATCCAACATACTAGCCAACAGACTGGTGCAATTTTAGGTTCCTTGCGGCATAGCATGTTCTATAGCACTTTGGCACATGTATAATCTTATCTGTATCTTTCACTCTACCAATTTGTTTCCCTCTTTCATTCTACACTATATTTTAGTTTGTTCATACTCTATTGCATTTGTTTAAATGTTATAAAATATAACTATAAAAAGGAAAATATAATAGTGAGCATCTGTTAAAGACAATATATGCATTGAAGGAGATGAACCTCCTTGCACAGTCTATTTACACTTATGAAAACACTCTACTTCCTTTAAACCCCCTTTTGTTTTAAAGTACTTCAATGTGTATTGTATAAAGATTTGGAAGAAAATTGTTTTTAAATATCAAAGAACACTTTGGAACTTCGGAAATACAAAAAAATAGACTTCACATCATGACTGCTCTTCACAAGAGCTTCGTGGTAGGTTCTTCACGTCTATTAGGTTTTGAATGAGGTCGTTATAAAACCAAACAATGCTAAAATAAACCGAAACTCTAGCGTTATTGATGGGTCAAAAGGGCTATAATCGTTTGTGTTCAGACCTCAAATCCACTCCAGTTAACTGCGATTGGCAGAGTTTTGTTTGCAGATTTATGTGCAGCTGACCATGGCTATGGATCCCTATGTGGTTTAGTAAGGGAACTCAATATATTTCTAGTAAACCTGTATAGGTAGGAAGAATTATAAAACCATTGTTATAATTAATTCGCACGTCAAATTTATTTGACAATGGTTTTACTGCATTTTTAATAATAGTGTTGCAAAATGACAGGGATATTTTCAAATAATACTCTTAAATATTTGGTATTTACCATTGAGTAGAACGTAGATACTAAATAGCTTGTTGTGCTGCCATTTGCTTTACGTATTTGGGTGAATATCCGTTGGGTGACGTCCGTATTTGGGCATAAATACAGAAGAATGATTTTCGAAGTAATGTCTGTGTGTGCGTGAGTGTGTCCTAGGTGACTTAAGACCAGCTGTTTCATTAGTCAGAACCACGTTACCATTTTTTACAAGATTAAGGTTAGCTGAGTCCTGCTTCAAACCACCAAAAAACTACACACTTATCTCAGGATCAAACCAAGGACATTTATATTACTAGGTGAGCACTATAACTGAGCTACCTTGCTATATGTATGGATGGTGAATATTTAAATGTCAACACTTTTACGTAACCCTGTTAACCTCAGTCACTTAATTGTGTTGAATTCTCTAACCCTCTTCTGTACGTGACTTGTCCTCGACTCGTAACAGGTTTAAATTGGAACAATCAACTACTCTACTCCCAGTTTTTTGTTTGTTTTCTAGCCTTCCTCTAATCGTTACCGCAATTCCCCAAAAATCACTGTTAAAAATTAAACATGTAGATTAACGCTAATCTATGTTATTCTTTATAATTATTCTCACCAAAAATGTTATATAGACATAGCCTTTTTACTTGGTTTAAATAAATATCCTGATTTTAAGGTTGAAGAGAATGCAAATTAGCAAATTGAAACGATTTCCCTAACGAAACCTTATTGAAAACGTGACCGTTGTTGTAATTTTAACATGTACAATACAGACTAAAAACAAATTTTACCTTTATTTGTATATAAATGTACAACTCATTTTTAAATGAGGTGTGTAACTCATTTTGCCCGTTCTACGGCGAGGGATTTTATTCAATTTATTATTAAACTTATAATAAAAAAACTAATGAACATAATAAAATGCGTTTATTTACATTTACATTTAAAGTTTGCGTAGTTAAAAATAAGTTATGAAGGGAAACCTATACACATAACCCTTGACACAACAAGTGCAGTCTACGTATTTGCTGTGGTTATAAAAAACAAATGCCTTGCAAATACATGTCAGCAGGCTACTTATTTATACGGGCCAATTTATTTAATTACATTTTTTTGAATAAAACAGACATTTTTAAGATCTATGAGACAAAAGTAGATAAGGTAGCTAGATTAAAATACACAGACACATGACATACTGAAAGGGTGAGTATTTTATTAACAAAGGTGCTCTTTGTCTATAAGAGTACTTACGTGTCACCAACAGAAAAAACACACTCCAACACACGCACACACACACACACACAAAACGAAACACAAAGGTTGTTTGTACGCGTACAAACAAAAAGGCAAGAAATTCTAATTTTATTTCAACTATTATAGAGACATAAAAAAATGTACAACGTTTTAAAGTCAATCATGTCTTAACTGATTTAAAAGTTGTTGGACAAACTGATTCGAAAAACAATCTTTAAATATTTCTTCCCTCTAATTCATGATTATAATTTAAATAAAGCATATGACCGTAGTTGTAGAGCTGCTAGAGTAATGAAAATTTAAATAAATAATTTATGCTGCAATACAGTTCACTGAGTAAGAATCGAAAAGATAATTTTACTATTTAAACCAAAAAAACCGTCCTAGAAACCGTTTGAAATTATATAATATCTGTTAAAGGGAACATTCATTATTATCGATGATTTTTTTCGATATATAGATATTTTTGTTTTCCGATCATAACTATTACAAATTGACAACAACAACTAACTGATCTTGTTTAGGCTAAAATAGTCTATATGGGAGCGTTTCATAAACTCCAAATTTCACAAACTCCAACGCTTAAAATATTAAATGAACAGAGCGGTTCATAACCTCCAAATTTCATAAGCTCCAAATCTATAACATTCAAATAATCACTGTCACCTAACCTAACATAACCAACCAAACTTGCTGTACCATTTAAAACTTCCGTTTGGGTTTGATAATAGAAAAGGCAAGTTAAACACGGAATTTTTGAATGTTACAGCAAGTTTGGTTAGTTATGTTAGGTTATTTTTTTAGCACAGTTTCATATACTAAACAATATTTATCGTAGTTGTCAGCTGATATATTTTAATTTGTTAATATCGATATATCGAAAAAATCATCGATAATAATGAATGTTCCCTTTAACAGGAAAGTACCTGTAATTGTAGCATAACCAAGATGTCTAAAAATGTATTGTATAAATAAAAATAGAAATATACACTGTAAGCAATATTTCAGTAATATCAAACTTAGATAAACATGGGCTACATCACATTTGCATATGCACGTCAAATGTTACAAGTATATTTATGTAAATAAAAAAAAGTGTAGTTTAGAGCTTAAACCGATTTGCGGCATTTTTAATAAAGTATTTAAACTTTATTTAAAGAATAGTTGGCTTTAAAGTTTAATTTATTTTTGTTCTTATTATAACCAGATATTAGCTCGCTTGCTGCACAACATAATTTGTTTTATCATTATAGATACGGTTATTGAAATAAATTTTTATCATAGTAAAAAAAAAACTAAACATAAACTTTTTAAATGTAGTTTTTTTTTGTAATATTATGAATAACAAAAATTTTTATTTTTCATAACGAAAGGAACTACGTGTTTCACTAGGAGTTCCGCTAAAGCTATAAATCAAAGACGATAAAATCTCCTTTCTGTTAAAAATACAAAGCCCGTATTTTCACTTCCCTTCCTTGCCTTTTAGCAAACCTTTTTTCAAGTAAATTAGGAGAGGTTTTGGAATGGTTTGAATACCATTTCTTAGATATTATCACTTAGGTAAAATAGGTTGTGTAACAAAACATATTGTTAAAGGAAAGTCAGTATTCATAAAATTTCTATGAGGAATATTCATAAATATTCAGTATTTCTATTTGTGTATTAAAAGCACAATGCTTCTTTGTGCTCGTAATACACACAAGATTTTTCCTGTCACCATAATTAACTCATCACATTGCTTACCAGTTGTTAACTAGTTTAAACCTCACTGTTGTAAAAAAACTTATGTCATGCTTGTTAATGTAACAACTTGGTGGAATCAAAATTTCATCTTATTCGCATAATAATGGTCACTCCTTAATCAGCACACAGTACCGAATACCTCCTTATTATGAAATTAAGGTAAGGTAGGTAGGCAGGTAAGGTTTTGAATTATCTGTCGATTATTAATAAAGTAAAAACTTTTGCAAATAAATCAGCAGCGCAGGCGTTACGATTACATCTTTTATTGAATTGGTTTATAGGTACAACAATTATGTATTTGATTGGTAGAAAACTTCAGGTGTGTCCATATGGTACAAAATGACTTAATAAGTGCTATTTTATACTGACAAAGTGAATATAAAGAATTTTTTTATAAACTTATAATTTGATTAAACGTTATTGTAGTTTTTGTACGTATATTGTACCAGAAGTACGTAGGATTTACCTGGAAAAGTTGTTTCAAATGTAACCACCAAAATTACAGTACGATCTCCCATCCATTTCTAGTTGACGATTATTATTGTTTTATAGAGGAATTGGAAAAGCCAATCAAATATAAATCGGATATTCATTTAGATTCAACGGTAGCACCGAATTCAATTATTGCTGAAATTCATACTAAGTTAAATAACACTTAAATGGAGTTTGCCTCATTTTAATGCATACATATGTTAAATGTATTTTGAATAAACTTCTACTTATAATTAAATTAAACTATCCATCAATATCATTGAACAGTTATTTTAAATTTCATTCTAAATTAATAGGTAAATACTATGCATTATTATCATTGTAATACAAGTTTTGAGGTACCTACACAAATTAAGACCTAAATATTATTTATAAATGCATATTTATGAAATTAATACATTTATATTACTACTTGTAGGCCTACAACAAATTTCAAACAAGTTTCTGTAATTCTATGGTCAGAAAACACTAGGTTAGGTTAGTATGAGTTGTCTATTATATTTAGGATACCACGTTGATTTAATCAACTTATTTAAAACTAAGCTTTGAAAATCACCTATTAGAATTAAGAATTCATTTTGGCAGCTACACTAGGGGCTTAAACTTTTAGTTTTTAATTTTGAATAAAGAATATAACACATTTTTATCATAGCGTACGTTGTGTTTGTTCAAATGAAATTTGTTTTAATCATGTGAATTTATAAATAGCTGTTATTTTATAAGCAAGAGCAAATAATTATAAAGTTTTCAGATATATTTTGGTTCAGATTAGTTTAACAGCTAATTATTTCGCAAAGTATTACGGTATAATACCTTCACGGAAATAAGACTTGGCTGTTTTGTCAAATGAAATCAAATTATTGTCACCAGGAACAACGTCAAGATGTCTCGTCCAAACTTTTCCAATTCTAGTTCCATAACTGTATCATCCTAAAAGCAACAACCTTGATTGCTTAGAAATTGCTTTGAGCGGAATTAAGGTTGGTACTTTCATTATTCGAATAATCCATGTTATTTTCTGCAATGAGTAAAATCTAATAAGGAAGGAATTTGGGATAGGACTAAAGTTTTACAATATGTAGACAAATTGAAACACTTTTTCACAGTTTATTTGACCAATCGCAAAATTTGCTGCCCACTTACTTTCTTACGACATGAATGCATATTCAATACACAATCAGTATCCATAGCATTGCAATAGAATTGTTTTATTTTCACAGCTGCTTAGCAACTATTTATTATTATTTCTGCTAATTCCTCGAATTATTTCTTCACATAATCTTAAAATTGAAGTTGTGTTGACTATCAGTGTGCATTAGTACTTTGGTGAATAGTGGTAATAGGGTAAAGTGTGGTAAAAAAATAGCGTTCGTACCACGTACCAAAATGGTTTTGCAGCACTCGACCGTTTTAAGTTCTTGATTTTGTCTTGAACTTAAAAACTATTTTGAGCCGGCAAGACCTCATTTTTGGCCTTAGGTACGAAATATACTATTGGACACTAAAAAGGATGGTTTTTTTTTGTGAAATCCCTGATTGCCTTTTGAAACTCGGATTTTTAAAATATTCCTGGCACATCGAGACTTAACTCGATAAGTGGAGGACAGACTAATAACTAAGCGATAAACGACACTAAAATGTTTTTGAAAATTCATGTTTACTTATACTTTCCCTTGCTAAATCCTTGACACGAAGTTTTTCCTTTGAATACTTCTTTACTTCTATATGTTACGTATCGTCCACGTAAAAACGTTGGGTCGTGTCGTTCCAATGCATCGCAACGACGTAAAACATTTCTCGTAAACGTGAAACGTGACCTGACCGAGAAATACGAACTCACCCGAGTCTCCACTGCATTCCATGTAAAAGATATTGATTGTGTTTTTAATCTTTTGATTACAAATCATTTTATTTATTTAAAGTAATTGTTAATTTATTTTTAACAAGTTAGCTCATTAAATTTATTTTTTTCCTTTGGTTGAACGAATTCCACAATATAGTATATATATCTTCATGGTAATAGGTTTTAAAGTATAAAGGTAAATGATATCAACTGCAACATGAGTTGGCATTTGCCACATTGATTTGAAAATCCATCTTTAAACATATATCATACGATTTTGGTAATGTCAAAAGTAGTAGAAAATAATAAAGGACCCTAAAGTAAAATATCATGGGGCACATTTAACAAAATGGTTTACTAAAAATTATGGTAAGATCTAAAAAGTCAAGTTTTATTACTTAGAAAATATGAAATAATAATTATAAAATCAAAAAATATTATAGATTTGTAGACACAGTTATAAAACCTGCAAACCCCTAAGCTTGTAATTTTTATAATTCAAAACATACTAATTATGCAGTCTAATCGGATATTGCACACGTTAGTCTTAATACAGGTATAATAAAACATAAACAACAATATAAATGTATTGCATATTCTACTAATATTAAATATTCAACCAGAGCACCTGGTTTGTAGGTGGTTATTTGGTAAAGCTCCAAAATGTCATCCAAGTGTACTCTACTTATTGCCTGTAAATAATACTTTTTTTAACATCAAAAAGTCCGTTTGTTATTGAAATATTGCATGATACATTTCTATGATCAAATTACAATTTAGTTATGAATTTGTTAACCACATATATTTTAATTTGTGATATAATTTTGGAGTCAGATAAGTGGTGTATATTTTATGAATGCATAAAAAAGCTCACAATTACATTATCGGTACATTGAAGACAATGCTTTCACCAAGGTTTTGCGTTTGTATTAGTTTTACCAAATAAATAAAATATAACTATCGTAATTGCCGCTTAAAATATAGTATTCAATTCTTAAAACCATTTTCCACACTTTAATGCTTGGAAAAACCACATAAAGTCAAAGATTAATAATGTATAGCTTTTATTCGTAAAACGATGAAAATTCAAGGGTATTTTTCTGTGTATTCAGGAGCTTTCAGGTGGTTATTTGTGTTCTTAGTCTCTTTGGTAAGAGTTACAAAGACAAAATAGAATATGCATACAAGATAATGTTTCGTATTTTGTCTCAGTTGTTTTCGCTTATGTGTTCTTTGGCTCTTTCCTTTGTTACGCAGGTGAAAGATTATTTTAATATATTATCTTACGAAAAAAAATTATTAATTGTGGATTAATTTTTTTTATTATATCAATATTTTAAGCAATGTTGTGGTAATTTATGATGTTATGAGAGTAACCGATAAATTTCAAGTGTTATGTTGGAAAAAGAATTGCTTTGAAATAAAATTAATGGTTTCTATAAATATAATATAGGTTAACTCAGTTAGTAACTGAAGTTTTACTTACACACAGTACAATCCTAAAAACTTACATAAACGGTTATCTCAATTTAAAAAATGTTTTTTTTAGATCTGCAAAACAAATTAAACTACTTACTGTAGTTGTTTAAAGTGAAAATGTTAATTGTTTTACGTGCCTTTATATTACTCATGATGAAAAACTGAAGATTTATACGAAGTTTGAAATTATAGAAATACAGCAACGTCTAAATTATTTAACACAAACATTTGACCACTAACCTAAATTAAATGAATAAATGATTTTATTTCCATTTTAAACAATTACAAAATTAAAACAATCTTATCATCGAAAACATGACTGAAAACTTTATCAAGCTGTATGGTCAGTAGAGAAAATTCTTTACAATTTAAAAATAAACATTAAACTAGCATAGTTTAACATAAACAATGACACCTGCTCTCTGTGATGATTGACAATAAGCAAGTTGCTTCATTATGCGTTTGCGAACCGTTCAATAGTTAAAAGATACAAGTCATCCTTTTCTTATACGTAACGACCATTATAAATAATCAGAAAGAAACCACTGTTAGTACAACTCCACAGCTAGATGAATAAACAAGGAATCCTACAAGTCAGGCAATGTTATTGACTTGATGAATCAAATGGTGACGATTTCCTGTGCTTCCCGCCATTTCCAACAGTGACAGCTGATCACATCACGGCCACTCCCTTCCATCAAATTTCCTCTTTCAAATCATCTGGTTGTTATCAGATTTTGCATCACAGCTGATTTAGAATCTTTTTATTTAGCGGTTTTTGATGATTTTTTCATCAACACTCTTTATGTTACTATTACGAATATAAATAGATAAATAATTTTAAATAAACACATAATAAAATTAGGGTTTTAAATAATCATTTAAAATCTAGTGAAATTGACCATTACTAAAATATCAGTGGTATTATTTTGGGTACATAATTGCTTTGAAATCAAATAATGATTAGTATATATATATATATAATATAAATGAAAAGTAGTTATTAAGAGGCAAATCATATCTTTATAATGTAAAATGTTATTTTTTTGTTACAGCACTAAAAATACTCAATAGAAATTTTTATCAGAGCATAAGATGAAATCTATTTACACAAACACAATTACAACTTACATTAAATATAAAATGTTTTTTTGTATAGTATATTGAGTAGAGTGACTGTTTAAATGAAATTAAATGAAAAATCTTTTGTTAATAACCGTTGTAGTGCTGTCATATACTATATTTAATTAATTATAGACAATTTATCTTTAAATAATATATTTGCTCAAGATTTTTGAAATGTTTATTAGGGATAACATCTATTTTAGCTATTCCTTTCATCAATTTAGACTGTAGGACATGGCGGCTCCAATAAATGACTTCGATTTTATAAAGCCCAAAACGTTAACAAAGAATAAACATGACTTTATAGTTGAGGATAACAACACAGAATATTTGAGAAATGAAATAAATTTTAAGCTCTTAAGTCAATCACTAAATATGACCATTAAGAACAAAATATTATGATTTGATTATATTATAAATATAAATATGGTGTTCCTTAAAGTGAGGCATGGGACTCGCAATGGCAACAACGATAAATGATTTAGTCGCTTGCCATTTTTTTTATGTATACCTAATCTTGTAAGTTATTATTAATTAGGTAAATATATGTTTTGAGTGTTAACAAATGTTTTTTTTTGTTTCCTTATCTTTAATTTATTAGCCTGTACTAAGCTGACTAAAGATGCATGGATACTTTTTTAACTTAAACTTGAAAAAACCGCAAATTTGGTTTAAATTCTAAAACAAAGTGTCCAATTTCACAAATCGTTAAACTCGACATCAATGGAGGTAATATTTTATAAAGTATTTAAAAAAATTATATGTATATAAATCCTTTAAAAGGGATTTTTTTATAATCAAATCTTCCAGCACTAAAATACCAATCATAATCAAATATTCTCGCTGTAGGCTAGGATTGTAGGCATATACATACAACGTTTCAGGAGAATGTGGTCTTTATTCACTCAAAGACTTTTGAAATTGGTACTGGAAAAAATTGCAAAACTTATTGATGATATCAGTTTAAAAAAATGTGAGACAAAAACTAACTTTGGCCAGTTTTTTCCACCACGAGTTCATTTATATTTCTCCCCAACTATTCCATTGTTTCATTTACAGCTTGAACATTGTTTGTGTTAATTAAAGATAAGGAAAATGGCTTGTTGCGAATTGCTTTGCTTACCTACTTAGTTTCCAAAATAATTTAAAACCTACTATTGTTTTCCCTCAACATTGTTACATAGTGAGAAAAAGTTGAGTTCAATAAAACGGTTGTGTTCTAAAATTAAAACTAAACAGGAATTCATTGTGAAAAATTAAATTTAAGGTAGTCATAATAACACATATTACTGATTATTGAACGATTATTGTGGTACGAATGCTATTTTTAACCACTATACAAAATTGAGCAAGTATATACAATATACACACTAGGAGTCAACACAACTGTCACTTTAAGGTTATGGGAAGAAATATTTCGAGAAATCAGCAAAATTAATAATAAATGGTTGCTAAGCAACAGTGACAACAAGTCCATTGCAATTTATGAATTGCAATGGACTTGTTGTCACTGTTGCTTAGCAACCATGTATTATTAATTTTAATAATATATCAATATTGTGATATGGATATAGCTTATATATTAAACAAACATTAATGTTTTAAGTAAATAAGCGAACAGCTGGCTTAAGTCCTAAGGCCGCAGTAACCTGATCAGTCTCCAAATGACGATGACAGCTGGCATAAAGAGAATTACGTAGCGTTTACCTTCCAATAAATGTATGTAAAACAGCTAAAACATCGTAGTGCGGTGAAAAAGCAATATTCATTCAATCTCAATGTGTATTAATCAATTGAAAAACACACAAAATATAACCGAAAGCAGGTACAATTGTTTTTAGTTCACGTTGATTTTTGCACATTTCTTGTGCTTTCAGCTTGGGTTCACATTCTAAGGACTGATCTTTTTAAATAAATGAGTTGCTAGTTATACATACGAGAGGCAGAATCATATTTTATGATGAAAATGTATTTGGTTCATTGAAAGGCAGCAAGATTGTAAGGAATGTAATAACTTTCAATACCAGAGAATATTGAGACTCAATAAAAATATCCGTCACAAAGTAAAATATCTGTTACTAATTTAGTTGTGAAATTTAATTTTCTTTACAATGATATTGTATGAAAATTGACACTATACTACTAGTAGACTCTCTACTCGTAAAAAATACTACAGTGTGTCTAAAATGAACGGAAATGAATTATCTGCCAACAAAACTCATTTAGCTCTTATAAAACTTTCTACTAAAAGTGTGGTTTATATTTAGAAATTTAAAAAGATCTAAAAATACTTAAAGCTTTGTTTCTCTTTCAGAAATTAATTCAATAAACGTGTTCAAGCTTTTAAAGGTACAAGGGAGTGTAGCGAGAAATATCGGGATCGTACGTGTTAAGACTCACAACAGCATTCCAGAGTAAGAAGTAAGTTTCAAGGAAATAATATTTTTTTGTCGTTGCGTTATGTTGTGGTAAAAGGTTTTTACTTGTTAAAAGTCTGCTTTTTACAAGGCTCACCGTTGTTAATTGTATTTATATTACTTAATTTTAATATACACTTGATCATCATAACTAACTGTACTACGTACAGCAATGGTAACTTTGTTTATTATTAGAATTATTGTATTTTTTTGGGGGGGGGGGGTGAGCTGGTCTAGTGGTAGAGCGCGAGATTTTGATCCCTGAGGTCCCAGGTTCAAATCCCGCCAAATCACCAATAATTTTTATCAAAATGGTATTGTTGCAAACGCTAGGTCTAGCCTGAAGTTTTGTGAAAAAAACAATCCCTGGCTCGTGCCTAGCGTCTTAGATTCAATTTTTCTTAGTAACTAATTTACTAATAGTAACAAAAAGCAATATATCTGAAAATTTTGATACATGATAAGAATTATATGAAATAGTTATTTTGATTACATACACTCGGTTTTATTTCGCACTCCTTAAAGAAATATGCATTTATTTCCAAACAGCATGGATCCTATATTTATTTATTTTTATAAATAAATCATAGTATATCAACTATCAAATATTGAACGAATTGGTGAGTCGGTGGCTCAGTTGGTAGCGTCGCGGACTTCGGGCCCAAGGCAGTAGGGTCGTGAGTTCGGATCCTGGTCACTGCCACAAACTTTTATCAGTACAGTTCACCTTCGCACTGTACCGGCTCAGCTCTTACTTTGCTGGATACGTTCCACGCACAGATCTGTAGTCTATGTGGACGGGCAAATGCAAGGTTAAAAGAGGCCACCAACCTCAAAAAAAAAAAAAAAATAATAAAAAGGTAAACTGGTAATTGTAGTATTACATTGTAGTATTACATGTATAATACCATAATAAAAATCACAATAAACACATTACTACATAAATTATAATATAGACCTACTTATTATAGTAATACTTTACATTATTTAACGCCTACACTTTAAGAATGCAAAGAATTGGCAGAGCACAAATCATTCTTGACACAAGCCATGTTTGCAATATTGCTTTTACCAGCTGCTCTACAGTGTACCAACCTCTTAAAGATGAAATATCACCACAGAATTGCCAACTGTGCAATTTTTCACAAATCGTCTAATTTCTCAGAAATTTTTGTTACGATATACATTACTTTTAACTGTTTTTAATATTAAAACTATCTTGATCATGTCTATACGTTTGTGGTTGTATATGAAATTGAATTGACTATGGACAAGGCATTATTGTATTACCAACATATTTTTGAAGCCTCCTTTTAACACATACCTTTTAATGTTATTGACAATTCTTGCTAGATTTCCGTGGCTTTTGATCATTATATACATTATAAACAAACCCATATACTTTTCTTTCATTCAAATGATTTTACACTAGTTTATGTATGTCATATACATATATAAATATATAATTAATATATAATAAATTATTATTAATATATATATTTTGAACTGTTAAAAGTTATGAACAAATTGTAGATTTGGAATCAAACGTTAAACAAACCACCATCAAGTTATTTTTGGGCTTTTAACTATTTATATATTGATGATATTACTCTTAGATAGAGAGGAAATTGTCTAGTTTTGTATCAAAGCTGCAGGATACATCTTACATGTTATATTGTTTTTGGTTTTAATAGGCCTGTACTAAATTCTGTTTATAATATACACCGTAATATATTATGTCATTGAAAAACTAATTTTATTTAGGTTGCCAATATTTTAAAAAGGTATTTTATGTTTCGTCATAATTTTTATAAAGTTTAATAAGTTT
This sequence comes from Macrosteles quadrilineatus, assembly GCF_028750875.1. Lineage (NCBI taxonomy): Eukaryota > Metazoa > Arthropoda > Insecta > Hemiptera > Cicadellidae > Macrosteles > Macrosteles quadrilineatus. The sequence goes on along the minus strand of NW_026542601.1, from coordinate 8,465,593 downwards.
AATAAAACAAGGAGGTACCAATGATTTTTTCATGACAAAAGTATGAAAAAAAAATTATTAACTCTCAGTAAATATATATGGTAAACTGTCAGTAATTTAAATTTAAGTCTGTGTAACTCATGTTTAAATAGTACTTATCAAAATGTTTGAGTAATTACAGGTTTTCTTCAATTCGATAGTAAAAGTGTTTAAATTATTTTAACAATATTTTACTATACTTTAAATTCACACACTTTATTCTTTTCAATTATAAACACGAAGGAATTTATATTTTTTAATCTAATTTAAAACATTGTGAAGCATGGTACAGGCAAGCTTTGTTGAGCACGACATTAATCTAACTATATTTTTATTGTATTCTGAAGAGAAACGTCCATAAAATCTTAATACAGTCAAGGTGTCACACTACATTTCCCTTGGGTAGAATAGGACTGGCAGATCACTTGTGAATGCATGGGACAAACAACTGTGAAAAGATCCCAACCCGACTTTTATACTTGAAAGAAGATGCTGATTAAATTACATAAATAATGTGAAATGATGTCATGTTAAATTTTTCAATTAGTTCTATACGAATGATCTTTGAGTTAATAAATTAACTTTTCAAACTTTGCAATGATTAGGCTACCTATTGATTTTGACGAAATAATGTTAGTATTTTGTATTTGTTGTATTTTTTTAAACCTGCTGGATGATTGCTTTATTTTATTCAAACAATATCAAATACTTGGTTAGCTTAATTTATATAAAGAATAGAAAACTTAGAGAAAAATATAGAAAACTTGAACACATACCCTTGGTTAAAAATATATTTACATGTGTTCTTGTTTTAAGACATTATTGATGTAGTGTTAAGTCAGTCAATGTTATGTTAAGTGCTCAGTTAAAAATACAATGATTTAAAATTGTTTGAATGTGTTAATTATTAAAATATTACACAAATAAGTTTTTTTTAACCAACGGAAAATGTTTAATACTTAATTAGTTGTTAAGTTTAGGTAGATTTTGGGTGTATTACTGTAATTTTCCAAAATGAAAACTCGTTGTTAGTATTGTTTCAAGAACCAAGCAACACAAATTTATATATTCTTAGGACGTATAAAGATTACAATACTGCAAGTTACCAAGTACGAAGTTAGGGCCTAGCTGGTGTTAGACCTTGTTTACTTAGTCTAAAGCAAGAAGACTAAACAAATAAGCCCAGTTGAACTTGTTAACACTAGTTACTGCGTAGTTACATTTCGTTGATACTCCAAAATAGGCTGATTATTGTTTTTAATTCCAGTTTTGTTTCTTAATTTAGTAGTTATTGCAATACAATATCGAAATTGTTGAATACTGACAGTTAAAATGATTATGTTCAATCGAAGAGCTAAATAAATGTGATAGTCTTCACAAATCTGTAGCCAATGCATTTTTTGCATCTTCATTTCAAACCGTAAAACTGTTTGAAGTGGTTAAAAACAATAATTAACTGATTCACATCGTTTTAAATGTACATTTATGAAATGAAATGACAGTACAGTTTATTTTAACTTTAGCTATCGATCACCATAAAATAAAAAGGATACTACATTAACTGTTCAGTGTTTGTTTATTCCCAGGGGTAAACTGGATTAAGCTTTTAAAAATAAACTTGACAAGTAAAAATTGTTGTTTTTATTTAAGTTTAGGATCACCGGTGAAAGTAAGGGAGTCACTGAATTGTTATTAATAAATAAATAAATTTCCCAGGAATACGCTTTATAGAAAAATTGTTTGTTTCCTCTACACAAACGATAAAATATGCATTTTAAAAATAATATCGTCTATGGTACTCTTATTTTTTTATTAGTTCTATAATTTATTGAATCATTTGTCATAGTATTATTACAACCAGTGCTGTAGTAACAAAATGCTACCTAATTAGCCCTGCAGTAATAACAATGCTACTTACAAATGTCAATGATTCGATCTATTTGCTGACTTACCGCTAAACTAAAGTAGAGAAACTAATTTTAACTTTTCAATCGCTGCAGGGCGTTGTAAGATATTAGATACGAGAGGAAACGTAATACTTTCTGTAAACTTTGCCTTTAAATAAGTTTAACAAATATAAGTAGAAGTTGTTATCACAATTTACCTTCGGGTATGATTGGTTTTTATAACGTTCATTGTGAATTTAATAAGCTTCTTTTCTCGTGAAATGCAAATAATTTATTAGCTATTCAGTATGGTTAAATAGCCTGTAGATAAATGAACAGCATATTCTGATATATGCTCCTTAGCTCTGCCTTTATCATGAAACTTAAGCTCGGGTCTGAAAGAGTCACCTTACACCGTACTGATGAAATATACAATTTTAGAGTTGCCATAATATACTGATATACACCGTATTAGTAGTATTTATTAAACATGAGCTATTGCAGATCAGCTTTATGGAATCTTACCATATTGGTGGTGTCATCCAATGAATACCTTCATTTGATATTCTAAATACGATCCTTTTTAAAGTCCAGAAAACATTATCATTGTATTGTACTCAATCTTTAATAACCAATAGACCCACACATTTCTTACATCGAAAATATTATTTGTATATTTAATATAAATCAAATATGCCTACCACTTACCAACAATTTAAATTTTACAAACTTATTTTTAACTATTAGAATTAAATAAATAAATATACATGTAAAAAAAAACACAAATTAGAACTTAAATATATATTGCTTATCATTTATATAATCCCAATGTTTTCCAAATTTTGTCACAATAAGATTGTCAAGAGGTCTTGTTCAAACTTTTCCAATCCTAGTTCCATAACTGAATCATCTTAAAAGCAACAACCATGATGGTTGAGAATTGTTTTAAGCTGTTTTTGAGTTGTTACTTTTATTGTCCAAATAAATTATTCCATTTAGTTTGTGAAATTGAATGTATACTACAAATCCTAATGAGACTCACAGGCCCATATGTTATGTATGACGACACATAACTCATGAATCATTGAATAAAATAAAACCAAAAGAAATCATCAAAAGATGTAACTAAAGGATATAATTGCCATAGTATTTTTATTTTAATTTTGAGGTATCAAGAATATTGTGCTATATAGGGGTTTAAACATTGGCCCATGCAATTCACTCTTTAAAGAAGCCAAAAGAGATAAAAATTGTTGTTTGACATTTTGATTTACTTTCGTCAAGCCTTAAGCCAAAATATTTAACACATAACGTTATGTGGCAAAATGTTTCATTTTAATAGTGATCAGTTATTGAATTGATATAAAAGGATTACGGAGTGTGACAATATGTTTTGGACAGTATATAATAGCAATTCTATTTGAATAATATTCTTTCCTTTCAAAGTTTAACGTATTCTCAACTTAAAAAACCGTTGGACCTCGTCTTTTCAATGCATCGCAACAGCGTAAAGCATTTCTTGTAAACGTGACCTGAGCACAAAACAAACTTGTTTTAATCTCCTCTGCATTTCATGTGGAAAGAATTGTATGTGCTATTTAACTCTCAACAACTATTTGTGGTCATAAACTGATAAAATATATTTTTTATGACACAGTGGCTTATAAAGATTCAAGCTATCGACTCAAACCTTAATTAACGAGCATAATAAAATGTCATGGAGAATTTTTCAATTATGTATGGGTTACAGACTCAAAATTTAGATAGACCAAGAAATAATCTTACAAATTAGGAAATTTCATTGACCAGATAAATCATGTGTTACAGTTTCCAGTTTACCAACATTTCCGACAGTCACGACTGCCATCACGACCACAACCTTTCATCAAATTTCCACCTTCAAATCACCCTGGAATTGCTACCAGATGTTGTTTGAGGCTTAAAGAAAATGTTAATCTGATAAGACTTTTGGCGTCATTTTAAAAGTGCACAATTAATAATAAAATGTAATAATTTATTTGTTAATGTAATAACTTAGCTAATCAATATTGGTTCCCTAAAAACATAGGTTTTATCTTTTGTAAAGATTGACTATAATTTCAAAAACAGAAATGAAAATAACAAAATTACCTACGTACGAAGTTGCATATTTTTTGTTTTTGTTTAGTTTTTGACTTAAAACGTTAGGCATGAGCCTGAGATTGTTTTTCACATTACTTCAAGCTACCTACCTAGCTAGGCTAATAGGTTATGGCATTATCACTTTGACCAAATCCATAGGTGATTTGGAGGAGTATGAACCCGGGACCTCAGAGACCAGCGCTCTAACTACTAATCTAGGTCGCTCCCCAGAGCTTTGTATAGTAGTGGTAGAGATGGGTATTTTGGAAACATCGGTCAATTTATGGTTCCAACAAATACAATAATAAATTTTTAAATTGCAGTATAATTCAAATTTTCCTTTTTAAATAATCCTAAATAACAAAGTTATAATCCGACACTCTGTTGTGTTTAAAATTAAAAAAATCAACTTGTGATATTTATTTTAAATCTCCGTAAGGTATATTACAAAAAACATAAGTATTTATAAGGTAAAAATACTTGCTAAAGGAAATTTAAATATCCATATCTGATGTAAAAATAGTTTAGAAATTTTCATAGCATTAGCAATGTAATATTCTAAAGCGAATGTTTTGATCAATCAAGCAGATAATCCCTTTAGTGCAGTTATGATAACATCAGTGCGTTTGACTTTTAATTAAACCTTTGCTTTGGTTATTAATTCCACTCATTGAATACATGTTTTAATATTACCCTACTTATATCCTAAAAACCATGTTACACTTTTAAATTCGTTTTAGAAAATTTTCCATTTAGGTAATCAAGCTTTTCCGTAGGTCTCATAGAAACTGCACCCAGGACCCATTTACTTTAAGTTTTCATGTCTCCAGGGTAATTTCGTTACTACTCTTGTATTTTTCAGATATGCATGTTTATAGTTTATGTATAAGGTTTACCATTTTCAATTTTTTCATGGGGAACTTATGAAAAAAGTTGCCTTTAAACAAAATATAAAAGTTTTAATTAGGTTATCATAAAGGTTGGAGGCAATAATTTATTCATTCTACTTTTGACTTGTAATTATCCTAGCCTACTAAATTGAGGCTGAAATCTTGCTGAATATGGGAATTTCTCCTAAATTTTAAAGATCCAAATGTACTTTAAATATCCATCTACTTTGTTTTGCTATACATTAATTAACACTTCAGGGGTCAATTGAAACTATAATTATGTCATTTACACATAACCGCTTTTGGCTCTGTATATTTTGGTTCTGATCCAAATAACAGCAACTGTTGAAACCAGAAGTTCTGATTTTGAAACGTGTCAGATATGTTTTATTGTGGTATGTGACATGAAATAAATCAACGATATATATTTTAAATACGAATATCTAATAAAATTAACTCTTTTTATTCAGATAAATGATTGCATACAGGTTCATTAAATAATTAAAAGATACAAAGTAAAAAAAAAAAATACTGTAGTATGTGGTAATATCTTGTTAACTAAGGGTTTTTCAGGATTTTTGATTTACAGTTTTTCCTGACTAATAAAGCAGTTTCCCAAAGCGTGGCTGTCTACTTGCTGGACACCCTGTATATTATCATTGAGTATACGTGTACACTCAATGATCTTATACATTTTACAATACTTGTTGAAGACTTTTCCCCTTGACTTATACATCATACTTGATATACATCATATGTGTATATTCATCATATGTTATTATTTCTTTTTGTTTACTTTTTCAATACATTGTTTTTCTTGTTCATGTTGACTTGGTGTCTTTTCTTATAATTTAAATATTTTTTACATTTCCCAACAATACTTATCCCTCCTTATTTTAACTGACAAACTGTTCATCTATATTTGGGGATTAAACTTCTCCTTAGATGTGGTTTGTGTGGCAAGGATGTGGTTTCTGATCCAACTTGATACATTGAGTGTTAATTTGTACGACAAGAGTTTTGTAATTTTGTAATTTTGTAATTTTGTAATTTTTTGTAATTTCCACTGGCTTTATTGTTACACACATCACACGAAGGGGAGGTGATAAGTTTACTTTTGGTCCATTGAAACTGATTTTATTTTATTTGGTAAGGTGTATGTAGGTAATTTTAAACTATATACATACGATTTTCGTAATACTACCCCCCCACAAACTGTTGCATGGATTTACACAAATTCAGTTTTTAAATATTTTTCATTTAATTATAAAGTAATATTTTCGAAAAATAATTTCTCAAATTTTATGATACAATTCATTTATTTAAAACAGTGGATTAAAATTCCTGTGCACACACATGTGCTCTATAAAATAAAATGTACACAATCAAGATATCTCATACCTACCTTAAGGTACCTCCGTTCCTGTAAACGTAATTATTTTTAGCAAAATCATCCTCCCCCTAAGAGGGGTGTAAACAGGGGGTAACCCCATATTTTATTTAGATTTTGGTAGCTTAAAACTAACGTGTAAAAAAATGTTAAATACACAATTAAGATTTTTTTATATTTTGGGTGGAGTACCCCCTTATTTAATCTGAGAAACAACATGCGTGTAAAAAAAGACGGACATGTTTCCATTTGTATTTTCACCACGTCCCGAGAATCCCTAATAGAAGCAACAAAACATTACTAGCAGTGTTAAATACTAATTGTTGGTTTTCAATCAAAGGTTATTTATTTTTTTAGATGATTTCAATTTAATATTTTTAGCTAAAAGTTTACTAAACGTAAATGAATTCGTAAGCAGAAGATAACGTGAACAAAAATATTGTCAACCTTTTATATAGCAAATAAATTATCCTAAGGGTTAGGAAATTTTAACTTAGGCTTTTCAAACCTATTACTACAACATAACGTAACAAAACATTCAAATTATTATATCTTTAAAAGTTCTTGCTCTGAAATATACTGTATTGTTAGTCCCGACACGTACGTTCTCAGTATTTCTCTCTGTTTCCTTGTACCTTTAAAAGCTTGAAAACGTTTATTGAATTAATTTCCGAAAGGAAACAACGCTTTTTTGATATTCAGAAAGTTTTCGGATTATTTTGTAAATATGAATTGTAGCTTTAATAACATTGACGGTTTGATTATGTGTATTTGACCCCTCAAGAGTCCTTGAAGGCAAGCGGCCCTCTTAGATAATGTCAAACAGCTGACGAAGAATTAGCTATCGTCCAAATCTTTTTTTTTTTACCAAAATGATAGTTATTTAAATATCTAGTAAACTGTGGGATTAGAAATGTTCTGTGTAATTTTGAATTGTCCTCCAAGGGAGTACATGGTAGCTAACGGCCATCTTGGATTTGTCCACCATAAGAGCGTTATTTTCAATAAGCTGCTGAAGAGTTATTTACCAACTAAAAATATTTGTCAAACACCAAAGTGATTGTAATTTAAATATGAAGTAAACCGTGAGATTAGACTTTTTTTGTAGTTTTTTTAATTGTTTTACGATTTAGAACGTCTAGGCTCCAAGGACTCTTAGGAAATATTTTTTTGTCTTGTGTTTATAAATATTGTCTTGTATGGTATAATAATTATTAAATGTTTAGATTTGTATTAATTTTGTGTTTGAATCAAATTTTCTGTGAAGTTGGATTTCATTGTCATTCTTTTACCTGATCGTAAGTCTTGAATATTGTCTTTAAATCTTTTATCAAAGGTTCGCCTTGTTTCTTAACGTAAGATTTATCTTTTGTATAGTAAATATGTCATTACGTCATGTACACTTTATCACTACGGCATTTGTTTATGTCATTCATCTAGGCAAACACTTGAAAGACGGAACAAACATTTTGATCACAAATCTTTGTAAACATAAGCTACTTTGGCAATATTGCTTGTGCCAGCTGCTCTACAGTGTGCCAACCTCTTAGCGATGAAATATTACTACAGGATTGCCAACTGTGCACTTATGTGACAAATCATTGTACGTTTTTGTTATGATTCCTTACGTTTGGGTGTTGTCAAACTTTGAAGCTTCCTGATGCATTTATAATGTATCAGGTAATTATGTAATTATTTAGTTATAAAATTGTAAATACTTTAGTAGTCCTGTTAAACTCACAAGTTTTAGAAATGTGTTACGATTATTAATTAAATTATATCTCATAGTTACTCCATCCCCATCAAATGAGAACGGGTATCACTTTATATAATAAGATTTATTGTTAAACCAAATACATAAGTTATGTAAATAATACCATAATATGGAAGCACAACAACAACTTATAAACACCGTCCATCTCAACGAATTGTTTCCCCTGCTTAGGTATAAAAACTAGATACATTTGAACAATTAATTTGTTTACGTATCCAAAAGTGACTAGAGTACGGTCCACGAGTCTGTAGTTGAGGGAAGAGCCTATTTACCACGTGGCCTCGAAAAGAAGTAGCCAATGAGGACCGTGCGTTGTTGCCAAATCTAATGATACCAGCTGATTTGAAAACATTGTTTAGTATATTTTAGTGTCGAGTGGTAGTGAACCAAAACTAGTGGTAGTTAGGTAGTGGAATGGGGTGATGTTGCAACATTGCGCTAGTTCAGTCTTGGTATTGGCTGCCGCCAACTACAGACTCTCGTGGACCCTAGAGTAGATCAAAATTTTGCTGTAGCGTATCCGTAAGTTACACAAAAAATTTAATTTTTAGGCAGTAGTTACACACTTAACTACCAATAGGTTAGTACGCCTGTTACCTAATGCTTGCGTAGTCATTTCCAGCCGCAAGCAGTTGTTTGTTTCTCTCTAACATAAAACAGCCGTTAATTGACTGTTGATTGTTTCTAAAATGTTTATTTATTGTCCCACCCACAATGCATTACGTACTAAATGTTTTACTGATAACCGTAAAAAAACACTAACCATTAATTAATTAAATCTGTTGATACATGACGGTAGTAAGCTTATTTCGATCACAACATGCATTAACTGACACTCACATCAACATACGCTAAGTGACAGTCTGATCTAGTATGTCACACACCTCGTGTTAGTCGCCATATTGTAATGACGTCATGTCACGTGACAATGTGATTTAGTTCTCATATGAATAATGGACTACATTTGAGTGGTGACAATATGGAGCACATAGTCAATGTCTATCGTTATTTCATTATTTCATATTCACCCTACATTATGAAGTGAAGTGGAGTAGCTATCAACAATCCTAATGTATTTACATGTATATCATTATTTCATATTCACCCTACATTATGAAGTGAAGTGGAGTAGTTATCAACAATCCTAATGTATTTACATGTATATCATTATTTCATATTCACCCTACATTATGAAGTGAAGTGGAGTAGCTATCAACAATCCTAATGTATTTACATGTATATCATTATTTCATATTCACCCTACATTATGAAGTGAAGTGGAGTAGCTATCAACAATCCTAATGTATTTACATGTATATCATTATTTCATATTCACCCTACATTATGAAGTGAAGTGGAGTAGTTATCAACAATCCTAATGTATTTACATGTATATCATTATTTCATATTCACCCTACATTATGAAGTGAAGTGGAGTAGTTATCAACAATCCTAATGTATTTACATGTATATCATTATTTCATATTCACCCTACATTATGAAGTGAAGTGGAGTAGCTATCAACAATCCTAATGTATTTACATGTATATCATTATTTCATATTCACCCTACATTATGAAGTGAAGTGGAGTAGTTATCAACAATCCTAATGTATTTACATGTATATCATTATTTCATATTCACCCTACATTATGAAGTGAAGTGGAGTAGTTATCAACAATCCTAATGTATTTACATGTATATCATTATTTCATATTCACCCTACATTATGAAGTGAAGTGGAGTAGTTATCAACAATCCTAATGTATTTACATGTATATCATTATTTCATATTCACCCTACATTATGAAGTGAAGTGGAGTAGCTATCAACAATCCTAATGTATTTACATGTATATCATTATTTCATATTCACCCTACATTATGAAGTGAAGTGGAGTAGCTATCAACAATCCTAATGTATTTACATGTATATCATTATTTCATATTCACCCTACATTATGAAGTGAAGTGGAGTAGCTATCAACAATCCTAATGTATTTACATGTATATCATTATTTCATATTCACCCTACATTATGAAGTGAAGTGGAGTAGCTATCAACAATCCTAATGTATTTACATGCATATCATTATTTCATATTCACCCTACATTATGAAGTGAAGTGGAGTAGTTATCAACAATCCTAATGTATTTACATGTATATCATTATTTCATATTCACCCTACATTATGAAGTGAAGTGGAGTAGTTATCAACAATCCTAATGTATTTACATGTATATCATTATTTCATATTCACCCTACATTATGAAGTGAAGTGGAGTAGTTATCAACAATCCTAATGTATTTACATGTATATCATTATTTCATATTCACCCTACATTATGAAGTGAAGCGGAGTAGTTATCAACAATCCTAATGTATTTACATGGTTGAAGAAAAAACTATTTCTTTTAGTTTGATAGTGTTTAAATTGAGCTGTTCTATAACATATATTATATCTGGATCGTTATCTTACTGACAATCGTAACAAATATGTGAAAAATCTGTTTAATGTACTGTAAAACAAAATGTAACACTTATCTTAATTGAAAAGTCTATTAATGTACAAACTCCATCATGTTCTATAAAGTGTTTCATCCATAATTACACAGATCGTGCATGAATTTATAAATATTATGATTTTGAACAGTGTATTGCTTTATTTTACGTTCAACAGTAAAATATGTACAATTTTAGTAATGTTATACGTGTTCTAGCTTTATAACCAAGTAGCATAAAATTAATATTTATTCTACATTTTCAGGACTGAAATAATATATTATTTTATCAGTTATTAGAAACAAAGGAATATTATAATCCGAACACGTTAAATCATGCTTTAACAAAATTATAGTTCGTAAGACATTAATTAATTATATTAATACCTTTTACAATATATTTCTAGCTTCATAGTCAATATAAGAATTTCGAACAAACTTTGTTTTCCCAAAGGCAAAGCTTTACTCCGTATTAAGATTGATCACCCAGTAGAGCGATACCTCCACTTCCCATATGAGTTGATTGCAATATACAGAAAACCCTTAAAAATATCTTAACGTTCATGATTGATTTAGAGCTTATAAAAATTTATGTTTGTTATAAGCAGGTCTATAAAAAGTAATTATTAATTGTGACACGTGTTTTGTAAAAAAAACGAAATACGCTGTAACGGTGTACGGTTAAGTGTACATTATAATTAGTAAATGTATTGCATTGTACACAACAGCTACACACAGCTGTTACAGAACCTGTGTTGGGAATGTTGGGTTTGTGAGGGAAAACAGTTTGCTATATAACAGCAAGGCATTAGAGTTAGTCGAATTTAAGCATTGTTTATTTAGCTACCAAGACAAAGTTAAATTAAGAAAATATCGTCCATTTGTAGAATTCTTTTAATATCCATTAATATTTTTACTAATACGTCTTATTGTTTTGCTTGCTAAGATTTATTTATAATTTACAATAATTGTGCAACCTTATTAGTATCACCTAAACGTGTGTAGCTTTATTAGTGTGTACGTTATATAAAGTTTAATTGTTGATGATTGACTATATTTAATACACAAGTCAAGGTTTTGATTTTCAACAAGGTTTTAGAGAAGGTTTGCATTAAGTAGTATTGGTACCTTCATTTTGATTCCTTTTTTTTTGAATGGGTGGGACCTCACTTGGACGAAGAAGATTTGTATAACAAATAATATACACATACGACATACTATCTGTGACTTTTTATTTATTATTTAAACCAAAAATTATATTTCTGGCACTTGATTTTACTCTAAAGGATTCAGGTAACCGGATTAAATTTACTAGTTCAGAAAATATATGTTCGATACATTTATTACATTAAAATATTATAATGCCAGCTACCAAGTTGTTTAGAAAAAGAAATACCTTTTCAATTGAAAGTTAAAATATAATGTAAAACACTTAAAGTCTGGACAGTATGAAGAGCTATATTTAATACAGTAATGGTAGCGACACTAAAAACCAGTTAGGTTTAAGCACTGGATATAAAACTGACTGTGTTTTGCTAAGTGTTAATCTATGTCATTTTCAGTACAATATTATTTGAGTTTTGTAGTTAAGCCATACAATTTCCAAACAAAATAAAACATTAAACGTTGTATGTATCATTCACTATAGGCTTATCTGTTTAGAATTGTTATCACATTTTAGTGTATAGGGTCATGATTGTTTTCAATATCTTTATACTTAAATCTTGCACTATGGCCATGCTATATTTGAAGTTGTGGCCATAGAATAAAAAGTCCCAATTAACAATATTGTATACGTTGAGCTTTTGTGTGAAATGGCTCAGTCTGATATAATTTTATATGTGATGAAATTCTGATGGGTATTTGTAAAACAACCAATCTATTACAAGAATATTGAATAGACATACAACCCAACTTTAAAGTGTAGTAGACAAAGCTATGTATAGACCGAAATAAAATGAATTTCAGGGCAAAAAAAAACTTTAAATGTTAGCATATTATAATCATTTTTGAGGTACTTTATTAAAATAAATAACATTGCAAATTTCTGTTAAAACACCAAGCACACAAAAGCAGAGAAAGTTTTTCTTAGAAAATTACAGGTCAAAATAATATCATTCGATAACCATGCCATTGAGTGGGCCAGGAATTAATTATAAGATTATGACAAAAGTAATACTATTTTATTTAGAGTAGTGGTGTGTTAATAGTCAGTTACAATGTGTATTCAAGTTTATAAAGAAATAATTTTAAATATTTTTTTTCAGCTTGATTTCATATCTTACGAAAGTTATTTTTGACATGCACAATATACATTTACCCAATACAATATATATTGGATATATAATGTGTAATGTTACATTTTAATTTAGGCAGTTTTTAAAAGTTAACTGCTAATTTCATAACCCAAATCATACAATGCATTTCAGGAAATAAAGTTTTAAAACGTACAATTGTTTGGTGTGACGTCTAATTTGCGTTTAACAAAGCGAGTTAAACTGTTGTCTTGATAAGGGAAAATATATTCCTGTTATTCAGGGGCTAAGTTTTCTAGTTAGAAAATAACAGAGAACCAGTTTCAACGATACTCTTTATGATTTTGCATTGTTAACCAGTTGGGGTTATTAAAGGTAACTGTTATTTTTAACGTAAGCTTAAAAACCAAGGATCGGTGGAAGATTAAGTACCCTAAAAACATCTTAATTTATTATACGAAATACATAGAAGTTATAGTGTTTAAAACCTATAATGTTTACTTCACTGGTACAAAAATCAACCTGTACCCTAAGTAGGCTAGATGCAGATGTAGTGGAAAAATTGAATTTTAGTCGTTTTCATCAGAATCTAGCGCTTTCATCGTTTCTTATGCCCGTCCGTGCTTCAGTTGCTGAAGCCTTATGTGATCGTTGGACCTAAACAACTCATTCTTAAAATTGCATACTTAGTGCAACAAGAGCAAATCGAACAATATTATCCAACATGTAATTTATCCAATATTAGCGTAATTTAATCATCAGTACGTAATTGTTTTGTTTCTAAGACACTAGGCACGAGCCCGGCATTCTTTTTTATATTACTTCAGGCTGGACCTAGTGGTTGCGGCATTATCACTTGGATAAAATCCATTGGTTATGTAAAGAGAAAAAAACTCAGACTTAGACTCTCATATATTTAAATGTTATATTTAAATATATTTACTCCTTGCAATGCTCTTTAATGAATTCTTTACAAATGTTGGTTGCCCCTAGGTTGGAAGAACTCTAGAAAATAAAAATATCAGACAGAGCTTTTTGGCAGTGGAAGCTTGATGTTATTGAAAAATATGAGTGGACCCTGCAAAATATAAATATTCCCCAAAGGTCCTTAGGGGACGCCCCTGGCACTGTTTGTAGTTCTTCCAATAAAGTAATACCTTTAATGAGATCAATTTACCAGTCTTAATTCTACACTGAATTTACTTGCTCACTACTACACTAGTGACTAGTGTTGCACTTAAAAGGTGAATCTTTTGTAGTGGCTTATGATTTACTGAATTACCTTTTGTTTATCAATTAAATACTATTGCATATACTAGAATACCAAGGTTATTGAGAACTAGAAGTGAGTAACAATTTGAATTTATTGCACAGAATTTAATAATACACTTATTTCAGATTACAGTCGTTGTTGTGTTCTTTCAAGTAAAAATGACCTAGAGATACACAATCAGTTGGAAATTTATTGAAACTGTTGAATGGATTTATCAAAGGGGAGGTATGGTGCGGTTTCACACCGATCTCGAAAGTATCAATGGAAGAGTGGTATTTAATCTAATGGTTGAGATGACCTGTACCAAGCAAATCCTTTCGTTGGCCAACGATTAAAAACGAAGGTCGTCTCGCAGTCCAACTGATTGAACAATATTGTATTCAATCGTAGTAATGTTTATCAGAATGTTGCTTTATTATTTTATAGCTAATTTGGCACTTTGGTGGTTCATCTATGTTCAAACTGGCACAACTTCCAACAACACTTCCGTATCAATCGAACCAGCTACCTGCTCCCTTCTCTGATAATAATTTGTTTCCCCCAAAAGATACTGACTGTGACACTCTTTAAAAGAATTGTACCATTTGCTCAACAATGAAAATTAACAATGACTCTGTGTAAAATTCCAACACTATAAAAATCTTATTAAATAACTCTGAATTGCCCTATAAAAACATTTTTACCTATTTATTCTTAATACTATAGGGTTGTTACAGTCTAATTAATAAAGCGGATTGCTACAATATGAATGGATATGAAAATCAGTGATTTGAATTCGAACCTGCGAACATGTGCTTATTCTACATGAAATGACAAAACAAGACAGGAAAAATTTACAAAAGTGTGACTCACTGAAATCTTAAATTAACAAATAAATAACACAAATTACTTACAGTTTGGACGTCCACAAATATAACACAAATAAAGGGGAAGGGATTGGGAAATGTAACTAGCCGGTATTCTACAAGACGCGATCAATTGAACTCGTGAAACGAACGTGTAATTTTCAAATGGCGGAACTGCGTTGGCCGGTAACGAACTTTTTCACTTTCTGACAATGACACTGATACTAATTTCCAATCGCGGGGCAATTATATCCCTTGGGGATATAGGCTGTACGACTTTAAGGAAAAATAAGATTGCCCGACCAAACGCCGCGAAATGAATTTAATTTCCACGAACGAAAAACAATTTTACCGAACTAGCTACGATGAGGCTTGGATAGGAACTGGGACTGCTGGAAGCAAGTGACCATCCGGCTAGACCTTATTCCCCCTCCTACTTTAGTGCGTGGTGCATTCTGGTCTATACTGATCTATTGTTTAAACCAGCTGACTGTTCTTCGCGTTACCCTGTATTGATTTGTTGCCTTTTTACAACAAAATCGGTACAAAATGCCCCCTAGCAGAAAAAAAATGATCCGTGATCGGCCTAGGACAGTCCAACCTATCGTACTACCTCGGAGCATTTTTGGTCTAGCCGGTGGGCCACGACGATACACATGAACACAATTACAATTTACAATCAACAATAACGACAACAATTCAAATTATGGTAACAAGAATACTAAACTACAACAATGATCTATTTTGTAACAAGACACCAACTGATCATTTCCCTCATTGAACACACAAAGGCATCCCGCGCACAGAATAACATTTTGGTGTATCACCAAGGTGACCACCCGCAGAGTGTGTTGTCAGAAGCGGTGAACAGCTGGGCTCGTACATTGTTGTTGGTCGGCAGCGTAGTGGCACAGGTGTATTGCCTTTAGTAGGTCAGCGGGTCGATTAGTGAGGGCTCGGTGGGGTGGGCCAGCGCTCAACAATGGTTGCGATAGCGAGCAGATAGCATTGTTGTGGTGGTCAGTTCAAGCATAGCACGGCCTCCTCGATCACATCACCAGACGCAACACTCGTCGATTCATCTCACTGTTTGTTCACTTACAACTTATTTCTAGTTACAAATTTTGTTACGTTACCACATTTAAACATTTAAACACATACAAAACAATACGATACGATTCGCCTACCGCTGGTAATATTTTTTCAATTGGCATACATGAACTACTCGATTTATACTGGGATCCTCTACTAATTCAATTCTGACATTTACTGGACTTAACACATTGGTTACGACGTATGGACCTTTCCATGTTTGAGTCAATTTGTGCGATACTTCGTTGGCTTTATTACTTGGTATGTACCTTTTATATAATACCAAATCGTTTTCTTTGAACGGCGATGGATTCCTATTTTTATTATATCTGACGCTACTTTTGCGATGGGCTGATTTAATATTATCGACGATTTTCGCGATACAATCCTCTGTGACTTCGGTATCGTTTTCCTGATCGATATCCCACTGCAATTGTAATGGATGTTTGATTTCTCGTCCTAAGAAAATTCGCGCAGGCGTCGCTTTGGTTGTTTCGTGGACGGCTGAATTTAAACCCATATTTAAATATGCGATATTTTCATCCCAGCGTTTTTGTGTTTGTGAATGGAATATTTTTAACGCTATTTTCAGGTTTCGATTTACTCTTTCTGACTGATTTGAGTTCGGCCTAGCTACAGAAGTATTGATGTGTTTTATTCCTAAGCTGAATAGAAAACTTTTAAACATTTCAGACTTAAAAATGGATGCGTTGTCAGATACAATTATTTCTGGGAAACCATGTTGGGTGAAAATTTTTTCTTTTAGCGCAGCAATGATTGTTTTGGAATTCGCCTTTTTTAATGGAATAATCCAACTGAACTTCGAAAATGTATCAACACACACTAATGCATACATATTTCCATTTGCCGTTCGTATTAACGGTCCAAAGGTATCGATGTGCAGCCTCTCAAAGCATCTTTCGGGAGGTTTAGAATTCATCAGGCCAATATTTAGCGCTTGAGCTGGTTTAGACAGCTGACAAAGGCTACATGACCTGACAAATTGCTTAACCTCGTCGAAAATTTTCTCCCAAGTGAATTCGCGTGTGATTCGCCCGATAGTCTTTTTTATTCCCAAGTGAGCGGATATTGAAATGTCGTGAAAATATTTCATTAGCATTTTCCTCATTTGAGTCGGAACGACGATTTTAGACGGATTTCTGGGGTTTTTTTGATAACGTAGTATACCCTTTTTTATGAAATAATTTGGTACGTCGATTCCATCTTCGATGTTATTTATAATATTGAGGAGCTGTGGATCTTCGCGTTGTTTCGAACTCAGTGACTCAAAAGTTTCAGGGAAGTGTTGTAGAAAGAAAACTTGTTCGGGGACAACATCATTTTGTGATGCGGGAGTTTTAGTCTGCTTTTGTTTGTTGACTTTGACTCGGTCGGGGCCAACGTCGCTTTGTGGCGCTGGGGTTTTAGTCTGTTGTGGTTCATTGACTTCAAACATCCGGCTTAGAGCGTCGCTTACTATGTTTTGTGTGCCCCTACAATGCTCGATTTTTTCGCATGGAAATTGTGAAAATCGTAGCTTCCAACGCGCTAACATACCAGTAGTCTTGTCCGAACCCATAACATATGTTACAGCCATACAATCTGTTTTGAGGATGAATGGGTTATCAGTAAGGTAATCTTTGAATTTTTCCAGGCCGTACAATACAGCGGCAAATTCCTTCAAATACATGCTGTATTTCAATTGAGCGCCTGAGAACGTTTTGCTGGCAAAAGCAATTGGAACATTATTGCCGTTAATTTCCTGTTCCAAGACAATTCCTACGGCGTTTTCACTTGCGTCACACGACACAATAAATTTTTTCGACCAGTCTGGCAAATGAAGTACGACGGGCGAGGACAATGTTTGCTTTTTTTTGTCGAAACTAGATTGTTGATCGGGACCCCACCTGAATCTTACGCCTTTCTTTTTCAAGTAGTTCAATGGTCTACTGATTTCGGAGAAATTAGGTATGAACTTGGCATAAAAAGCAGCCATGCCGATAAATCGTTGTACACCCTTTAAATTGCGTGGTCGAGGAAAGTTACTAATAACCTCAGCTTTAGTATCGTCCACATACAGTTTACCATCCTTTACTATGTGTGACAGGAAACGCATGCCCCTCTTTGCCAAGGTGACCTTGCTAGGTTTGATCGTAAGTCCGGCGGCTCTTAGACGTTCCAAAACCATTTTTAAGTCATTGTAATGGTCCTGTGGGTTTGCGCTATAAATGCAGAGATCGTCGACAAAGTTTATTACACATTTAAATTTTAAGTCTCCTAGCATTTCGTCGACTATGCGTCCTAACACCTGGCTGCCGATTTTTATTCCTTGGGGACAAGTACGAGGCTGATATAAGGCATATCCTACATTGAAAGCGGCGTATTTCCTACTATCAGGGTGTAAGAGGCATTGGTAATAGCTATTGTTCAAATCAAGTGTAGTGAAATAACGAGCATCTTTAAAATAAGGAAAAACTTTATCTACTTCTGGTTGTGGGAAACTGTCCATTTCAATAAACTTATTTAATTCTTTATAATTGACTACCAATCTAAATTTCCCGGGTTCCTTTTTTGGTCTTAGGAAGGCGCTAGAACTGAACTCTGAAACACTTTTTTCTATTACCCCTTCATCTAGTAGTTGTTGCACAGTATTTCTCATTATTACCATCTTATCTGGCTGGACGTGGTAAGGTCTTTGTCGGAATGGCACAATATCCTTACTAAAACGAATTTTGTAAGGCTCAGTCTTTGCTAAGCCGATTCTGTCTGTGACAACGTCGCTAAACTGTCGAAGCAGGTTTTCGAAGCTGTTTCGTTCGACTTCCGTGAGCGGTGAGTCACCCAGATCGGGTTTATCACAAGTTGGGATCTCTCCTTCTCCTATCAAACAATATGATTTAATACTCTCCCTAAACTTAAACTCCGCTGTTGAATCACCTAAATTCACGGACATTCGCGCAAACTTCATAAAATCGTACCCCAAGATTAACTGTAACGGAAGTTGATTAACTACCCAGAAATTGTAGTCCCATGCAAGATTATCTATCTTAAAATGAACTTTGACCTCCGTCCGTACAGTTATCTTCTGACGGTTCGCGACTTCTACTGATTGATTAATTTTACTTGACTGTTTGATCAAATTCGCACTTTTCAACTTATTAAAAAGTGTTTTACTAATCAATGACCTACTACTGCCAGTGTCTATCAGCGATAGGCAATCTATATTGTTTCCAAACAATACCTTAATCAGCGGCAGTTTCGCGGATACATCTGTTGCTTGCATGCTTTTGTTGGGCGATAACTTTACAGTTCGACGTTGTGTGCCCTTGACAACGTCGGAATCTAGTTTAAAGAAACCCTACAGTTCCTAGCGATATGACCTTCACCTTGACAACGATAACATTTTACGATCCTTTCCCTGGGTCTATTACGTAGATCGTTTGACGACGTAGTTGGATTATGACGAGTTTGGTTTACAACCCTAGGCGACGAATTAATCAAAGGGCGTCGATTTGCATTACCAAAATATCTCTCTTCGGCACGCATTGAACTAGTGATTCTATTTGCGAATGATTTTAGCTCGAATAAGCTTTGCGGCATTTGACCGAACGAAAAATGACTTCGAACAGTTGGATTACATTTTGTCAAAGCAATCTCAATCACCTCGCCTTCTGACATTGACGATTTTAAAGCGAATGCGATAGATATGATGTGATCGACGTATTCTGAAAAAGTTTCATTCGGTTGTTGTGGTCGATCTAACTCAAACGATGCAATCTCTCGTCGCCTAATTGACGGAATAAATCGGTGTAATATCTCGTCGTGTAAGACATTCCAGCGTGCGTTACTTGATACTGCTTCTAAGAACAATTGGAACATTTTACCTTTGACCTTAGGGATAATAAGTTTAATGATCTCTGTATGACAATTCGGAGAAATATCAAATATTGGTTTGATGTTTTTGAGAAATGAAATTAATTCAAGTTCATCTGTGCCGTCGACTATGTTCAATTTATTAATTAATTCAATTACCACGATTTGATCAGTTTTGGAAAGTGATTGACTGACATTGTATGCGTGAGCGTGTACGTGTGTGTCATGGTGAGTGTATGTGAGAGGTCGAGTGTGTGGGTGTGGGTGTTGGGTATGGTCAGTGAGGGTGTGTTGCGACTGTACAGTGGCACTGGCCGGGGCAACAGTAGAAAGAGAACCAGTCGCTACAGGAAATGACGCGCGTTGTTGTGCATTCGCTATCTCTCTCTCTCTCACACACTCGTTCGAAGGTTGAATATCCACATACGATGAGCTATTGGCATGACTGTTGTTTTGATTTATATTCGACGTACTTGATAGTATTTCAGTCAATTCGTGGTTGTTTAGATCCATTAAACAACTATTAGAATTTTGTCTAATTGGCGATGGTTCGTCATCGTTTACGATCGGTAAACGACAATCGGAATTTTGTCTACTTGGCGACGGTTCGTCATCGTTCACGATCGGTAAACGACAATCGGAATTTTGTCTACCTAGATTAGCTCCATTGTCATTTGGTGGAACTATTTCATTGTTATGGTTGATCGTTGCATTTAAATCGATTAATTCCCCTAAATTTCTCCTTGACATACGGTCGCGTCGATCATTTGCAGTTGTGTTATACCCAGGCCCAAATTGTCGGTGCATTTTTCCCGCTAGAAAAATAATTCGATTTAAGGTGATATATCTGACTTTAACAAAATGAATATTCAACGATGACAAAAACCAATTGACAATTAATTACAGCACAATACACAATGACGATGGCAATTACAATAGAATTTCTTATAATCTAAACAATTTCAGTGAATCGCACAGACACAAACAGTACCAAGAGATCACGCGATGATATCATTTATTTGTAAAGAAAAAAAACTCAGACTTAGACTCTCATATATTTAAATGTTATATTTAAATATATTTACTCCTTGCAATGCTCTTTAATGAATTCTTTACAAATGTTGGTTGCCCCTAGGTTGGAAGAACTCTAGAAAATAAAAATATCAGACAGAGCTTTTTGGCAGTGGAAGCTTGATGTTATTGAAAAATATGAGTGGACCCTGCAAAATATAAATATTCCCCAAAGGTCCTTAGGGGACGCCCCTGGCACTGTTTGTAGTTCTTCCAATAAAGTAATACCTTTAATGAGATCAATTTACCAGTCTTAATTCTACACTGAATTTACTTGCTCACTACTACACTAGTGACTAGTGTTGCACTTAAAAGGTGAATCTTTTGTAGTGGCTTATGATTTACTGAATTACCTTTTGTTTATCAATTAAATACTATTGCATATACTAGAATACCAAGGTTATTGAGAACTAGAAGTGAGTAACAATTTGAATTTATTGCACAGAATTTAATAATACACTTATTTCAGATTACAGTCGTTGTTGTGTTCTTTCAAGTAAAAATGACCTAGAGATACACAATCAGTTGGAAATTTATTGAAACTGTTGAATGGATTTATCAAAGGGGAGGTATGGTGCGGTTTCACACCGATCTCGAAAGTATCAATGGAAGAGTGGTATTTAATCTAATGGTTGAGATGACCTGTACCAAGCAAATCCTTTCGTTGGCCAACGATTAAAAACGAAGGTCGTCTCGCAGTCCAACTGATTGAACAATATTGTATTCAATCGTAGTAATGTTTATCAGATTGTTGCTTTATTATTTTATAGCTAATTTGGCACTTTGGTGGTTCATCTATGTTCAAACTGGCACAACTTCCAACAACACTTCCGTATCAATCGAACCAGCTACCTGCTCCCTTCTCTGATAATAATTTGTTTCCCCCAAAAGATACTGACTGTGACACTCTTTAAAAGAATTGTACCATTTGCTCAACAATGAAAATTAACAATGACTCTGTGTAAAATTCCAACACTATAAAAATCTTATTAAATAACTCTGAATTGCCCTATAAAAACATTTTTACCTATTTATTCTTAATACTATAGGGTTGTTACAGTCTAATTAATAAAGCGGATTGCTACAATATGAATGGATATGAAAATCAGTGATTTGAATTCGAACCTGCGAACATGTGCTTATTCTACATGAAATGACAAAACAAGACAGGAAAAATTTACAAAAGTGCGACTCACTGAAATCTTAAATTAACAAATAAATAACACAAATTACTTACAGTTTGGACGTCCACAAATATAACACAAATAAAGGGGAAGGGATTGGGAAATGTAACTAGCCGGTATTCTACAAGACGCGATCAATTGAACTCGTGAAACGAACGTGTAATTTTCAAATGGCGGAACTGCGTTGGCCGGTAACGAACTTTTTCACTTTCTGACAATGACACTGATACTAATTTCCAATCGCGGGGCAATTATATCCCTTGGGGATATAGGCTGTACGACTTTAAGGAAAAATAAGATTGCCCGACCAAACGCCGCGAAATGAATTTAATTTCCACGAACGAAAAACAATTTTACCGAACTAGCTACGATGAGGCTTGGATAGGAACTGGGACTGCTGGAAGCAAGTGACCATCCGGCTAGACCTTATTCCCCTCCTACTTTAGTGCGTGGTGCATTCTGGTCTATACTGATCTATTGTTTAAACCAGCTGACTGTTCTTCGCGTTACCCTGTATTGATTTGTTGCCTTTTTACAACAAAATCGGTACAGTTATTTGGCGGGATTTGAACCCGGGCCCTCAGGGACAGAAACCCCACGCTTCAACCACTAGACCAGCTCGCTACCCTTATCTCACATACATAATAGAATTAATTAATTTAAAATATTGAACTGCACTGTATTTAAAGATGTCAATTCAAAGTGAACCAAGAAGTTCTACTAAATAAATTCACATCATATCAAGTACGTTGTTTTACATTTATTCACTAGGACTTTAACGATTCACAAGAAGAATAGTACTAATTGTTCTATGACTACAGAATTAATCAAAACGCTTAACGATCGTTATTGTTTGAAATTCAACAGAAAATGTAGCTCGTCAAAATATAGTCCTAATGAGAGTATAATAAAACAAATAAACACTCAGAGTACCAACCTGTGTCACAAACCACAGACATAACCACATCAAACACATTTAAAGAGAAGTTGAATCCGTAAATAGAGATGAACCATTGTAAACAGATATGATTACAAAATATATGTCCTTTGAAAATGTCCTTAGATTACCTTGCTTCGCATGTTAAATTTTGTCATTGTGACAAAATACACTAATACTCTTTTTACAGCACCCTTGAAAAATATTTTTAAATCAAACCAAAAAGTTTTAACGTGTTTAATCTATAACTATATAAAATAGACTGAGCGTTTCTTGATAAGTATTTAATGCAATCCACAAAATAATTAGATATACAGAGTGGAAAAATGCATGAACGTGCTTTTATGAGCGTACTCACTCATACACTTGAATCGCTAAAACTGAACTTTTAATCATAGCTTAGACACTTTAAAATCGCTTATAATTGTTTTGTGCCAATATATTTGATTATCTTAACTCATAGCTATAAAGTTTAATAATTAATTGAAAGTAGTAAAAGTTAATATATTTAACCGTAAATAGCAGTAATTTCTGAACTAAACATATAGAAATAAACTATGCTTTAAAAAATATATTAATGTGTTTTTAATGATTACATTTTATTTACACTTACCGCCATACATTAAACTTCTGGTTCTAACAGTTGTTATTTGGATCAGTTCCAGACCGTTAACTGTCTATTGGGGTTGTGAGAATGACACAATTATAGTTTTCTTAATTTTTTCAGCAGATCGAAATAGGATATTATATTTAATATACATAATCATTTGGTATTTTGGGCTAAAGAAAACTAAGGGAAAACACCAAGCTCTAATATATTTGTTTCTTATTACTACCCAAAATATCACCATCATGTTGGCACGTATCACGTTCATTTTATATATTTTTCTGTAAACGAAAAACCGTCCATGAAACACTTCAAGCTACATTTTTTGGGAGATGCATTACGAACTCAAACGATGGTTGACTTGTTAACATGCTTCCTCAGGCCGAATAAATTTTATTTTCAAACTAAGGAATTTAATGATTAATTATTGTTTATATTACTGATGGTTAATAAAGTTTCGAATGTAGATATGAAACACTCCCAGCAAATTAATCTGTGATTAGCTTACTTTACATACTGTTCTTTAGTGTCGAGATAAATTTTGCAATTAATTAATCTGTGATTAGCTTACTTTACATACTGTTCTTTAGTGTCGAGATAAATTTTGCAATTACGTTAACAGCATTGCTAAACAATTGTCAGTCATACATGTTGGCACTACTAGCATTTGTCCTTTGAAGGGAGTTTTAAGTTTTATAAAACATATAAAAGCCACAAGGACACTTTCAAATGCAATCCAGACCATATGCAGCATGCAGGTCTTAACACCATATTTTTTATACATAAAAATACTATTGTATCTCATATCTTGTTTAACCACTTAAAGCAATGCCTAGTTTTATCACTTAGACATATTGTATGTAATGTTTTGTGTAACTTTGCAAAACCAACAAGGTTTGTTGTCCTGAGAAAAATATAAATACGCTTATTAAGAAAGATTTAAAATTTGTACCCATTGGGTTCCTAAGAAACGAGGCAAAACAGTGAGTAAACTCTTTACAGTAATTTCCAAATTTAGTCAAATTTCAAGAATCTATATATATTAACAAAATATCATTTACTAATGTATCTTTAATAATTTTTCCCATTGCCCGTTCATTTAATGGAACAGGAAGTAGTTGTCCTAAAACTGTCTACAACAATCTAATAACTTCCTTATATTAAAGTGCTAGTCTGGTGCAACGTAACTGCATAAATATTTATAATTGATAGAACAATCATGTAATCAAAAACATTTAAGATAACTACAGTCCCTATACACCATTCATTAAATGTATAACTGTAATAACGAAAATACCTATGATTATAGTTATTATGTAAATCAACTGATTTATTATGTTAAAACAGAAATAAGTCACATAAATAGGATTGAAATACATAATTCTAACTATTATACGAGAATGCAATAAGCACGAATTCATTCACAGTAACTTGTATTTACGAATAACTGTAAGTGAAATTAAAGGTGAGAAAACGTAAATGGGGTTCCGCAGTTACTAAAGGAAATATTTAACTAAACCTAACTTTAGTCAGTATTTTCGTCACGAGTTCCATATATTTCTCCAAACCATTCTATTGTTTCTTTCACAGCTTGAAACATTGTTTGAATTAATTAAAGATAAGGGAAATGTTGTTGCTATTGTTGTTGGAATATTGCTTTTGTGTTTGTTGTCAAGTTGACTTTAACTATAAATTGTTTTTCCTAAACCATTTAATAAGACATTGTAATTGAGTATATAAGATACTAGTTAAGATGTAATATTTTAGATTTTTTTCACTTCCGTATCATTTAAAAATAATATCATAGCTAAACCAAGCCCACGAATACAAGAAGTATCCGAATCTTCATTATATTGAATTTTAGCCTCCTGATCACAGTTAAATACTAAATAATGGTGTAAATACCTGATTCTGTTGAGGAACTGGTCAACCAAGTTGGCCAAACCCAAACCACACCCAGTGATCTGCTGGAATCCAATAAACAATTGGACAACATTTCCAAATTTAAATGGACATCAATCACACCAGATGAGGTAATAAAAACAGTTTCAAAATTTTCAAATTCAAAAACCATGGACCATTTTTGGCTTTCAAATTATATAATCAAGAATACTATACACTACATTTCCACACCCCTCTCTACTGTATTCAATAGTTGCCTCCGTAATGGTTATTTTCCTGATTTACTTAAAATTTCAAAAGTAACTCCGATCTATAAAAAGGGCGATAAGAACCTTTGTCAAAATTATCGTCCAATCTCAATAGTTCCAATTTTATCTAAAGTTTTTGAAGCTCTCATGTTGAAACAACTCAATAATTTTTTTGATTCCAATAAGTTGATGTCTGACTCTCAATTTGGTTTTAGAGCTGGTAGATCAACCACTATGGCAGTCTCTCACATTTCCAATTACATTATTAATGCTTTTGAAAATAAAAATACTGTGTCTATGCTTCTTTTTGACTTAACAAAAGCTTTTGATTGCATTCCGTTTGACATTTTGCTGACAAAACTCAAATTTTATGGACTTAATAAAAACTCAATAGACATAATTGAATCATATCTGACCAACAGGAGGCAATTTGTTAGTGTAGAGGGTAAAAACTCAACATTGACAGCAATTAAAGCAGGAGTTCCGCAGGGCTCGGTCCTGGGCCCTTTTCTTTTCATTGTCGCAGTCAATGATCTTCCATGTAACATCCCTATTAACAGTGTTATATATGCAGACGACACCACAATTTTTACTTCTGATAAAGATCTTGTAAAGCTCTCAGAAACAATTTCTAATGCAGAAAACAGTGTTTTAAACTGGTTTTCTACAAATAAACTCATCTGTAACCAATCCAAAACCCAGAAAATAGAATTTTCACTCTCTTCAAACAAATTAGACCATTCAGTCAAACTTCTTGGCATTCACCTTGATAGTAAATTAAATTGGAAAATTCACATCACAAATTTAAGCAAAAAACTATCGAGAGTTTCATGTCTATTCTGGAAACTCAAGTCTTTTGTTGACATTGAATATCTCAAACTAGCCTACTTTGGACTGTTTCAATCCCACATTCAATATGGAATCCAACTTTGGGGCCATTCCCCCCATGTTCATGAGCTTCTACTAATACAAAAAGAAGTCATCCGCACTATGTCGGGGGCTGGCCCTGCGGAGCACTGCAAGCCACTTTTTGTCAGACTAAACATTTGCACAATCATTAACTTATACATCTACAATGTACTTATATACACTAAAGCTAATCTCAATGAGTTTTCCACCAGGCAGAGTTACCATTTCCACCATACACGAAACAAGGAACAACTGGATATACCACATCACAGGCTGGCCATCACAGGTAATTCTTTTAAACTTAATTGTGTGAAATTTTATAATAAGCTGCCTGAGCCTCTTCAGGCAGACAGCCTTTCTCTTCCTCTTTTTAAGTCAAAAATTCATAACTGGCTCATAGCTAACCCATTTTACTCAGTTAAGGACTTTATTAATTATAAAATTAAAGCCGAATCTTTCATACTGTAAATCAAAAACTCTCAATCGTTATTCTTAATCTTTGTTACCATAGATATGAACATGTTTAGTGATATTTTATTTTATTTAATGTAATTTGACAATGCCTATTCCTATGTACATCTTGGTCAATGGCAATAAACTTTCTTATTCTTATTCTTATTCTTATTCATTCATGTGATCAATTTGTTGCTAAATTGCAACCGGTTTCGACTCACAAAGGACTCACGTTGGGCCAGTACAGATGTCTTCTTGCTTCATTTGAATGTCGTCAATTCATGATAAATAAATACATTTAACACGCACACGACGATGACTCCTTTGTGAGTCGAAACCGGTTGCAATTTAGCAACAAATTGATCACATGAATGCAGGTATTTACACCATTATTTAATATCCTAATCTCCTTGGATTATTAGATTTCGTTTGTGTTGGAAAATTATTCAAACTGTTATATGGATTATAAAAAATTGGTCAAAATATTGAAACAACTATATTAATATACAAAGCATAAAATGCTTAAACTTAACGTCGTGAAGGAATTATTTATTCTTCTTTTGGTATGCTTAACGTTTGATAAATTTAGTAGTCTAGACTATCTAATTTGTTTTTTACACAGATATTTAAGTTCAAACTATAAATCAAAATAACCCTTTGACAAAAAATAATGGAGATAACTCAGTAATTCCTTGACATACGAGATTTGTTATATTTTCCTGTTGAAGATATTTTTTGAAAACCAATATAATCTTTCACAACAAATAACAAATTCAGGCATTATATTCAATTTGCAGCTTCAGAAAAACTGCAACATGCAACACCTGTCAAACATGTTGGAACAACGACAATAACATGTTACGAACCGTGACAAGCACATTGCATTTCTGTGACAACGGCGTACCTGTTAATGCTTACTCGTGGGAATAGATTTATTGGAGAGAATATAGGTAGAAGTGAATCTATGTATGTGGTAACTAAGGGGGTTGTATAAAATTAACACACCATTTACCTATTATTTCATAGATTCGTATTAACCCAAAAAACATTTATTGAGACGCCAAACGAACAAAAGGATTAAAACCTTGTAATGAAAACCCTTTAGCTTTCGACCATTTAAGGTAATATATTATTTTAAGAAGTTAGAGCGTTTATACATGCTGTTATTCTGTGTTTTAGGCCTCTAAATCAGCTTAGTAACCTATGAATTATTTAAGTTTACTGAAAGTAAATTATTATGGGCCTATTAAACCTAAAAAACATATATACTTACTCAACACTTACTATTTACTTACAAGATGGTAGGCTAATAGGCAAGTCCTAAAAGTCACTTTGGAAACTAAAAAAAAAAAATCACTAAATGCTATTGATAATGAGTATTGTTCATTTTCCTACGGTCATTACGTATCATTAAATCATTACCATAATTAATTTATTATACAGGGTCATTCTTGGTTCGGTTGTCCGTTTGAGTTCAAATTTGTGGCATTATATTCTGCTAGTAAAGACCTTTAATTTGATGTACATATCAACCTATGCTTCTATTTAAGATTTCCTTCTGACTCCTTGCGGGACATCCCCATGATATGACAGAAAACTGATATTTCCTAAACAAAGTATTTTTTTTGGGTGTGGTGTTGATGTACCAAATCTCATTGATTTATCTGTTGTCGTTTAAAAATATTTCACTGTCTTCGGACTTTATTACCACCCTGTATATCATTGTATCATCAAAACATTGGTTTATTAATTACATAATATTTTCTAAATATTTACAATCCAAATTATTGCTAAATATATTTTTACATTATTTATTTTGCTTTGCAATACAGACAATTAAGTCACCATTAAAAAGTATAAAAATTACGATATTAATAAAGGTTGGACGATTTATGGTAAATCAATTTCATAAATGGTATAAAGCCCTGTTAAAACATGTGTATCACTTCTTTTTTAGAAGAACAAAGAGCGAAACCCTCTTCTAAAACACAACGACCATATTACTTTCCTTTACTGTGATTGTCCACTGTCGATTGTTGTAACAATAGTGTTTCTTGTTTTCTTTCCCTTCATACTGTCAGGTACAATATGTCTATATTAGCGTATGTAACACATTTTGCACTAATACACATTAATGATAGAGAATCTTGATTAGATTATGGTTTTCATAAAGAAAGATACATTGGTTATTTGCTTGTAGTTTTTGCCAAAATTGTTTGGGACTTTTTTAAATTGCGTAGATGTCCGTGGAATGCTTCTACAAAAGATGGGAATGTAAGTTGAATGCCTCTTGTGTAGAAAATGTGGAGAGGAACTGGAGACAGTCTTCCACGTGATATTTATGTGCCCAGCCTTTCAAGGTCTGCGTATGAGATCCCTTGGCCTATCGACTTGAGATCAAAGGGAAGAACAGGTTACCATAGTCAAAAGAATCTCATTGTTCACCAAGGACCTGGGATTTGACGGAGAATGAGGACCTGTGAATGAGGGTGCACAATAAGTTCTTTAAGCTGCGATGCAATTCCATGGTCTTCTTACAAGCCTGGCCCTCTGTAAAAAAACTATGCTTAAATTTAAACTTTTCTTCTAAATCCTAAAGTATCATCCCCCAATTTAGAAGACAGTTCTAATATTTTTCTTCATTCGCACTTACTACACCACACAGGTGGCATCATCACAACATAAATACTATTTTACTTTTTTTAAACTATTTTTACTGCATCACATGAGATTGATCTTAAACATTGATGTATTTACTATTTACTAATTTACACCATAATATAAAACAGGACAAAGTAAGTCGATTAGGAAACTGTGCTAAATTTTAAATACATATTAAAACAACCCTACTTAAAACAGTTTCAGTTAAAAGCTTGAACAACCGTACTTAAGCAGATCAACAGGAGGGTTTATGTTTCTTGTAGCAATGAAGAAGATAAAACTAAGATCCTAAGAGGGTTTATTTGTTCTCACAAGTTTGAGAGCTGTTGTAAATCCGGTAGAACAATAAACAAGTTGATGAGATAAGCTTTACAAGGGCAAATAAAACCTTTCTAAACTAAGTGCAAACATATTAGTGTTTTTACATTTTTGTACGTTTTAAACTACTTCAAAACATGTAATTCGTCTTAGTCTAGATGTACATGATGAATAATAAGTCAAGACACCCCATCTTATATTTTTCTAAGTAAATATACAGAGATATCCTTTTGGTTGTCGTGCGATATTAGGAGGAATTTTCATTTTATGATTTTGAAAGTTTTAAATATCCCCCAAAAAATGGGGATTTTGGTGGCAACTAGAAACTTTTAAGAGTAAGCCCCCTTCAAGTAACACATCATTTTGAAGTGTTTACAAGAACTTAAATAATAGTGAAAACTAGAGTTCGCAATCTCCTTTCTATCTTAAATGGTAGCTTGTCAAATGTATTGAAGTCCACCCTTAAAAAAAATAAGAAAAAAATGATGCACTAGTAAAATTGGCTACCGTTTTGGCTAGAGAAGAGATGTCGAACTCTGGTTTTCATAATTCTTTAAGTTTTTGTGAACACTTCAAAATGAGGTATCACTCATATCTGTAGGTATCAGTTGCCCTCAAAATCCCCCCTTTTTTATAAACACTTATAACTTTCAAAATTACAAAATAAAACTACCTTCCAAGGCTACATGGTCACCCAAAGACTAACTCTGGAATATTTACTTAGAAACAAATTAGAGGGGATGGAAAACTACATTTGAACTTTTGACGGGCTACCATTCTGGATAGAGATATCTTGAAATTTGACAAAGTTTTCACCAATCTTTAGGTTTTTGTAAACACTTCAAAAATAGGTGTCCCTTGATAGGGGTTTACATTTAAAAGTTTTGAGTTGCCCCCAAAATCCCCCATTTATGGGGGACATTCAAAACTTTCAAAAAAATAAAATGAAACTTCCTTCTAAGATTGCCCAAACACCAAAAGGATATTTCTGTATATTTACTTAGAAAAATATTAGATTGGGGCCTTGGCTTTTTATTCACATGTATATTTTTGTTGAAATATATATTTTTACTACTATTTTTAGGAAGAAAATAAATAGAAAAACACATTGCTTACTGCTCATTTATATTTTTATTTTCTTTGACTTGTGATAACTTTTAAATTAATCACATGTTTTAAACATTGTAAAATATCGTGCCAGTGAAAATTTTAAAACTGTTTAACATTGTTTAAATTTTTTAGATAAATTATTTCTTTTAAACTTATCCCGTACTCTGAAATACCAGTTGAATGAGCAAATCTCTTATCTCAATCCACCAGGCAGCTTTACTTTACCTTGGATAAAATGGGCTTTCCTTGCATAAACTTCATAATCTCGTTTAGCCCTGTGAAGGTATTATCACAATTTGCTTTATTATAAGATTCAGTGAGTTTGAATACAAGGAAACTTTTGTTGAAATAAACTTGAAATTCTACACGGGAACAAAACACTTTTAGAAACTGAATTCTTAAAAAAATCTAGCTTGTAGTTACCAAATGTTTTTCGAATTTACACTAAAACATATTTTATATTATATTTTTATATTTTATATTTTATTATATTTATTCAAAAATAGACAACATGGAAACGCAGTGCATAAAATAAAAAAATACTACTACAAGTAGAAATATTCATCTACCTTGTAGTAACGAGGCTGTTATAACATGTTATGAGTAGTTTCGTGAATCACTACATCTCTTAATAATGCTTGCTAAAGTAATTAAAATCAAGAAAGTTTTTTTTTTAATAATGTTAGTTTTTTTATTAGTAGATGGTGCAGCGATGAGGAGTGTTGGTTTACAATGAAAAGCTCAATATTTATACTTTAGTGGTAGTAAGTAAGTACATCGGAGTGAAACTTTGTTTTACTGATATAACTAGAATTATTGTAAGTAATATAATACATATTATACTGTATATAATTTATATTCATTGTTTTTACTGGTAATCTGTCCAACCAACTTTTCAATGTGCTTAAGCCACTGGATGTTACTGAAATATTATGTATTTTACGAAAATACGAAATTGTAACAATTTTATCAAAGTGATTTTTTTTAGTTTTTTGAAACTAACATTTAATTCAAAATACACAAAGTGTAATATTTGATCAATTGCAAAATTTGTAATGTATCTTGGTTACTTATTTTTTACAGGGTAAGTTACTACATTTTAGTTCTTTGAATGGCCATACATGCATGAAAAAATTACATTTTATAAATCCCAAAAGTATATATTTTTTGAATGATTGTATTCCAACTATGACAATAGCTTCGTTATCTCTATT
The DNA here is from genome assembly GCF_028750875.1 of Macrosteles quadrilineatus. Lineage (NCBI taxonomy): Eukaryota > Metazoa > Arthropoda > Insecta > Hemiptera > Cicadellidae > Macrosteles > Macrosteles quadrilineatus. The sequence goes on along the minus strand of NW_026542601.1, from coordinate 8,433,061 downwards.
GTTCTAATTGACACAAAGGACAAATGACGTCACAAATGACCTTCGATTAACTAGGCATTGTTATAGGTTGAATGGTCTGAATGTTATCTAAGTAAAAAAGTAATCCTAACTATTGTGATAAAACTTTGTGTGTTTATCAAAAGCATTGCAACAAAGATAATTTTGTTGAATGGAATTTTTGGTTTCTGCTATCTAATTAAGAATAATCGTTGTGTAAATTTGATTACAATTGTAGTTTTTTGTTAGAAATGTTAAAATACTATGCAATATACCCTATTTTTTAAGAACCTCCCAAAGGTTTAAGCAGCCAGTTTTCCTAAATAGCTCAACGATACATTGACCCCCTCACTATTACTCTAAATCACTCCTGTTTATAATTTTATATCTTGGAACAAGACCTCTGTGGCTAATTATTGATACACAAAAAAAGAAAAGCTACAGGAAAAACCAATTAATAAAAAAATGTATTATAAGTAATAATAAAAGAAATTACATTGATTTATAAAAAATACATAAGAATGAGAATTAATTTATTTTCTTGAAAGCAATATTACAAGATATTACAAAAGCTAAAAAAATTCATAGTAGTACTTATAATGATGGCGAAGTGAGAGGTGTATCGAATTGAAGAACACTTTAATGGGTATATAACTATGAACATTACTTCTGGTTACTGGTCATATTATTTTATATGTCCAATTAGTTTATAATTTAGATATAATCTTCCTTGACGACAAAGATGGCTGAAGATGTTGCAATGTCACACAGAATTGACAGTCTTTTAGCTTGTCAAAATCCGAATGTAAATATTTTGTCAAACTTCTTTGACCAGTTTTCCTTTGTTCATTTGTTTCTTCTTGGAACAATTGAAGTGACAAATGGAATATGTAAATGAAAAGGCTTTCAAGTTTGTTGTGTTTTGTTTGTTTTCGATTTCGTGATTTTCTTATTTTTTCTCACTTTATTTATTTTTATTCTTTTACCTATCAAAGTTAAACAACTTTTTATTAAACAAAAACACCAATTACATACAGTGAAAATTTTGAAATAGCATAACTATTATAATTAGTTTTGCACCATTTTCCAGATTTAATTTACGGTAAAAAAAGGAAATAAAAAAGCCCAGTTTATGCTTACAACATTAATTTGTTCTTAACTATTTCAGGTAGATATAAGAAAGGTAAGATAAGAAAAAAAACTAGGAAATGAGTTATGCGAGGGGCATGTAATCAATCCCCCAAAAGGAACTTTTGAAATTATAAGACACTAAAACATAAATTATAAACAATTCAAATCTCATTTTACTGAACTTCCTGTTTACTTGAATATAAGAATTTGTGTAAGTATCTGCTTCAATGTAATACGAAATGTCAAAAAAATTTAAACTAATGTAAACTAAAAATGTAAACTAACAAAATGTAATACTAAATGTCACAACTACTTTCAAATTTCAAGTAGTCATATTTAGGTTGCAATGTATGTCATGATCACTTCATCAAAAGTTTATTTTTTGACTCTACATCCATCCGGTCGTGACGCATCATTCCCCATACAGTATTTTATTCGTTTTTACTCGTTGTGAATGACCCGCTTTATGTTTCAACGTTCGTGTTGGTGTTGGTTTGACTTTATGTGCCTTATGTGATTCGACGACTTTCTTAAGTGATAAGGACATTTTTTGCCACCTGAAGAGGAATTCTTGAAAGTTGAAGAAGAAGTAAATATAAAAATTACAAAAAATATTTAATGAATACAAGAACATTTCAAGAAAAGTAACAATCGGTTTCTCTTTTTTATATCTATAAAAAGAGAAGTTGGAGCAAATAAATACCTCTTTAGGTTTTATTCTCAAGATTTATTTTCATAGGTTTTTTATGCTGTCACTAAGATAACAAAACTCGGGCAGTAAATCCATACAATATTGATTGTGAAGAACCAAGGCAAAAAGCTGGTTCCATTTTGCGCTGACTTAGGAAGTTTAACTTGAAGAGTAGAATCAGCAGTTTGCTTAATATAATGAGGTTAGAAGCTGAAGAGAGTTATCGCTGACGTAATTATTTTAAATAGGATTGAAAGGGGTTTGCTATAATTAATTAATTTTAAAACGTTTATATTCCGGTATTCTTTAAATCCTTAAACTACTTCAATTCCGATATTAATTAGGTTATAGTAATGAGTAATCCCAGGGGGCTTAAAAACATATTTTTTCAGTTTGCTTAGTAAACAATTTAAATGATTTTAAATCTAGTGGGACGATTTTTTAGCTGTCACTAGATTGTAACGGGAGGTGTTGGCAGTAATTTCATTTTCATATACTTTGGCTTGATATACTTACATGCACTTTTTATTTGCTTTAAGTAGAGCAGGCAAATCATTCTGACAGGTGATGTTTAGTGGTGATGTTGTATATGTGTGAATGTTGTTAGATTTGGGAGCTCAAGGCAACATTAAGTAAAGGTAAGATGTGTTTTTTGGCCAGTTACCAGTGTTATTAACTCTGTGTTTTATATATATATTACAGTGTGTCGCATAACTTATAGTGAATGTGCCAGTATTTGATGATAGGCCTACTCTTTTTACAGGTATTTTAAATACCATATACAATACTACGTCTACCTTAGATTCATTCAAAAGAACTCCAAGAAACTATTTTAATTAATGAACTATCACATTAAATACTCGATCCTGCTATAAAATACAGGTGTGACCAATATTTTAAAAGTAAAATAATCCGGAAAAATGATTCTAATGACACTTAAAGTAATGACAGATGTATGTGAAGGTAGTTAAAGATAATAAGATTTCAGTATTACTCTGTTAATAGACAAATATAGGCCTAATCATGTATTATACTCGTTCATAAAGAGCAACTTTGTTGGCAGAACTGTGAGTGACGCTTGTATTTCTACAAAGTTGACAACACTGCTTCACTGCTGATTAATTATGGTGTTTGTGTGGCTCTGCTTCATTGTGTGGACCTGGACTAATTAACGTAGATGTGCACACGTTTCATCAGCAGAATGTCTCCATTGTTTGGGTTGACATTGTGAGGGATTCTGTGGCTTTTATTCCATTGTTTCAATCTAACAACGAAAACATATTTGGAATCAATGAATGAATGTTGTATGGAATTAATGTTTTATTATAACAGCTTGAAGCTCTGTTGTTGATATATTTTTTATTAAAACTTAATTCTTTTGATAAAGTATATTTTACGTTAATTTAATCTCAACAATATAATTTACAATAAGGATTCTCGGACGTATGAAACTTATCCAAAGAACAACTGTTCTTTCCTGATTCTTTTTAAAAGGACAGTGGTAGTCGACAAGCTATAAGTAATAATAAGTAGTATTAACTCTGAGCTACAAGTAGTAACCAGTGACTAGATTTGATTTTGACCATGCAAATAAAACACTGTTATAAAATAGAATTATTGGAATTGTCAACTTGTATAAAAACTGTTCATACCGTATACTTTATTACACTGGCATTGCTTCTAGAGTGGTGAAAGCCAGTCAAACGGAGAGATCATTTTATGATTTTTCAAAAGCAACAACAAAATCTAAGTTTATAGATGAAATGAAGCTATTATAACAATCGTCAGTTTGTCTTAGAACCAACTGTTGACAAGTGTTAAATCAATAAAGATTTCATATAAATTTGCCTCAAATCAAACGGCATTAAAGAAATATTTTAACTCTTGCAATTTTCGGAAATAAGCTTTAACTACTAATAAAAATAGATTAGGGTTCTAGATTAATGAAATGACTGTAACTATTGCTACTAAGCTGTTGAAGTTAAGAAATAGCGTACGTAAGCCCAAGGGAACTCTGACTAGCAAAATTAAAGGCAACAACAGACTTGAGAACTGGTATACCCTGACTTCGGTGGATGTCGAAAGGACTTTCTGACAAATTAAACTCTAAAATACAATTTTAGAACTTTATAAAGTATATATTTACATACTAATGATCAGAATAAGCTGTTTAATTACGCGTTATGTTAACAAAAAATCAATCTACAAATTCCTCATTTCATATTGACTTATTACATAAGTTATAATGAAATAAGTTATAACAATTATTGAGCAATGTGGGTAAAGATGTTAAATACTGTATAATTTAGCTGAGTATATAAAATCATTAACTTATGTTTCCGTTGATGAAAAACATAAAAACAAATGAAGACTAGAATAGAAAGTTCAAGTAACTTTTTTGCAGAAACTTTTGCCTCGTCAGCCTCGTATATTTTGTTTTCATTTCGTTTGTGGTGCTGCTAACGGCAACAAATTAGTCTTAATTGCCAACATTAGTGGTTAATATTTTCATTTTTATGATTTTTATTGTCTAGAGTAAAAGTCAAACGACAAATTCAATCGGATGCTTTCTTATAAGAAAGTGTGTTACTAAATCTGTAAATAATGATAAAAAGTTGTAAAATAATAATCAAATCAAAATAATATTTTATTAAATTAAGCCAATAATAGTGTTTTTGTAACAAGAAAACTAGTTGTCCCACAACGAGTGAGTGGGCTTTAAAATATTAGATGAATACATTAATTCTGTACAAAAATGTAAACAAAAATTCTTATTAAATTAGCTACTGTAATATAACTACTGAATAGCATATTTATGCTGTAAATAACTGTTTTGTAATTATGTTTGAAAACTCATGGCTCTTAAAGAACGATCGATTGTTAAAATCGTTACCTAGTTTAAACAAACATCCATATGCTGAAATGTATTGTACTATTACTATAAGCTTTGTGATTACCTTAATTGCCAATAGCTAGTATATAATTAATCTAGGGACACTACGGGGTGGAATTAATAGCAGTAATATGGCTTCTATAGATAGATATATGGATGCCTTTCATATCATTAATGACGTACAATGTATCGAACCAGAATCAAAATCTGAATTAAAACGCTAAGAGAGGACCCATTATCTGTTCAGGGGCCATAGTGACTAGTTGTGTGGACATATTTGTAGTTTCTTTATAGTAGTTTACGCAACGATTGAGTACAGATAGTGTTAACGTAAAAAAGTTCAAATCATCACAATTTTACTTCTTCTCCTCAATCCTTGAACCTCATTGGTCCGTTCCATGTTGTTATGAGTAAAACTATGCCATCATGAAAGTAAACAATGCTGTTATGAGAAACCTTTAAATTCTAGAAACTGAACTGAAATGGCTAAAAAAACTTCGTATGTAGAAGTGCTATTGACATTTAAATAAAATTTTATAATCCTCGATAAATTGTATACAAAGATGAATAAAAATATATGCAATACAAAATACAACAGATCTATAGTTTGTATATGAAAAGTCTTATTGTCAATAATCAATGATAAAATAAACAACACCAAAAAACATTTTATTTCATACTTCAATACTTTACTACTATATAAGACTGCAAACACGTTGTAATTTTAATGAATATAATCTTTTACACGTTAAAGTGTATCTATTATCTTGCTAATAATAAAAAAAACCACTTGGCTTCCAGAAATGATGCCAAATAATTTTACAAGTAAAACATTTAAACCTAATATTCTATCAAATTCGTTGGTTTTAGGATAATTCTGTCTACTTAACTAGTACGAGAAAAGACCTATTGACATCAATGCCGCCTGATTAATTTAAATACATATAAACAACATTGATTCTTTTAACTTTCCTCACTTTGTTATGGATGTTTTGGAAATCGTATGACTACAAATCTAAATAATTGCATTTAAAACATCACTTTAAGAGCCAAAGTCGCAAATGGCTCTGACGCCAGAAGCTGATATTGACATCTAAGTTAAATACCTACTTGTATTTTCCAATTTCTAGTATTCAGGTTCATTTTTTTAAGAAATTATAAACTTAAATATCAACATAATTCCACAATTATAAACTTACATTGACCAACACATTTGCATTAAACTACCTAATAGTTCACATAATGATTATACAAATTAGAAAAATACAAATTATTATAACTATGTGACACATATTAAGTAATCCCACAAAAAAGAATTATTCTCAAACGACATGCATACACCATGACCTCCCGTCTTCAAAACAGCTTTTTCCTGTAATGAGAACTATTCCGGTGGGCCGATAACCAATAGTTTCATAATATATGCAGCAACAATTCTTTTAAATGAGCATTATGTGTTTACATGCAAAAATCAGCTTAGGAACATTCACAATTCTTTGTTCCATGAATTTTCAAGTGATTTGCCAGTCTTATTTTACCCTCGGGAAATGTACTGTGTGTCCCAGACCCTATTAAGTTTTTATGGACACTTCCCTTCAGATTACGTAGAATATATAGGCTAGATTACTAAAGTGCACAGTCAAGCTTTCATTTTTCCCAATTTTGTATCTCCAATATTTTTTTCTAATAGTTTTAAATGTTAAAAATACTTAAGATTTCTATAATATGATTATTATACATGAATTTAAATATAGAAATAATTAATCCATCCCAAATGTATAATACAAACCTAAAAGATAATAATATCTTTGGTTTATGATTTTATCATTGTAATTTTTGTTAATTTGTAAAATAATATGGATGTAAAGAAACGAGAATGTGATCAGCTGATACAACCGGAATTATCAAGAAGAAAAAATAAAGAAAGTTGTAAAAAAATAAATTACGATTTGTTAAAATGAGATTCTTCTTCCATTGAGCAAGCTCTGAATTTAATCTAAGTATACCTCCTCATAACTCAATGGGTTTTATATCTTGGTGATTTTTTTGATTCGAACAGTTTTGAAATTATATAAAATAGTGGTAAATGTAGTTTTTTTATAAAATAAATGGAGTACTATAAACATAGAGTTATAATAGAAATACATATATAACAACGTAAATGCACATAGAAAAAATATGCAGAGAGTTTATAAACATTGCCATTGCAGCACATCTTAAAAACCCGTCGACTCTCTTTCACAAAACAAAGAAAACCTTTCCAAACTGTATTAGTTCCCTTTATTGTGATGGTCCGGACAGATTGTTGTAAGACTTCTTTTGTATTCTTTGTCTTCATATTGTCATGTACCACAAAGACTTAGCCAATGCCCAACAGATATTAAATAACTTTATGTAAGTAAAGTGTATAGATATATTCTTACACAACAAGCTTTTACATTCATAATTTGAAAATATGTTGAAGCCAATTTATTGCTTTAATTACCAGGCATTACCAAATAGTCTTTGTTGGTAATTTTCTGAAATTTCTAGTGAAGTTTCTTGCTTATAAATCTCCACACATTTACTGTTTGTGTTTGTTCGACAGTTTGGTTCAAAAGAATGTTGTTATCATTGTGAGATTATGCTGTACATGGATAAAATAAAATGAATGAATCTTAACCTTTTCATGCACGTATATTGTATGAAAATAGAGGAAACATTTAAAAGTTTTGAAAAAGTACTAAGCATATTGACAATTACAATAGTTTTACTATTCCCAATTTTTGTTTTGCCAATATATTATTTAACTAAATATTTCAGTCTCTTATCCTCAACATTTAGCATCCACCATTAAGGATTAAAATTATATTTCATAAAATTATATGACATAATTATTTAAATACCCTAACCAGGGATTTGTAATTGTTCTTATACAAGCACAAATGATCTTTTATTTATCTGTCATACTTATTCTAGATTTGTATTTAAATAATGAATAATAGTGAAAAATATAGTATAAACATGCATTAACATAATATTAAATTTTTAATTCTTTAATTTCTGTTTATATCTTACAGTACTTGGAAAAGGTGCAGACACTAAGAATTAAAAACTGTGTTAGTGAAATAGGCCTATAACTTTGCTCTAAAATTGTTTAGCTATACACACTGCTCATATTTTCAACTCATACTGAAAATGGCAAAATTTGTTGAACAATTGAACTAACAACGTGTGAATTGAATTAACAATATGTGTTTTGATGATGAAGACAGCCATATTGTTAATGATAGATTAAGTATTTGTATTTCTTTTAAACCGTGCCTATTTAACGCAGTTTCATTTAAAAGCTTTAACAACTTACCTTAGTTAAGCAGCTGTTTAACAGGGGAGTTTATGTTTCTTGCAGCGATAAAGAGTGATAAAACCTGGATCTTAAGAGGGTTAGTTTGGTCTTAGGAGTTTCAGAGCTGTTGTAAATCCGGTTTAACAATAAACAAGTTGATGAGATAAACTTTACAAGGGTGAATAAAACTGCCTGAAAAATAACAGCACACAATGAATGTTGTATATTATTTTATGTAATTTAATTGTACGTAACTGACTCATAGAACTTTACTATAACAAATATTTTTCTATTATTTTTGCATTATTATTGTCACTTTTTTATTTGGAAGATAAGCTATTATCCGTACCTATGTTATTATCGTAAAGAACAAGTTAACTGCTGTAGCTTGCTTGTTTGTAGATATATTTTGATCAAAACTTACAAACGCTTTATTTTATACTCACAATTCACTTAAAACATACTTTATTACCTTCTCTGTATTAGAAAACCTAAGAATGTATTCTATTTTATTTAAATATGTATGAATCTGACCTGTTTCAAGAAAGATTGTAATGCAAATTTAATGAGAAAACTAGAAATTTAGTTAGTATAGTATGCTCTGATGCAGTGGGGTACTTATTACTAAAACCACGGTTAGATCGTTTAAAAATGCAAATAAAACATAACGATGTTTTGACTATAGAGGTTAATTGTGTTGTTTTTTTTTTACTGGAAGTTATTATTCCAGGGCAACAAATTTGTATTACAAATTATTTGTAAAGAAAGAAAATATAAAATTGGCACAGAATAACCTCTGTATTCAATCTATATTCTACATGTCATTAGTAAGTAAATTTTGATTTGTTATCAGAGCGATGGTAGCTTATTTTGTCAAGTAATTCTATTTTAAAGGGTATAATTTTTACCGTAGGCGTTATTTTTTCGTACGCCCTTGTTGAGGTGGATGGTATAGGAACTATATCTAATGAGCGTTCATCGTCTGACCCTAGACATAAGGCCGGTTTACACATGCGTTATACAATACTACTTGTTTCAAGGGAGAGAGTTTATTTCTAAAGATATAAACGTGAATAAATATATTTATTATTATAGATAAATCTGGTTGTTTATGATTATAGTCCTTTAAGCTAAAACATTATTTAAAATCATTATATGTCTTTTTACTATAGGTTTCTTACTATTAAAGTTTTTTTGTAAATCTAAAGCAATTTAATTTTATTATTGTTGATAAAATAGATTTTACTCGAACATATTTCAGTTGAATGAACAAATCTCTTATCTTCATCCGCCAGGCAGATTTGCTTTACCTTGGACTAAAGGCGTTTTCCTTGTATAAACTTCATAATTTCATTATGGCTTCTGGAGATTATTCTTTTAGAATAATCACTAGGAGAAGCTAATTCTTTTAACAGTGCTCCTCAAAATAATAAGCATAACAGTTAAACAATTTGTATGTAATCAATTCTAGAAGATCAGCCTGGTTTAAAATACTACATGGTTTCTGTTATTGTTCTGAAGTGTTTAAGTTTATATATTCACCCATTAATGATAATGGTTAAATTAACTCAGTTGTGCATCTTCTTATGGTTTATTTACTATAATTTAAGAACTTGATAAGAATGTAACTAGTTATTTAATGGGATGATCTTTTAATTACATAGAGGATTTGAGAGGCAATAATTCATACAAATGCCTAAAATATTTATTCCTTTGGTTGACCTTTTATTATAATGCATGTTTGTTATTAATTTCCTACTAAATATTGTTCACATACTCAATGTTGGATTGAATGCAGTTGGATTCTCTGATCACTCATGTAGACTTATTAAGTGTGTTTGAAAAACTGTAACAACAGTTAAATTTCCTCTATTGTTTATAATTATAAAAGTTAAATACCACTCACTCACTGATCACTAAACCTCAAAAACTACAAGCCATAAAACTGAGGAGTTGGTATGGAGGTTCCAATCAACCTCTAGGTATGCAATAAGAAGTATCTTCAAGAAATTCAAAAAATGTTGTTTATAACGACAAAATGGGCAAACAACGCCACATATGACCTACGTAAATTAGGTTGAAATAGGTTGAAACAAAATACTACACCAATGCAATGGGCACATACAGTACAAACCAAAAAAGAATTTGATCTAGATTCATTGCCTTAGGTTATTTTACGGAATATTATTATTTGTTAGATAAAAAATATTTATTTTCACATTACGTGAAAAGAATTTCCTGCAATATGATTGAACAAAAACTTTGTGCTGGCCTTCGAATCAATAATGGTGTTATGTTGGAGTTACAATAATTTCAGTAAAAAAATAGAAGAGATTCTAAGGTAGTTGGGACAAAAAGTTAAAAGTAACTTATGGAAAAAAACATTTTAGTCTAATGTTGATTTACGTATCGTAATTTTTTTTTAACAAAGAAGGTAACATAAGAGTTTATTGATTATTGACATATTAGTTTATCAATATATAAGTTGCAATTATTATTATGGAATAAAAACGAGGTAAAATAGATCACGCCAGCAGTATTGGGCAAACGTTGAAGAATGGTTATTTGTATCGTCAAAATCTCATCCATCATTTCATGTCATCCTAACTCTGATAGATGACTTGTTACTTTGTCAACGAAAGAATAGTGAGTTTTTGCTATTGTTAAACAAATAGATTGCATAACCAGTATAGGCCTTTCTAACATTACGTGCATATAATCACTCTATGTTACTAGAAATTCTTATATAAACTTTTCACTTAAATTCAGGGTGAATTGTGATATCTACTCAATTGAGGTAGGATTTTCAAACGATTAAATAACCAAATTTAATTTCAGGTTGTCAATGATATGTTAATTGCTTACTTTACCCAGAAATATATTTTCGTGACTGATATAAGTCTACATAAATGTGTATATCTGGTTTGTTTGAAATAAAACAAAGCCGACGTTCTGCGTACTTGTCAGAATCTAAATGTAAATATTTTGTCAAACTCCTTTTAACCAGGTTCCTTTGTTTATTGTTTCGTCTTCGAGTAATTTGTGGTGACAAATGGAATATGGAAATGAGAAGACTTTCTAGTTTGGCGGGCTTTGTTGCTTTCATTTTAACATTATTGTTGTTCTTCCCTACCTTCTTTGTAACTTCTTTACCAGGGTTTTGTTCTTTGTATAAACAACTATTTACATCTATTAGTTTATACAGAATGTGTCAGAAAGGTATTTTTTTTATGGTAATGGTGAGTAAAACATATCAATATTTAAATAAACAATTTAATACATCATCAATTTCTAGTAATGTTTTCTAAATGTTTATCAAGAACTCAAATCAAACTCTTCAAGTTGAAGTCGTGATTATTGTTCTATATAACTTCTTGATCAGCATTGTACGTGTTATTAAATTTACGGAAAGTAAATAAAAGAAACGTCTTATAACACTTAAAACATATATTTACGCTTATACTGTTACTCACAAGACGGTAAATATACCACCTTTTTTGTATATTTACCGTCTTGTGAGTAACAGTATAAGCGTAAATATATGTTTTAAGTGTTATAAGACGTTTCTTTTATTTACCTTCCGTATTGTTCTATTTAAAGACCAGAGATCACAATATTAAAATACAAGAAGAGCTATGAATAAAATAATTCCAAAATACTAAAATTCTTTACATGGTTGTTTTTTAAATGAATACAACAATAAAGAAAAACCAACTGTCTCAAAGACTTTAACCATACATTACAACTAGCTTAGATCACTTAAAAAACTATTTTAAGCCATAAATCACCAAGAATAACCACATCATATGGCAGAACTGATATTATATTCCAGTAATACCAATATTAAAGAGATAAATCCCCAATGATCAATAATCCTTAAAATCACAGAATCTTTTAATGGTGCTGAGAGCTTGAGCTTGGTTGGCAAAATTAACTCTCAGTCTAAATAAGCTTTCGATAGTCAATTGGAACACTCTCACGTCCAGAGGGAATCAAACAAGCGTCCTTAACATTTAACTAAACTGAACCCTAATGATTCGTTTATTTTGCTGACATTTACAGTTTAACTGTAGGATTATCTAACAGTAGTTTTACCTTTACAATATTTTGTTTTTTTGTATGTTCATCAAACGACATATAAATAGATTGATATATAAATAATGTTTTATTGATATAAATATTAGGAATTATGAAAGTACAACAAAACTATTTATTATTCAATAATTGAGATAATCTAGTTCACATGACACTTAGGTCTGGCCCAAAGAGACTGTTAGCTAGGCATTCTAAATACTCATAAATTACATAGTGATTCAGTTACCCACATATTACAATACCTAATAATGATCTATAACTCAATAGAACTACAACGCATGTGGATTAAAGATCAATTCGTCTGTTCATTAAAGTCTGTAGCCACTGGCATCCCTCACAAAATAGCCTATTTTGCACCTATCCACCCAATTAAGGAATTCATAAATGTCAAACTTTGACTTGTTGATTTTGTTGAACCGCCTTTTTATATCCATATTTTAACATTTACTTAGGCGTGTCGCAAATTGCATAGTGCTCATTCATAATTTACATCTTGTAGGTCATGATTTATAGGTTGTATTTAAAAGTTTAGCTCTAGCCTTTATGATTGATGTTACTGTGTTAGAATTCGTTAAATTCGTCTAACTTTCACTGAAACAGATATTTATTTGTCAATATTTAACAACTGATTTTCAGCTGCAAAGTTTAAGTAAAAACCTTAGAATATTTGAGCTAGTTTGAGTTCAAGGTTTAGCTATTGATTTTCAAATAAATACTAAATTCTGTCCTGAAACGGGAGAATATGTAAATTTCTTTTGAAAATAGCAATTAGCACAGATAGAAAATTAATTATATACATAATAATAATAATAAATATGTGCATTTTACAAAGTTCTCATAGGCTTTCGCTTTAGGAATGCATGAAATATATAAGATAAACTTAATAAAATATTCAAATAAGATCAAAGTAAATTAGATTCGTAAGGTTTAGAGAAAGTGTAAATCTAAGTAAGCTTGACAGGAAACATATTGGAAGCAAAGTCTTGCCAATCCGGGTAACTAACTTGTGGAAACTCTTTAACAAGTGTCACCTAACTTTGTACGTGATTGTTTGAAGGTGTGAGAGATATCCACCCTTACCGTAGTCATTTATTTGAGTCCGAGTCCGACTATTTCTGTTTAAATCTGTAAAAGAGTACGTTTCCTTCGCTCTCAAATATTACCCATTATTAAATGTCATTCCGAAGTGTTCAATGGTTCTTTACATCACAACTGTGTTTGTTTAACTAGCTTAAAAAAAACATTTTATTTGAGGAAATACAGTATGAAGTTTTACTCTTTTTAAGGTTGCCATATTTCTATATAAACGTAGAACTACTTTTTTGCGAATTTCCCATATGGAGACTAACACTGTGGATTTTCTTGGTAAAACCTAAACCCAGGACCGGTTTTTTTAAGTTTTTCGAGGCCAGAAAGACCATTCGTTTATATTTTGCTTATATTTATATTCCTACTAGCACGATAATTCGAAAAATAATGATGCAATTTTGATTGAATTTTGTACAAACGTAAGCTCAAACTCAAACTAAAATCTCTTAATTTTCGACAGTTACAAATGAAACTGTCATAATATGTGAAATTATGTCCATTCAAACATTTTTATACGAACCAGCACTATTGGACTATGGGAATGGGGTTTTGAAGGAGGGAAGGGAGGTTATGGTTTACAAATGGAGGTTTCCCCATTTTTGACCCTCAAAGTAGGCTATAAAACATAGCAATGTTTATTGAAATTATTTGTAAAACTTAGAATAGTTTAGATTAAAACATTTTTGTCCACGTTTCATTACATACTAACCATTGCACATTTTACTGAAAACTCCCTTAATTCCCTTCCCTGTAGCATCAATCCTAATTAATTTAAAAACTCATTTTATATGAAAAGGAAATTAATATGAGATAAATAATTTTGGGAGGATATTTAAAAAAAAATCCAATGGTTATGTTATTTGCTAATAACATTGTTGTTTAGGAAAAACTCCTTTATAATGAGATCTCTTTAAATAATTTATTTGTGTTTTTTTGAAGATACTTCTGTTGTCAAAAAAATGTCACTTCAATTTGTATTACTAAAATAGCTAAAAAATAGCTTACTTAATTTAAAGACAATTTTTATTCAGCACTTTGAAAGTCTTTACAAAACAAAAAAGTTCAGAGAGGTTGAATAACAGTTGTAGGATAAATATTTATGTTCTATAGACCAGGGGCATTTTATTTTTGTGTCTGTATTATTGTGCATGACTGTACAAAAATATTTTTTTATTATTAATAGTATGATAGTTATTATTATTATTTTTGTTTAATGTAATGATTAACATCACTGTTGACTAATTGTGTTAATATAATTATGACATTGGGGAACAGGACTATAGTATAATGTTTTATATTAAATTGCTGCAACAATTAATAACTAATATCGGGTTTCCGCCAAAATATAAACAACAATTTTTAACCAAAATACAATAGGATAAAGTCTTCAGAACACTTTGTCAAAAGACTGCAGCTTTGTTTTCATTTCGTTTGTAGAGCTGAAAACGACAGGAAATTAGCTTTAATTGCCACCATTAGTGGCATATCTCCAGTTTAATGATTCATATTTTCAAAAAAGCCATTTACAAATTAACATTGCGTTCGTGTAATACAATATTTGTTATTCGGTTAGTTACTAATGAGGTAATTTTGTTTTCCCACTATATTTTAACTAGACAAGTCATCTAAGAGATCCTTATTTGAAAAACATGCGTTTTATTGGTTTGTTATAAGGATACATGAGAGTAATAAAAAACAAGTTTGCAGCTTTGAAATATTTTCTTGTACTTTTTTCATTTCTTTACGAAAATCTCGAAAACCATGTGTTATACGAAAGAAAGTGTTGTAACCTTTTTTAAGTTATTTACATTTTCTACAATATGGTATAATTTTCAGCTATGTATCTATTTTAGACTTTGAGATACATAATTTATATGGTTGCAACATTTTTCAAAAGAATTGCTAGACTTTCAAAATTTGAAGACTTATTGCGATTAGAAACCATTTAAAGTTTTGAATGATAATTTTAATATAAATAGTGCCTAAATGTAGATATATTATACTATTCAGTAAGTAGGCCTACTTTCATTTCATATACCCTACTAAGATTCACAATAACGTTACTCACTTTTACATGTATCCATATAGAAAAAAGCTCTATAAAAATTTGTTAATTTGTTCTTGAATAAGGTTCTTTTCTTTAGGACAATACGTTTATGGAACTAGAACTGTAAAAGTTTAGGTTAGACGTCTTGAAGTAGTTATTAAAGAGAGAGCTGTACGTGCTATTATGTTTATCATGCTTGTTAATTTTTACATGGATTTATTTAAAACCTTGTTCAAAAGAACATTGTAAAAAGCAAAATTTGCTCTATTTCTTTATTTGATTAACTTTCAATTGTTAATAAATGTCTATAATAAAACGTTTTTAAGCGGAATAAACTATTTTTAATTTTTGAAAGAATATCTAACACAACAAAAATAATAAAAATTATCACCCTTATTCACAATAATAACACACAGTTTTGAAAACAGGTTAAATGCCAAACTATATCTTCAAATTAAAATCGTCTCTTTAAGTTCCTACGCCACAAATTGCTCTGGAAACCAAGTCTGATATCGACAGGTAAGTTTGTTTTATATTTTGGATCCTCTAATCTCTAATATTCAGACCGATTTAATTTGTAAATTGATATAAGATTTAATATCAATCTAACTGGATATTCCAACATTAGCATTTCTGAATAATTGTGTAATAGACTTATTTAAATATTTACAAAAATATCGTTACAGTTTTGACACGTTATACCAACTGAAATATGAATAAGACATTTCATGCCTTTGTGAAATTAGTATTCAATCTCACATAAGTCATTATTTTTAATTAGTATTTTAAATCTTGTTCTAGAGCTTATGTACAACTGTTTGACTTATTTATGGTAGTTATTACAATGAGCAATTATGGATACTCATTTGATATATTTTATATATTTTTGAAAATTGTTTTTAAACTTATATAATTCTTTTGAAACAATCCGAAAGTTAAAATAGCTTTTGGAGCCAGTCTAATAGACAACGTTCGGTCGTGCACGTTTGTATATAGGGGTGTATTCGTTATTTGTAACATTATGGCAACTACATCACTACATCTAGTTTTAACTTTTCAATCGTTTTGAATCTTGGGCCATTTTATAAAAATATTCTATTGTTCGTGGTTCTATGTACGAAACCAACTTAACGAAATGTCAACCCAAACAATGAAGACATTCTGCTGATGAAACGTGTGCACATCAACGTTAATTAATCCAGGTTTAAACAATGAAGCAGAGCCACACAAACGCCATAATTAATCAGTGAGGCAGTGTCGCCAACATTGCAAATGTACAAGGCTTATTATTTACAGATAAAAAAACATAAGTTCTATACTCTCTAGTTATTACCTAATTTACAGTATTAACTTTACTTTGATAACAGTCACAGTACTTGACACAATATTATAATATTATAAGCGATAAAAAATATGAATAAGGTGAACATGGAAAACTCAGAGCCACTGGGGCGGAGCCCGAGGGCAGTTTGAGTGAATAAGACATATGGTGGGTGCATAATCTAACTATGTGTAAAATTTCAACTCAGGATTTTAACATTTTTCGCTTTTACTTGTCACAAACATCCATCCATACATCCACCAATACATCTACCAGCATTCCCATACATATGAGTATGGGTGTATGGATGGATGTTTGTGACAAGTAAACGCGAAAAATACTAAACCGACATGGTTGCCACTGACAGTGATGCAACGAAGAATTGTACCAAACACTAATTGCACCACCCAACAATTAAATTGGCCTGAACAGCTGATTAGTTAAAGATTGAATTATATTACAATTTTTCTTCTTCTCTCCCAATCCCTGAACCTCATTGGTCCGATACCCGTGTTGTTAAGTAAAACTATGCTGTTATGTAAGTAAACAATGCTGTTGTGAGATACTTTACAATTCTAAGAACTGATCTGAAACGGTCGTAGTTAACCAAAACTAATTTGTAACTGCACTAAGCTACATACTTATTTAATTATTGACAGTACAGAATCTTTTTAGTAACAACCAAAAATTTATTATTTAACACAATATTAGAAACTCGATTAAATAATCATATACCATACTTTATCACCTTCGTTGAAATGATAAGTACGGATTTATTAATTTACGTTACTTTATAACTGTGTCGGATCAACACAGGAATAGTATTAGTATAGGCCTACACATAACATACAGACTCTACGTTGGAATATAAAATGATTTGTTAAATAAATTGATATGAGACTCAGACATATTTTGTGTCAAAACCAGATTACTTTCTTATCTCCTTATCTTTGAGGGACATCACGAAGACAAATGGAGTTTGGGGAGGAGAAAATTTGTCTTTCTCAATTTAACAAATTGTTCTTTTTATATATGAACAAGAGTATTATTCATACTAAAGAAATTGTCTCCTATACTAGTGGATATTCGAGATATTCTCCTTGATTGGTTATAATTTTTAATTACTTTATTTATTTATTTAAATTTACTGTGTACAAACTTTTTCATACAGGGTAAATCAGACCATCTGTGCACAACGGTTTGGCCCAAAAAGCGTTAAAAAACTACCTTTTTTGAAGATCCACCATAAATTTTTTTTGTGAGTTACAATATTAAAATGTCACTTTAGGCACTTTTATTTCAATGTTGGGATCATTAAAAGAACAAATATATGTTTGAAAAGTAATTAAAAAAATTAAAAACACGTTGGAAATCCAAGAAAATTTACACATTTTAGAAGTAGAGAGTTTTTCTAGTGAAGGAGTGGGATTTTCAAAAAAACTTGTGTTTTGAAAAAATTTGACTCTCGACCTAGAAAATGCTTTCAAATCATTAATAGCTCTTGCCGTTTTGAGCTATAGCCGTATAAAAAAAACTAGTTTTTCTAAAAAAAAGATGTAAGGGAATTATTTTGGGGGGTTGCAATATTAAAATTTAATTTTTTTTTCTGTGTGGTTTGGGACCGATATTGGACCTAAACAAAACAATCATTTCAGATCCCTAGCTATTCAAGGATTGGGTTAATCTGATCGGTGAGTCAGTAATTACACAAGTGGCTGTAAATCCTGTTAAAGTATATATAGTGGTCTGATTCACCCTGTATATAATATGCATAGTGTCTTAAAACTATGAAATGTTCACATCACATAGGCATAGATTCAAATGTAAACCCCAATATATAAAATTAACCAATTTATAATTCTCTATAAGGAACGTTTGTAGCAATGAATGTTTCTACTACTCTTTTTTTACGGTAAACTGAGAGGTTAATAGCAATACAATGAACTACCACAACTAATACAATGTACTAATATTGTACTAATATAATGTACAATGTACTAATACAATGAAAAAACCACAACTTTAACCCGGAAATTGTAATTATTTCTCAAAAAAACCTTACTTACCAAATGAAACGATTACTAAACGTGTTAGTAAGCAGAATTCTCATCACGTTTTCCTCATACTTCTTGTCAAACGTTCCATTGTTTCTTTCACAGCTTCAAACGTTGCCTGAATTAATTAAAGATAAGTCAAATTAGGTTTTTTGTTGCAAAACTTAAATTGCTGATGTGAATCTTTTACTTTGAATTTAGTATAATTGACGTTTTTATCTGAGGGTGTAGAGAGTTGTAATTAAAAATGTTTCAGTCAATTAAGTACAGCATAATGAACAAAATCAAGGACATGTGCAAATCAAATAGCAAGGTTTCATTGTTTTATTTTAATCTATGACTAAACAGCTGATAGGAATATGAAGTGTGCTTTGGTAAAATATGTGATCATTTAAAGCGGTTCTTCTCCCAAAACCTTCAAAAGGGTGAAGACAAGTCCCTAGTGGGGCCTTGGTAAAGAGCAATGGTATTGAACATTCATATATATTAAATTTTTGTCCTAAGACGCTAGGCACGAGACTGGGATTGTTTTTCACAATACTTCAGGCTAGGTTACGGCATTTGCGGGAGTAAAGATAAAATCACTTTAACAATAATTTTACTATAGCATTCTCGAGATATTTTCTTCCTGTAAAATATAAAAACAAACTAAATAATTTATAACACCATCAAAGCTTTGATAGGTTTGGAGTAAGTTATAATACTCTCTAACTGTAATAACTCTAAGACTAAAATAATTTACCATCATTTATCTTGATTGTAGTTTAATTTTAATTACAAATTTTATACTATTTACTTGCTGCCACTTTTATGGTTATTCCAGCTTTAATCAAAACTATTTTCAGATACATTATTAGGACAATATTCCTAAAACAGTTTGATATTTCGTTATTCTTAATAACTACGAAACTAACAAATGTATAAGTTCATTGTTAACATATTGTACAGTCCTCTTTATTTTACAAGCTACATAGCGAAATGTTTTAAGGTTCTTAAAATTAATTAAACATTAATTTCTCTCATTTTTGATTTTTAATAAAAGTTTTCAAGTTTTGAAAGGTATGAAAAAAGTATAAATATTAATATGGACAGTGAACGTGTTGAGAATTACAATAGAGAGTGTTCCCGAGAAATACATAAGCCTCAGGAACGTTCTACAGATTTTAATGACATTTTAAACATGAAACAAGTAACGTAAATAGTTATTTCATAACTGTTAAATCTTAGTATATTAAACAAATATATTATACATATGAATAAAGGATTTATTCAAATCAATGTCAATCAGTTATTCTAGTTTAACGTAGGATTAATTTCATGTCAGACTACATAATCCTATATGAAGGGTGACATAATAATCCTCATATGTTGAGATTCAGTATACATGCATCAATCACCAAGCTTGTCCCTAAACCGACTCATATAATACTGGTGAATAATTTTGTACAATTATGAACGTCAAACGTCATATTCTTAATGAAGGAATAATTACGTGATAGTTCCTTATCTGATTTTGGAATAAGAATACATATTTTGCGAGTGGGTTTAAATTGTTCAACCATAATTAAAGTTATATGCAGAGTGTCCCGGAACTCTCTACCAATACTTTAGGGTATTGTTACTGAGTAAGAAACATATCTAAATATTATACTAAAATTTTACTGTAGTCCTTAGTTACTCACTCAGCCACTATTTTTTTCACTTATTAATTTGTTTCCAAAAAATGGTTAAACGTACGAAATTGAAACTTTGCAGAAAAATTCATGACAACTAGATAAAGCTTAAAAGCTACAAAAAATTATGAAAATTTTCCAAATCCACAAAACAAAATGGCGGCCATTCACAATGTTGTTTCTTAAATAACTTACAAACCGTTGATTTTACAAAAATCAATTTATACACGCTTTTTTATTTGAAAATTTTTATATTTTTTAGATATTTTTTGAAACAAATTAATAAGTGAAAAAATGGTGGCTGTGTGAGTAACTAAGGACTTCCGGACATTTTAAATATGGTATTTAAATATGTTTCTTACCCAGTAACAATATCCCAAATTTAGGTAGAGAGTTCCAGGACACCCTGTAGACCTGAAATATAATTTTAAAGATCATTTCATGTAAACAACAATTTTCTATAGTTAAAACGTTTTCAAGGATTTTTACGAAATACGATTTACGAATCTTTGCAATTGAACTATATATGGCTATATTATTATGGTATTACAACCATTAAAATTACAATAAACATAATAAATGCATAATAATCCGAGATTTCCTAGAATTACTATAAAACGGAAACAGTTTTATAAATAAGTAAGTAATATTTTTAGTTAATTATATAGTTAAGCTTTAAAAAACAGTTTTCACATTATAAAAAGGAGAGTGTGAATTCTGTTAAATTAAACTTCTTGTTTTTTCACTCAAAATACTTTAGAATAATCTTATGTTCCAACGTGTTGTTTTCTTGTTTGCCTCATAGTGGATATACCTAAACGTGATCAGAATGTAGCCTATATTTAGACAAATCCATTCCTTCGATACAAGATTGCTTGTTTGTGGCTACACATTTATAGATATGAATGTTTTTCTCAAACATTTTCATCTTTTAGTGTGTTAGGAAATATAAGACCATTTTAACATTGTAATAACCAGATTCATTACATGTTCTGTTATATTTTGTCCTGTGATTCCTATTATAACATTTTTTATGTTAGGCAGTTGCTTAACCCATAATTCAAAAAGGCATAATTCATTTTTAAATTAGTAAATATTTGTTTTCTGATACATCAGAACATAATATAGTATCCATGCAGGATGTCGATAATGAAAAACCCACCCCTTTAGAACCCCCGAAGTTCCCTTTAGGTAGCCCTTTAGGTTAGCTATTATCGTAGTTGAGAGGGTAAGGGCCGGCGCGCACTATCCCGACCACGACCACGACCACGACTCCGACTGGTCGGATACGACCAGTTTTATAATAGGAATAAATGGAACAGCGCGCACTGGTCGACTGGTCGGACCCTGGTCGGGCCCTGGTCGCACGACCAAAATTTTTCAGTTTGGTCGGGCCCGACCCGCTGGTCGTTGCAGCCAAAAATAGCACACAATGTTATGGGACGACGCGCACTACCCCCGACTTGCCTCCGACCCGACCAGTACACCACTCAACCCCCAGTATTCCTAGATCAATCAAACGGTAAGCACTAGTTTTTTGCGCCGGTCTGTGAAGTGACTCATTTGGTAAAATGTCACAGGATTTTGTCACTTTTGAAACCTGTCTTCATATTGACGTAGCTCTTCATAAAATGTAGGAAAATGCCCTTTCAGACCTAACAGTTAACATTGGATATACCCAGTATAGTGTCTTCTTCCGCTTAACGTACTTACAATACAAATGCACCATAACAACTACTTCTTCAACAATCATCTTGACACTGAAGTTTGTAAAACATTCGTTGCCTTGGTCGGGTCGTGGTCGGGTCGTGCTCTGGTCGCATGGTGAATGACAACCACTGGTCGGGCGTTTGGTCGTGGTCGTGGTCGTGGTCGGGATAGTGCGCGCCCGGCCTAAGACCTAGGCCCGGGACCGATTAACTTTTTTCATTTTGATGTCCCCAAAGGCCAAAAACACTATTCGTTCAATTTTTGTAATGATTAAACGTTTATTGAAATAATCTACATCTGTGTACTCACCGTTTCCACAGCTGATTCTTCAGCTGAATTATTATGTGCTAGAAGGACAAAAATATCTGTTTTATACCTAATGCAATAAGGATTACGTTTGTTACATCCTCTTTACAGGCATCTTTTTAACCAAATTATGTATAATTAGGCTCATGATTTAGTGAGGAAACTAATGGTACGTAAAGTATAATTTATTTAATGTTTTCCCATCTTGAGTTGGATTTATTTATTGATTTTAATTTTAAAGGTTCTGCAATGCTGACAAATTTCCTTACAACGGTCCAAATGTGATTAAATGTTAATATTTACTTATAAATTTATTATTAATGTTCAGGCTACGTATACTTGATTTCACTTTTATAAAGACATCTGTTACGCAATTTTCGAAATTTCTTTTCTGAGTTTAAAAGAATTAATGCTGTTACAAGGATATCCTAATTATTCCTAATATTGCTGTTAGCTGTAAAGTATAAAATCTATTATTTCATATTGGTAATAAGCAATCCTCTAACTAGGTAAGTTGCTGAAGAAGGAAAATCAAAATCAGAATGTCACTTAAGACCAAGTTTGTCTTTCCTGTGCTTCAACGCCGCGGGTTGACCACAAGATAAAGTCACTTCTTTGTAGATATCTTCCCCTGAGGATGCTGATACTCTGACTCTTGTTTTGCTTTATCTTTTGTTTAAGAAAAAAGTGTTCAAAAACTTTTAGTATTCCTATACAGAGAAAAAATTATCTGTTATAAACTTTTTTTAACGTTTAAACTTGTTATGGCTTTGGATTAGATGGTTAAACAAGTGTGTGAAACTCACACAACGAAATCGTGTCCAATAAATAATTGAAACGTCACAATTAATCTAGATAAGTAAATCGTCATTTAGGAAATGCAATAAATAAGAACTCAGATCTTTGAGTATCATTTTTGTAACAAGGGACAGTAAAATCGTCTTTTCCTACAGTCACCTGACAAAGTAGGCTTCCTTGCACTGATTATAGTACAGAAAGCTGCTAGTTGCTGCATTGACTTACTTTTGCCGCACCTTTTTTTTTGCTGCACTCTAGTACTCCAACCAAAATATACTAAACAATATTTTCAAATCAGCTGGTATTATTAGATTTGATGGGACCATAGTGCCCGGTAGTTAGACGTAAACTCCCGCCGGTCACGTCGTTAAAGCTAGGCCTAGGCATGCGTATTACGTGTTTTAAATGTTTTTATGTATGCAAATTATTTGTGAACTTTGACGACCTTCGGAAGAAGTGATAATGTCCTTGAAACCCCTGAATAATATGGCTCCATTGTGAGCCGAAACTAGTTGTTACACAACCACTTGGATTGTCGACATTACAGGTATTTAAACCACTTTAATTGTATCTCGATAATTTGGAGGCTACGCATTCAAAAGGGGAAAAAATAATTGTTTCAATTGAATTTATGGTGAACATATAATAAAAAAATCGTCACCTTAAGCACTTTTGAATAGTTAATTCGTAAGGAAAGTTTTAAGAAAAGTCTCATAGAGATCATTAATCTTCATCAAAAAGTTTTTCAATTCTCATCAGACTTGTTGAAGAGTTGGAATGAAACAAAAGCCACTTTGTAAGATCCAAGAAAGAGGTTTGAGGATCAGAAATACTAACTTCCTGAATGATTGATTTTTTTTTTGTTTGAATTGATTTATGTCAGCTTTACCTTGGTTTAAATTTTATCCTTGTTTGATTTTATAAAATAGATTTAGAAATGTACCATTGCCTTAATTCCGTTTACATAGGAATTTTGTTTCGAGTTATTAGAAATAATGGTTTAATCAGTTAATCTTAATTTTAAATAAACTAAACAAATCAATAATTTGAAATATTGGACGGGCAAAAAGTCTTGTTCATTTTATTTAAGTTTGGATTATAAAATGTATTTCCACCCAAATAAATAAATGCACAGCTTTCTCTGTGAGATACGCCAATAAGTCATGGAAAACCCCAAGATGGTGGTTGAAAGACATGTTAAATACAGATTCAAAAAACTTTATTGTACAGGGAGTATTGCAATGATACTGTAATGCAATTATTCCCAACAGAGGTTAAGTGCAATGGGTACAAATCATAGACAAAAAAAATTAAATATAGACTGTGTAACTACGTGGCGCTCCCAGCGGTGTGCGCCAGAACCTATGGTAACCACAGCACGGCTGACGGTCTATATTTAATTCGTGTTGTCTTTGGTACAAATAATTTTCTTAAATACTTCTCGCCTTTCTATAAACTATATTGAATGTTAGTCGTGTTGTATACAAGTTATAAAAATTAATATGTAATATGTTTTCTTAAAACATTTACCTGTAATTATTAGTTTATTATCGTCAAGATATTAAGAATTTTAATGTAACTTGGAGATATTCCGTGATTTAATGTTAAGTCTCTTTGGAATATGTTTGTTAATGTTCTTAAGGTGAAATACTGAAATCACAAACCATTGTTGACAAAAGCTGCTTAAGCAATATTACATGTACCAGCTGTGTACAGTGTGCCAAGCTCTTAGAGATAAACATCATAGCTTACACTGTGTACTTACATCCCAATATGTATTTCACTACCTATGTCCCACGTATCATAAGTAGTATTTGTATGAAACTAATTTGTAGGCCTACATAAATTCCATTGGTATCAAGGGTACTAAACTCAAATGTATTTCGTGGTTAGGATAAGAGATTAGGGTGTAAAGCAGAAAGAAATAATGTTTAGGATATTTACGCCCTTAAGATATCTGAAATGACGTGATAAGACTTAAGATATATTACATTATAAAATAAATACTGATAGTATATCCAATATTACATCCCTATTTTGTTCTGTTTCCTTACGATGGGATTTTGTAAACTCTATACGTAATTGTGGATATTATGGAGTTTTGTCAACTGTGATTAGTTTATTCATTTATGATGGCTCTAAAATCAATGCAACAACTGTATATTTCTAACTAAATAGGGCAAATTAGTGTTGTGTTTAGAAGTCTAATAAACGTTTTTAATCTTAGAAGTGATTTTACACTTACAAATAATCATAAATATTATTCTAATTTACATTAATAAAAAAATACGCATGGTAGCTTAAATGAAACCATAAATGTTTGAGATTTTATTAACGTAAGGTAAGACTTTTGGGTCGTAAAATTCAAATAATTTTGACAACCGAGCAGATTGTGTACAAAAACAATTGCGTGTGAAGAAATGAAAAAGTATAAATCACCTATGTATTGTGACCAAATACGTAGTTTTCTGTCTTCGTGCACTATAACCTAATAGTTTAATACATTAAACACCAATTCGTCGAGACTCTAATAGCATCAACGACGTAGGGTACGTACCGTACTTAAGCTTATTTATTAAGGTTTTGATATAAAATAAGTTGATACCCTCCTGAATTAGTTTTTCTCATTGTTATAGACATATCTTTATCCATAAATCACTTTAAGTGCCTTATCAAATATCTCTGCCAGCATCTGCCGGTGTTGCCAATATGTCAGAGCAATAAATTGTCTGGAAAAGTGCTGCTAACCTGACGGCTAAAATAAATGACTATCCACAAACTCTACCCCTCTAGTGAAATAATTACATTATTATATAAAATTAATATTATTTTATAGCAGGAAATGAGCGTTTTCTAAGAAAGCAAGTACATTTGATGTGGTAAGATTCTTTTACATAACAATCAACTGAGTGAGCCTGAAAGTGTTGAGCCATGTAAGCTTGATTTACCAAGTTGACAACACTGCCTCACTGCTGATTAATTATGGTGTTTGTGTGGCTCTGCTTCATTGTGTAGACCTGGACTAATTAACGTAGATGTGCACACGTTTCATCAGCAGAATGTCTCCATTGTTTGGGTTGACATTGTGCTATTCTTTGGCCCCAAATAAACAGTACAAGTACAGGTTTGTATTGATTGTGGAAAACATATTAAAACCTATTTGGTTGACTACCAAACTGCAATATAACATAAAATCATTTCCATTCAAGTTTCATTGACCTAACAGAGAATACTAATCGAATAATGCAAGAGAAGTATTTATTTGATTTGATTTTAATAGCCAGAAAGACACATATAGTACATTTTACTACATGCTACCATTTACGTGTAGTTTCTTTAGTACATCCTCATGTACTTAAGACACCATACATTAGTACCCACATATAAGATGTCATGAAAATTAGAATGGCAAGATATTCCGTTTGATAGAGTGTAACCGGTTGAGATTTTAATCTAACTTGTATACACGATGTAAGCCGTTTCATAAATACACGTAGCCTACACACCTACCTAAATTTTAAATAATATACTCTATAATAACTTGTATTTCAATTATATTTATCTATTACGTGAATAAATACCTCATTCCTGTATAACCAACCAAACATGCATTAGTGGATGAACATGGTGCAATCTGGGGTTTTCACTTTGATAAATTTTGTGAACGGAATGGTGCCCTTACAGAAACAATCGGAAGATTAATTATATCCGTTGCCAACACTAAACAACACAACAACAATCTCTCACAAGTGTTGCCAACCTAAAAGATGGTAATGACAGTATATTAATAACACTTGTGGTACCTTTCAAGTACCATTATCTTTCTGAGAATTCCTGTTCTTAGTGAATAGTTAATTTATATTGATTTTATAGTTCTAAAATATATTTGATTTAAATTTTAACGCGGTGCATAAAGAATCAAAAGCATTTTGTCTTGAGAATATTTATATTGCATTTGTGTCCTTTTAATACAATTTTGTGACTTACAATATATTTCAATATAGGATGCCCGAAATTGTATACAATATTTACAGCAGCATTATAGGTAAACTTTGATCAGAAATCGGTGTTCTAATTTACTTGAAATCCAAACACAAAAAGGTTCTCAGAATGAGTTTTAAAGAGTTGCCTGCTATTGACAGTTTAGTTTATATGAATAATTTTCAATTTTGAATACGTTAAGAATTTCGTACAGTATTTATGGTTAAGAACTTGATTATACTACTATCGATTGAATAGTTTAACCTTTTTTTAGTTGCTTAACCAGTTTTCTTAATGCGCACATGCTTAAATAAATATTTTGATAATTTTTTTTATAAATATATGAATTTTCTTCGAAAATATCTGAATATATTGTTTTTAAGTTGAATTAAACAAATGATATGCAATTTATTTTGGTAGAAAAGCCATGTCTAGGTAACGTCTTATAAAGAAATCGTGAAAATCAACACTAAGGTTTTTTACTGTATGAACTCCCTATAAGCAAATAAATCTTTTTTTTTTTTAAATGCACATTTATTTTGAATTCATAACTAATCCTAATATTACATTTTAAACAAAGATTTTTGTTTGAATGTAACTCATAACAAACAGGTTTCGTGTGTACTTAAATACACGAACATCGGTAAATGGAGATTACATCAAAGTAATGTAATTAAACACTGTTAGTAATCAACATAAATTGAACTCCGGTTACGCATTACTAGATGGAATAACCGATGTAATGGCAGATCCATGATTAAATAACTCTTTACAACTTGGATGAAACGGTTTTAAAATAAGGATAAACCTTTGATACCAATTTATCCGTGTTTAATTGTTTTATGATGAAACACAAAATTATTCCAATCGGATGAAATGTGTTGTATACAAATTAATTGTTATCTATACATATTTAATTGTTATTTCATAAATTTGAAAAGGTAAAAATTGTACAACCATAAGTATTCAATAATTAAAACGTGAAATCGTTACATACCCGTATCAATGAAGAAATGCTAGTCAAACTTATATAAACCCCCCCCCGCAGGAAACGTTATGCCTAAGTGAATTTCCATTTCCCAAATTGGATATTCACTAAACATTTCCCTTAAAAAAGTTATTTGTATTCTCCATTTGTAATAAAATTAGGTTTATCAGAAAGATTTGCTGCTACAAGAAATTTCATGTGGTTTTTAGAAAAACTTTTTCAAGATATTCTAAAGGGATCCCCTTACGCATAACATCATATTTAACAGATAAATTAAATACACTTTTAAATATATACTATGATACAATGTCATATATGATAAACTTACAATACGTTTGAATATTTGTCTTTCGCTATTCTTGTACGGTTTCATGTCTTAAAATATAGTATAATCTTTAAAAAGTAATTGTGAATAATTTATTGTAAAACACAATTTGGTTGTGAAGTAAATTTGTTTTAAACATTTTAGTTTATAAGAAATACTTACCCTTATATATATTTTGGAATTCAATCTTTATTTTTACCTCAAGTGGTCATAAACAGATTTCCAGTAAATAAAAACGTCAATATTGTCAATATTCTAAATGATGGACCCATTTTTAATGATTTATAATTTTTATACTATTAAACTTACCGCTATAAAATACACATCAAACGAAAAAGCAACTCAAAGAGTTTATGCCTTCCAAAGACACATCATTTAACAAAATCGATCCAACAGAACTGTAGATTTAATTGTACAAAGTTAAAAAGTAATCTCCAACTTTTTTTACCACTAGAAATTTGGAGGTTACTTGACGTTTTTGCAAATAACTTGTAAATGGTGAGGAAATCGACCAAAGTGGTAGGTAATATTCCGAAAGAGAATAAAATTTCCTACAATCTACTATTACGCATATCTTGAAAATACTCAATAAATGTAGCCTAAATTTGGCTTAAAATAAAAAAGTGTGAAATTTAATGTTTGCTATGTTTATTGTCTACATTGAAGACGGGGATTTTCAATTTTTTTTTTTATTTTGAGGTAATCTTTGGTACTTTTCTTGAGTATTTTCAAAAAATGCCTAATAGTAAGTTGTAGGAAATGTTATTCTCTTTCGGAATAATACCTTACCCTTTGGTCGATTTCCTCACCATTTACAAGTTATTTCCAAAAACGTCAAGTAACCTCCAAATTTCTAGTGGTAAAAAAGTTGGAGATTACTTTTTAAGTTTGTACAATTAAATCTACAGTTCTGTTGGATCGATTTTGTTAAATGATGTGTCTTTGGAAAGCATAAACTCTTTGAGTTGCTTTTTCGTTTGATGTGTATTTTATAGCGGTAAGTTTAATAGTTTAAAAGTTATAAAGTGTTAAAACTGGGTCATTCATTTTGAATAACCCTGTATTTAAGTAAGAGGGATTTCACTATTATGAAAATAGTTAGTGTATATTATGATTAAATAATGATATGTAATTCTGCACTATCCGTTTGGAAATTCGTTTCCTACAAGTAATCGTTGGCTGAGCCATGATATTGATGTTTGCAAAGATTTATGATCTCATAAAAACCCAATCTCACTATCCAATGGCTCCTTCCCCAAGGCAATGCAAAAGAACAATTTATAGAGTACTAGCTGTACCCGCGGGCTTCGCCCCGTTTAACTTCATAAGTATTCGCATGGCTCATTCACGTCCTGGTTGAAGTTCGTTCGCTACGCTCACTCACCTTTAGGTTGGAGCTCGTTCGCTGCGCTCACTTGCCTTCAGGTTAGCTCGTTCGCTACGCTAACTCACCTCCAGGTTGAAGTTCGTTCGCTACGCTCACTCACCTTTTGGTTGGAAATTAGCTGTTGTCATAAATTAAAAAAAAAAATAATAGTGCTGCACCCTGTTGGTAATCCTTGTAACTTTTATGCTGTTGAACATCATAGAACAGAACCAACTTGTTTAATTGAAACAGCTGTTAAGATTCATTAATTCCTTTTAAATATGAAAAATCAAAAGATTAACATGGGGAACTACAGAGCCACTGGGGCGGAGCCCGAAAGGGTTTTTGAGATAAGAATATGCGTTAATGTTAATCGGGAATGTGAGCTATCATCATGCCAAATTTCAGCCCAATCCGTCCAGTAGTTTATGCGTGATTGAGCAACAAACACACACACAAACATACACACAAACATACACACAAACTCACAAACTTTCAGTTTTGTAATATTAGTAAGATGCATATGTTGTTCTCAATTTGTTTATGATAAATCAATTATGAACGGTGGTCAGCTATTTAATAGTGTTAACAAAAATTCAACACACTCAAATTTTGATTCAATCAAGTAAAACATATTTCGTCCCATAATTTTTTGATTGGTTAAAATGATAAAATATTCAGTTTTGATTTAAATAAATTGTCATTTAAGGCAAGTACAAAAAGCGTCATCAGTATATGAGTGTGTTCTACTTGTCTAATTTGAATAAATGACCAATCGTATGCATGATTTTGTTTGGTAGCAACACGAAAATTTGTTGTACTTTTTGTTGTTTAGTTCAATCAAAT
Organism: Macrosteles quadrilineatus; assembly: GCF_028750875.1. Lineage (NCBI taxonomy): Eukaryota > Metazoa > Arthropoda > Insecta > Hemiptera > Cicadellidae > Macrosteles > Macrosteles quadrilineatus. Next base: position 8,402,425 of record NW_026542601.1, on the reverse strand, counting down.
GCATTTCATCTTATTCAATGTAAATAGGATACTGGTTGTACAACTATAAAATGTTATGAATTTTTTATCTAACAGAACAAAAGCCTTAAAAATAATCTAACGTTTAATATTTTATGAAGTTGGCTCGGTCCAGGAAAGGATTATAACTAGGTTGAGTATTAAAATAAGTATAAATAATCAAGAAAATAATGTAGGAAATATTGTTACAGAGTAAGATGTAAAGCGAAACATAAATATCCCTAGGAGTATTTACCTTTAATTAGTCCTAACAATAAGCCTTCGGACCAGATAAAATCTAAGTTTGTGAAAATGACCTTTAGGATATAGTTAATTGCTTTTCAAACGCACCAAAGAATTAATTAATGTTTATCAAACTTTTAATTATATAATTACTTATATTTAAAATGTAAATGTCGAAACTATAATACAGTATTTATTATTTCCGGATTTTTCTGATTTTTTGACATTTTTACACATACGAAAATCAGATGACAGTCAATTTTACATATGACAATCTAATACATTTTTTAAGAATAACCCGTTGATTCACATAAAAGTATGTGGAAATTTGAATGGATCATAGTAGGAATGTTACAAATAATTGATAAATCAATTGATATAACTGTGCTCTCTTAGGAGTATTATTTTTTATTAGATTATTCAAATAAGTCAAAACCCTTGGTCCAAAAGTATTAAAACTGTTAGTATAACACCTTTTTTCTAGCAAAAATACATTTGAGGATTTAGGCCAGAAATTAAGGCACCACTGAAGTCAAATGAGTTATTATTCCTAAGGGAGGATATTAATGGAGGTGTGGCCATACTGTGTGATCAATCTTAATATGGCGAGAAGTTTAGCCCGTTGGGAAAAGCTGTATAGATCATATTGGTGTTAAACTTTTGTTGGTAGGTATTGTTGGTAGTAAACAGACAGTCTCCTCTTGTCTATTGACGGAAATTTTGTGTTAGTATGGTCGGAACAGAATTGCTAACAGCAGGAAATTACGCAAGCAAAAGGAAATAGGTTTACCAACCAATTGGTGCCTCAATATGTCTAAACATAGCGTAGTATCTAGGGGTCAGGGCAAATTTTTAATGGCTGAAATTTAAATATTGCTCCCTTAAAGATGAATGAAATGTAAATAAATTATAACTCAACAAGTCAAATGGTATATTTTAAGTTTTATCTCATTGCGTTTAATTTCATTTAATTCTTAGGCATTATCATATTATATAAAATCCATTGGAGATTGGCGGAATTTTAACAGGGACCTCTACTACTAGACAAGTTCACCTTTATACATAATATTCATGCTATTCATTATCTTAAATTTTAAAAATGTGCTTTCCGTTAATTGATAATGTTCTCATTAAAAAATAAATTTTTGAGAGGGTTTATAAAATAAAAAAATCTAAAACATGCCAATCATCACAATAGAATAGTGCCAAATTTCTATTCGCCTTCATAGCTACATGAAAGTTTCAGCAAAGCATAAAACTATCAAATAAAATTTATAGCAATAAAAAGTAAAAATAACTTCTAGATTGTCACATAAGTGCACAGTTGGCAATCCTGTGGTGATATTTCATCGCTAAGAGGTTGGCACACTGTAGAGCAGCTGGTACAAGCAATATTGCCAAAGTAGAATTTGTCAAGAATGATTTGTGCTCTAATAAAACTATCCATCTTATACTAGACTTATGTAGCTTTAACAATAATATTACTAAATAAATAACTGCCTATAAACTATAAGTTACAATCAACGATATAGTGTATTGCTCAAAAGTAATCTGAGTAAACATTTGTTTTAATTAGATAAAAATCTTATAAACATGTTTCATTAAACTTAGTCGTTTCACAGAATAGGAAAATTTATGGGTAAAGATAACAAAATAATATGTGTTGTAGTATGTGTAACTTTCCAAACGTGATAATGTGTATTTGTATAGTCCAATGTATTATTTTTGAATATCCTAAAATGTATTTTGAAATACTTCTTATTTATATAATTTCCAATTCATTGGTTTTCGTACAATTGTTTTTGAAAGAAATATAATCATGATTCAAAAGGAAGTGAAAGTTTCTTTCTAATCCTTTATATAACAATGGTTTAACATTAATTACGGTAAACACATTTGTTTATTATTTAAGTAATATAATTCAGATCAAATTTGAGGTGAAGAGCAAGGCTTGGTGCTACATATTTTTCAATAAAATATTTTTCAATGAAAATGAAATCTTTTAGAGTTATTCAAAGTGATTGGGTATAAACAAATAAATATTTTCGTTGTCAATGCCGGAGTAATGAAAAGGGTTCTTTTTTGGATTTCATTGTTAAAGGCTAGGTACATCATGATGAAAATGAGTATAGATATATCATGAGATCAAAATTTAATAACAACTACCACAACTACATGTCACCACTGGTAGCCCTAAAAACTAAAATTACTAATATGGAAAACGGAAGATAATACAAACAATATTTCGTTATGATAAACATTTTTAATCATATTTGTGTTTTCCTTAACGTATTCTAATATACCCTATTAAAAAAAACCCCTTAGGTAAACATTGAAAAAGCATTTTACCATAAAAAGCATATTTTCGTTCCTAAGCTTTAAAGAGTTATTTATTTGCAGCTTCTCAAAGTCGCAAAGAATGCAGAATGTTAAGATGACAAAAACTCTCTACTTTGTCATGGTTGTCAAACTGTTTGTTCATGTTTTCTCTTCGTTTTTCCATGGCATTTCTCACTGTGCATCAATTTAATCTTTGTTTATAGGTTTTTTGAAACAGTAATTACTGAAGTTGTATTTAATTCTTGTTTTGAAAAGTTAAATTTATATTTTACAGATTTTAAAAATAATCTGGCTTAGTAGGTTTGAACATGTTGACTGAAGAATCTAAAGACTACAAAGGATGCAGTTAAAGAAATATTGATAAAATGTATTTATATTTGCAGTTCATATCATACTTACTTTCATCAATACCTAAAAATAAACTTTCTTCCCAATTTGTATTCCCTACCTTATCCGACTTATTAAATATAAACAAATTAACCTTAGCTTAAGCGAACCCCCATGCCAATTCCTGAGTTCTTATGGCTTGTAGTTTTTGAGATACAGTGGTCAGTGAATCAGTGAATGGGATTTAACTTTTATAAGTATATAATTTTTCTGTATTGTTTTAATTTTCATAAAAAACACATGTTGAGGCACGGCCACACGTCCTTACACGTTTTATAGATTTTTACAATCTATAGATGCCACTCAATGTGAACAGCTCTACATTTAATTTTCACCCATTTAGTGTATTTTAAAATCTGACCTGAGTATAGGTAGACACCCAAATAAATGTAGCTTGCTTTATACAAATTTATAGCAGTTTACACATAATAATGTACTTGTACATTGAATTCAATATAACGCAATATCCAATCCATTTATCATTACATGAAAGAACCATTACTTTGTATCTGACTGTGGCCGCATATTAATCTTATACAGGAATCTTATACTGGCATCGTAAATCTAACCCTGTTTGGATTTTACTTGGTTTAATACATATAAGCGGACGAAGCTCAAATTATTATTCAATAAAAATAAATACTGGTGGGGATTAAAATCCATTAAAGCCATAAAATTTATTTTTACCAATTATTTTGTTATTTTATAGTTAAATCAATTAACTCACAAAATTGTTTAACCTTAGTATGCCATATGAATTATAAGTGGTAACATATTTAATTTTAAACAATACAGTAGACTTACTAATATAAAAAATAAAAAAATAAATGTGAAATTTTTTATTACTATTTACTCTGGGATTTTCTCTATTGTGAGATTTAACCCGCTCGTTGCGTATACTTTTCCAATTACCATGAAAAACTAACAAAAACATGTTATTGAATAATTTTCGGAAGTTTAAACAAAACCTTAAAAGTTTGTGAAAACTTGAAAAATGTTTTCTAGATATTATTGTGTAAGTATGAGAACGTTTTATTTTACTAAATATTTAATTTGGAAATTCATCTTTTATTTATCTCTTGTTCTTTCTTTCTAACCGATTCTATTGGTATAATTTCTTTACATGAAAATAAAAAGAAATGTTATTTACCTAACTTTACTAAGATTTGTCAAGAATGTGATAAAAAATATACTTATGGACAAATGTATTGACTTTTAATATTTTCATGACTATCTAAAAAAAAAACAAATAATTGTAAAACTAATTTTCTACCTGATGTTTAAACAAAACACTACAGTGTGCTAAATATTGTTAAATTACTAGAATGTTAATTTCATTCAATAGCATACCGAAAAATTACAAAATCAGTGTTGGTTTAAAAGAATTTTTTGAACGTCTATTATAATTCCTAGGTTTTGGTTAAATCGAATAAAAGACTTTTTGTGTGGTTACTTTTAAAAAATGTCATAAACGTATAATTCGAAATAAATAAAAATTTTACGATGGTTATTTAGATGAAGCCAAGGTTCATATATCTTTATTATGTCTCAACATAGAAAGATACTACAAGCACATAAATCCAACAGTAGCACAATAAATCTTGTTGATAAAATCTACAGCCGTTTTGAAGACAGTTGTTGTCTTTTAAGTTGTTGTTTCAAGTTTCTTTTTATATTATCTGGTTGTTTATAAATCTACAGTTTTATTATCTTTTTCTTTAAATTATATTTTTTATTTTCAGTACAAAAAAATATAATTATTTTGGTAATGACATATGCTGATTGTAAAATCGGTGGTGGCTTGGACAATGGACATTTTAATTTCCTGTTATGTATTTTTTTTTTAAGTTAACTGTGCTTATATTATATAGTATTTACTAAAAGTATGGTTGTCTTGTATTCACGTAATAGCAGTTTAATATATTCACTTAGTTTACAGTTAAACTTGTTTAATGATAAAAGATTAACAGAACTATTGTACTTGTTTGTTGAGAATACATAAATTGTGGTTTATTGTAGTTGCTTTTATTGTTTCTAAGAAGCAACACAAAAAATTCTCCTTGGATGAATGAAGAAGTCTTAAAAGTAAGAAACATCAAAATATATTTTGAGAAACCAGAGACTCCTCAGATTAGTATATTTAAAAATCCAATAAAAATAGATTTAAGGCCTGGATACGGGATAACAAAATATTTTCCTGTGAGCGAGTAATAATTTCTTGTTTCATTGGACAAAAAAGGTTGTATGTTTCTCCTTATACTGTATTAGGATATCAAAGTAAAAAAAAATGTAATGGCAGTACTAAATAAATTTTAAGAACAATGACTACACATAAACCAAGATAGAGCTAATTTTATAATACTACAGAAAGTGGGGTGGATGTTATCATACATTATAATGGTTTAAATTATCATAGGTATATTAGTTACAATTTAATGCCTGTAAAATATAAAAACTCGTTTAAAATTGATCTTTTACCCTCTAAAAACCTTTCTGTGACAAAATTATACCTTGCGGAGGGGGGTGGGTTAAATCATAGATAAAACATACTCCCTTGTGTTGCTTAGTCTATGGTTAAACATAGCTTCAGATTAAATTAGCAACATACCACTTTAAATACAATGAAAAATGAAATTAAAAAAGATAAACCATAATCCTAATGGTATGATTATATAGTGAAGTTAACATGTTTGTCGCCTCCTTTTGAACTCAACTCACAACCTCATGGTTAAATCTGTGAACAAATGACCCAAATGTAATTTTCACTTTGGTAAAATTGTGTTATGGAACAAAAATTATGTTCCCATATTATGATAAAAAAATAATTTGATTATCTTAGCTTTTTGTAAGATTGTATAGGATAAATAAAGATTTTGGTTTGGGAAGGAGCCGAAAATATATTTTGTTAGAGTTTGATTTTACATTACAAAACCTGTCAATATACTAATAGAGTTTCACGTTTTTTCTAATATTTTTACATGATACAATTTAATGACATTAGGTATATCATCACACAATGAATTATTATCAAGAACCAATAACTGTTTTAATAAAAGGAGCCATTATAAATATATTACTTAACGAAACTTATAATTAATCGTGTAGATTATATCTAACTTGTCATTCTCCATTATTAGTAATACTTATGACGTTCAACGGGGCAAAGCCCGCGGGTACAGCTAGTTACATATATCGATGATAATATCCATTATCAGTTCATTGAATCTTGCAATGACATTTAATTGAACTATCAAACATTGATATGACAAGTAATCACTTATATATAAATTACAGATATCCTTGTGTATAATAATAGCTGTTGTAGATTAAGTCACTTTTAACGTACTATTTAACGGCTATTTTAACTATTTTACTATTTTAACTATTTTAACTAATTTAACGGACTATTTAATGTAAAAAATCCAAGGTAAATAATCCGACACTTATTTTTTATTGATTGATTTGTATTGATTATTTTGTATTTTGTATTGATTGGTTGATGGAACTAAATAAACTACTCTATATTAAAATGTAATTAATCCACGAGTACAGCAGGACGATTACGATCCAAAAATGTGTTTATTATTTACTTGATGTAATTAATGGCTTAAATATGCAGACTAGAATGGATAAAGAAAGAAGTTGAGACCACAAGAATAGTTGAACGCCACAATAATGCAATAATATTTAATATGTTCAGTGCTGATTTATAATTTATATTTTACTTTCACTAACCTTATAAGCACCTTAAACTAAACTTTCCATAATTGGTTAAATTACTTGGTTAGTAATAAATTACTACGAATATTTTTTTATGTCAGAAAAGATCAAACAGTTTGTCATTGAGGAATTTAATAACAAAGGGGTGATTCAGGTATCTGAAAATGAAATAGTTTCATTTGATAGATTCACAGTTATAAATACTTGTCTTCACGGTGAGTTTTTCATTTTGTTTATAAAAAGATTGTTATCGACTTATAAATCACTGCTTTTATGCAACAGAAAGGTCTAATATTGGTTTTTGTAATATTTATCATCGATCAAAAGCTAACTGAAAGCATCTCTAACATTATATAAATATTCGTTTTCCCTTATATTGCTAAGTAATCGTTAATAAACTCTTTTAATAAATATTTCCTCTGAGCTCAATTCGTTAATTTGGAAATGGTTTCCGAGCAAAAAACTTTTCAAAACAACTTTGTAAGAAGTCTGATGCGGATTGAAAAACTTCTCGATAAAGATTAACACCGTTCGACAGTATACATCGGTTTTTATTCTAAAATACAAATAAAATGTGTTAAATTGAAAGCTGGGTCACATTTTAAGTACTGTCAAATACAAATACTTTCTAAATAATACTAATATAAAATATATTTAACTTGGGTTTACTAGAGATAAAAAAGAGCGGGAAAGTCAATAAAATATGATTGTTTATTATTATAATCGTTTAAATATTTGGTGTTAACAAGGTTAATAATATTTGTTTAAAAGTGTTTGACTTTAGAATGATTTTTATAATGTAAACTTACTGTGTTGGATTTAAGTGTTCACAACACATGCGTGTTATTATATTTATATTTTATCAAGATTTTAAATTTTAAAAATCCATGGTAAAAAAGATTCTAATTTTAATAAATATATTGTAATTAATAATGTGTACCAACTAATGCATTTTTATAAAACGAATCAGAAATAGTTTCAATTGCAGATATAACTGATATTGACAGTTCAGTTAAGGCATTATGTGTATTCCTATATATTAAACAACCTAGATATAATTTTATACTCAGTTGTAAAGCTGTATATCCACATAATTTGATGTTTTAAAAGTTTATATGCCTGCAACCTTTACTGATATACTTATGTTGACATAATTAACAAAAATAATGATAAAATGATGTGTTAAGTACCACTGGGTAGTGGTAATGGTTATAATAGAATCTTTAATCTTCCTCTCATACTTTACCTACACGCATAAATGTATGGAATATAATTTATTTAAATCAATGGTTTTTACAAAAGTGATAGTTTGGTGGTTTACTGTGACCAATACTGTCAATTAGGGGCTTGATCAATGCTTGGGCCATAGTCAATTTTTCTTACGTAATTCAAAAACTGTGTTATTCTCATAAAGAACTATTTTTACTAAGTAAATATTTAAATAAAAAAATATATATTTATTAAGGGTTCTATATGACAATAAGCCTTAATAAAATGTCTAACCACAGCTAATTATATTATATGTTATAAATATATAAATGGTCTTTTTTATCTGAAAAAGGGTAAACTTTGTCTGGTAAAGTGCATAATCCATTTGATCTGGTAATCCATTGCTGTGTTTGACTTTAATTAAAGCTTTGAGTTGAAAATTTGTTCGATAAATATATACTTTTAACCCTGTTAATCTTTTATCGCACTACGAAAACAGTTATTCAATAAAATGCATTTACATTTAGTTTTCCTCATTTAGTGTTAAAAAAGTAATATATCATACAGAATGAGATAATTTTATTAATGATAAAAAGGAGTTTGAGGTTCAAAATTGTTCCGTATGTTGAGAGTTATTGCACATTATCGACGTATTATTTAGCATATTTGTACAAAAAATTTTTTTACGTTACACAACATAGCTAAAACCATATAGGCTAGTCATATTGGCTAAAAAAAAATTTAAAATTTTAGAGTTGGTTTTATAAAGATGAGATTTATTGTCATAGAATTATTTCATTTGATAGAAATTTGAAACTAAAATCGGAACTATATTATGATCGTTTAAACGCTACATTAATATATTGAACAATAACAGGTGCACTACAAGTTAGTTAAGATTTATAAAAAATCTGTATATTTGTTTTTAATTAGTTTTTTTATGGGAAAAATTTTATTAAAAAAATATTATATACACAAAATTAAAAATCTGTAAAATAATTAATGTATTAATTTTTAATTTTATTGGTATAATTTGATATCTTAGAAAATACAACGGTAATGCTGTAAAACATTTATTTTAAAATTCTATTACTTAATAACCACTATTAAAAAAACAGAACAACACAAATCATCTTTTGTAAAATGTAAAATAGGTAAAAGCTATGTGGAGACTATTTTAAAATGACCCAGGTATTAGATGTTATAAAATATGGCTTTATGAAAATATAGACATAATAATTTCTTTAAGAAGCAGTGCCATTATTACATTAGGTTTTTGTAATGTGTATTATTTTAGGGTATAGTAGTAAACAAACGCCATCTTAAGTCCTCGTTTGTGACTCAAAAAGTTGATTTATTTCAACCTACACTAGATTACAATGTATAGCCTACTTATTTATGTTTTTAATAAACAATAACATATAAAATGACTAACAAAATTAAACGTAGGAAAACATCAGATAAGTTGTCTAAAAGTAAATATGACAAAGAAGGGAGCGTCCTCAAAAGTTAAGACTCCTTGGAGTCTAGACGTTCTAACTCATAAAACAAATAAAAAACAACAAAGAAAATTTCTAATTCCACAATATGCTAGATATTTTAAGTACAATCACTTTGGTATTGGATAAAATATTTTGGGTTGGTAAATAACTCTTCATTAGAAGTTTGAAAATAACAAAATTAACATCGCTTTTATGGGGGGTAAATCCAAGTCGGCCGTTGGCTTCTATGGACTCCCTTGGAAATACAATCAAAACAACAAACACCATTTCTAATCTCACAGTATACTAGATATTTACATTATAATCACTTTGATGTTTGAAAAACTATTTTTGGATGATAATTAACTCTTAATCAGCTATTTGAAATTATCTAAGATGGTCGTTAGCCTCCAAGGACTCTTAATATAACGAGAGCATCTGACATGACCGGAAATGGTGGGAAGTTACCGGAAACAGTGTTCTAAACAGATTGATTACTTCCTTACTTTTAATGGTAATCAATTAGGGCAATTTTGAATACAAATTGAATTATTACAACCCATATCTATTATAAAGGCTTACTTGCGATTTATGTCAACATAGAACAACAAAACCAATTCATTTTAACAGCAGGATAACACCTTTTGAAAACCAACGTATCCGTCTGCTAAGTAAGATAGAAAACCTCTACTCCGACTCAACTGTATTACTTTTCAATCGCGATTGTCCAGTATCGATTGTTGTGAGGCAAGTTTCTTTTATATTCTGTATTTCTGTATCTCGTTACTAACCGCTAAGGTTTACTTAAAGGTAAACAAAAGGTTTACAACAGTCTAACCTAACCTAACGTAACCTAATATAATCTAACCTAACCTAACAAATAACAAATAGCAAATGTATAAATGCTATTTGTACCACGTGAACAATGTATAAAATCGTACTTAGAATACCTTTTTACATTAGTTGCACTTTACTTGCTGACAAGGCCAACAATAAATATAATCCATAAACATAACATACTAAAATAATCCACCCTACGGTGATTGGAATAAAAACATAACAATTTTTAGAAATATTTGTATATGCCTTAAACTGATACATCATTCAACAAATTTATTTTTAAATAACTGCTTTTATACATGTGACATCGCAGAAAATGAAATTTTGCTTTAAAATATTTCAGTTGAATGAACAAATCTCTTATCTTTATTCACCAGGCAGCTTTTCTTTACCTTGCATAAACTTAAACTATTACAATACACTTTGTAAAGGTAGGGCTACTTATCTCAAAACGCTTTTATAAATTAAATTATATAAAGTTCCTGATGAAAGCTTTGAAAAAATTTAGTTAACCTGAAAGTTGAATATTTGTATTGGTAAATTGTCCAAACATTTTTCATTGATAATTTGTGTCAATAATATTCATTCAAAACGTTATGGCATACTTTAATGTTTTGCTCATATATTTTATAGGAACAATACATTTTTCATCTTAATAGGCCTATACATAATTTCAGTCTATTTATGTGTCAAGTTAAAACACAACCTAAAGCAAGGTCCAGCCTATAACGGTAAATTTGAAAAAGTTACTGATGTTTTAAGTAACAAGGCTAATTAATCTATTTTTGCAATTATTTGTTCAAAGATAGGTTAAGTAAGCAGAAACAGGAACTGGTAGAGAATCGTTTTTCGTATCGTCAAAATCTCATAAATCATATAATGTCATGCGATACCTCGAATAAATTACTTGTACTTTTGTAAAAAAATAACATCATACCTTTATAATTGCATAATAATATTCGCATTTTGATCGATTTGACATAATCTAAAGAAGATAGTGCTATGTACTTACACCTATACGTACAATGGGTTATATTTGAATTAATATTCTTCATTGAAACGTAGCTGAAGACTTAGTTTATTGAAAATTAAAGTTACCCACGAATCATTGGTTTAAAATATAGTTATTCTTAACTTCACATATCCTGGCTCTATTTTCGTGTGTCAAAACTATACTTACCAGTTAAAAATGAAATAACACAAAAATACAGGTACTTTTATTTTATTATTTATTTTATTTTCAATGCATAGTTTTATAAGAACTAGATTTTTTTACTTTATTAAGTTTTAATTTAATTCAGAACAGTTGTTCAAAAAATATTACGTCGGTTTTTAAAGTAATTAAATCGATATAAGATTTGTATGTAATAAAAATCATATTTTGTCCAAGTATTGGTCTTTATTTTATATATTATCATTGCTGAGACATTTAAATGCAAACATACAGTTATTTAACTAATTTTTTTAATCATTTATAAGTAGAAAACAATTAACATTTTATTCAAGGTTTGAAGATTGTCTAAATGACAAATTGTAAACCTTTGCTACTGTCAACGTTTCCAAAGTTTGAACATAATACATAATTCATTGTTTACAGCTTCACAACCACAGCGTAACAACTTCTCAACTCGATTAAACTAACTGTTATATCTTGGGTAAAGTTCTTTGGAAAAAATAAATTCAACAGACCACTGTAGTTGGTTTTCAAGACGTTATTTTGTTACAAAAAATTTTTGCTGCAAGCTTAAGCTTATGTTGTGAGTAAAATCAAATAATTATTGTTAAAATTAAATACATTTTTGGTACGGATATCTTAGTCTTAAAAGCATTTAGACATTTATCTGTAAACATATATTTTACTTACGTTAATATAAAGGCATATTTAATTTTACTGAAAAACCTTTTTACTATGAAAATTTTAGGTTTTTTTTATATTTATAAGGTTGCCTAATATTTTTTTGAAACGATAATCTTATTTATTACCCTATATTTCAGATAATCTTTGAGAATCTTATAATTTTTTATCATAAAATAATTAAAAATGTATGGTTAGTCAAGGAATCCCTCTTCTAATATTTATTCGTGCAAAAACCGTCAGTATTTGAGGAAATCTATACACTATCCGTCTTAGTTTATAGTACTTAATAAGGACATTTAAATATATATACATGGCGGAATGGAGTTAGTTTTAACACATTTTATGTAATTTAACTACTTGGTATTGGTGACACAATTGAACCAAACTTGCTTTCCATAACCTCACAGTTAAGAAATTACAAAATATAGGCTTCATACCTCTGTTCGTCTTTAGTCTTGAAAAATAAACTGGAGATGACTAGTTTCGGGGCAAAGACCCATTATCAAATCCGCATTAAATGGATCTCTATATTATGAACCCAAAATAGATTTTATTCTTTTACACACTACAGTTTAGAAACTACCTAATATATATATTTGCAGTGCAAAAATTTAAATTTACTAATTTTCTTTAAACAAATTGTTTACAATAAATAAACGTATATTAGATCAATTGCTTACCAAAATGTTTTGTTTTTTTATTATCTCTACCCAGAAAACTAAACCAACCACATGATATTAGTTTAGTTAATATTAGATTTTTCAAAATAGCTAGTTGATAAAATTTTGTAACTAAAAAAAGGTCCAAAACGTTTGGTCTGCCATAAACTGTTCCAACAAAACACCATAGATCGTTTTATCACTGTTGAGAACTGGCTCCAATCTTGATTGATCCAATAAACTCTCAATCTAAATAAGCCTTTACTAGTCAATTGGAACGTTCTCAGATACAGAGGGAATTAAATGAGTGTCTTAAACATTTAACTAAACTGAACCAAGTGATGTGTTTAACTCACTAACATTGACTATTATAATACTATCAACATAAAAATATATGAAATGTGTAGGTTGTTCATCTGTCTTGTTTACAAAGGAGAAATCTGGCCTCGATATTTCCGTGAACAATCTATCTTTGCGGACGGATTGGCGGTGAAATTTTCGATTTATCAAACTGCCCCAAAGTTAGCAACATCATTCGTTGTAAACTACAATCAGAACCAAAATTATTAGATAAAAGTGTGGTCCTTTTGTTCAATATTAAATATTTTCACGATCCATTTTTTATTATTATGCCAGCATTTTACTCAACTTACTTTTTCATGAAATTATTACATTACGTAAAATATTATGAGTTTAATCCGAATTCAATAAATTATATGGATGATTCTGAATGCGTTTTTCCAATCCAATAAATTCAAGATATTATCAAATTAATTTTGTATTTAAATGTATTTTAAAATTGTATTTTAAATTATTTTTAAATAATACATTTTTAATGTTTAAAACAAACAATGTTGATTTGTCTAATGCATATGAACTAAATGCGGAAAATTAGATTGGATAATTCGTTACATGACCTATTTGTATAAACATGGATCTACTCATTGTAATTTTTTCTCACTCTAACTGTTGGCTTTCACTTAAGATTATATGAAACAACAATATAAATTATCCCATCTCATTTTGGATTTACTAACTAAAATGTGGCTGTAAAAAGTTTAATTTTAAGAAATAAATCTTTTTCAGGATTTGGATTAGAAGCAGCATCCAGTCAATCTAGAGAAACAAACTTACAGAAAACTTTTAACAAGTTTCAGCTAACATTGGACATTCCGGTTAACGATGAGTATACTCACATCTTTCAATCTTTTGCATTGAGAATGTAAACTATAAAAAAAAATATCGAACACACACTCAGATTCTTTGTTTGATTTAATTATGAAAATAAAAATCAATGCATTTATGAAAATCCCTCTTCAGATATAATCTGTTTAATACAAACATTATATCGAGTGAAAACATTTTATTAAATAAAAAATTTGTATATATTTCTTATTGAAAAATTTTTTTTTTATTCATATATCCTTTACTATAGGCACATTTAAATATTTATAAATAGTAGGCCTATACTAAATATATTCTTTTTTATTTGTTTTAGAGAGTTACCACATGTATACCTTATCCATATTTTAATTCCATACATTCGTTTCAATACACAAATATATATGCAAATTGTGTAAATTAAAGTTTAATTTGTTGTGACTATGCAAACCCCGAAGTTTTATTATTTCTCTCTTCTTTTATAAATAATACATTTTATTATCTGTTTGTTGAAGTTGAATTTTAAATTAATTAAATTAATTTGTTCTTCATTTTTAACTTAATAAATACGACATATTTTCTTCAAACATTTGAAAAGTGTTGTGGGCAACACGTATAAAGCTTAACTTTTAAATAATACAATACTTGGGGGATTTTCTGTTACCAAATATTGTATAGGGCTACAAAACGTGTGTTTTTAAATATTTTATTTGCCTTTTCCTACCACAAGCTTTTGGCAACTGGTAATATAAAAATTGTAACATGGGATAAAACTTAAAGATGAAAAATGTTCATTATAATTCATAATCACTGTCAAAATTTAAAAAAAATTAGTGGTTGACAAAAACATCAAATATTTGCATAGTTTCAGCTGGGTGTGTTAAATCCAATAATTGACAATTAAAATCTAGGGATTGGAAACCTGTTACACATTCCAATTAAAACTGTCAACAGAAATAAATGATTTAAGGTTTTTGTAAAAGCCAATCAAATCTGTATTTGATTTTAATCTGGATTTGTCTACAAACCTGATTCTAATTAGGCAAAAATAACATTTTCGGTATTTATAATTGATATTTAAATCAAAACAGAGTACAAGAAGGCTTTTGCAAAATTGCCTTTGCCTCACTCAAAAAACGGTCTCTCTTAAACATTTCTAACATAACATTTCTCTCATGTGCAGCAAAGTGCCACTTCACTCACTAGTTACACAAATAACTATTGTATACTATTTGTAGTATATATTTCAAAAATATTGATTGATACACCTCTAACTAGTTTTAATGATTGTGATCCGAAACCTAAACACTTTTTTACCCCCTGCCACTTAATAATATTATTCAAGACCGTGAACACAAACGAGACCCTATAGTACCTATATTTTGCGATTTTATTACTGGTAGCAGCTTCGAATTCCACGATTTAGATTGATATCAGTTCTATTTTATCGAGCAGGTGTTTTAACTTATTAATACAGGGTGTTATTTTGTTAACGCAGCCCAAACCGCAATTTCTGCAATACACCGTTAATGACCAAAAACTCATATGTTGGAATCACCGTTTTCCATACTTGATTGCCGAACATCTGATGGACATTGTTGCATTGTTAGCTATGATGTTTAGTCTTATTGGGAATTTATTGTAAATAAGACGAATATGGCCATTTGCAAGCTAAAATGCAATGTATATTTTAGGTATAATTTTGTTTTCTACAGATCCGGTTTCCTTAAAACGTTCACAAGTTTATAGTTATTCAAATAATTAGGTACTGCAATCACACATGAGAACTTAATTCCCAACCTTTATTTGTATAATACCTATGGCTTACTTTTAACGTGTTCTTCTAGAATACATACTCTTTGAGCTTGCAAAATGTCAAGTTAAGTTATTTAACACATATTTGTCTTCTTTTTGTTCTATAAACTAGAAAAATAACATGGCGAGAAACGATAACTGGTAAACATGTAACTTGGACTTAACTCGATGAAATTCATCAGCATTTGTTTTATGGTAACGGACAATTTTAAATATTGTTCCATCAATTTGTAAACCATAAAATATATTACAAAAATAAAATTCAGCAAGCATTTACAAAATATCAATTATGACAGAAAACCACAATAATCATCTCTGACACAACGCAATAACAGACACACTTAGCTGTTTGTAAGATTGTAGGATAAGTAGTCGTATATCTCTAACAGAAACGAGCATTTCCAAGTTTTCCAATCTTAGTTTTATAACTGTGTCATCATAAAAGTAACAACTTTCGATGTTTATAAATTTCTGTTAGTATTATTTTAAAGTTCAACGCTTGTAAATATTTGATGTTAAATAAAGTCGTGGAACAACATTGGTTGTATCAATGTATTAGCAATGGAAATCGTGATGTCACGTAATAGGCTACATATGCTATATTTAGTAGTAGTAATATGACGATGGTTTGGTGTGTCGAAATAAAATAAACCACAAATACTACATATTTTTACATATTTTGTATGAAATGTTATTTCATTTCTCCCCATAATGTAATATTAGCCGTAGGATTGTTCTGGTGTTTTGTTGCATTACAACAACGAAAAGCATTTCTCGTAAACGTGACTTGAAAAGAAAATACTAACTTATCTGTGTCTACTGCATTGCACGTGGCAAATATTGGTAAAACACGGATTATATTAAATCTAGGCTCTATCAGTTATTTTAAAAATGGTGTTAAGAAAATACTTATATTTATAAATATGTGTTATATTATTTTATTTTGTATAACGAATTACTTTAGTATTTTTATGTAAATGTTTGAAGGTAAATTAATCTGTTGATAATCCTTTTACTAGTTTATTACTCGGATTGACATTTTTATACCCTTTATACCCTTGAACATGTTTAATTACATTGTTATAATGTGACAATGCTTTAAAAAAAAAAAACATAAATTTACACAAATGTAAATATTTTAGATTTTTATCCGTGATGGGTAAAAGGTAAAAACTGTCAAAGAATGCAACCTCTTTGGTCAGATTTTTTAAACGCAAAAGAACAAAAACAAAGAAAATATATTTAATTTTTTTCCAAGTACATTAGTGAAAAAATCTTTTCTACCAAACAAACATCTGGTAGAACCTCTCCCAGCAAGATATTTCTAAATCAAATCCACGCAAAAGTGTTTTTAATATAAATGTTTGAGTTTGTTTTTAATTATGGTAATAATAATCCAAATTTGTTTTAATTTTATTAAATAAGTCTACATTTAACCTAAGCAAAAAAAAAAAAAAAAAAAAAAAAAAAATAGTAGCCTGATTATGTTTAGATTTTGTTCACAAAATATTATTATTGAAGAGTGACTAAATACTCGGTTGGTACACGGTACGTTTCATTGTCAACATTTCTTTAATGTGATGGTTTGCATTTCCAAAGCATTTCACAAAGTTTAAAATCCTTAGTTATTTGTACAATACTTATCAATCTTATTCTTGTTTTATGTAACCTAACGTATAATCAAATACTTATCTTTAACGTCTAGATAGTAAATGAATACAACAATAATTAATTGGTTCAGGTAAAACGGATTGAGGATAGTATGTGGACGGAAAACTCATTATTAACAAAACTAACACAAACATGTTCTTAAACTTTGTATTTGTAACCATTCAGAGATACAGGTGATTATTTCTTTCTTTGACAAATTGCAGATGTGTAAACTGCTTGAAATCTGGAGCAACAAATTCTCTCATAATGCCACAATAGGAACACAGACATCTGGTCTTCCCACATAAACCACTTTAGAGAACCACATTTATGAGATTTGTTCAAGTGGATATTGTGGACTGTCTAGAGAATAAATGACGCAACAGTTTTAAAATGATTGATAATATTTTATGGAATCTTGAGCTAGTAATCTATTAAAGTGTTGTAATTGTCATCAAATGATAATCTTTTTACGCTTATATCATTATTTAATAAATTTTATAAAAAAGGGACATCAATCTCTTAAATGATTAGAAAGGTCAAACTTGTAATCGTATTTAATATTTATGTTTGCTGATTCCTGTGATAATAAAAATGTTTAACAATACTTTTGTAATTGACTATTAGCTGTTTTAGGTACAAACCTAGACTTCTAATTTATCTTTTAAAAATACTGATACGCGAAAGAAAATGTATTGTAATGAATTTAAAGCAATTATGTTAAATGTACTTAAGTGGTTTTATAATGGATGTATTTATAAATAATTAAAACAATATTTGAGCATAAATGTGTATCTACAAAACCCTTCGTCGTTATTTAGATTACATCCTAATCTTTAAAGGAATAACGAAATAGTATAGTTTTTTTTTTGTTCCAGGCCATGAATTCCCAAGATCCAGCTTGGAATTAAATTATAATACAACTATTTTAAGAATTCAAGAACAAAGCTTAATTAAATGAGAGTCTCTAGAATTGGAAAACAATGATTTTATAAACATTCCAAAATGAATAACACTAAGAATGGCTTTTGTATTTGTAGGAATTTATAATTTATTTATAGAAAAGACAATTTTAACTTTAAATATCTGTAACTTCATCTTTGTTATTATTACATTCCTTTTTGACAAAATATTATATTGTTCTATTTCTTTAGCGATGGCATTTGGACGGATTTTTGTTTACTTATATTCAGAACAATATTTCACGACCATAATAAAATGGAAAAAGTGAACCACTTCAACAATCATACTTTATCGTTGTATAAATGAATTTGATGATAAGAAATTTTCATTTTTGAACGAACTCCAATGACTGTTTATCATCCAAGAAGCTATTACCACTATTACACACATTTTATTTATATGGTTTTTACCTCAAATCAAGCTACACTCTGTAATGCAATCGATTAATTTAAAAGTATTCAATTGCTCAATAGTATTTTTAGGAAGAGTGCTTAACATTTATTTATGCACACAGGTAGCCAGCTGTAATGTAAGACTCCTGAATTGGTCATATTACTCACTGAAAACCCCCTTCTCTTGGCTGGACACAGACCTGGGATTGTTTTTTTATAACATGTGACCGGCTCCGTTTCGGGCATTTGTATCTCTTATGACGTACGCCTCAACCAAAGAGTACTAGGTCGAGCTTCTTAGCACGGACGATGCCCTGGACGAAAGGGTCCAATTGACCTCCTAATTACATTATGACTCAGAGAGCCATTAAAGGCCTCGTCCTTGCTAAGTGGCAAAAATTCGGTTGGCGTACGTACGAATCGATTGGTGGCAAAGATTTCAAACGCATGAGCAACACATGAGCTGAGCGTGTCCTAGCAGAGCGAGCGATGCGATGTTCGGCGGTGCGTCAACGCAGCTACCAAACATATAAACATCCTAATTCTTTGCATTCAATACCATTGATCTACAGTTTATTGGAAATCCATTACTGGAATCGGTGAACCGATAATCATTATTGTAATTAATATAGGGGATGTAGATATGTGTCTATGGGGAACATTAATGGACGTACAATTCTGATACTGATAATGATCCACAGTACTGCGTCATTGATAATGATTGTGCTTAATTGATACCCAAGCTATTTTATTTGTATCTTTAATTATATTTGCTGATATCGCTGCAACTATTACTATGCTATAAATATTTAGTCGTATTATTAAACTATGTTCGTATGGTTACTGTGAGCTTTAACATATTTAGAGCCATTGAACTGTTGTGCTTGGATTTAAAATAACATCAATTTCAATACGTAAATATCGAGTTCAAACTATTAAGTAAACATGAGGTTATCAGGTAGTTCAATTCAAAATTGCTTCGATGAACTGCCATTGTGTACCAAGATTTATTTTTAGAAAGCTTAAAATGCACGTGTTCTAATTCGTTTTCTCATGCACAGTTTTTACAGGCATGTGTGTTTTATTTATGAAATGCTAGGCTTCTAGGCATTTCGTTTGGTAAACAGCCATACAAGCCACCATGACCAATTAGACAACGAAATAAAATCGTCATTGAGATAAAATCCATGTAACAATGTTAGTATAACGTTTTAGCTTTGACATATCTTGCAAACGCGTTACATATTGAACTTTCAAAGCAATCGAAACATCTGTTCCACGTAATAGAAGCTCAATTAATTAGTTAATAATCAAATCACCACTGACTGATGTAATGGACCCACTTTAAACAGAAAGTTATTGGCAATTGCAGTTATTACATGATGGCATAGTGATTGTGTTAATTAGTACAATCAATTAAATTTACCTAGTCTTTGACAGTAGTTAAGTAAATCTTTTTTAATAAATATTTAAAATAAAATAGCTATAAAATAAAATTAAGTGGAGAAAGCAATTTTTCACACCACTGTTTAACCTTAATTAATTTGGGAAAGGTATGTAATATAAAAATGAAAATGAGACAAGAAAATAGTGATAATATTAATACATGATGCATACCTAATAAAAACTACCTTTAAGTTTTATTACCTTTTGTGTGATATGATTAACTGGAATGTCAAATAACGTCATACAAAAACAAATAGACTAAAAAACTAATAATTTATTTACTCAGTTTAACTACTTAACATTTAGTACTTAACTCTTTTTGGAACACATAAATCAAGTTCTTAAAATATTAATGTTTTTTGACGGTCTGTGGTGCAAACGTGTTTGGTAAACATTTTTGGTTGCCCTAGGACGCTAGGTAAGAGCCCAGGATTATTTTTTACGTTACTTCAGGCTAGACCTAGGGGTTGCGGCATTATCACTTAGATAAAATCCATTGGTGATTTGGCGGGATTAGTGCCCGGGACCTCAGGAACCGAAGCCCCTCAACCTAACCACTAGGTACAACACTAGGTACACACTTTTGGTACAATAGTAGAAGTAAATATTTAAAATAATACAAAAGGTTATCCTGACACAAGAAGGCGTCAAATGAGATATAAACATTCAGCATCTCATTGTGATTGTCTAAATAGTATATTTGGAGGAAATAAAAAAAAAATATAAAGAAATTAGTTTGTGTGGTTTCTACGTTTTTTTTCGGATAACGAATCGTGGAAATTACGCTCTCCTATGTGATTATAAAACCCAGATGGCAATTAGTGTTATTTTTCTGCTGAATAAGGAAGTTTAACTTCACGAACAGACTAGGATCAGCTGTTTCCTAACTATAATGAGGTCAGAAGCCGAAGTAAGCTCACAGCTGACGGATACTGGGTTATTTGAGTGGAAAGAGCTTCGGTGATACGCTTATAAACATTTAAAATTCTTCTTTCTTATGTCTACTTTTCTTACATCCAAACGTGGATAAATACATTTTCTAGGATTAGATAATCTATGCGTACTAATAAAAATAAAAATGAGAACAGAAAGATGAAATTTATCATATTTATGACAACACTAACTTGAAATAGGAGTAGAAAATGTATATACGTTGACCAATTCGAGGCTCTCTAATAGAGAGCTTATAGAGAGAAAGAGCTTATATAGGGAGAGTCTCTGTAGCCACTCCATTTTACAGAAGAATACTTTATGTGCTCCCTACCTCCATTTTTACTAATATTTGTTTTTTTACTAAAGAATTCCTTATTTAGACAACTACACTGTAATGTCTTACAGTAGAACCCCTGATATCCGGCCTTGGTTTTTCCGGCCCTCTGTTTATCCGGCCACTTCCAGGAAGCCAATATCAAAATGTTTTTCTCAAAGCTTACAGACGTTTAGATGCAAGCACTAGTCTTCGCGACTTGTTTGAGCTAAACTATTTATCTGAACTATTTATCTGTTTGTTTCAAACACATTTTACTGTGTCACTAAACTCAGTTGAACTAGGCCTAACCTCTAAAAGTTGGGGGTTGGGAAATTAATCTTTGTATTTATTTCACAAAAAGGATAAGAAAGTTGAGTAGAATTGTATTTACTATTAAGGTCCTAAAAACCTTCAAGGCTGATTTAATGTAACTTTTACCTCCATCGTTTAATAGTTTTTGTTACCTGAAATCTTAATTTCAGGTTTTTTTTTACAACTTTAGCCTACAAATAATTTTTTTTATTTGTACAAACATGTTAATTCTGCAAAAAATAATCCTAGAATAGACTTAAATGATACTTTTGACAGCATGTTTTGATTAAATATTATTATAGGTATGAATCATTTTCATTTTTGTAGTAGGTTGGTTTATCCGGCCAAATCGCTATCCGGCCAGGGGCTTGGTCCCGTGGTGGCCGGATATGAGGGGTTCTACTGTAACACACTTTTTAATTTAATTGATCAGCTGATTTTTAAAATAAGTTTGTTTATTATTTTTGTCCTTTGTTATTGTTCTGACGCTTAACCAAATACAATGTTTGTTTTAATGCTCTTGAATTATAATATTCAATTAGAGAATTTACATTTTACAGTCCTCCCTATAGTTTTCCATTCGAGATGTTTTATCTTTGGTTTTGTTTGTTTATCAAACTTATAATGTTTATGTCCGGTCTCATCTGAGGTGAAGAACGAATTGTAAATTCAAAAATCCGCAAACTTATATTGTCTCTACTTGGGATGTAAAATGTTCAAGACACCTCCTCAGTAACATTACAGTTACGATCAAATGTTGAATGAAGTCAGCTGATACATGGTTCAGGTACGTTAACAATTGCGTATAGACTATAATTTTAGCAAGAAATTAGTTAATCACTTAGTTTTGACGTTTATCACAAGAAATAGTGGTCTTATAGATTTTCTTATTTTTTGACATGAACTATATTATGAGTGTATACCATATTTACCATTTTTTAATAACCATGAAGCCTATGACATCATATACCACAGTATGATGTCAATAAGTTTCATCAGCGAAATGTATCCATTGTTTTGTTTTGACATTGTGTGTTTCTGTGTCTTGTGTTCCTTTCGACCTAAAAGGAAAAAGTCCTGAATGGAAGTATGAACATTGTATGAAACTATAGGGTTTTTTTTACAGTATACAGATTGTCACTTGCCTTTTTATTTGTTATACTTCAGTTTAATTGCGTTTTCCCTCAACGTTATATGTGTTTAGCACTTCCTTACTTAAAACTGAATCAGATTACACATGAAACCTATGAAAACTTAGCTTGTTTGCAAATAGGGGTAGACAAATTTCCGAAAAATTCCCTTTGATGTTACATTTATGCTGAAACATTGGAAGGAAGGGAAACTCTGGGTTCAGGTACATCAACCATAGTTTATTGTGAATTAATTTGCTAAACGTTATTTGATCCCTCAACTATTTATACTTTTATATAAATGTTTATACTTTTTGTAAATGTTTATTCTTTTATAAAAATGTTTATACTTTACTAGAAAATTAAGCAATACCACACGCCATTGTTGACACTTCAGGAAACCTCTGGGAATGTTTGTTAGCCTTTATACAGTATTAACTGTGTAAATATAAACAAACTGACCACTTTTATTTTACTATTTGATATTTCTTTTACGTTTTACCGATTCAATACTAAGGGAGCCAGAATAAAACAAATTATGAAACCTATTGATAAAAATCAGTTCAAAATTTCTGTACTGTACTTCTAAAAAATAACAAAAAGTTAAAATAACAAATTACCAAGAATAGTCGTATTATGTACTTGAATAAGCTGAAAAAATACCCTTATTATCAATAGTTTAAGATAGATAATTTTGGGAATTTCTGCCGACACAAAAACGGAACTTCAAAATGATATCCTGTAACATAAAATTAAAATTACTGCAGTAGAAAAAACTGTTTTGTAGTTTAAAAAAAATAATCTTTGACTTGAATGGTGACGCAGCTATTTACGTATTATAATCATTGGCCTTCAGGCAGTTGATGAATACAATGTGTTTTATACGATTAGTAACTATTTTGTTGTAACTGTTAGTTAAGTTGATAACACTGATTAATTGTGTGGATCTGCTACATTGTTTCAACCGGTATTAATTAATGTTAATGTTCGCACGTTACACCAGCTGAATATCTTCATTGTTGAAGTTTTATGATGTTCTGTTGCTCGAGTATTATTTTACTACTAATTTTCTATTACACTGTCTACCAAGAAACATATTTCGAATCAAATTATTAACAATTAATACAGTTATTCTAAACAAGTACTACAGGTTTTTAAATGTTAAATTTTGTGGTTGTAGATAGATCTTTTCCTTTTATCGCAACATTTACTGGACACATTGTCATACAAGTTGGTGATGTCATATACACACGAGATAATTTGGCTGTGGAAGGGCTGGAACCGATCCAAATAAAAACTGTTAGAACCAGAAGTTCTGGGTTGCAGAAGAGTTTATATCTTTAATGTTGCTTATACAAATATAAATTCCCAAACCTAAATGTTCATCAGTAAAACTTATTCTAAACTATGTGTGAATTGTCATGAACTGTATTTCTTAAAAACATTTTCAAGTCCCTTTTGAAATTTTTATAAGTTAGCTAGCGACTTATTTGTATTTAAAAATGACTTGTATATCAAAATATTTTATTTTATCAGGTTTTATTTTAGTTTATAAACGCTCTGTATTTTACAAACAAATTCGAGTGTAATATTGAAAGATAGGCTATATAATGGTAAGACATTATATGGCAGTATTGTATAACTATTAACTAAAGAGATGTCAAAGGTTTAAGGTCATTTGTATTGCATCATTGATTGTAAGGAGTGAAAATGTTATTTGATTTTTACGAATCCAGATATGAAATATTTAATAATAATTTATGAAAACCAGTGGTCCTTACAAGAAATTTATTGCAAATCAGCCCTAAAAATTAATTTATATCAATACCCTTTGGTATACTTAAAATGGGCATATGTTCCAAGTACAATTGTTATAGTTGCCTAAAACAAAGCAACAAAATCACAACACTTTGACAGTTTTTATATCCAATCGAGTGATGCTTATTGATAAATATAAAATGCTCCATACAAAGCATTTATGACAAGACATAAAATTGCCTCAAAAGATTTATTTGCCCATAACACCCCAGTATCAGAACGCCACTAAATATGTCTTTGCTAAATAAAATACGAGACTATACAAAAGTTCTGAAAAAAATTACTTTTGCCAATGACTTCGAATGCTGTTATAAAAATGTTTTATATCCTTTGGTGTAAGTCTAAGGAACATGGTTTGGCATTTGTTTGTTTACCTGGTTATTTATTTCACACATTGATTGAAATTGTCAAATCATCAAGACAGGTCTTTGAGCGTATAGTAGGGGATCAAAACCTAAAATCTTCTTAACCACAAATGATCTTACCACCGTTGATAACCAGCATAATAGGACCAGTACACTCTCGAACTTAATAAGCTCAATACTTCGATTCGACCACCTTTACGTCCAAATAGGGCAATGTAAATGTGCCCTTGACCATTCACCAAACTCAAAACTAACAATTAGCTTAAATTAAAATAAATCAATACATACAATCTATGGTTTTGCTTTTGTATTTTTAAGTTCCCAGTGAGCATTTAGTTCAATACTTAACATTACTAGAAATCTTTCCTTTATTATTTTCTTTCAAAGTTTTCTATGTTAACATTTGGCAAACTATCTCATTATTTATCAGTGGTTAAAATGGTAAAAATGGCAGTGGATTGATCATAAGACAGTTACTACACTAAATCTCTTGCAATGTATAGATTTAACTTGATTGTACAATTTTAAATATATTTGTCACCTTTAGTGATTCTGTACAACATTTATTGAAGCTTATTTGAACCTTTAACTTAATATTCAATTTAAAATGTAGATTTATTTAGCTAATACATTCTGATATGAGATGTTTTGTTTTCAAGATTATTTATGTTATTGTGCTAATGATAATACTGTAAAGAAAGTTTTTAAACACATGCTTCATAAGTATTTTTTTTTTACAAAACTCAGGTGCATGGTATCAAAGAAACGAAGGGTTTTTCTATAAGAAGTATGAATTTAAGATAAGTATAAATTAACTTTAAAAGAGCTTAACATTTGTAAGGCCTCCTTTAAAATGATTACTTATCATACTTCATAATAATGTTATAAATGTGAAAGTTTGTGTGTTTGTTTATTTGAAGCTCAATCACACATTAACTTGTCGGATTGGGTTAAAATTTGGTATGGATAGCTCACATTCCCGATAAACATATAGGCATATTCTATCTCAAAAAGCCTTCGGGCTCCGCCCCGGTGGCTCTAGAGTTTCCCATGTTGACCTTATGAGTATTCATATTTAATAGGAATAAAATAGTTTTGTCACTTGTTTCAACTAAACAGGTTGGTTAAGTATTTAAAAATTTATTAGGTTTATTGACAGGGTGAAGAACTATTATTATTTTTGAAATTATGACAACAGCTAATTTGAACCAAACAGCAACGAAAGCTGCGAGAGCTTTACTTTTTTCTATTGTATAGGTGCAGTGGTAGAACATTATGGCTATGGTAGATTTGTTATACTATATCATGCGTAAATTAAAAGAACCAAATTTTCTTAAACCTTGTCCTCTGCCATTGCAAATGCAAAATGCAAATGCAAAGTGTATAGCTGCAATAAGCATTTTATACTCATACGCAAACGCCGTACGAAGGACGGGTACTGCTAGTTTCAAAGTATCTTAATACCAACCGTACTAGGGAAAGACCAAACCTATTTACGCTTGACAGGATACATATTGGAAGCAAAGTCTTGCCAATCCGGGTAACTAACTTGTGGAAACTCTTTAACAAGTCTCACCTAACTTTGTACGTGATTGTTTGTAGATGTGAGAGATATCCACCTTACTGCTACTTATAATTCAGCTATTTTAATGTACCATTGTAAGAGCTAATAATTTGTTTGATAGTCTATTCTTACACTAATTACATTGTAAATTGACCATTTATTTATCCTATTACATTTTTGCATACTCTCCCTCTACATAGTATAGGGAGAAAGTATTATTTTGGTAAAAGAGTATCTCCAATTATTCTTTTCCTTTTGATAAATATTGATTTTTATTGTTGATTATACGATCAAATTCAAACCAAAGCGGAAAATCTTTTTTGCAAAAACGGCATTGATAAAAAAATTGTATGTTATGTTTTTTTTGAACTCTGACAAAGTTGGTGTAATGAACAATGCTGTAAAAATTAAAGGTTCCAAAGAAATGCAGCGTTTATGATTTTTTCACAAACATCATAGTAACTCAAACCTCGGGCCGATTGATTGTAAGAGGGTGGACCCATGGTCCAAGCACGTCAACCGAAGCTTATTGTGCAAAATAAGCCGATGATAGGGGTGGTTGATGTAAAAAAAGGAAAAACTTATATGTAAGATTGCTAATGTTGTCTATTATGTAACGTATTTGATCACAACTAACTGCCATGCATTATCTATTATGTAAGAACTCCCCCCTTTAACACTTGATTAAATAATCAAAACCTAACTACCTATGCTTCTAAAGAATGTCCACATTCAAATGGGTCTCATTTATAATTAAAAAAAAACACCTTAGACTTAGCTTTCTAAAAGAAAACCAGGTAAAACCTTTATATGAATACAACACTTGGATGTTTTCTCTAGAGAAATACATTCAAAAGCCAGATAAAACAAAGAACAAGGATGCTTCAAATTGTGTCTTTGTGTTACACACAGTTTTGAAGTTTCCCTACGTCATATTTTCTTTCAATTTAATTCAAACCTCATTCTGTAAGGGACAACTTAATGTGGGATATATTTTAGTAACCAAGACAAACTTTGCTCTTTCTCATAGATTTTAAAGTTAAATTTGCACAGAATGGAGATTATTTAGCTGTAAAAATTGTTAACATAATTTAATGTTCACTAAAATCATGGGTTCAATTCGGTTTCAAAATATTTTCGTATTTATGTTTTTATAAGTTTTTCTAATTACCTACTGTTTTTACCTACGAAAAATTAAGCAAATTTGACTGCCAAATATATAAGCCAAACAAAGAATGAATTAAAGGTAGGAAAATTAAAGAGTCAAAGATAAGTCCTCAAACATATTTATAGTAAGCTATTGGACACCTAATTTATTTGGAATTTATATTTAAGTAACTTTACAAGTTTGCTATGTTAGCTTATTTATTTACATTCAAAAATGTGTAGAACTAAAAAAAAAAATAATAAGTCAAAAAACTAATGCTTGTTTTCTAAATAATTATATGGTACCTTAAAGGTTTGCTAATTATTGTTTGTTCAAGAACGTGTGAAAGTAAAAATGTTCAATATATTAAATCACGGAACTATTGTTTATTTACCAAACAAATGTAAATTACTCAAATTGAACATAAACTTTGTTTGGCAGGAATTGGATTGGAAGCGACATCCTGCCAATCTAGGAAAACAAACTTGCGGAAAACTTTTAACGAGTCTCCGCTAACTTTGTGTTCTGTTTACACATGGATATACGCTCACCTTATACGCTTTTTATTCAGCATCTTAACCATAAATCGCATATGATGAATATTAATATTTTTTGCACGACTCCTTGTGTTAAAAATTAAACAATGTCAGCATAGTTCGAATATAATTCTTAAAAACCTGTTTATTAATATTATTTTAAGATAAAACCTTACTTAAAATGTGTGGAGATTGATCTAGTCTAGTGTTAGAGCGTGAACTTCGGTGCCAGAGGTCCAGGGTTAAAACCCCGCCAATCACCAATGGATTTTATCCATGAGATAATGCAACAAACGTCTAGGAAGGACTAGCCTTAAGTAATGTGTAGCACAGATCCGGGCTAGAACCTATTTATTGAAAATTCTAACACTAAAGGGGCTTATTTCGTTCAGCAAATGTGTTTATAGAATGTGTTTTATTCAAACCATCACCTAATATGTGAAACTTCATGCTAAAGGCAATTCAATAATGTGAAAAAACTAATAATTACAATATTTCTTCAATATTTGACATCAGTCGATGATTTTAATTCATATTCTGTTCATATTTTGATCATACACGTAATAAAAAAGCTTTGTTGACGTTACCTATAGTGACAAATTAGTGTTGTATCACTTTCCATTTAAAACAGGTAAAGGTTGAAATCATAATAGTTTATTTTATGTTGCCGTAGAACTTATTTTAGCATTGATACCAAGCCTAACCATATTTAATTTTATACCATTCGTTTTAGGTTCTCATGTTTAAATAGTAATTATGTTAATAAAGAAGATTTTATGTACACAAAATAGTTTTAAATCATTATTTACCTTGTCCCTTGATGTCATGTTAATAACATATTCAAGAACATCCCTATAACAATGATTTTTTGGTCGTTAAAAAAGTATTAAAGACAATTAGTAGACGAGTATTTTATTATGATTTTTCTTATATTAGAGTTTATTATTATCATGACTACTGTCGTATCCTTAAATGTGCGGGTAAAAGTGCTAGTATGGTCCCTGTAAATAAATTGAATTGTATTAAAATACGAAATAGGGTTTTTATCAAAATAAGACTTTAAGTTCACTATTTATAAAAATAATAAATAAAACGCTTATATGTTAGGAAATGAAAAAGCTAAGTATGTAAATTATTTTTCTTGCTAAGTTATTTCCATAAAAATAGTTGGCCAAGATTTAATTTTACTAAGGAGGTGCTTTGAATGATTTTGAGAAAATTCAATGGGAAATTTTAAAAGGCTAAAGTTTTTTTTTTATAAACAGCCAGGTCAAAGGTTGTTTGCAAGTTTGCTTCCTTGAGTTGATATTATACCTCTTCAAATTTTAATTCACCAAGTAGATTTAATTTGTTTCCTTAAAAGTAGTTTGAGATCTTGTATTTAATTAATGAGTCTGTAGAATACTAGCTTAAATAGTTAATTATCGGATATGACTTTGTAGCTAAGATAAATCTAACTATTATTATTATTAAAAGATGTCTCAGAATTTATCGTCCGATCACTAATTTTAAAATTCTTCAAATTTAACCATACTTAAGATGGAATTTATTCACTTTGTTCTTAAAATATGTTTGGAAATCGTTTGAATTGTTGAGGTTTTTTGTAGTTTAGTCCAATTTGATTAGTATATAACTACCAATCTTAAAAAACTATGCTAAACGATGTTTTTAAATGCATCGGATTTCCCATAACAATAAATTTGGCTTTCGAGAACGGATTTTTATGACACCATTAATCTTTGAAAATCAATAATCAACCTGCTGACCAGCGCTTGTTTTAAAACCTGAATATTTGCTTTATAATGGGAAAATTTTAATTGTAAAAATACTTTTACCTTAAGATTGACTTTTAAAAATAATCTTAATACAGATTTCATGTGTGAAATTTTGGAAGATAACAGTGGTATCTTTTGGTTTAAAAGATCTTGATAGCATTTGTATCTTATGTGTACTAGCTTAGCTTAATTAAGAAAGTATCCATAAAGATAAAAAACTAATTATTGTATAATATATATGCATTTAAATATAATCCTACATTAAGTCAACAGGTAATTTATTTCGAAAACTAACAGCACAACATTCTATTTTGTTGGAATGGACAAAGATATAAACAGCTTAATTAAATTAAAAGCACTGTATTGAAATATTGAAGGTACTTTTATTATCAATAGGATAGTTTTCACCCAAGAAATATATTTTTTATGTATGTTATATAAACTTCTGAATATAAACATTCTGTAGTTGTAATATTTTTATTTGTTAAGGCTTTTTTATGTTTATGATATTTTAAAACTGAAAATTAAAATCTAATAGTTTTCCTCCCTAAAAGTAGTGCTTTACATTCAGATAGGGCTTTGTTAGTTTCCGGTTATGACACTGTAAAACTTCATATCTGTCCAAACACTAGGTTTACAGCAACACGATTCCCATTTTATAGCGAGTGACTGGGATTTGAGGCACCATTTTAGTGCATTTTATACTTGGTCGTTACATGTATAATACCATGCTATTTAGTTATCAAAAAGATATATTTATTAGTTAATCTATTTGTTACAGTCCTAAATATAATTTGTGTACACAAATAATAAAAACTCTTTGTTTACTTTCTCCTCCAATACATAATATATTGAGTGCGTATTGTTTTCATCAAATTTTCGTAGTATAGAGTGTAAGTATGCGTTTTAGGTCACCTGAACCAAAAAAGTTGTTTTTGAAGTAATGTCTTTGTGTGCGTGTGTCCGTATTTGTACAGAGCTAGAGACCTTGTCGTCCATTTTTATGAAGTTTAGGATGTTGGTACTAACCCATAGTTTCTCAATTTTTTATATTGTTTCGAAAATTTTGACGTTTAATTGTGATTTCCCCATAAAACCCCCATAAAAATATATATTATCACAAAACTGGCACGTACAGTTTTGATTGAAATTTAGTATGTTATGGTCATTTCAACTATAAACAAAATGGAACAACCCCAATTGCTGTAAATATTACGATTGGAAAAAGGTATTACCACTGATTTGATTTCCCCATAAAATAATATAATTGTTACATTGCTTTTATGGGGGGGTTTGTTGACAAACTAATTGGAGAAATGATGTGTGCATTATTGATACTTAAGTTATTTTTTATGCCAAGATACCTGACGGGGTTTTTAATAATACAATAAATTAACTGCTCAGTAATTATTTAAAACCATCAATGAATTACAAAACAAATAAATACTTAAAATGGTTTACAATACCTGCATATAGTAATCCTTTGTGGCTGTTGTGGCAACTAGTTTCGGTTCTTCTGAACCATCAGGCCTCAAAGTGTCAGGTAATCGCTTCATTAACAGAGTTGTTAACAAACAGAGTTCAATAAATAAAACATATACAAAACACGATTACATAGAACGGATACACGTTTACAAAAAAAAAAACACGAAGAGACATTTGCATAATCGATCAATAACGGGCTGAAAAGTAATCCGGAGGCTAACAAATATTTGAAAATAAAAAAATACTGTCAAATAAAAACAAAATATACTAAAAATCTAGTAACTAATAAAACGAATATTTTCACATATATTAAAACTAAGCAGTCTTATATTAAATCTTTAAAGTGTAACATTACTCTAAGCCAGTTTTTACTGTAAACGGTATTCTTGGTAAAAGAACTAAATCTTTATAAGAATATCAAAACTCCCAGGGTATTACGTCATTAAATTTCCATTACCAAGGGTTTACCACGAATTTTACTCACAATGTGTTTGAAAGGATACTAATGGCTCTGTAGAAAGCAATAAAAACTTCAAACACAACTTTAACGTTTAGTTTTGTCTTTGTTGATTGTACAAACAACTCGGAAAGTATATAAAATTTATTATTATTAATTCAATATTTTAATATATGTATATATTATCGTTTCCTGCCAGAAAAACTCTCAAGTAATACAGGTGGCTTAATAAATGTTCATATCAAACATTTTTTCATACAATTATGTTGTAACAGCAATAGCGTATCATGTTTCTGAACCACACTTTTTATAATAATGCATCGCAATGTGACCTTCAGAAGACAAATCTAAAACTGCATTGAATTTACAAACTCACAAAAAAGTTTAATTTTTTTTTTTCAAAGTTGAATATTTTTAACGATCAGTAAATAGTTTAATATGTTAATCCTTTTTAAGGATAAAAAAATTAGGTTAAATAATAACAATGCAAAAATATAATATCTTGATGCCATGAAAATAATATTGATGATTAATGATAGATGATTGGAAAATATTGATGATTAAAAGATAGTATAAAGCTACAAACTAGATAGAGGCTATATTAAAAAATATATGCATTTGTAAAAATGTAAAAATAGAATATTTTAACTAAGGTAAGAGTTAATCTTAGTAAGAGTTAACTAAGGTAGAGTGGCCTCGTGAAATGTATATTATTTTATGTCGTAGTTAAAACTGAATTTAAAAGATAAAAATAATTTTACTTGAAAGAATTTATTTGGGTTTATGTAATTATGTTTAGAATATAATTTCGCCAACGTCACTTGTATTACAATATAAAATAAGTGACCATAATTTCAAAGCAAACACCATCTTAGGATCGTTTAACAAAATTGTCTTTGAACAACTACAAACAATTAAATATTTTTAAATTTACGTTAACACCAATTATGCTGTTACCTTTCCATATTTGGACAATGTTTGAAACCAATTTCACCAACGTACTTTGTACTTCTAATTAAACTCCATGTTTGTAACTATTCAAATCACATACTTGCAAACGATTAAACTATTTATTTAGATTCTGTCTGTATATTAATAGGCAAGCATGTTTCTTTAAAACCTTTTTTATCAGCTCCTGTGTATCGTAGGGAATCTCTACGCATACTTTTACAAAAATATTATCCTTTAGGTGTGCATAATCCCTTAATAAATCAAAATAGGCTAAAAAATAAACACAAAAATGAATAACAATTTTAAATAATGGGCCTTATGGGTTGCCATGCTGGTGACGAAAATTAAAGAATTACAATCACATGTTTTATTTACAGGGTGGGGTGAAAATAGAGAAGTCTGTACATTACATATTTTTGGTCAAGTTTTCGACCACTGGACGACCTCTAGTTTACTTAATTGCTTAACAATAATTGAATCATGTTTACTAAAACATGAACATAATTTACATTTTGAAAATATTCAATATCCTAAATATATTAAATGTACTAAATAGCTTCAGTACACAGAGGACTAATATTACCCAGTACTACAACTATACATTGTACTTCCGTACATGTGATATCAATGCTGGATAGTTTAATGACAGCTCATCACTTGAATCACTGGCCCGATAATCATAGCTGATGTAGATATGTGTCTATGGGGAACAATAGTACAATACTAGATGTACAATACTAGCACTGATAATGATTTAAAGGTAGTCATAATAGATAATTATACTTTAAGTCTAAACTGCTGTTTACGTTTCTTTAGATTTTAAACTGCAGCAACTGTTGTCATTAAACTTGTTTTAACTTTATAATTTTTTAATTAGCTTCAAATTTCTACGTATTTTACTCGCTCACAGGATTTAGTTACTCTAATAATAATCGTAATAATAATAGTAGTAATTATAATAATCTAATAATAATAGTTTTCGAGAAAATCATATTTATCCGTTATTTTATGGGCTTTATGGGAAAATCACCATTAAAAATAAAAATTTTGAAAAAAATGAAACAAAACCCGGAGACAGTTTAGTACCTACGTACCTAATTACATCGAAATCAGACTACAGATCTGAAGATCTGTACACATCCACAGATACTTACAAACATCGCTTCTAAAACCACCTTTTTGGTTCAGGGGGACCCAAAACGGATATAACTTAAAACTCAACCTCGAAAATGTAAAATGTTGACAAAAACAATACTTTCTCCATATACTATGTATAGAGGGAGAAATTAAAAATGCATAATTAGTTAACAGAGTTAATAACAGTAGTTCTGCTTTGATTAGGACGTATCTCGTTTGAAAAATGTCACAAAGAATTTGTTAATAAGGTTCACGAAACAGACACACAATATATCAGTCGGGCTGGGTTGGCAAGCCTGGTGAAGTTAATAAGTTGCTTTTACTGCCACTGGCATCGTCACACCGACATAGTTTGGGCTTTACTTTATTAAAAACCTTTTGTTGTGTTCCACATACACACTAATTGCCAAATATAGAATAATTACTAATTAGCAAACATGATAAAACTTGTTATTTTGGCATTTTCAGCGTTTGTTTTATTTTGTATTTTAATTGTGGTTCATTCAGGATTGATCATAATTTCAATAGTTAAGTGATTAAAACATATAATAATACTGTTAAACCAAATATTGATCTGTAACACCAAATGCATCACAATCGGTGGCAGTGAGAGGTTATAAACGAAAACATAACCTCTCTTAGACGTTATAAGTAGTGATTGTTAGTTATTACCCACAAATAGATTAGTTATTATTAAAAAACGGCCGTAGTTAAAGTAGTGTTCGCTGGGGCTTGAACCTTAAATTATCTACTCGTGTCTTAAAGACTATCTTTACGCGATTTTTTCAAAAAAATACTATAACCAACAACAGTAGTATTGTTTATTATAATTTAACATTAATACAAAAATTACATTATTAAATAATCGCGTTTTTTGTAGCCATACACTTATTACAGACATCAATTGATTAGTCCATCTTATATTTTCCTCAAATAAATAACTAAATATATATTTTATTTAAGATGTAAATAAATATAACTGTAATTTTTTTAAAAGATCGCGAAAGTTTTAACTCATTCCATAATTTTTTTGTGATGTTAACTTAGTTAATTTTTCTCTAATCATTCCCGAGCAAAGAAGGAGACTGTTAAGAATATTTGTGTATTTTTTAGAGTATGTGGTCCAATTGGTATTCTGTATGCCTAAGTACATTCTGTAAGAATAACGGTAGAAACAATATTTTTGATCCAACGGTGAGTATTTAAAAAATGAAATATGTTTAATGCCATACAACCTGTATCCGAGCTCTTCAATATTGAATAGCTTGTCTAACCGCAGTTGTAGGTAAAATAAAGGTTCAAAATACGAGTAAAAGACATGTAAGACTGTAAAATAATCGTACCATTCAGCTGAGTCCCTGGAGTAGCAATAGGCATAACAATAACCTCAAACGGAGAGAACATCGCCCTCTTAAGAGGTAGACGCTTTTAACCTTACGTAAAATAAGTGAAAAACCAGTTTCAGGTGTTCTTCAATCTTAAAGGTAGCTTTGTATTTTTACTTTTACATATGAGAACGTAAATTATTTACAGACAGAATCCTTAAAGTAGTATTAAATTAAAGTATTAATTTAAGAGATTTACATTTGTTTTTAAAATTTGTTTTTGAAATATAAAACTTGTTTATATAGTAGTAATAGTTTGTTAAACTTTATATTGTTTATGTTTAATGTGCAAATTATATATTTTATACCAAACAAACACAAAGGATGAATTGTGAGTAAAAACACTTGCTGTATAATAAAAAAAGCAACATTTCAAGTGAACTAATAAAAAATGAAAATTCAAAATTAATAAATATTTGAATGTTGAAACATTTGGTACTTATACCGTCTACAACAAATACTTAACCTAACCTAACCAAAAGGTGGACTATGTTTTAGGTTAGGTTAGGAAGATTTTAACTAATTAAAATCTTATTTCGAAGACGATTAATTGGTGAGGTTGGTATAATACTAGAGTACGATCAATTTAACATAATATGTTCAATTTTGCAATAAAAGACTGTTTTCCCACATCGAATACAGCTTAGAATCATTTCACAGTGGTTTATTCCATGCATTTTCAAGTGATCCACCATTCCTATTTCACCCGTGGGAAATGTAGTGTGAGTCCCTGACTCTGTCAAGTTTTTATGGACACTTCTCCTCAGAGTACGTGCAAAATATAGTCTATAACCAACGTGCTCAACCAAGCTTGTCCATTTTGTTTTATTATTTGCATACAACTCACGTTTAAATGATAATAAGGTTCACTACACAAAATATGTGCATAACAAATAAAGTTTATAAATGAATTCTCTAAAAAAAAAATGTTGGAGAGTGTTTTTTTTTTTGTTTTTTTATCCTACCCCATCAATTTCTGCTAACACAATTACTACTACACACTTTAGATACTATAAAGGAAATTTTAGATACTTATACACCTATTATACACATTATGACAAATTTATCTTTAAAATTGAAGAAATTGAGAAATTGATTTTTTTTAATTAAAAAAAATTAAGTGTTCAACTAGAAAGCAACTATGCATTTGCTATTTATATGACTGTAAAAGTTATTATTTTTATTCTTTGCTATAATAGGTTTAATTCACACACAATTTCAATTCACTTTAATTTTTAACACAACACGTTTTTAAAGTTATTTCATTTTCAACAAATCCCGCGTTATATATAGGTGGCAACGCCATGTAATATATAGCCACCGTTCCACCATCCTCTGTTCCATATGTCACATGAAACTGATTGATGGTGTAGAATAAGAACGATGGAACGAAACCCATTAATCCTCATTATTCTGTCACTGACAAAACAGTTGAAGTCATTAAAATGTCATAAAAATTGTTTTTTCAGTCATAAGGTTTTTTATACTCTTGTAGGAAATAAAACGTAGGAAATTGAACCTTTTAGGATCAATAACC
Organism: Macrosteles quadrilineatus; assembly: GCF_028750875.1. NCBI lineage: Eukaryota > Metazoa > Arthropoda > Insecta > Hemiptera > Cicadellidae > Macrosteles > Macrosteles quadrilineatus. The sequence goes on along the minus strand of NW_026542601.1, from coordinate 8,365,416 downwards.
ATAATTTTGAAAGAGTAAACGAATTTAAATACCTCGGAGTCTCAGTTAACTGGAATAACGAAAGAGGAACAGAAATAGAAAAGAGACTGATTGCAGCAACCAAATGTTTCTGGGGCGTATCAAAAATATTAATTTCAAAAAACTATCCAAAAACACAAAATTAAGAATCTATAAAACTTTAATTCAACCAGTCCTTTTATATGGTTCGGAAACCTGGACATTAACTAAAAATCATGAAAACAAACTTATCATTTTTTAGAACAAAATTTTGAAGAAGATTTTCGGACCTATAAATGAAGAAGGTATGTGGCGAATAAGAAAAAACCGAGAGCTCCGAGAACTGTACAAAGAACCGGACATTGTAGCCATAGTGAAGAGTAGACGACTGAGATGGGCAGGCCATGTAGAAAGAAGGGAAGAAGAAAGTATGCTTAAGAAGATCGCCAACGGACAACCACGAGGCACTCGCCCGCTAGGAAGACCGAAGTTGAGATGGAGAGACCAAGTCCAGAAAGACCTACACAGAGTGGGGGCATCTCTTGACATGGCGGCAGACCGGCAGCAGTGGAGGCAAATTGTTGGTGAGGCCAAAAACCTTCTTAGGTTTGAGTGGCCAAGGAGGTAAGGTAAGGTAAGGTAAGGAAATAAAACGTATTGCAAGTCATCATAATATTTTAACTAACAATACCAGGAAGGAACGTATCACTACAAATAGTTTAAGAAGTTTACAAAATTACTTACAATAATTTACGCTATATTAAAGATATTATTAGAATTTATGTTATCTATACTAAATTTTTATTTATTTATATGTTATCAACAAACTTGTACACAGAAAGGAGTCTATTAATTTCCTGGGAAACCAGGGACATGTGCTTCCGTCTAATTATTAAAGATAAGAGATTGGTTCATTTATCTAAAAGCTTTCAGTGGAATAACTATTGCTGATGAAAAGGTAATATAACAATATTTCATTTTGGTATAGAGAATATCATAAATTTGGTATAGCGTAGTTTGTGTAGGTAAAAATCACAAAATCTTAAATTTTTTGTATCAAAACAGTATTACCTTGTAAGCTAATTAACTACTTATTATCATCATAAAAACTTTATTTAGTCTGTCTATTCATAAAAAAATACTATTACAGCTATATTTACGCATCAAAAATTAATTTAGAGTTCTTATTCTCGTATTACGGTTTGCTTACAATAGTTTAGATTTCTTGTTTAGATTGAGCTTCACTGAAATAAATTTTTACTATCGCTGCAACGCTTAAATCTGGTAGGGATCCTAATTATTTTTGGTAAATAATTTTAATGTTTTTTATATTTTATTTAATCGTTTCATGTAGCTATGTACGATTTGGTTACCTTAATACAACATTGAATATGTCTATATTTATATGACCTTTGTATAGATACATTCATGAGAAACCATACAACTTTCTAAAATTAATACTTAGTTCCAGTTTGAATACAATTTCAAAACATTATTATGAAAACATTATAGATGATTGCCAATAAGCAACATCATTGACAATATAATTTAAGAGAAAACCCATTAGGTAGTATGTTTAAAAAAATAAAAATTAGGAAAAACAAGCCTTAAATCTGTAGTAATTTTGGTACCTTTTAGCCTGTACAGATTAAGGATTTTTAAAAAGGTGTAAAGGCGATTTGGCAAAATGAAGAAAATGCTACACACCAACTTTATTTCCTAAAGAAAAGGAAAATGTATAAAACATATCGCAGTACATTATAAATGTAATAAATTATACTGTTGTTATGTTGTTCATTTGAAGTTTTATTCGCAAATAGCTATAGAATGGCTGCCAGGATTTAAATTAGTTTTTCTTCTTGATAAATATTTACACATTACTCAATATTTCATATTGTATTTAATATCAGTCCCTTTTCAGAAAAAAATAAACTTATTTGTAACAAGCTTTAAAAAAATTTTCACGTTCATCCTATAACTTAACAATATTTTGTTTATTCCTAAAAAATTTTGTTTGATATAAGATAAAGTTAAATAAACATTTTCATTTGCAGTACACAAATAGTAATATTTTCAAATCAGTAGTCAATATGTCGAGCTTTTAGCTGAATGAGCCACTCCCTTATCAACAACAGCCAGACTCTACTGTTAGGGATAAAATGGGATTTTACACAATTGAACGATTTAAGAACTCTAGAGGCTTATACGGCTTTCAATTGTTATTATAACTCATACAACAATCTGTTTATGAAAGCCATGCAGCTATAAAGGTTCTCATGAAACAAGCAAATTCCTCAATTTATTTTTATTATTTTTTTGTTTCATGTAAATGAACCTTAACTGCTGCTTTTTTGGGGCTAAATATAGGCCTAGTTTGTGCTGATCATCATCATTAAAATTCATAAATCTATAAATAATAGATCCGGGACCCTATTAAGTTGTTAAGCTAATTATGAAAATGGGTTTGATACAAAAAATACATGTAACCTTTAGAAAAATACATTACATAGTGTTGTTTTGTGTTTTGTAGGTACCTAATATTTTAATTGTATACACTTGTAAGAAAAGTATATGATATAACTATAGAACAGTAGAAAATAGGTAAGAGGGAATATTTAAATAATAAGTAATAACAAAAGATATTAAAGATTACAAATATGTTAAATCGATCATCTTATCATAATAAAATTTTAAAGTGTTATAAAACTTTGATTTATCTTTATGATTGTCTAAATACAGGTTTTGTAGCAAATAAATAAGCCTTAGTTTTTAACACCATTATAGTTTTATACATTTTTATATATTTGGTAGGTTATCGATTCTTGGTAAATACATTTTAGTAAGGAATTTTAAAAAATAAAAAATAATTCTGTTCCATCTCATGCTGACTTATGAAGTTTTACTTGTAGAGCAGGCCCAAAATTATAAAATCCCTCTCTATAAAGTGCAAGAAGCATTTCATGTAACAATTGGGGAAACAACGTTTTTAGGGTATTTCGACCCTGCTGAGTACGAATCTGCCTGTTGCCAACGCGAAATTTGAACCGGAAGTGCGGTATCCAAGATGGCGGCCAAAACTCTGTTTGCCCCATATCTCCCTTGTTAGTTGGCCTAAAATAATGGTTTAAACGTGTATATAGGGGTTTTTCAGATGCCAAACACATTACAACAACCAAAATTTACTTACATTAAGTTTTGGGGCATATCTTCCAAAATGGCGCCCAAGATGGCCGGCAAAAACTCTAATTTCCGCATATCTCCCATATTTTTTGGCTTAAAATAATTATTTAGACGTCTGCATAGGGGTTTTCTCGGATGCCAAACACATTGCAACAACCAAAATTTACTTACATTAAGTTTTGGGGCATATATTCCAAGATGGCTACCGAGATGGCTGCCAAAAACTCTTATTTCCGTATATATATATATATCCCTTGTTTGTTTGTTTAAATTAATTATTTAAACGTCTACAAAGGTATTTTCTCGGATGTTAATCACATTGCAACACTCATTATTTACTTCCTTTGAGTTTAGATGACATATATTTCTAAGATGGCAATAAAAACTTTATTGTGCTTACGTGAGCTCCGTGCGTATTATTGTATTTAGTGTTTAAAACCAGTCAGATATCTATTAGTGGCTGAATATCATGTTGTCAGTGTGTGCAAAAAAGTGTGTAAAGGTATTTTTATGATTAGGCGTCTCAGGTTGATTGTTGACTTTGATGTTCTGATGCCAATATACTTTGCTTACACTCAGAGTCACCTATCGTATGGAATTGTAGTGTGGGGATGTGACAGCAACGTTAAAAAAAATACTGATTTTGTAGAAGAGAGCCTTAAGAATCATGTGTAAAGTAAAAAGAAAAACTCATTGTAAACCTTTGTTTAGAAAACTTGGTGTGCTAACTGTACCTTCATTGTATTTACTGGAAAATCTTAATATTCCTGCCAACAATTCAGTACATTCATATTTTACCAGACAGAGCCATTTTATCAGGATTTACCAATGTAATTATCAGACTGCCATTAAATCTACTTTTTGAATTAGGTAAGAAAATCTTTAATTTGCTGCCACATAATGTAAAATGCTTGGATGAAAAAAATTAAAAGTGCATTTGAAATTTCTATTGATATAATTAAGTGTGTATGATGTTGACGAATTTATCACTTATGTTATGTAAATAGAAATTTATTGTAATATATGATGATGCCATACGTATGTTTTGTATGTTTTACGGCAATAAATAATTTGATTTGATTTGAACGCGTAGTACAACAGAACCTGTAAAAATTATTTTTTAGACCATACTTAAAATCCGCAAGAGGTGGTGTATGTAAATTTAATTAAACAAAGGCACTTTCAAACATATTAAGAAATAATAATGAACAATTGGGTTATAATATTAACAATGATACTGTACTGTTATATTGTATTGATCTTATGGTACTACCCATTAATGTGGTACCACCCATCAACGGAGGTTTGTTTACCATGGGTCTCAATGGATGAAATAGATTTTTTAAAGAATTTCTATGACAGCATTGTGTTGGCTGCACTGATCAACATTATAATAAGCTAACAACTAACTCTTATTCTTTTTAATATCTTGTGTTGGCCAACCGTCTATAAAGGTTACGAAGAGAAAGTAAACAATTGTATACATGTGTACAAAATAATTGTTAATAAAGTAACATCTTTTGTTTTCCAACCGTCTATAAAAGTTAGTTTGTGAAGAGAACGTAAACATTTGTATGCATTTCTACGAAATAATTATTTGAGGTAAGTACAATTTGTAATCCTTAGTTTATTCAAACTTAGCAATAGGGAGTTTTTGAACCATTCGTTAAATAATCACGGTAAACGCTATTCGTTATGTTTTCTCGTTTATTAAATGTGAAAATAACGTATTGCGTTTACCGTAATTATTTAACGGCGGGTTAAAAAACTCCCTATTGCTAAGTTTGAATAAACTAAGGGTTTAATATAAATTGTACATAACTTCATTAACAACCTAATATAACTCCTAATATAGTTGTTTAATGTTGTGTATGGCATCGTCATATTTTAAAATAAATATCTATTTACATAACTGGACACCTTAAATAAGTGATAAATTCGTCAATATCATACACACTTAATTCTACAATTACTTAATTACAGGTTCTGTTGTACTACGCGTTATCTACGGTGCCACCAGAGTACATTAAAAAATTTTCCTTCTACTTTAACATTGCTATTTTTCAATTGGTATTTCAAAAATAGTAGCACATATTCAGCGACTAATAGATATCTGACTGAAACACTAAATACAATAATACGCACGGAGCTCACGTAAGCACAATAAAGTTTTTATTACCATCTTAGAAATATATGTCATCTAAACTCAAAGGAAGTAAATAATGAGTGTTGCAAAGTGATTAACATCCGAGAAAATACCTTTGTAGACGTTTAAATAATTAATTTAAACAAACAAACAAGGGATATATATATATATATACGGAAATAAGAGTTTTTGGCAGCCATCTCGGTAGCCATCTTGGAATATATGCCCCAAAACTTAATGTAAGTAAATTTTGGTTGTTGCAATGTGTTTGGCATCCGAGAAAACCCCTATGCAGACGTCTAAATAATTATTTTAAGCCAAAAAATATGGGAGATATGCGGAAATTAGAGTTTTTGCCGGCCATCTTGGGCGCCATTTTGGAAGATATGCCCCAAAACTTAATGTAAGTAAATTTTGGTTGTTGTAATGTGTTTGGCATCTGAAAAACCCCTATATACACGTTTAAACCATTATTTTAGGCCAACTAACAAGGGAGATATGGGGCAAACAGAGTTTTGGCCGCCATCTTGGATACCGCACTTCCGGTTCAAATTTCGCGTTGGCAACAGGCAGATTCGTACTCAGCAGGGTCGAAATACCCTAAAAACGTTGTTTCCCCAATTGTTACATGAAATGCTTCTTGCATTGCCTTTTTTTGAAAACGGGCCTAGTCTATTGATGATCAGAATAGGATCAGCAGTTTTCAAAGTATAATGAAGTTAAAAGCTGACGTAAGCTTACATCTGACGAATGCTTTATTATTGGCAGAGAAAGTGGTTGTTGTTAATATTTTAATACTCTAAACTTTTTTTAATATCCACAATTTTCTTAAATACAAACGTAAAATACTGTAAAATGTCTCTATTGTTTGTGAAGACATTGTGTGAGTCTGTGGCTTGTGTTACATTGTTTCGGTCTAATGGGAAAACATGTTCTAAATCGAAGTATGAATATTATAGGAAATAAATGTTCCATTGTAGCACCTTATGATTGTACTTAAAGGTATTATATCCTTCTTTCAAACAACACATTTACTTTACTTTCAAAATGTCAACGATTTAATTTACACACAAAGGAATTAGGCTGAGAAAAATCTGGAACTAGTCCAAATAACAGCTGTTTGAACTAGAAGCTCAGATGTAAAACTGTGATGTTAATACTTCTACTTACATCTTTGTTAAACAATTATTGACATAAATATTATTATTTTATTTAGTTTAGATTGCAAAAACCAAAGTATGAAAACCTTAAATTCTCATTGAAAACTGTATCCACCGTATATAACGATTCTAGATGTTTGTGAATAACCTGTTTTTAAGTGTATTTCAAATAGTGTTCCAAATTTGGTTCATAAATTATTAATGTAATATCACTCCCAAACTCTATTACGAACTATGTCTGTTTGTGAGTAAAAATTTATCTTGAAATCCAGAGGAGGTTTAGTTTAGAATTAGGGACTATGTTGTATAATTAGGTACATTTTGTTTAGAGTTTGAACTTTGATTGGGATGTTCCCCTACCCTGACTGACTAGATTGTGAGCCACGTCGGGTTAGATGTGCCTTGAACATGTTAGTGATCATGTCCCTACCCACTCGTGTCATTGACAGTATTCTCTATTGTATTTTATACTTCTACATTCGGTAATATTATTTTGATCGTCTCAACACCCCGTCTGCCACACCACGAAGACTGCCAAAATGACTGAGGGCCTTAACTTCATGGCGACATCTCATCTTGGAACCCTCGACTCGCGATATAATTGTACAGGTATTTTAAATTGGTCCTCCGGTTGTTCACATTTACTCCCAAACATTTAACAGACTGGTATGTCTAAAAAGATTGATTGGGGAAAGCTACAACATCAGGATAATTCGCATTTCACTATGCAACTCGTTTGAAATTTAAAAAAATTAACATTGGTCTTATGGGTTATAATAAGTGGCATGGTACATTATAATAATTAACAAGAGTGTGATAATAAACAGGTGGTATTAGCCATGTTGGTTTTACAGCATAAAATTAAAAATTATACAAAGGATTAAAACCTATGTTTATAGGCCTTACTGTACACAAGCAAATAACAAAATACATTATGTCGTACTATTGTCTAAAATAAAAAATAAACTGACAATAAAAAAGAAAGAATTTATCAGCTTTTCATATAAGGGAGATATGAAAAGCTAATTAAACTATTAGTATTCTGCACTAATAGTACAGGTAGTACAGATGGTAGTAATAATAGTAGTAGTATTAATTCCAGAGTACTTTTATACATGTTTGGATGGTAAGGTATTATGAGCATGTTCCTCAAAATCTAGCATATTGAATCTGAAATTATAAAATGATTTTTAAAAAAAATTCGAAATACCCACAGATATGGTAGTCTTTTTTAGTTTTCTAAAATAAATTAACTCAAACAAGGTTTGGTTTAAATGTTAAGCTACATAAAAATTAGTAATACATCAAAATTGTTGTCGACCATTTTCAATGTTTGATTGTCATACATAATTCATTGTTTACAGCTTCACAGCCTCAGAAAAACAACTTCTCGTCTCAATCAAAGTAAATGTGTTAGGTTGGATAGGTTCAAAGAAAAGAAAACATGTTTCCTTTGGTACTTGTAAAATTGCACATTAATGTGGTACTTACCACACTTACTCATCTTCATTATAGAAATAATAATTAATATTAGCACAAAACTTTCTTTTACACACTTTACTTTAAATGGCTAACATTAATAAAAAACTAAATTAAATATTTTAAACTCAAATGCGAGTTGCAAATCGGCCTTAAACAGTTACTACCAATGTTAAAATAAATGTTATATCAAGTTATACATTTTAATATTTATATATTTATTAACTATGTTTTGTATTTTCCCTTTTTTATCCCTTTAGTCGGACTGACCTAAAGCTTAACCCTATTTCTTGGTAAACATAAAAAGTTCCATACAAAGGATTTATGGTCTGCCATGAAAATGCCTCTAAAGATTTATTTGCACATAACACCTCGATATCTGGGATAAACTGCGGGCACTCAACATGTCTTAGCTAAGTACATTTTCTTTATAAAATGCCTTCGGGAATGATTTCGCTATTGACTCAATTTCTGCTAATCTAATTAATAGAATTCTCAAACTTTTCAATCGATACTGTAGCTAGTATTAGACATTTCAAATTGTCTTTTATCATCCTGCCGTTGAAAACTGTATTAACAATATATTAGTTTATTAAATCCTGATTTGATTTTACATATTCAAGTTCTCTAAGATCAGTACTTAAAGGTAAATTATTTTACATTATGACATAAGGTTGCACCAAATCAAAAATCGATATTTGTATGTGAACAAAAACTACTTTTGTAACCTTGCCTCTAAAAAATAATAAAATAAACATTGCCGTAAAACATTTTTATCAGTGTTTTAGTACTATCCATTCATTCTATATGCATTATATAATGATTAAATGTCAAAAGTAGTGAATAAAAATGCACTCAATTGTGAAGTTTGAAATACAATCGGTTAATTTTTTTATTCTTAAATAGTACTCTGATGCACACATTCCTAAACGCATTACAATTAATACTAAAGTGATGAGAATAATAATTTAAGGATAACATAAAAAATTTATATGTATTAGTTGTATATCTAAAGTATGTAATGTCAAAAAAAAATACAATCTGAAAAGTTAAAATATGTAGTAAGGCTAAAAAAGTGAAATTCCAACCCCTCTCGTCTATGTAAAGCAATGTATTGGAAGCGAATTCCTGCTAATCCAAGTAACAAAAGTGGAAACTCTTTAACAAGTTTCACCTAACTTTGTACGTGGCTGTTCATAGAGGTTAGGGATACTCTTCCTAACCGCTGTATACTACTTGAATCCTAATATTATACCACGACTTTGTAACAGTTTATTGTCCTTTGGTTCCTATAACTCATCAATTTAATTGTATTTACTAAAGCACTCTCTCTGCTCCCAGCGTTAACATTAATATCATATCCAAGAATTAGTCAAATTTATGATATCTGATTGAGTAATTCAGTATCTTATGATCTTAATTGAATCGATGATCAATAGCTTAAACTGAAGCCTATAGTTTAAATTAAAATCCTTCTTGAGGTGAACTTAGGACCACATAGCCCTTACAGTTAACCTCTAATAATTTACAGGTTATTTTGAGTCTAAATCATATAAAAAACATAAACAATACTGGAGCTATTGATTGTTTATCATAGAAAACCATTATCAAAAATAACCATTATGTTGGTTGTTCATCTTACGTTTGCATGTAACTCGTCTGATTTGAGTATCTAAAATTCTTGAATAAAAGTCGGTATTTTACTGAAAGTTCTTACACCAAAATATATAGGATTATTCAATTATATCTGGTAAAATACATCTTAAATTAAAGTAAAAATTAAAAAAAAAATATATATCGAATTTATGTTTTTGGTAGAGTAATAAAGTGGATAGGGCCTAAATGCAACAACCTAATGTTGTGCCATATGTTGTGTCAGACAAGCTAATACTTGATATAAAATCTAAGCGTGCAAACCTTTAATTTGAAAGCTCAATCATGAAAATTGGTCGAGTAGAAGAGCCCAACAAAATCGGAAAAGGAAAACCTGTTTATAAATATATAAGATTAAATTAATCATTTAGAGCTATATTGAATTGTTTATTTTATTTCACAACAACTAGAGTCAATATAATGTTTTTAATCGAACATAACACAACTGAAGAGAATTAGGAAAATAAAATCTTTGAAGAAATGTTATAAAACTTTAAGCTCTTAAAGTGAACTACTAAAAAAAAATACATTTACAAGTTAATTACACTCCAACTTTCACTCGTGTTTTATTTAAAATGGAAACAAATCTTGGTTTGATTTAACGAGGTAAAATATGTGAGAACTTTGAAATGAATACAACTCTTGACTTTATGTTTTCTCTAGAGAAATACTTTCAAAAGCCAGATAAACAAAGAACAAGGATGCTTCAAACTGTGTCTTTGTGTTACACACAGTTTTTGAGTTTTCTTATTAATACGTTCTTGTGATTTAATTAAAAATTAATTCTGTAAACTAAAAACTACCGTGTGATACAATTGATAAAAATTAAGAAATCAGGAACAGTATTCTATCTAATAATTTAACAACTCATCTAAAAATCAAAAGGTAATAATTCATAAACATCTGATCTTTTACACATTAAACATTTGGTCACACATCTTCTTTTAATCATATCGTTTTGGCCTTCTTAGGAGTCTCCGACTTCTTCGATAAGAGTCGTGGTTTAGTTGATCGGGTACACGAGGGATTTTATTAGGGTGTTCAATATTTACTCTTTCTTCTAATGGAAATTGTGTTATAAGCCATCGATTTCTTCTAAGATGCCTTCCATCTATCGTATTACCCAATATGATTGGGGACAAGTGTGTGATTTTGATGAAATTTCCTTCGTTACATTTCAGGTCTCTAATCTAGAACGTATCCCCTTCTTCCAGAGGTTTTAGTCCATATATATATACTCAGTGTCATTTCAACTATGTATTTAATGATTTTGTTTAACAGTTTCGCTACAACAGTACATAAACATTTATATTTAAGTCTTTTTATTAACATGCATTTAAGCTGTAGTAAAATAAACAAAAACAAAATAACAAAAATAAATCATCAAACAAATTAATTTATCAGAAAATTTGTCCCACGTAGTTTTGCTTTCACATGACAAAGGTTCGTAAAGTTAGGAAAGACAAAAGAATGTACCTAGTTAATGTTAATGTTAATGTTATATTTTAATATCTACAGTTTAATGATCTTTCATTTCTTTGTTGAAAATATTAATTTTTAATTCTAATATATTTTTCTGATCAGGGAAGCTTTTAAACCTATGAAAGATCAAATTAAATGACTCCCACAATAGATAAGTTGCACGACAAGTTTTTGAATTATTATGAAAATCAAAAATCAGTGACAAAATATATTCTCATATATTAAATGCATCTATCGGACACCTTAAGTGTACAGAACAAATGACTGAGTTAAATTATAAATTTGACAATTGTATTCTTAAAAACAAACATAAATTAATTAAAACTATATACGTTTTCAATAGGATTTAATGTCAGAAACTTTTGTATATTTTTTGAAAAATTGTAAATTACTCAAATTGTAAAACGAACTACAGGAATCGGATTGGAAGTGACGTCCTGCCAATCTAGGAAAACAAACTTGCAGAGAACTTTTAACGAGTCTCCGTTTACGTTTGACTTGGCTTTTCACAGATCGATTTTCGCGCACGTTTTAAGCTTTTCATTCGAATTGTTAACAGCTATAAATATTATTTATTGATAATTGTTTTATCAATCATTTAGTTACCATTTAACAATTCCAATAACTTATTCACAGTTTTGTTCGGTTTTATATTAGTACTTCAATTCCATCCTTATATATTTGTTCTACTTATTCATGTGTATATTTTATTTAACTAATTATAAGTAATAGTAGAACTAGTGTCATAATGGTTGTGTAGGCCTAGTTTTTTAAATGTATTTAGGAAAAAGTTGTATATCCTTAACAAATGTCCATAGTAATTTTCTACAAATTAAAAAGTTAGTTGGTGCCTAAAACATAATTTGAAGTAATTTTAAAATTTACGAGTATACAAGTGTAAGAAAACCACTGAATTTATGTTTTTGATATTATTCAGTGTAATAAATCACTAAATGTATGTGATGAATACATGCATGCTGTTTATACAAATCGCATTCTGTAGGTAAAAGGAAAATAGAAGACAGTTGCATGGTAACCCAAAGAGACTTATAACTGTTGAATAATCAAACACTGGTGGGCAACGAATGGACTCATACAACATGCTTGATTCAAACAGCCAAGTTTCCCACTGTCAGAAATATCAATATCACGGTTAAGTTAAAAATTAAAATACTGCTCTAATATTTTATTTCAATAATCGTCGATTTTATGAATATTCAATAAAAAGTTTTAAATGTTAAGTTGAAAATATTTGCATATTGTAAGGTAAGTAACAAAATTGGAGGATAATGGTTTCAAACCTATAACACATTCCAATCATGGCTAACAATTTTAATTAGATATAAATTAGGAAACGTCAGAAAAGCTCATTTAATTGGTCAAATATAACATTACCTGTTGTAATGAATGAGTGTTATGCCAATTTAAATCGGATTCCGGGAATGGTTTTATTAAAATCGTTTAAGGTGCTTTATTTGATTTTACAGTAGAAATTAATTGAATGTTTATGCTTTTCCTGTCTATTTAATTTTTCCTTATTCGTTTTGGAACTTTGTAGCTTACTTTATTATGTTAATTATTATTATTATATTATATTAACAATTCTGATTGGGATGTCACCTAGATGTAAGTACTAGCTAAATGCCATATGCCCTACTAAATACTTGCTGTCACATTTTTGTTATTAATGCTAATGTTCGTTATTGTGTGCAGACAAGAATATACACTTCTACTTTCAGTGACAAGAATAAATTTTTTTCTTAAAATTCACTGTCAAAATATACCTAAAAGTTAAACTATACATAAATCTGTATAAAATCTTATTAATATGAACTTAAATGTGCTTATGAGTAAATAATAAACAAATGTGTACGTACAGATACAATTAAATTAAATATTTATTTGGCATGACCACTGATTTCCTGTTAGTATTATATTAAATCACAACTCTGACATAGTATGTTCTATGCATTTATAGGCTGATAAAATATTATTGACAAAAGATGATTTTTTAAACACTTTTACACGTATTAAAGTTAGTTATAGTTGGTTAATAGTACTTACTATTTGAGCCTTATACAGATGCAGTGCTAATATGTATGCTATATTTTATTAGAATAATCCTGACAACTAACAAATCAATTCTCATTTTTATGCTTCTGTCAATACAAATATCAAATGTATATTTTGGTTGTACAAAACATTATTTGATTTCCAAAATATAATATTTGATTACTTAAACAAACAAAAAATGATAGTGAAATATTTCCCCTTTTTATTTATTTTTTTCATCAAAATGCACATTTATAATAAATAAAACTTTTCTCCATGGTTAATACCTCATAGATTTAAGTCACAAATTATTATGAGAATTTAAATAATTAAATTCCAATGTTTTTAAAAATTATAATGTTTCGGTTTAAAAGAAAGGGTCTTTTAGCTTCTCTTAGTAGCTCTTAGTTAGCTTCTTACTGTATTAAAATAATAAATTGTATTGAAAAACTTTGAATTTTTTGCAAAGGAACCAACTGTGTTCATTGAACCGTTAAATAGTGCAAATGAAAAAAAAACCTGATAAATATCACATATTACTATATTTTGTATAATATTTTATAAATTATTAGGTTCAAGAAGCATATACACATTATCGTGCCTTGTATGATTTTTTAAAAGAGATTTGGTTTTGGAGTTGATGAAAGCCTTCTTCCCTAATATTAGACATTGGGAATACAAATGAAGCCCTAACTCACCTGTCGATATCAGGAACAGGGTGAGAGTAATTCGAAGCTGCAATCGATGCTGCCTGGAATTCTATGATGCAAATTGTCATCTGTTCTGAATAAGGTCAGTAAATGAGTTAGCTTCATGTTTTATAATTGCTTTAAAAATATAAATTTCAAATGAAAATAAACTGACCTTACATATGATTTTCTATTTCATAATTTAATATGTAGAATTATTTTGTTATTTTTGTAAGGGTTTATTGAGTTTTGAACTAAAACCATGTTATTCCAAATATCTACTTCAAATACTGTAATTAATTAAATTATCACAACTTATAATTGTTTTACTTTTTCAATATAACTTGAGAAATAAAAGTCACCATGCCTTATTAAGACAGCAAATAATCTTTGAAACAAATAAGGAATAGCACATATAAGCTTTAAAATAATATTCTACAGCTAAATAAGTCAAGAAGAACTATCCAAAGTTTTCCAATCCTAGTTTTCTAACTACTCCATTTTAAAAGTTTACAATAACAGTTTGGGATCTCTTAACAGGGCCCTTTTTAAAGTTTAGTGTTTGTAAATAGTTTCTGTTTCTTGCTATATTCTTGTTGTTATTATTATCAATTATACTAATTTTTTTATAGTAATTTTTATAAATACTAGGCTAAAAATGTTTAAACATTATATCGTTTTAAGATAAGTTTTGATTAAAAATGTAATTTCGTATTCAAGTTATTTTTATCAGAAAATGTGTGCCCATTAATCGTATATATGTTGTTTCTTTAGAAGAATTGGAGAGTTTTTGAAGAAACAAAATTGCAAGACACCGGTGTATATTTTAGTAAACAGCTACGTCCAAAGTTGGCTAGGACTTGTAAAGAGTTTTCTGCAGGTCTCTTTCCTTAGATTCGCAAGATATTACTTCAATTTTAAACTTATAACAAACTTTCTTTTTGGTTTTGTAAATACCACTCATGTTGAATTGTAATAATTCTTCAAAATGTGTGTATGATTTTTTACTTATAAAATTATTCCTTGGAGAACATTGTACTTTCTTCAAAGTTTTTCCAATTATTAGTTGGCTGTGATCATGGCCTTAGAGACAAAAATATTGTTTTATTGTTAGAAATTAAAGGATGCTAGATGTTTCGATATATGACTTTTGAATCAAACAATACTAGTAGTCCTCAGCAGTTGACAAGGTACAGACATCCTAACTTGTTAATATGGAAATTGTAATATTGTATCATGTTGCCTTTAACATTGTATTCAAACTACAGACTACAACCTGAGACTTATAACTTGTGGTTCTAATCCCTATATTGTTTTAAATTTTGAACTCTATCTCTTTTCCTCCTCAACCTCCAGTTCCTTCACTTGCATGCATTACTTTAACAAACATATGAACCACATTTTTTATAATAATATCTCATGATTTTCCTATTGAATAACTCGTGTAGATATTCCCATTACAGATAGTATTTTTTTAGGAAATTTACTGCTTTTAGTTGCTTACGGTCAATTTGCAGTAGGGTTAAAAACGTTAAACGCCTTTACACATTATTAAATCATAAGTGGGATACAAAGTATAAAATATTTGATATGATTTTATTCATATTTATTATAGTTTTAATGAACTTGGAAAAAAGGTTTAATAATTGTATGGTTTGATATTAATTCATGAGTATACTATTTAATTTCAAGTTAGAGGGCTATTATTACTTTGCACTACATTAATATGGATCCTTCATTAGTTAATACTTGTGATATCAATAATTGATGTATTATTGGGGAGCAATTAGTTGAATCACTGTAGCGACAATTGTTATTGGAATTAGTATAGCCGTTGTAGATGTATGTATACAGGGAACGAGGGGGGAGATGTACAAACTATTAAAAAACTGTTAAAATCTGTATCTGTATTAGGAAATGTATGATTGAATGTATCGTGGTATTTTAGGTAACTGCATTATATGAACGAGATACAACTAATTTAGTTGAGTGATGAAATAGCAGTTTAATAAATTAGAGGTCTCCTCTTGGTAGCTTGATAATTAATTGCGAAATTAGTAATATGGGAAATGAAATAGGAGTTTTAAGTGGATTGGAACGCCATTAACGATCCACTGTAATTTTTTTTAATATTTCGAAATAAAAATAAAAATATGTTTGATTCCTCTCCAGTATAACACAAACAGTGATAATGATATGACATTGAAATCCTTTGATATACTTAAATTGTTGTAAGTAACTTTCCTTTTAATCTGTTAAGTGAGATGTTTACAAACCGTTTGTAATTTTTTTTAAAGTTCAAATAACTATTAATCCCTTGTAATGTTTCTGCTCATAGAATGGAATACGCCATCACCACAACAAACATGTACAAACATTTTAAGGATTGAGATTATCAGGAAGGCACAGAAAGTGTACAAACTAGGGATGATGATGAAAACTTATGACGATTTAAATTGTCGATTAAAGATTTGATATCTTTTCTCGTAAGTTACAGAACGTAGTAAAATAATTTTGGGGAATATCCCGCAGAAGGACTGAGACTGAGTTACTACCCTAAGTATAATGGTAAGACCTAGAACCGGAACCACTTCACTTTTTCCATTTGACGTCCCTAGAGGCCAAAAAACACTATACGTTCAAATTCATGTTATATACATTTAAATATAGGTGAGTTTGTGTGTCTATATTGTAACTTAAGAAACAAATCATCCGATCTTGATGAAATCGGCTGCAAAAGTATAAACTTACATTTATTCAAACAAGTTCGCGAACCATCATAATTATGGTCACCAGTGACGGGTTTTATGGGAGTGGGAGTCATGGAGTTAAATTTGACATTTCCCATTTTCCCCCTCAAAACTTAAGATTTGCAAGTAACTTTTCAACTATTTCATAGACCCTAAAACAAATAATTCATAATATCGAAGCGTTGTTGTACCAATGATTATAGGACAGATTCCAAAAAATTGCCATTTTCAAATTCCCATGTTAAGCTTATGGAGAATAAGTAAACTATTAAAGTGTTCCAATGGATATATTTTTATTTAATAATTTATTACATTTACCTATTTTAAACCATGCAAAATGCAAAAATCACAATTTAAACATCCCTTGTAGCAGCAAATCTAAGTAGTAATTAGATCAAAAATTTGAATTACAAGTTACATAGGGAAATACTTTAGTGAAAACACGATGAGGCAAATGGAAATTCGCTTTCTCTGCAGGTTTGCTGCGGCATGGGTTTTTATTTTGGGTCAAAGACTAAGTAAACAAGTGAACCACTGTTTGACAAGAGGCGTAACTCTGGAGCAGATTAAACTATACATCAAGTGGAAGGGAAGGAACAATTAAACAAAGACCATTCATCACTACAGATGTTTAAAATAACTCTGTACACGAACTGTGCAGAAGCTTTCCACTAAATGAAATATAGCGTTTGCGGTATTGTTGTGTAGCGTTGTGTTTATTATTTCATTTTTAATTCATTCCTATTATTTCAATATTGCTTTCCAGTTAGGGTACATTCCTGTACACGGAAGGTTGTTTAGTCAAAAAAAGGTTACAACATAAAAAAGTTTACTTGTAATCAATTATTTAATTTTAATTCAACTTTATTAACATTAATGTATATCAGATTGATATAAAATTTACAGAAAAATATTTGTTGCCCATAAATATATATGTTCTTAGTTAAAATAAAGTTTATATACATTATCGATATTTAAATCTTATGTATATGTTTCAATAACTTTAAATTACCAATTTTGTACAGTTATTTTCCTTAAAATAAAGTATAACTGAAATTAATTTATTTCCATTTTAGTCTTCATAGCTTCTTTGATTGAATTGAGAAGTTTGACAGTAATAAACAATTGTAAATATTTAGAATGCTATTTAACGATTATCTGCTATTAACTTGATTGATATTTTAAATTTACTTTTAATAATTTTAACCAACCATAACACAATTAACAGAAATTATTTTTAAATAAATTTTTTTATGAACCCGTTGTATATTCCGTTAATCCTTTCAGGACAAAAACTTGAGGCATATCTTTGCCTGATTTTAGAGCTACATTTTGAAGGTAACCCATCTTGTAACATATCACTTGCTACGAATATTGTTATTTATAAAATCAGAACTCCTAGTCTCAACATTGTTATATGAATTAGCTAAAAACCATCTAAAGTTAAAACCTGATTACAGATTTTTTACTTGTATTTTATGGATTTAAATACAAAACTAAATTGAAAAAGAAACAATGGCTGAAAAAGCTCAAACATTTAACCTAAACAATGAAGACATTCTGCTGATGAAACGTGTTCAGATAAACATTAATTAGTCCAGGTCTAAACAATGAAGCAGAGCCACACAAATACTATGATTAATCAGCGAGACAGTGTTGCCAACTTTGTAAACGTACAAGGCTCGTCATTTACAGTTCTGCCAACACACTTGCTTGCTTGTTAGTTTGTTGTCTCATTATTAATGTGATTGTTTTGAAATAGAATATGTTCATTACTATTTGTTACTATGTTCATATAAAAACAATAATAATTTCCTAGTTACTATTAGAAAATTTATAAAATTATTGACTGCATTTTAAACCATGTTTTCCCTGAGCTTTGGCAATCGGAATGTATATAAAATAATTGTAGACATCCCAATAAAACCACTACTATGCCAATAAAATAACATAAATGACCATGTAGTTCAAGTAATCAATTTTGGTACAAATAAATATTAGATTGATTTATTTAATGAATACTTTACTGAGTTTAAGCTACAGTGAAGCGATGAATGTTAGGTAAAATATATTTTTTTAGTAATATAAATGGTTAGCAATACATATATGGATATTTAAAGCGCATCACCACACAAAGAAATAAAAATAAACTTCACAGAATATAATGAATACAAATATTATGTACATTAGACCTCTATAATCAAATATTTAACTCGAATATTGCAGTTACCAAGTAAGCTACCTATATATTTAAAGGAAAGTAATAAAATGAATATCTATAATATAAAAACATAAATTTAAAAATAAACCATTATTCAAAATCGTAATTACGTTAAATGAATTTAATTTTACTATATAATTTGGTTCAACACATAAAATAAAAAAATAACAAACTATTATCAAATTTAATGTCCCTTATTTTTGGATATAGGTTTTAAAAGTAACATTTTCGTTTTACTAAATTGGTTAACTGTTAAAAATAATAACATAAAATAACGATAATGCATTGCAAGAGAAATGTCAAAAAAACTTTTCGCAAATGAACAAAAAGTGACCGCACAATAGCCAGAATATCAAACGTCAGCAGAAACAATAAAATAATGAGGCAGAAATCGCTGATGTTAAGTTTCAATACCAGACATTCAAACCCTTAAAATGATGACATTCAAAATACAACTTTGCAGCTTATTGATCCTTATTAATTAAATGTATAAGTCTAGTTTTACCGATAGTGACAAATTATACATTTGACATTGCCTGACAGTTTTTGTCTTTAACTACTAAATAAAACTTTATATAATCGTTAAGTAGTCTAATAGAAAATTAACAAGAACACATCTTAAAGTAATTACATATATAATTTGTTTATACGTGTAAACCATGGTCAATTTGTTAATAGTTCTGTTTTGTATATACATTAAAATTTATCTACGCTTTTTAGTTTGTGATGTCAAATTGAAACCGCTACATTTATTCCCTATGCTAATAGCATATGGTCGCTCATCACAAAATTTCATAAAACAATAAACCTATTACATTAATTTGTCTCAAAAATTGTATTTAACAATTTATTCCAAATCCATATCAGATGAGTATTTTTTACTCCATAATTTGTCATTAAAATACTACACCAACTAGGACAGGAAACATATGACTAACTGCAGTTTAAATCTAGTAAATATCCTTAATATATTTAGTTGTATTCGTATTTTTTTAAGTCGGCTTTCACTTGGAATTGCTTTTCACATTAATTCAGGCCAGGCTTATCATGCTATGTTGGGGTATTCTCACTTTGAAAATCCATTGGTTATTGGCGGGGTTTAAACCCTGTACCTTGGGGACCAAAGTCCCACGCTCTAACACGAGATCAGCTCGGTTTTTTAATGTTTCACATAACTGTTGAAGCAATGATTTAGCTTAAGTTAGTTATCCTATTTAGACAAAGAATTTCATTTAAGACGGCCTCAGTTTGAAAATGTTCTTCTTTACCTTATGTTAATTATTGTTTTACATTAGTTTGGAATAAGTATATAAATAATTTATTAAGGGTGGATTAACGTCCACACAAGTGAGTACTACGACTATCCGCAGTACAATCCTGATAATTAGACCAATTCGTTAGTTAAAAGGAAAACATGTGGCTCAGATTCCACTATAAACTGCAGGTCTCTTAGATCCATTGGCTGAATGGATTATTAATTAACAGCTGTGTCTAAGGAATATTTCGGCCTTAGTCACTAACAAGACTACAAGATCGCGCCACTCATCCTACACTCATTCTTCACTCATATTTGAGTTAAAATACGCACATAGTGGCGTCCCTATCTTAAATAATTGATAAAATTGATGGTTGATTAATATAGCACTTTCCCTATGATATTATGAGGAAATATGTAGTGTACCAGTCAGTAATAACGACAAATTACAATATGAACCTAATTGCCGGTAATGGTTTTGGAGAATGCAATTATATAACATTAGAGCTTAATTGAAGAAAATTATGTCAAAGGAGCGATATATCTATCTCCAGTTAAGTGTAGATAAATTAACACAATCATATGTCCGTGATAACATATTTTAAACGTAGCATATGGCGTAAGCATTTGAATTTTAGTTCCAAAACAAGCATTTATCAAAATTTAAAAGAATATTGATTTTTTTCAACTTAGAAAATTATCTAACAATTTACCAACAATTTTGTTTACTTTAAATTCGCTAGTCCAATACCTGACTTAGAAGTTGGAATCAATAAAACTATTACAGAAACGGTATCAGCAATCTACACATACTTTCTCTCATCATCTTGTCAAGAACTCATATATTGGAAAGACGGGAGTAACTATAGAGTTTTGAGGTTAAATCAAGAAAGCTGGCAACACTTTTGAACTGTAATTATTTTAATAAGAAGAAATATATAGTCACTTCATGCCATAGCGATGATTTTTATGTAATAAATGAACAGTATTTATTATCAATCAGGAATCCTACCTTTATTCTGCTAAAGTATGGCGATATGTTAACGTGTACTGCTATAATAATGCCTATACTGTTTTAATTCATGATAATTGTGTAGGGAAATCACAGTATTGTAAATTTATTTATAGCCGTATTATCTTAATAAAAACTGTTTATTTAGCAATTAAATGTTTAATATTATTATCATGACAACTTTTACACTACATATAACATATTTTGCACAACCATATTTTTATAAAAATCCTATCCGGTGATTAAATCTGTTTCTTCATTCGGAAATTTATGTTGTGAAATAATATTTGTGGTACTTTAAACTGATATTGAAATCAATACATATCTTTTCCCAACGTAATGCTTTTCATTCAGATAGAATTTTATTTGATTTATTATGAGACTATAAAACACCTTATCTTCGTAAACTAGTTTTAAAGCCACACAAATCCTATTTTATATAGCAAGTGATTTGGCTTTAAAATACCCTTTCAGAGCATTTTATACTGAGTTGTTAAAGGGTTGTATATTTATATAAGGACATTCCAGTTGTTTATCAATTAGTTTTTAATTTTTAAATATAGTAAGGTGTAAATAATCCAATGACATATTGTTGGTTATATGTAAAGGGTGTCCCAGTAAGAACGCCGGATGTTAGGAGCGTCTTATTCTTATCTGTATTTCAATAGTAATTCCCAAATTATCAGCGATGAAATCAGTATTAGGTCCCATTTGTAGTCATGAATCTCTATACGACGGATCATCGCTTGGTCATAGTTAAAAACCACTACAGCAGAAGTGATTACGTCAGGTAAGGGGGACGTTTCGCTGAAGTGGTGGGGAAGCTGCGTGCTTTTTACGGCAGGGACAATGAACAAAATGAGTCATCTGTCCGAATATTGGTTTCTAAGTTCAAAGAAATTGGCTCAGTTTTGGAAATTAAAAGACCAGTGCGCAGTCTGGCAGGCCACTCCCTTGAAAATATTGAGGCTGTACATGATAGTGTAGAGGACAACGCAAGAACATAGATTCGTCGGCGTAGTCAGCAGTTAGGCAAAGCTCGGAGCACAGTACGAAGAATTTTGGTAAAATACATTCACTTGCTCCCTTACAAAATTTAACTCACACAAAAAATAAAGCCAATAGATCCCGTAAACCGGCTTGAATTTGTAAGATGGGTGGTTGAAAATGAAGATAAAAATGACATGTTTTAAAAAACTTTGCCGATCAGCGAAAACACTTACTTGCTTACACCAATAATCCTCAAACAATCCAAGACCTGAAGGAGGAAATTATTCGTACCATTAATGGAATTCAACAGGAAGTTTGCGAAAAAAGTGATGGAAAACGTTGTCAAGAGATGTCGGGCTGGTCAGCAGGCAGCAGGTGGGAACTTACGACTTATAATATTACATTACTAATCGGAGGTACTATGCTTTGAGATTCCTGTTTCATATTGTAATTTTAGCGTGAAAATATATAGTTTATTAACATTTTAAATCCGGCGTTCTTATTGGGACACCCTTTATATTACTCTTTTTTATGTGTCATTATTTGCACGATGAATTAGAGATTAAACCATACATTTATTATTTGAATACTAATGTATTACAATTAAAAATGTCGTACAATATATTTTACAGACTAAAGTTATGTATAAACATTTGTAAGGCCTATAGTAAAGTTAACTATGATGAAATGCTCAAGTCCCTAATTTTCAAAGATTAAAATAAATATTTACTTTTCATTTTGTAGTGATTATAACACCTTAACCTTGGAAAAATTAAAAGTGATTTTCATTAAAGAACCGAATTGTTTTTAAGGCTATTCAAAATTTCCAGTGTATTATATTGTTGACTTTTCCTTTTAAAGGTTTTACCTCGTTTATCACTTATTATGAGTTTGAAAGGAAACTAATGGCTCTGTACAAAGCAATAATACCTACAGAAAATATTTTTTCGTTTAATGATTTCTACTAGTTGAAATATACAAACGTCAATTTCAATTTAATTGTATTCCCACAACCTAAAAATCTTTCAAGTAATACAGATTAATAATTTTGTAAATTATTTATAATTACGTTTTTTTAAACTAGATTTTAGTTGTAAGTAGATAAAAATATTAACAATTTGCAATATTTATTAGGGTGTAAACATAATTAATTAGGTAATAGAAAGTTAATAGATTATTTAAACAGAAAGATTTTAGTTTATCCGAGCTCGTCATGTCGTTGGTAAATGTCCTTATGGGAAGTCATGGGTGTTATAGGGAATACTACGTACACTCTTTCAAAATATAATTTACATATTTATAATGGAAATTTTGATTTTTTATGAAATGAGAATGAATAAAGGTTTGCAATATTTCGAGGAATAAAGAAAAATAATTGAATGCATTTGACAGAATTATCTTTTTTCTGCATTTGTGTTCTCTTATCTTGGAAATATGTAAACTAATGTTAAGAATATTAATAGCTACGACTAACTCTAATTAGTTATAGTAATTAAATATGATAATTAAATGGATAATTTATGCTTAAGTTAATTTCAAGATTAATAATAAATTAAATCAACTATGACTATTTAAATTCGAAATACAACTACATGATATATTAGACAATATAAATACTTATTATATTTGAAGTAAAAATGTTTCACTGTATTGGATTAATTCATTGAAGCTTTTTTGGATTAAAATTAAACTACGTAGTTCTTAAAACTTAATTTTAAAGGGAAACGTAATTAATTTTACTCTGATTAAGGACCATAAGCCTTATATTTTTAATAACGATTATGCTTCAAACAAATACGGTCTTTACAAATACCGATAACAATAAAATAAATTTGATATGTTTAGTAGATAGGGAAGTTGAATTAGCAAATATAGATTTACACAATTACCAGTGTTTCACCTGCTCTCTTTAAATATGTTGAAATACAAAAACCATCAGGTAAAAGCCATTTTCATATTCTATTCCAATGCTCTTTCTTCTCTCTGAAATGAATGACAAAGACAAAGAAACCAAGGAATATATTATTCAAAGGTTTTGTATGACAAAGGTAAAGCTGGATATTTTACATTCAAATGTGAAATGAGGAGGGCTTTTGTTACATTTCTGTTATTAAATGATAAGTCGATGGAATTGAAGTGTATTGCCATTTTATTCCTAAAGCCTACTTTCCTAAAATAATTCCACTTAACTATAAATTAAGTTTTTTTTTTTATTTTACTAAGTGCGTAAGTCAATTTTATTTTTGAAAGAATGTTCGTTTGGTACCTAAGCATTTGTACAGTCACATTGTACATCTATGTTTCATAAAAAAAAAAAAATTGTGTATGTGTAGCTATGATACCTGTTATCATTAAGTGTTTGAAATACAATCTAATTAGTATTTATACGTATATTTTGGATCCCTAATGAAATTACCCTATACACTTACTTGATTTACCATATTTAATTACAAAGATTGCTTTTTATATGT
Source organism: Macrosteles quadrilineatus (assembly GCF_028750875.1). Taxonomy (NCBI): domain Eukaryota; kingdom Metazoa; phylum Arthropoda; class Insecta; order Hemiptera; family Cicadellidae; genus Macrosteles; species Macrosteles quadrilineatus. Next base: position 8,340,879 of record NW_026542601.1, on the reverse strand, counting down.
ATAACGTATATGTGGTTCTTTTGAAAATCAAGTTAGCTTGAAGTCTTCTGATTTCAAGAAAATAATACATGTTATAGAAATTTAATCATTTAGATTGTACCCTTTAATTTATCAATCCATAAAACCGTGTAAAATTTATAGTTTTTAAATAGTAACGTCATGATTTTATCCCAACGAATAAAAATAACTATTCCTAATAGTTGTCATTTACACTTAATTAAATATCCATAATAATTACAAACAACAACAAGTATTGGTCAACCTGAAAAGTTTTAATTTCATACTTATTATACTTTTGAAACTTACTCTAAAGAAGCAAATATGTCTCAACAGTGTTTTTCTGTAGTTACAAAGTCATCTTAAAGTCAAAAGAGAGCTGTTATATTATAGTGACGTTAACATGGCAATCTTAAAGTCACGCGTCGAATACAACAAGATGAGTTTTGCTGTCAAAACATTTCAAGCGAACGTGTATTCAGCCCAGACTTATTTTTACTTCTTTAACTCTGTTCTTTGAAGATAGAATATTTAAGTGTCAGATCCATGTAGCATTTATATCCGTCATCATTTATTTATTTGGTAAGAAAATGTATTAATATTATGGTGTTATGCGATCGTGTATGGCTTTGTTACCTTATTTTCTTTTAAACGTCACTATATGAACTGCTGTTCACCCCTTTAGGTAACTCTTCGGTCTATTTTTGGTGATTGTTTATTTTAAACCATGTTTTCAATATGTCCAAAATTACTAAAGTGTAGTAACACGTTACATAATTAAAATACGCTAGAAGCATGAAAGAAGCTCAACACTTGTATTAGCCTAGTAAAAACTCATTGTGCTTTAATAAAAAATATAGAATTGTTTATAAAAAATATATTTAAAGCGTTTGTACATAAAATGATACGTTAATGGTTTATCAGGACACACATCAAACCATTCGTTTTGCAACAGGTTTCACTAAAATTAAAATACAAAGACGATAAAAATTCCTTCCGGCTGAATTTTAAAGGTTGTGTTTTCCAATTTCGCAATCTTTATAAAATATTATCCACTTAAGAATGAAAATATCTTACGATTTTTCCATGTTTTACGAGTATTTCATGAATATATACTATATACTGTCAATATTTTAAATTTGAAAAAATCTAAACTATGCACTATATAAATTTTTGTAAAGTTTTTTTAACCAATGTAGCAGCTATCATAGTTTGGCTATCAAGGAACCAACCGGAATCTTGACAATGATATTTACTAGGTTATCGAATTTTCACACTGTATATGTTTAGGCAAATAAGTAACAAAAGCACATATATAAATATTTATAAATACGTAGATGATTAGTGTTTACTTTAAGTAAATTAAATATTCAAACCAGGACAAATTGTCTTTATTCAAGTTACCTATTGAGTCATAGGTTTAGTCAAAAGTAAATATTTTAGTATTAGAACAGACTTGGCAAAAAGTGTCAAACAAACAACCTTTACCTTTATTTTGTTATTTTTTACGAAAATGTGATGCAATCGTTTTACATTTCATTTAATGTAAAAGAGTTGGGAAGGACTGTGCTTGCATTGTCTAGTCCATGCATTTTCTAGAGATTCACGAGCCTTTATTTACTCAAGGGAAATTCAAACACAGTGGACGCACTCAAATAAGTGACTTTTGGTTGGTCAACCACAAATGAATTTTAGCCTTTTTTTAGTTAATAAATATTTTTGTACAACCAATTTATTCTAAATAACTTTTTGAAACGCATATTCTTACGTATTGGCACTATGTTGGAAATATAGTACAAAATAAGTCTTTCAACACTACTTCATAATATACACAAGCTTTTTACATTGTAATTAACATTTTATGGAACTGAAACACATACTTTTACTAAAAGCGTAAATTTTGTTTCTTTTCCCTTTTTTGTATAAAAATCTCCCTTCATATTTGCTACTGACAGCTTTTCTCAGAAAATTATTTTCTCATTTCTAAAGCTGTGAAAGGTTCCAGGATTAAAAGAGTAATTCTATAAACCTACCTTGATTTACTCGATAATAATAAATAAAGTTTCTCATTAAATAAATTAATCTAATATAAGGTACTACACATATACATGTATGTATTGTATATGGATATATTATTGTAGATAATTTAAATATATACAAACATTCTTCATATAATTATCAAGGATGTTTTGTTGCCCATTAAAATTCTGGATGTATTTTTTATATGAAATTTATTTTTTACATATGTTATTAGGTATGCAAAAAGGGCCATACCAAATATTTACACGTACACTTTCTTAAACAGATCAATTAATGTTTTACAGAAATCGTAATTTATTTCAAAGCTACAAATAAATATTTATAAAAAATATATAACAAAAAGTATACATACAAATATATAACAAAAGAATCTGGTGTCACTGTAGAATAAATATAAAAAAAAACTTGTACAATTATGCATTTGAAGTATTAATTTGGAATCGTAAATTCCATTGTAGGTTTTTTAGAGAAGAATTATATTGTTTTATCATATTTAATCCTCACATGAAGATTGTTCTCCACAGCAAAAGTTCATTTAAGTTGGTTAATCCCGAAATGTACTTCTAACGCAACATGTCAGTTGTGTAACAGGCTGGCCTAAGTTGTTTTGCCACATGTTCAAGGAAAGCTTGCAAGTTCTGGCACCAAATTACAGCTTTCTCTAACTACTTATTTTTAACTACTGATAAGCTTAAGCTAACCTTGCTGTGACCTATAACTAAAATGTTATTTAGTGTTCAATCCACACAATCTCAAATCATGTAAATAAACTTAATTCAACTATTCAATCGCAGTAGAAATAATTTTTTAAGTTAAAATATAAACCTTTTCCTACAGTTACCTAACAATGTACATGTTCTCTCACTGATTTGAGAAAGCAAAGTGGCCAATTTGCTCATCAGTGAGACAATGTTAACATTCTCTCACTCTAACTACTTTGTCTCACTCCAGATTTTCAACGTGAAGGCACGAAATAGTGAGCGCGTAACATGCAGGCAACGTCGTATGCGCGCGAAATACGTTGGCAGCACTGGCTGTAAATCAGCTGGTCAGCTGTTGTACTGTTGTATTTGTCACTTTACATTGAATGTTATTTTTAAAGTTCCCTTCTGTGTAAAAATAGGTTATGTTTCTTCACCAATTTATTCGTTTTATGGTAACTGTAGGAAAAGTATAATGTGCAACTCGAGTTCAAAGTACAATTGCCTCACTCGAGAAACTATTCCTCACTCGCCTACGGCTCGTGAGTATGGATTTCTCTCGAGTGAGTCAATTGCTCACTTTTCTCACTAGTTGCACAAATAACTATTAACTGGCGTACTATTTCCGAAAAAGGGTTTATTTTCTAATTGTTTTAATGAAAAAAAATCTTGTTCAATATCTTGTTTTTCGCATTTTCTGATTGCTATTCAGTATTGAAAGGAAGTTGTATGTCTATCATTGAAACTAATATATTATCCAAAATTCACGATGTCAATGTACAAGATTAAAATAATATTATAATTATCGTTTGGGTACAGAAAAGATATAAAATGTAATAATTCAAAACACATCAGACCAGCATAAACTGTATAACTGTCTGAAGAAATTAAATAATAGATTCAGATAAGTTAGGGTGCACTTCTTACAACGTATTTTTACAATTTAAAGAATGCTCAGCATGCAGGATGATGCAAAACAAGAAGCAGAAATATCAGAATCCTGAGGCAAAGAAATCTTCAAAGTACAGACTTTATCTTGAGGTCAGCCCGCAGCGTAAAAACAGTAAGGTCAAACTTGGTCCTGAGTGACATTCTTTGTTTCTGTTTTGTCTTCAATGGCTTACAACAAATAATGCAGGATATCCATAACACCCCCACCACAGCAAACCTACAGACCAAGCGAATTTTCATTTGCCTCGTTTGGATTTACACTAAAATTTCTCCTTAAAATATCACATTCATTCCTTATTTAATTAGAATTAGTTTAACAAGTACTTAGGCTTTCTACGAAATAGAGGGTAAAAAATTGCTTTTTTTGTAAAATGTTAATAGTTTAATACGAAATAAATGAAATTTCCAAATTTGATCAAAATAATTTCATAAACAAGTAAACTACAACAGTTTATTTATTCTCCATATGAACAACATGGGAGTTTTAAATTTAATTTTTTTTTTTATTTTCTCCGTTAGCATTAGGCGAATAATAAGGCTTCAATAGACTAAAATATTTGTTTTGCTCTAAAAATGTTCTTGAAAGAAATTCAAAAAATTTATATTTTTGGTAAACACTTTTTACCCCATAAAACCCCCATGAACACCCAACCCCACAGTCAGATCATGCTGGTTCGCGAACTTGTTCGAAAAAAGTAAGGTTTACACGTGGAGTGGACATAGTTCGCTAAAACACACAGATAGCAGCACTGCTTGTAACGTAGCCGGTCCCATTGTATTGGCCATTGGAGGGAGAAAGACTAGACGACAAGTTGATTTCTAAGCTTGCAAGACGGGGATTTCACGGGAAAATTTACTACCAACCTACACCACATCAAAAAGCATGTCACTCACTACACGCTACGTGGTATAGATCCGCACCACGTTCGACCGACGTTAGGCTCGGGTTTTGGAACAGTACTGAATCCCTATGTATGGCTACGTAAGTATGGGCTCTCAATGTATGGCTATGTATGGCTCTACGTAAGTAAATGTTAACAAATTATAATATTTTAAAACGGTGATAATTTTTTCACTTTAAAGGAACAAGTGGGATTAAAATGAGGTTGAAACTTGTTATACGATCAATAAGCGACTAAGGTACAAGGTAATCTAGTGCTTTCTAATCTAGTCACGTCATAAGCAATACGATTTCGAGATATCAGAGGTGATATAAAAACCCTACAATGCTATCGGGAATTGTTTGAAAGAATAAATGTGGCTGTAAATACTTAAACTTTTGTATTACTTATTGTTCTTTACAAAATCTAGTAGTAATATATTTTAGAATGTATATAAATACATTTAAATTAATTATCTGACGCGTACTTTTACTTCCTCTCCCCCCCCCCTCCACCCATACCAAATGGAGGAATTATTGTTTTCGTCAAAATGTAGGAGTTTGAGTTTTGAGTGGATATATCCGTTTTGGGTCCCCCAAAAGGTAGCTTTCGAAATTATTTATATCTGTATGTGTGGATGTGTGTAGAGCTACGGACCACACCTGTCGTCCAGTTTCGATTAAATTTGGTATATATGTAGTAATCTATAGTATATCCAGGAATGTTTTTAAAACTTTGATTTTTAAACGTGATTTTCCCATAAAAAGCCATAAAAACGGAAAAATCTAATTTTCTAAAAATAGATCGAACGATTTTGATACAAATTTAGTAAAGTTTTTAAATTCTGAACACAATGGTATAAAACTATCATAGCTACTCCCACCCCTTACCCCTTATTATAAAGGTTGTTGACAAGCCAATGGGAGAAAGTACGTGTTGCTGTCAAATTTCATAATTGTTGTACATCTTAAATATCTCATCACGCAAAAGAAGGGTTCCCATTTAGTTTGAGATTGAATCTTCCTTTATGATACATTACAAAAACCATGTTATGTTTATGAAGTACTAACCTGACTGTTTTGACAGTAGAGTAATTTTGTTTATCAATAAGAGTAAATCTCTTAAAAAAAATAAACAAAAAACACTCTCAACTCCACGGTCAATCCAGCACAACGTTGCTAGTTTGGGAATTATCAGCAAAATACAATTTCCTTGCTAACAGTGACAATAGTATATTGAAATTTGTCCTTTAACTTTCTTGTCATAACTCTCGAACCATCAGTTGTGGAATTTGAAGCTTCAAAACTTAACAACTGACTGTTTACCTCTTTGGATTCAGTGCAACAGTTATACTAACTAACGTCCAATTAAGCATTATTACCGAAGACCAGTCCAAACAGTCATTACGTCATTACCGAAAAGTCAGCTGTTTCCGGAAAGATTTGAGGTATTTTGTTATTTTCTGTTACCAAGTGCCTGCCATGATAAAAATATTTATATTTTGACAAAGTATTTGAATGAATTTACCCTTGACTGTATATATGTTTAATGTCTAGCAGTTGAAATTGTAAGTATAGTTCTAAGTAGTTATACGTTCAACGAAAATGTGCTTTATTATGTAATATAAAAAAACATAACTTATTGTTTGCTTGGAGTTATGTTAATGAAAATGTTTCATTGATTTTATTCAATAGTTTCTTATCTTGTGAATTATTCAACGTTGAATCTAAAACGTACATCTCTTCTATTACCAGCTAAACTAAATATTCAATTGGTCAGAAGTAGTTATTTGTGAATGTTAGAGTGAATAATAAAGAGTAAAAAACAAACAATAAATATCATAACTCAGAGTTTTAACGGTTCAACAAACATAATATTTAAGTGATTAAGGTCGATTTCCTTATGGTAAAATAAACAGGTACACCGTTGTCACAAATATACGGTGCTGTTGTCACAGTTTGTAACGTGTTCCTCTCACTCACTGTTCCAACATGTTTGGCAACTTTGTGTACAAAACAGGTACGCCGTTGTTACAGGTATACGGTGCTGTTGTCACAGTTTGTAACATGTTCCTCTCACTGTTCCAACATGTTTGACAACGTTGTATACAAAACAGGTACGCCGTTGTCACAGGTATACGGTGCTGTTGTCACAGTTTGTAACATGTTCCTCTACTCACTGTTCCAACATGTTTGACAACGTTGTGTACAAAACAGGTACGCCGTTGTCACAGGTATACCGTGCTGTTGTCACAGTTTGTAACATGTTCCTCTTACTGTTCCAACATGTTTTACAACGTTGTATACAAAACAGGTACGCCGTTGTCACAGGTATACGGTGCTGTTGTCACAGTTTGTAACGTGTTCCTCTCACTCACTGTTCCAACATGTTCGACAACGTTGTGTACAAAAGCCCTCCCTAATGAATACACCACTCTCCTGTAGTAACCATATACGGGATAAAAAATAACGTTTATGAGATGGTACAAAAAACTGTTATTTTATTCATCAAAGTTATTAATTTTTCACGTTTATACGATGTGGTTCATATAAGTAGGCAAACATCTTTGTTGTAAATAAAGATAATAATGCCATTTAAACTATACGAATTCTTCATAAATAGGTTTGTACAAATTACTAAATACCATAACGATGTAACAGTAGCGATTAGCATAATTTAAACAGTTGATTATAACCAAATAATGACAATATGTAAAAAAAATTCTTAAAAACGACTCATGGTGGTTGTTTAAGTATACATACCTCTCTGGTTCATTCACGAAAACATGTTATTAACTTGAGAAAGATGTTTTTCTCGTGTTCTCATCCCATTTGTCTCCGCAACGCTCCTTAGATAAAGAGACGAGAAAGAATCCTTGTTTTGACAAAATATATGTTTCGCAATATCATCTCTTTACAAAATCATTTACGTTCTAACATACAGTCAATGTATTTGGCGTTTGAATACTATGGTTATACCCAAATGAGCATATGTTCGAGTACCATGCTCATGCCCAAAGGAGCATACGTTTGAATATTATGCTTATTCCCAAATGAGCATATGTTCGAATAACATGCTAATACCCAAAGGAGCATACGTTTGAATATTATGCTTATTCCCAAATGAGCATACGTTTGAATATCATGCTTATGACAAAATGAGCACATGTTTGAATATCATGCTTGTGCCCAAATGAGCATACTTTTGATTATTTTGCTTATGCCCAAATGGCCACATGTTTGAATATCATGCTTGTGCCCAAATGAGCATACGTTTGAATATCATGCTTATGCCTAAATGAGCATACGTTTGATTATTATGGTTTTGTCCAAATGAGCATATGTTTGAACATTATTTGAGTCTTATGCCCATACGGTTATAAAGTATGGATTAGTTCATCAATCAGTGTTCATATCTCGAGTACAAGGTTAATATTTGAAAATGTTTGTTCTAAATTTAGTTAAATATATCCATTAGGAAATCTTAAATGCTTAACCTCAAACAAGACTATAATGATTTACTTATTAGTGTTGATAATATTCAGGATCAAAACCTCTTTATCGTCATTTTTAAACGTTCTCTAGGACTTAAATTAATTAATTACTATATTTTTAACACTAACTTTAGTATATAATTTATGAATAACAGCACACGTAGACGTAGTTTCACAAAAAAACCTTTACATTTTGATACAGTATGTTTTGTTTGAAAAATATAAACTTATTTAAATGTCAAATATAAGCTGCATACAATAAAATATCAAATATAAGCTGTGGTGTATACATCGACAAAGTTTCCAAACATCCTGATTACAGTCTAGCTTAACGTATAAACTATGATATAGACTATTTAGTAATTCATAAATGTAAGTGTTCCTTATCAAGTAATTTTAGTGTGGTGGCTGGTGCCAGAAGCCAATATGTCTTCGAGATAAATCGTCTGTAGATCTGCTGCCAAAGTGATATATAAAACTGACTCCTTTTCGGTCATCGTCTACAAATTAAATTACAAGTACAGTAATCATATTGGATTTAAAAATTAGATTTTCTGTACAACTGCATTTAAGATAATATTGTAGTTTAATATGGTTCAATAAACAACTCTGTGACGAATTATCTGGTTTTATAATGTCTATTTAGAAAGATAATGAGTTTTAAGACAATTATTTCAATCCTATTTATTTGCTCTAAATAATATTTGTGATGCTAATAACATTCACTGAAGATGGTTACAAATTTGAATTTATAATGAACATCTATGTTATTAGAACTTAAGTGATGAGCATTGAACATTTTCCAAGTTGATAACACTACCTCACTGCTGATTTACTATGGTGTTTATGTGGATATGTAAATACTAAACTAGGAACTTATGTAGGCCTTATTTATTTTACAATATGTATAAAAAACCCATGAATAAAATGAATCCCTTAAACCTGGACTAATTAATGTTTAAGAGCACACGTATGTTCAACAAAATCTTTTCCTTGTTTGGGTTGACATTGAGTGCAATTCTGTAGCAGTAATCATATTATTTATGAGTTTCTTGTTTAAAAAAAATATTAAGTCTTTCATTGTAATATAAATGGAATGACTGCTTATGACTGGTTGTATTTATGAATTTATAGATAATACATAAAATGAATAATAGATACAAGTATTACCCGACTGTTGAATGACTATTAAATTAAACAGTATTAACAATAAATACACCCACCTGTAAAAAATATTAGCAAAATTAAGTTGGTCTTCTCCATTCCACTTTAATGATCCACTTCTTGCAGCTATTGCGTTTTGAAGAAAGAATGTACGTATCAATAAAAACTTAGTATACGCACATAAGTATTATTATTATTTTCATATAATAGTATTTGTACTCATTTTAACCCTACCTTAGTCCTCCGAACGATGCTTAAAATGTTGAAAATGCATAAAACGAAGTGATTGTTTCTCATAAAGGTTTCACGGTTTAAATTATGTCACACACATGACCACATCTGACTTTCGGATGTCTGGAACTGATTTAGATAACAACTGTTATAACCAGAAGTTGTGTTTTGCTAATGCATTGGAAATGACGTGTTACATGTTAAATCAACTGTATAGCTATGCTGCTAACAGTAACATGAAGATTTTATCATAACTCAAACATAATAAATTCGTTATTTAGGTGTTAGATACAATTAAAAATATTTAATCAATGTTTAAAACTAATTTAAAACTGAAATGATTTCGTTGAAATCGGAATATAATATTAATTGGCATTCATCTTATTTTCTAAGACTGCTGATGATAGTGAAAACATTTTTAAAGGGTCAATTATTTTTTGTTATTATATTATTTAACATCAGTGACGAAATATTAAAAATCATATCTTAAGACATAATGATTTTTGTACTTCATAAATTGATTAATTTTATGTTCAACATGTTAAATTATGAACATTGTTTGAAACATGTTCCTTTTATCCATAAAAATTGCCAATACAAATCTTTAAAAGATGGTAATGGTTTAAATGCATCCAAATATCTTAATAGTGTATATTTAAAATAAGCGATCATTCAGCGTACAATAATAATGTTTGTAGTAAAATTAAAAAGTAGTTTTGGGGTATGTACAAAAATGTACAAAACTGTTTTAAATAGCCTTTCTACGTTTCAGTGATGAACGGTCTTTGTTTAATTGCTCATTTCTTTCCCTTGATGTATAGTTTAATCTGTTCCGTAGTTACAACTCTTGTCAAACAGATTATTTCGAGTTATCTTGGCTTTTCCCTAGGATGAGTAAATATTTCTCAAAACAAATTACAATCTTAATCCTTAGAAATTCCCAAGGGTGAAATTCGCCTTATCAACTTCTTGTAAGATACCAAGTTTCGTGGCAATCGATCCAACGGTGTCCGAACTCATAACGTTCAATTATTCAAACTTCCTCTTTTATGTTATAAATATAGAATATGCTACCGATGAAAATATGTTTATGAGCAAAACGCGTAAGTGTATGAGATAATGCGGTAAGTTTTAAGTTACAGATCTGTATATAAAATGACCCAAAAATGTACTTACAAACGAAAAATGTACTACAAAAATGTAAACGAAATTATTCCTCAATATTTAAAAATTCAAGTGTGATAATAAGATTTACTTCGAATTGTAGTTTTGCATGGAATGTAAAGAAAAAGAAGAAAAAGCAAATCTTCGTCGTAATGTCTTTGTGAAGATTTTCTATCGGCGAGAAAAATCTTTGCTTTACCAGCACTGAAACTATTACGAAGATTAATTACGATATACTTTGCTCTTTTGCGGAATATATCCCATCCAAATTATGAGTAACTTTTATTTTATCGTTAAATCATTTCCAGAATGTTTACAAGTAATTATACTTTTTGAACGGGTTAAACACAAATATTTTTAACAATAGTTGAGTTCCTTAAATCTTTCGCAAAAAATAAGTAACACAAAATAAAAAAATAACTTTTCCCTCGTTTTCAGTCTAAATGTTTATACTATCTACCTCCATTAGAAAAGAGTGTTTCTTATGGATCTGTCATGAGTATCGATGGATGTTTTGGGGTATAAACTTGAATAATAGTGGACCAAAGCTGCAATGTCCCTATTGTTCAAGATAATGCTCCACATTTAGCACATGTATTAGGAGACTATTGTACCATAATAGGATTAGATAAGATTAACCAGATGAGGCAAGAAGTAACCTACTCTTTTTGAGTGACAACTCAATTAAAATTGTGCGCTATGACTTAATTAGTTCTAAAACGACTTTAAATAATTATACGTAGTTATTTGGGTCAGATTTATTAATTATTTAAGGTAGTTGAGAATCAAAAGCAACAATTAACTCATACTGAACCTATGCAGCAGATTTTAAGTTGTGATTACATTACATGATTAATACAAAAATATATTTATACATTTGTATGTTTGCATATTTTCAGTAATAGAATAATTAATCTAATTTAAAGAATCTACAAAATTAAAGTCACCGTACGATTAATGATTGAAACAATCAATATCTGTTTCATATGTTTTGGAGACACCTTTGTGTACTAAAAAGAAAGTATTTGTTTCAAATAATGCGTTTAGTTTAAGATTGCTATTTATTTTTCATAGATACAAAATACTCTGATTATGGGAACTCAAATTCCCTTACAATAAAAGTTTTTTTTTATAATCCTGCAGTTAAACAAGACTGTTGTAACGGTATAAGGTCAAAAAACTTCTTTACAAATTTTGAATTTGCCATGATTATGGTGATGAATCACAAGATATTAAAATTAGCTGACAATAATTTATTTGTAAATATCTGTTATCAAATTACTCGAATTAACGAAATGAAAACGTGCTTTATTTAACAAAATAAAAGGTTTACAACCGTACAATAACAAATAAAGAGCCTAACAATACAATTTACAACATTTCAAGTTGGCCTAGCACTTGAAAACTACTACAAACAAGTATACGTAGCATTTGGGTCAGATTTAGTATTTATTAAGGGTATTTGGGAATCAAAAGCAATAATTAAATTGTACTAAAACTATACATCAGATTTTAACCTGATATATAAACTAAACATATTAAACCCGATTAATTACAAACATATATTTCTAAATTTGTATGTTTACGTGTTTTTTTTATGTAAGTGCTAGGCCAACAAATTTATATTTCTATTTAAGCAAAGCATAACGGTCTGTAAATTATGTAGCTCGTGAAATATAAGTTGAACTCTTGCCTGATAAACTTCAATCTAAATCAAAGAATCGAAGCATCTAGTACTGGAATCTCAAATTACTCTTGAACCCAAATCTGACATTGACAGGTGAGGGGGTCGTTATCGTTTGTTTTCGCAATCCCTAATATTATCGAATGGAAGCATGTAAAGAGTTAGAATACAGATGAAACACCCAACAATACAGTTGAACATGAAAACTATCTACCTACTTATATGGTTTACCGATAAGATAATAAAACCTCTGATAGTGCAAAATTTAAGTCAAATAACACTTAAATATATTTACGCTTATACTTTTTACACAAGACGGTAAATACAGGCATCTGATGATGATTAGAGGTTCCAATCGAAATCGATCATCACTCATCATCTTTCATATTTACCGTCTTTTGAGTTAACAGTATAAGTGTAAATATATTATTACAAGTGTTATTTTGTGTTTTCATTATATTATTGTAAATTTCAGTTTGTATTTGAAGCTTATTTGTTATTGCTCTGTTTTAAACAATCCAGGTATTTAAGCATGAATGTAAAATGTTTAAAATATTTATTGACCTACTTCAAATTGCTAAGAGAATGTTCACATGGCTACATTAGCTTCAAAAAGATGAACTTGAATATCGGTGATAAATTTTGATGAGCACATCATGAAGGATATTGCTTCTTGTAACTTTTATAAGACAACTAGCAGAGTAAGTGTTATTTGATGTATTTGTTGTGCTTTCATATAATTTAATAAGGCGTACAATGCTGATCAAGAAGTTAATAAAACCATCAGGTTTATCTTATCTTCATTATACTGAAACTAAGAGGAGACATAACCAATGTAAATTTAGATTAATTATAATTCTCAGTAAAGTATATATGTGATAACAGCTATAGATATTGGAATTATGTTTTTTTTTTCATAAATTATTTTGTTAAATATTATTGTGACTATATTTAGCCTTGTTTGAGTGTTACTGCTGCTCCCATATGAGTACAATAATGTATAAAAACCATTGTATATGTTGAAATCTGTTTTTCAAATTGTGGAAACGATTTGCTTGCCACATTACACTGTAAAGGGCTTTACACGAAAGTATTTAGTCTGGAAAACAGCTGTTTTCCGCCTGCATAATCTAACGGGATTTTCTTTTACCGGATACAAGCTGATTATTGTCGGCAATAAGTAGTTATATACAAAAACACAATCTCCTTCGGATATCATGAGTATTGGTAAGTCCTTTAGTCGGTGGGAATATGTGGCATATGTGTATGTTTTTTTATTGTTATGTTTGTTTAGTTTAGCATTACGAAAAATATCGTACGTCACTCGTCCAGACTGTGTTTACCGTACTCGTATGGTAATCCCGCATTCGACTTCGTCTCGCTCGGGAACAACGCTAATCATGTTTTTCCAAACTAGTAACTTAATATAATATTGTTAGTCAACGTAAATTGTATTATGAATTTTTATGCTATACACCAAAATATGCCACATATAAACACATTTCATTTTCAATAACTGGATTAATGTAAAATTTGTTTTCATTATTCAGCTTAGGTAAAGTGATAAGTTAAACTAGCAAATATCAAACAATTTTAAAATTGGTTTTGGCTGATATTGTTTTATCACTTCTCATTGCTACCGGTAATGACGTGTTTGTCTAATTGGATTCAGGTCTGACGATAAATCCATATGAATATTCAATTTGGATTTGATTGTTTTCCAAAAGTCCCAAATCATTTATTTCTGTTGACAGTAGTTAGTGATAATCGGAATTTGTGTTAGTTTTCCGATCTCAAATTTTTAAAGGGGAATAAACTTTGTTTACATACCGAGCTTAGGTTATGCAAATTATTAACAATATTTTCCCCAGACAGACACAAATCTAAATATGATTCAAGAATACAATTACCTAATTTCGTAATTATAAAACTAATAACAGATAACCATTAGTAAAATGAGCTTACATTATTACATAATATCAGTTGTAATATGTATCGATAATATTAAGTTGTAGTGATATACAACCTGTATGTTACCTTCAACATGGAGAAATTTTTTAAAAACAATAATGATGTGTTTATTTGTTTACTACAGTAGTATTTCTTTCCCACCACAATGATTGCGGTAAATTAATGATCTGTAGCTTGTTTTTTCATCTTAGATGTTATTTAAGCCGTTGCTGATACTTTAATCAGGTGGAGAAGTTGTTATCGTAAAGATGAAGCAGTAAACAATGAATTATGTATCACATCCAAACTTCGGAATTGTTAACCATAGCAACCCCTTACAGTTCTCCGAGTAAATAATTAAATTTAAATATAAACTTAATAACGATATAAAGTAGATTGCCATAGCATATGTTTGTAAAAATTAAAAATTTATTTTAATTAAAGGGTGGTTATTATTCATTCCACTAAAGATTGATTTAAACATCAAACTAAACTAGTATGCGACTATTATCCGCTCAATGATATTGTTCTTCTCTTTTGTCTTGTATTAACAAATGTTACAATTCTCTTGTTTATGTTCCTGCAAAACCGTCGAAGCCATGGCAACTCATAAGGCCCATGGTAAAAATTCGAACTTTTATATTCATATCATAGTGAAGATTTAAGTAACTAGACGTATACAAACTTTACTCCAAGTATATAGGGAAAATATTTTAGCATAGATAAATAGAGGAAAATATTACGAATATTGTTCAAATATTAAAGGTCTTAATACACACTGATAGGTAGATAGTTATACTACTTTTAATTACCTTTCAAGTTTAAAAAGATATTATAGTCAACCCAAGTTGAACCAGAATGTAGCGATTTCTCCGATTGGGAAAGGAACTTTCTAGAAAGTTGTGACTTATCAGTGTTTGGCCTAAAGCCAAATACTTAATCTACAAAGTTTTGTGTGTAAAAGTTTGTTATGTAGGGAGTGTCTACCAAGTTGGTTTTATTAAGGGGTTATGGTGCAGCAGTATGTTTTAACAGTATAAAGTAGGAGTGCAAGTTGTTTAAAGGATGAAAATTATTAAATTGTTTTATTTCTTACGATTTCTAATAATAGTTTATAATAACGAATCAAAATTTGACGCTACAGAACATTATCTCTACTCGTTAGGAGTATAATTGGATGTCTATAGTATAGGATCAAAGTAATAAATTTAATTTACACTTATTCATAAACAAGCAAAATACAACAGTTCTTTTTATCCATAAGAATGACATTGGAATTTTAAATTTACATTTTTTTAAACTTTTCTACGTTACCTTTACTTCTACAACATCGCATTAATTTAACAAACAAAATAATAAAACAAGTTTTATAGTTTTTTTAGTTATACACGATGGTGTTAGTAAAAGTCGGGGATTTTTAAGTTTTAATGTTGACAACTTGAAAGCCCCAATATAAAAAAGTCCCAGTGAAAATCCCATAATATATATGCAATTTTCATGAATGTTTTTTTTACTTCTGGGGATATCAAAATCAAAAAATAGATCACTTCCGGGCCTCGGTCCTGTTGTGCCACCTACGGTGTTTTTTTCCTACAGGGAAATTCACTGAAATAGCCACAAAGATCTAACAATATTTTTTTATTTTTCAGTTTAATGACGTTATACAAGATTCCGTATTATCATACGCAATCACGTAATAATTACATTATAATATGATAATCATAAATGAAAATTAATTTCGATCAGGAAAGTTAACAAAATCTAGATACCTACTATAGATTTATAAGTGTACCAAGCACACGAAGTGCCGTAAAACAATTGCATGTGGACATTCAATTAAATTTAGTTTATTCTAACAATAACAATTCACGTATAGCTTTAAAATATTAAATTACCCGATATTTTCAGATACGAGAATATGTTTTTAACATGAGATTATTTGGCAAAACTCCAAAACTTCGCAAGCCAAGTGCATTTGCCTGTAAATGATATCTTGTGAACATTAGCAAGGCCACTTTTCATGATAATGGTTTAAAAATTACATTTAGAACACAAATTTACTTTTTAAACATTTATATAATAAAAACAGATTAAATGCTACAGAATTATTGTTTAAATTGGGTTCTATAGGATCAGGGTAATAACAGTTTAAATTGTGACACATTACAGTTAAAATTGCACGCATGACTACCACAATTATAACATAACTTTATTCAGTACCATCTATTGTAAATCTAAAACATTAATTAGCGAGCAAAGGAAACTGCAGAGGGAGAAAACACTAAATAAAATAAATATAAAGTGTAAATAACAACTTAAAACAATAAATGTCTTCAAAATATTTTACCAACTGTTATGTTAGATTTATAACCGAATAGTTTTTTCTTGATTTGTTAAGACAATAATTCAGATATATAAACCTTTGCTACATATAAATACCTACTGTAAAAACAGTTGTATTTTTGACAAAACTAGTTAAAGTTTTTTTTTCGTTAATTAATAGTCATATATAACAGTAAACATCTATTTATGTTTTCGGAATTTTTAAGACCGAAAAAAATTCCTTTCGGTCTTTAAAAATTCCGAAACTAAAAAATTAATTAAAGCTTAAAAAATTCATAGGAATTAATTTTCATATGCTTAGTAAAATATTTTTATAGTTTACAACTATTATTTTACAGCTGTGTTATCTAAATATAATTTATAAGGATTACGAACTTTTGAGAACACCATAAACCTGACCCTTATCGACCGCATACTTCAGTTTAAGGCTTGTAGAGAAGTTCCTAGTAAAAATACAAGTTGTTTAATAAACCTTTTCCTACGGCCACAAACCTCAGTTATGGCATTTTTTCCATCACTCTTAAAATATTCGATTTGTTTCAGCTATTACATTTTCGATGATAATTGTTTACAATGACTTGCAACACAGCTGATTGAAACCAAAGTGTATTTCTGAACTCAAGCCGAGCTATTGTATGTTTCAATATAAATCTATGGTGAGTGAATATTATAATATACTACTGTTCCTGAAAATATAGGTGGACTAGTTGAGATCTACAAAAATATATTTATGACAAAATGTACCCAAAAAATAACTGTAACGTAGCTGAAGCTTCAAAGTATTGTTATTGATATTTTTATTTGTGCATATTATCATACAAACAAATTTGTATATCAATGTTTACGAAGAAAACTATACAGAACAGGCAAACAGTTACGTTAACGGTTTAAATTACTCGGTTTTAAATTTCAGATCAATAAAATCAACGACCTACAAAAAATCTACTTAACAGTGAAACGTGTTTAATATCCTCACCCATTTATAAGATGGTGTCTCTATTGCAAATTAAACTCAATATGTGTTTTCCAGATTTTAATGAGGAAAGAAAAAGTAAAAATAAATACAGACAATGTACGTGATGGTATTCAAAATATAAAATATTTCTCGAATTAGAAGTAAGCCCAAGGCAAATAATAGTTGGAACGTTTTGTAAAGTTATGTTGTAGCGTAGTGAGAGTATTTCACGATTTAAATTCTACCTTTTTCTTTCTTCCCTTAATTTATCAGTTTTTTGTGAATATTTTGGTCATTTTGATTCAAACAGACTATTAAAAATATTTCGTTAGGTACAAATATATCTTGTTAAGTGGATATCCCTATAGGTGTAAATATATTGTGTAGGTGGCACAGAATGACCTAGACCCACGACTGATTTATTTTTTTATTCCATTTTTGTAAATGTATTTGTGTGTGTGTCTTCTTGAACACGATAACTCAAGTAATTTTTTTCCAATATTGAAGAGATTTTGATTCAATGTGTAAGCTTAAATGAGCTCTGGAACCAACCAGATTGGACTATTAGGAATGTAATGGGGTACTGAAGTTTTTCAAAAAGTGATTTTTAAGTTGTTATACTTAAAGCTTGAAAACTCCTCATCTTAATTAAGACTGCCAGTAGAAGCATAAAATTCCAAACATTTGTACATTGGTGGAAGATTGAAAATTAAAAAAATAAAAAATATTATGTAAGCCTGTTTGAGTTTATAAGCAAAGTTTCTTTTATAATCTTACTTAATTGTACGTTTTCTTTAAAAACAAGCCAGCTTTTACAGCTTTTAAACCCCATTAATGACATTTTAACCTGTACAAAACCCTTACAAAAAGGCCTCAATTCAAACACACAATTAACACCGCCATTCAAATTCCCCTTTGTAAACTTTGTTCCCAAGAGTGTCCATTCATTGTGCGTTTAAACGACTTTTATTCCTCTTCCATGTAAAGTAAAAGTATTTTGATATGAAAAATAAATACACTTATTTTTTTAAATCTTCTGATTAACTACATAATTTCAGTCAACAAATGGTGTTTTACATTTTAGCTGAACCTTTTTAGGATTTTGTAGGAAATGTAAGATAATTTTGGATTATAGAAAAAGTAGTATGTTGTACTACTCGACCATTGCATCTTTATTTTTTGTTATTTTCCAGGAAGGGTTAACTAAATTTGTAAGATTATTGAAAAGTTTATTTCGGCCCTACATTATAAAAAATAAATTTATATATTAGCACTGGGTATGAATATAATAGAGTGTATAATAGTGTTTATACTATGGAATATAAAAGAAATAAAAAAAAACTTACGTCATAAAGAGTTTAGTGTTCTTTTATTGACATATTTAACAATTAGTTTTAGTGCATTTGTTTAGATAGGCTTGAAACGTGCCATTGTTTGATATGGAAAGAACCTTCTGATCACAAATCATTGTTGACAAAAGCTACTTTGGCAATATTGCTTGTACCAGCTGTTCTACAGTGTGCCAACCTCTTAGCGATGAAATATCACCACAGGATTGCCAACTGTGCACTTATGTGACAAATCTCGTTACTTGCACGTTTTGCTACTGTACAATAAATTATTTGAGTTTTATATCTCGCCGTTTTTTTTTTTTATTTTGCTATTTGAAATTTAATGCTTTAAATATTTGTGGTGCCATTGGGATTATGAAAAAAGTTTGATAAATTTAAATGATTTAGAACACTAAATTATTTTTAAACATGGTTATCGTTTTGGGATGGCATGGTAAACGTACCATATGGACTTTTATAATCGATTATGTCTCCTAATATTTCCACTGTTGTGATGTAAATCCAGGCATATCTTTTAACCATTTTGAAATTATTTCATTACATTTAACTATTTGATGTAGTACTTCACTGAAAGGAAAATACAGCCATATACTGTTTATCCACAGTGGCGCTGCAAATTGGTTGGCACGCCTGTTTCCTATTGCTTGCGTAATTTCCGTTGGCAATCCTGTTTATTCTGGCCACCGTAACACCAAAATGTCTGTTGACAAACATGGTACTATGTTATTGATGTTTTATTGCAAAATTTAGACATAATACAAGTTTTCATCTTAGAAATCGTATATTTAAAAAAGTATATATTCTTTACGAAACATAATTTGTATAGTTCTCCTACGGCATGACATGGTAGATTATTGGTGTAATAGGTATCCTTTGAAGTTTTGATATGAATTCCGGACTCATCTAAATCTGCAGGTATACGCCGTAGTAGAAAATATTGGAATTTCAGTTAAAAGCGACTGATTCTGTTTTAGAGTTTCCGTTATGATATTCCTTTCAATAGTTAACTTTTATCATAGACAAAAATAATTAAATATAGACCGTCAGCTGTGCTGCGGTTAACATAGGTTCTGGCGCACACCGCTTGGAGCGCCATGTAGTTACGGCCTATCGCGCTAAGTAACTACTCGGTGCTCCAAACGGTGTGTGCCAGAACCTATGGTAACCATAGTTACCCCAGCACTGCTGTCAGTCTATATTTAATTTTTTTCGATGCTTTTAGTTAACTAAAGTTAGTTAAACTAACATAATTATACCATTGAAACAAATTGTTGAACGACAACAAACAAAGTATTGTATTTAGATGCATAATTTAAGCAGAGTACTATTATAATAAAATCAACCTGAAAAATATCAGAATCAATTGGGTTTTGGAACCACGGTTGTTTAAAACACAATTTTCTTAGTTGGAACGTAGTAAGCCTATTTCCACTACATGCATTAACTGACATTGGCATTAACATACGCTAAGTGACAGTCTGATCTAATATGTCACACACCTCGTGTTAGTCGCCATATTGTAATGACGTCATGTCACGTGAAAATGTGATTTTGATCTCATATGAATAATGGACTAGAAGTGAGTGGTGGCAATATATAAAGCATGCAATGTAAATTAGTTTGTATTACTAGCTGGTAATAGTGGTGAGCGATTTTTAAATACATTATTGTTGCTTTGCATTTTAAGGTTTACATTCACGAAATCCGTAATTTCTTAATCCTTCATGTTGGATTTCTAGTTCTTAGTTTCATAATAGTTTTGCTAATTAATTCAAAACACAAAATACCTCTTTAGGAGCTCCAAGTTTAGTACAGAAGATTTAATTATTAGTTGTATTTTTTATTATTTTATGAATGTCATAAACATTTTGTTATAAAATTCGAAAGTTTGTTACCAGATCTCTAAAAGCATGCTGTTTTGTATGTGCTGCTTATACAGGTCATCATTATTTAAAGTATTGATGCAAAACCTTATATCCTAAAATTTCAGAGTCAAATGGAGCCAATTATGTTGTAAAACAAATTTGTGTTTGTAAAGAAAGGAAACCCCCAACTTTTAACCCCATAAACCCCTCATTTAACTGTTTTCATGGCTCAATCATGCTAGAATATTTTAAGGTAATTATTTTAAGGAATGTAGGTTTACAAGTTTGTACCAAATTTAATCAAAATTGGATTATTTTTACTCCGAGCTAATAAACAAACAAAGCTAACAGACAAACATACACACACACATACATAAGAAAAACTCGATGATGATAAGAAATTGTAAAATTTATTAAAGATAAATTATTTAGTAATTTTAGCAACTTGCCAAAACTTATTACAGTTTTATGATTTCATAAAGAATATGTATTGGTAATGGTGTATTGTATTGGTAGCCTTAAAACTTAACTCATATTTACAAAATAATAACACCGAACTCATCTATACAGCTTTTCCCAATGAGCAAAACTGCAAAACTTCTCTCCGTATTAAGATTGATCTGGCAGGGCTCACCCTCCATTAATATCCTCCCTTAGGAATAATAACTCATTTAAAAGTAGTGAAGCCGTTATTTATGGCATTAATCCTCAAATGTCCCTTTGCCTTCAAAAAATGTTTTTAACATTACGTTTTTTATAGTTTTTTTTCTTACGATTTTGGCCACAAATGTTACACGAAGTTTGTACTATTAATAAATATGTTTGACTGGGACGGGTGGCGTCGTCCTGTAATCCATCTACTGGAAGGTCACGGATCGTGGATATTTTTAGGGATGCACTGTGGATGTGATACTTCCTGGTGTGGATTAATACCCACACTGGTGAGTACTACGACTATCCACAGTACTATGCTGATAATTAGACCAATTCGTTGATTGCAAGGCAAAAATGTGGTTCGGATTCCACTATAAATTGTAGGTCCCTTAGTTGCCATTAGCTGTTTGGGCTATTAATAAACAGCTGTGTCTAAGGAACTTGTTGGCCTTAGTCACTAACAAGACTACAATATCGTGCCACTCATCCTACACTCATCTTCATTCATACTTGGCTTAAAATACCTACCTTGTGTGGTCGCAATTTCAAATTAAAGTATTAAAGTATACTATTTAGCACTAGATTTTAAAAACAATACACATTAGACTTATTTTACACCTCAAAGACATTTAATACGAAACATTGCTATCAAGTAAGAAATGAAGTGGAAGATCAATCTACTAGGGAGTGTTTATCTTTAGTCCAAATGGTGAGATAAATAGTTCTAGGTCTTGTAAGATGGAGAAAATATAAAATTGTGAAAATATATATTAGGAAATAGTCGCTTTTAACTACATAGAACACAACATACAAAAACATAGACATTTTACATAAACATAACTTTGTTACTTACACTAGCCTAGGACATAAACCACACGATCAACTACATAAAACTTTAGCGGGCACTATTACTACACTCTGAAACAAACGCCAATCCCACAAGATTAAGGCCACGATTCACAAAAAAGTAATAAATTTTTAGGGAAAAGAGAAAAGAAAGCTTTAATAAACATTTTATTTATTCTGCTTATGAAGAATGTGAATTTATAGTGCGAGGTTATGTTCAACCAACCAAAACTTGCGCATGCGCAGAAGGGCGGCATTTTCCTGTCATGAAAGGCTCGCACAAACACGACACGAGCAACTCTTTTTTCTATCAGGCTTAAAGAGAATGTCACTCACTACACTACCGCCACCACACGACATAAACTCATAAATCCAAAGACAACGAAAGATTGCAATCATCCATCTAGGTAGAATGCCGTTGGTTATAGCAGTTTCGTTCCTACTTATTTATATGTTTATTGTTTATTGTTACACTTCTCTTAATGCTTTTAGAATTAAGTTTGGCTGCCAAAATACTCTTGTTATAAATAAGTGCCTGCCCCAAACCACCTTAGTACTAGTTTCATAATTTGTTTTGTACTAAAGTAAAAAATAATAATATATAATAACTTTGTCATTTTTTGTTGGTCCTCGCCAACAAGTTTTGTAAACTTGGTGAGGCCATGCATGTAATATCTTGAACACCACTTTTAACTGTATTATGTACTAATATTGTATTATGTAATATCTCGAGTTAAGGTTTGTATATTTTAATTTTAATTTTGAAAGGAAGAGATAGTTACGGTGTATAAAAAAGAAGGTGTTTTTGAAATTATTTATTAATTTAATGGGTAGTTCTGTTTAAAATTTTGGAAACAAAACCAGGTATAGTTGAATTTTTAAATGGAGTTTTATGATTATATATTATAAATAATTGTATGTAAAAGGAAGAAAAAACTGAAACTGTGGTTAAAATTAAAATTCCTTGGTTATAAAATAAATACGGTAGCTAAAAATAACTGTTCTAAATTCCATTTGCAATGGAATAAGCGGGTTACCCCATGTTCGCCACTTACGTAAGTTTGAAACGCAAGTCAAAATCATTGTTAGTTTATTATTTTAACGCACCTAAGCTAATTTATAACAATTACTTTCCGCAACATTTTATTAGATTTCAAGTCATAAGGCTGAATGAAAGTCAAGATACTTTGAAGAAAATATTGCAATGTTTCCAACAAACTTAGCATCTATATCAAACTTTTATTAGTTTGAGGGAAAACACGTTTGCTGACTTAGAGATCCTTCCAAAAGTATTTTTCTCTAAGGTTTCCAATATTATACTGTATATTTCTCACTTCTGTTTTAAAATACTGATGATTTTAATAAAAAAATGTTAAAAATAAAAGATTTTCAATTTTTAATGGTACAAGAAAATTTTAAATGAAAAGAAAATAAAAATTTTAAAATTTAAAATTAAAATTAAATTAAATAAAATTAAAATTTTAAATAAAAATAAAGTTAAAATTTTAAAAATAAAAAATTTTACAATTTAAAATTAAAAGAAAATTAAAATTCTTAATTAAAAGAAAATTATGCTACATTCTCTGCATACATTAAATGTTATCCTTACCTGATTACTTACTTACCTTCCACGATGATATAGGCTATTATGAAAGATTAAATTTGTTATCTAATCCCCTCCACGCCATTATTAAAGTGAGTGACAATGTTAAAGCGAGTCTAAATATCTTTCTTAAATAATTCATCATTTATTGCTTTAAGATTTAATAAATGTACATTGCAGTTAGAATAATTAATAATTTGCAAAATAATATATGTATATAATTTAAATTCTACAAATTCTTCTAATATACCCAGCTAAAACATGTTAACACAAGAGAATGAACAGTTCTTTTACGTCGAAATTAGAACTTACTTCTGTTAAGGTTTGTAATGTTTCTAGTTTGTACTGGACGGTTAGATTAGAAAAAGTCTCACGTTCTGGGCTGGATTTCGTTAGGGAAATAATTCCAAATTCAACCTCATTTGCCTTCTGTTTAACCTTCCAATAAGAATGAATATATTTAATTCTGGAGGTTCCAATAAAGTTGACTATTTCTGTGTTTTTTCTTATAAGGTGTAGGATTTAAATATTGCATTTGTTTGTCAGACAATTTTTATTCTTTGTTTTCATGATAAATGAGAGAAATATTTTCCAAGATATGAACAAAAATGATCGATAATCATGATAGTTTATAATGTATGGCAAAACAGGGTTTTCATTAAATAATGGTTGGGTTATAATTGCCTGTAAAACTAGTATAAGACAAATTAAATATTTCATATTAATACCCCTAGATCCGGTACACAACTAAAAAAATTCCATGTTGCAGCGTACAAAATTTGATATTCCAAAAACACTACTTGAGCTACAGTTCTAAAATTTCGTACATGGCTTTTGAATATAAAAATCTAAAAAAAAACCCCTATTTTAAATCCGTTTGGTAAAAAAAGTTTTCATTTACAAATAAAAAAAATAAAAAAAAATAAAAAAATTCTTTAAATTGTATGTTAATTAAAATATATTAAATTTAAACTCAGACATATGAGTATACATGAATTTTTAGTTAAGACCAAGCCTATAATTTAAGACCAAGATAATTTGCTAAAGTTATAAAGGTTTAAAATTAAAGAAAATTAATTTTCCGCTTATAAATTTTATTGATCACTAGCAGAGTACCCGTCCTTCGTACGGGGTTGGCATATAAGTATAAATGCTTATTGTAGTTATGGGAGAGGACACGGTTTAAGAAAATTTTGTCTTTTAATTTATACGGTATCCTATAGTGTCCTACAGTATATACCATAGCCCTAATTTTCTACCACTGCACCTAAACCATGAAAAAAAGTTAAGTTCTCATTGTGTACCACAACTTTTTGTTGCTAGTTGGTTAAAATTAGCGTTAGTATTTTTCGCGTTTACTTGTCACAAACATCCATCCATCCATCCATACATCCAAACTTTCTTACTTATAATATTAGTAGGATAAGTAAACTGTTGTAATATTGCTTGTTTATGGATCAATTTTTATCAAACTTGGCAAGTGTATTTATTTCATAGTAAGCTAATGATATGTTCCTTAAAATCACACTTCCTTGCCCTCCCTGTAGGCAGCAAAAACCTAGGTACTCGTTAAACCTAATGTTATCGTTGGTGCAATTAGTAGCGCCATTTGAACAGCTACTGCAAATAAGCGCTACTATTCTATTTGCTAGCAGCTATACCCGGGCCTTGCATCGGGGTCAGTATGCAAAAGAGACAATGTTGGTTCTTAGAAACATGCCAAATGGTTTTCCAAATGCCAAATTTAGAAACAAAATTTAACTGTACTACTTAACTTGATAATAGTACGTTTTTGTTAATCTTACTGTGATTACTTATTTATGCTACCTACCATACAAAACCAAAGATAGATTTTAAGGTATAATAAAAGAATGTATTTCATGGTTTGCACTGTAAACGAAAAACTATCACAATAAACCTCATAAAACTCAGAATAAGAGCCTAGATTGATAGGGCAATGATTATAGAATCTTAATTATTTCCTATATCCATGAACAATTTTTTTACAACGAATTATTCTCTCTAAAATATTATTACAGCATTTCACAAATATTAGAACAGACTCAGTATAATATTATTAGTATTTTCAGTATAATAGATCATAAACATAAACAAATGAAGTAACTGAAAGATTCATATACTAATGAAATTCAAATTATATTAACATATGGTTTGACAGCTCCATTTAAGTAATGTCAAATAATGTTTACATTCGGGCTAGTGACATCATTATTTTAAATTTATAATCCTTACCCTCTCTGTTCTAATATTCGTGCAGTATTTAATATGTTTGAACCAGCTGTGTGGAAATATGAAATCAACATTCATTTGACAGTTAGTTCTGCTTGTTTACATTTTTAAACTTTGTAGGTTTGTTCTTTGTTACCATGGATACCATCAATCAATATTTATTTTTAAATCTCTCACCTCAAATTTTTGAAAGCCCACGGGGCAGAGCCCTAGGACAATATCGAAGCGGGAATAGTTCTATATGTATCCTCGGAGCTGTAGCTTCATTTGTGTGCAATTTGAGCCCAGTCGGTTCAGTAGTTTTTGAGATTACCTCATACAAACACACACACACACACACACACACACACACACACACACACACACACACAGACACAACCTCTTCTTTATAATAGTATAGATAGATATACTGTAGTGAGATATATGCATTTTTTACTATATTCCTTTAAATTGGATCAATAACAACCTAAATATATTACATTTAAAATATTAAAGCTAAACATAAAAAATACACCTTAAGGAGTCCCGAATTCCCTTAACACAAGGGATTAAAAAGTTCTTTTATCTTCGATGTTAGAACTTACTTCATTTAAGGTTTGTAATGTTTCTAGTTTGTACTGGACAGTCAGATTAGAAAACGTCTCACGTTCTGGGCTGGATTTTGTCAGGGAAATAATTCCAAATTCAAACTCATTTGCCTTCTGTTTAACCTTTCAATAAGGATGTATATATTTCATTCTGGAGGTTCTAATAAAGTTGACTTTTCCTATGTTTTGTCTTATAAGGTGTAGGATTTAAATATTGCATTTGTTTGTCAGACAATTTTCATTCGTTGTTTTCATGATAAGTGAGGAAAATATGTTCACGTATATGAACAAAAATTAACGATAATCATGATAATTTATAATGAATGAATATATAATAGAACGAAAACCAGGATAACTGGAGGTTCCAAACAAAATTTATAGTCTATAAAAATTTACATAGTGAGATTGAAGGTAATTATTATATTATATTTTTATACCTCAAAATAATGATAATAGTACATGACCAATGTAATTATATTTTTGCATCGATATTGTTATAAGCATTTTACGTTCAACTTGACTAGTTGTGAAATTTACCATTAAAGGAATAAACTAATTAATTATCCAAGGCAAAGCTCTTTCTTTTATTATTTGTGCTAAAATATATGTTGGAACTTTTACCCAGTCTGCGGCGTTGCATGTTATCTGAAATTGCTAGTTTTTTTGGGGGGGATTTTATGAGTTTCCAACAAATCCTCCAAACTGTTAAAATTAGTATGATAGTTCTCCTTTACAATTATAAACTATAAAAACACAATAAATACTATACTAAGATGTTTAATTTACTTTCTTATCTACTCGAAATTAATTTAAATTATCTGGATAATTTAAATTCTGTGATAAAATAGGGGCTGATGCAAGAGCAAAAATAAATATTTAAAGTTGAATAACATGAGTAATTACAAAGCATTATGCTTAAATAACGACAATGTTTGACAAGTTTTAGAAGCAATAGGACCATATTTGACATATAATTAATTATAGTTAGAAGATATAAAGCTATAATATGTCGGAAGACAACCATATGTGACTCTGTCTGGTTACTAGAGATAAGAGATTGGTTCATTCATCTAAAAGCCTCGGGTATAACGTCTATTGTTTATGAAATATGTATTATTATAATTTTAGTCCATCTTACTAGAAGTAATTTTTATAAAGGTATGTAGCCAATGGTTTTTCGAAGAATAAGTAAATATTATAAGAGAGAATAATGATTTTATGTTCACTATAGTGAACATAACTAGTAGTGAACTACTAGTAATGTTAGGTTTTACTAGTAGTGTAGGGAGATTTCAATTAATATAAATACGTCTAAGATATCAAATGAGATAACCTAATATAAGTTTACATCATTAGAATGTAAGTACATGTGCACGTAAATAATGGTGTTACGAACCTTTTTTTAGCTATAGATATATATATATATTCTGTTTCATAAATAAAGGTTTATGCCATCTATTGAAAGTGGTGATTAAAAGGTGGAAAGTTTGCATTAGCTAGGATTGTATTTAATTGTATGCATCAACTCTAGATGTATTTCTAGCAGTATAGTTTGTTTTTTTGTTTTTTTCGTAATAAAAAAGGAATATATAATATTAACCTTGTTACTATCAGAAATATAATATAATTTGCTATATATTTTTCTTTCTACAAAAGGAAGTACACATATTTGGTTTCTTGTAGAATGAACGTAAGTATATAGTCTCGAGCTATAAATAATTTGAACCATGTTACATTTGCTATAACCTAGGTCTCATTTACCTATAAGCTCCTATAAGCTTTTATATAACCTTAGGTCTGATGGTTGGACCCGATTACCCGTTAGCAGATTTAAGTTTTCGTTCTGTAGTTTCCTCTTCTTTCTATGGATTTTTTCAGCAAAGCTATTAATTTTTGTAAGTCCTCTTTCATACGCAACTACAAAATTACTAAAGTAAAAATGTCACTATAACATTGGTCATTTTAGCAAAGAGAAAATTCAATGTAAGGGAGCAGCCGGAAACGGGGACGTGATGTTTTGCTGTCACAACCGGAAATGGCGAGAAGTAAACGGAAGCTGTGTTCTAAGCAGATCAATAAGGCATATAACTTGTTGCAAAGCTGACTATTTTTTCCTTCAACAATATTTGTTTATAATAATCAATGTTGGGAAAAGACTAAACTTTATTTAATTTCAAACATTAAAATAACATATTTACTACGCCATGGAACATAAGTGATGATAGAGAACACAGGACAAAAGTGAAGTAATTATTTTAACAGTTGAGCAGTACTCAATAACTTTTTAAAACAAACGAGTTTCTAAAAGAAACCTTCTCCTCCGGCATAACTGTATTACTTTCCTTTATTGTGATTGTCCAGTCTAGATCGCAGTGTGTTTTGATTGAAAAGAAAGTTATGTAATTTATTACAGTAATGCTATTTATTAAAACAAATCAATTATGAGGTTTGACAACATAGTCATTATGATGGGTACGAAAATCGTAGTAAATATTTTATTCAAAAATAACAAATTTGTAAAAAAAATTGTTGTTTTTCACTGTCTACAGTGCTGACGTATTAGTTACAAAACCATGTAATATATAGCTGCCGCAACGTTCCACCGTCCGCTGTTCCATATGTCACGTGGTGCTGATTGATGGTTTGGACTGCGGGACGATGGAACAAAAACTATTAGCGCTCATCAACCTGTCAGCGAAAAAACAGGTGAAGTCAAATACAACAAACACACACGGTAAATTTGAGTTTTTTTTTTATTTTTTTTTAATAACACGTTATTTGACGTTTTTAGTCCGAGAAAATGTTTACTTAAGTTTGTGATTAAGTTAACTTCTCATAAATCTAAAATAGTTTGCTTACAGTTTGTTATAATGAGCTTAAACTGCAGCAGTTTGGGGTTTGATTTTTTCAATGGATTAAATAAAAAAAATCTAAAACCATACTAGTATTATAAATGTAAAATAAAATGTAATACTAAATTTTAAGGTACAAAAGGCCAATGTGTAATAATGTTTTAGTTTCACAAGTGCTTTTAAGAAAGTGCTTTAATAAATTATCATATATTTGTGACGGCAGCTATGTGATCGGCCTTTTGTGCCTTAAAATTTAGTTGAGTTGAGCGAAGCGAAGCTCTTTGGGATTGGCTTCGATGCAAACTTTCTAACACTATCACTCAATAACGACTGAACCAAATTTACCAAGGTTGTTTAAAAAAAAATTTGGAAGGTTTAAGACGAAAAAATTCAATTTTGAGAATACCTATATAGTTTAAATTTAACTCATAGTTTTTTTTTTTAACGTTGGCCTTATGGGTTGCCATGAAGGTTAAAAATTACGATTTAAAACAAAGAATAATCACTAAAGTATGTCTCTAATTTGTTTTATCCTGAATACACATCTTTAGTGTATTTTTAGCGTTATCGACATCTTGTTTACTTGCAAAATTTGAAGCCTTCTGTTTTAACACTAAGAATTATTTAAAACTAACTAAGATTTATTTAGTCATATACGGTAACTTTTTAAATTGAGATTGGACGGTTTTTAATTATGTATCAACCCTACATGTATTTCAAAACGTATAGGTTTTAGTTGTTGTTAAAAACAAACATGTAGAAAGAATTAAACATTGTAAAAACAAAAAATTAAATGTACCTATTCGGCAAAATATTTTTCTTCGTACAAAATAAACGTGCATTTTGATTATTTTTTGTTGTTGTCTGAACATTAGCATAGAGTATCGAATTATTTATTACTGGAAATAACTATGACTTTTTTATGTAGTGTTGTGTATTTTAAACCGTCTGTTACCTCAAGTTAACCATTTTTAGCATTATAACAGTTTGCCATGATGTCAAATATACCAATTTTACTTAAATTACTGTTTAGAAAAAATATATGTATGAATCTTGATTGGATTTATTTGGATAATTACGGGTAGATGTGATAGTTATGCATTTGAAATTGTACTGAAAATCAGTATCCTACCTTCCTTTTTATGCAGTTTGTTATTGCTGAAACTCGATGAAAGCAATCCTATGTAGTTGAAAATCAGCGTTATCTTCAAATGCCAAATACAGTAATCTCATTTTTCGTCAAATGCAAGCCACAATTTACAACACATTAAATTATTGGACATTTTAGTTTGTATTTAAGAATATACAAGGTGTGTAGTTTTCTTTACACACAAATACAATATATTTAAATTTTAGTTTATATATTTATCTATTACCAATCTTTCAAATTCAATAGGAACCTTTTTTGACCGAGAAAAATAGTATGGAGGTAGTAAAAAATGTAAATACAGTGGAAATATAAATTACAGATATGTTGGATATTTGTTGCATGCATTTGCAAATAGCTTTTGTAAATAATGGCTATGAATGTCTCGGAACCAGATGATAAATATACACAAATTCTTCCCCATCACATTCATTACTTTTTGCTCTCAAATAACGCGCATTTTAACAGATTTGTGTCCATCATCACAAGAATGCAATGCCAAAGTTCTTCGTCTACCGTAAACTATTATTGCCATTAATTTTTCCTGATTTAATTTGAGTTGAAAAAGTCTAAATACTGTTGCGTTGTTTTTGTTTTTAGCAATATACTTCCTAAATATAATTTCCCATTTTATATTTTCAATAAAATAGCCACGGTTAAAAATATTTAATCGCATTCTATACACTGACATATACAACAAAGGAGCATGCTAAATATTTTTTTATAGTAAACAAATTGTGTGGTTAAATAATTATGTATGAATTATGTATGAAATATTATGGCAAATTTAGGCAATAACATTTTTAATACTCTTTCGTAAATAAACTATGGTGTGTATAGGGTATTAAAATGACACTCAAGAATTTGAATAGGTTTAAAATAATTACATTTTATCTCAAATGCAAAAGCTTTTTACTCTAACCACTAATCTGTAGCGAAACAAGGATACCTGTAGATAGCAATGGCATTCCACTTTCCTTAAGTTCTTACAGATTTATTATTTCTTTAGGAAATTATAACCCTATGTGAGTGGACACAATCGAGAGTTTAAAAGTGTGCAAACCGTAATATGATTCAGTTTTCTTCATAAATTCTACAAATTAATTTCTACCACCTATTTTGTTTTATCTACACCAAGTATGACATGTGTTCTTTTCGTGTAAGTATTAACAAAGGTTTTACTAATGATTTATCGTTACTTTTCACAACATTAATTACTTTTCAAAACAGTATGAAGATATATAAAACCCCTCTGACCCCAGTGGAATATACTATCTAATCATAATGTTTAAAATAAAAATAAACTGATAAATTTCAATGAGTAATTTCATTTTATTGCTAAACCTATTCATACAAGCTATAAAAGGCCATTCAATTTCGCCATTGGATTTACGATGTAATCTGATATTCCATCGACTAATGCGCAAATCGCGCTCAATTTATGTTGATTACTAACAAGGTTTAATTACATTTCTGCGATGTGATCTGCATTTAATTGCATGAATGAAATAGACAATCATCCAAATGTTTTATTAAGAAGTTAAGAACCAAGTGGAGATCTAGCGGACGAAATAGAATTTTTTTAATCTTCTCGTTGGATAATATCACAGTTGGAGTGGTCGGGCGGTTATTTTGCGCCAACTGACCTGAGTCAGGTAGTCTGGTATTACTGAATTGCGCCAACTGACCTGAGTCAGGTAATCGGGTATTCCTGAATTGCGCCAACTGACCTGAGTCAGGTAGTCTGGTATTCCTGAATTGCGCCAACTGACATGAGTCAGATAATCGGGTATTCTTGAATTGCGCCAACGGACCTGAGTCGGGTATTTCTGAATTGCGCCAACTACTCCAGGGAGTCACCCGTTCCGACAGTTCTGTAATAATTAATACTTGTCCTGAATGATCACTGGTCATGATAATGAGATGTAATAGGAATATTGAAGCTCCTTTTTATAAGGACGCAACACTATTACTTTGCCGTCATGACCTTGTGTTGAAGGTTTTGAAGGCACTAAATAAATCCAAACAGCGAAAATATTACCATGATGAGTCCCAGCCTGTGTCTAGCTGCACTTTGAACACTCTTACTCCACCCACTCCTTTGCCAACAGGAAATTTGCATCCTGGCATGTCACAACACAGCTACAACTATGAGGGAAATTGTAGCTTTCTATAACTGAGTCTCGAAAACCACGAATTTTTATGGCCCTATTCGGGGGGGGGGCAAAAAACATGGCAATTAGCGAATGGTCGAGAAGATGTAATCCTGTGGACGAATGTCATTACCGCAAGCCAAGTAAACTGTTGTCAGGCTGGCCATTCAAGAAAGAGTAAATGAACAACTTCCAAAACACCAGTAAGCATGATCCACTGTTAGAAATTGTTTTAATTTGTAATACCAAATAGTCGTACATATATAGAATGTGATGAGCAAGCTGGTATAGTGATAAGAGCGCGGGACTTTGGCCCCCGAGGTCCCAGGTTCAAATCCCGCCAAATCACCAATGGATTTTACCTAAGTGATGATGACGCAACTCTAGGTCTAGCCTGAAGTAATGTAAAAACCATTCCAGGCTCGTGCCTAGCGTCGTAAAATAAAAAGAGAGAGAAAAAACATACATACAATGCGTTGCATAGTGGGATCAGACTTCGACTTTAGTATCAGACTTCGACTTTAGTTTCAGACTTAAATCGATACATTTGGTCCACAACGCGATCGTGTTAGCTAATCAATTTCTTTAGTAAATATTTATCTTTTTATATCTTCTATCTACATATTTAATTCCAAGTAATTCGATCCCCACGACATATCTCAAGCTAGGAAAAAGGTAGCTGTTGAGGATTCATTTTAAAGCTTGATTTCCAAGGACAGTGGAAAAAATATCAGTTTCAAAAACTACCCCGCCTGGCCCTACAGGCCTCAAAAGATTCAGTCATTTTCTAATTAAAGTACTGCTACAATATTTCTATAAGCTGTTTTAAATTTACCAGTATATTTGTATTTATTAAATTTTAGTGGTCTGTGTTTAGGTTGGAATGGTAACGCAGTGTTGATATGTGTTAGGAAAAGACCCCGTCAAAAAATGTGTATTTAATTTCAATTTACTCACATAACTAAAAAGCAGCAATTGCTGCTATGGTCCCCTGGTTAATTTTCATTGAAATTTTACTGATTTCATTAGATCTAAACACACCTAAACACCTAAAACACCTAAACAATTATTTTAAACTAGTGATCTAGAAATAAATTGTATAAATACAAAATAAATCTACTATACTATTAGTTTTTCTGTCAACAATGTACTAGATCTTAATTGTTTGTAATATCGTTGAGTTTTAAGAAAGTAGATATTTTTTAACCAACTGTTTTACCTACTAATTTTTGAATCTGACAACGATTTGAATATGTAACAGTATCAATTACAATGATACACAGACTTTTCTCATACAAATAACTCTTTTGATATGGGACATGTTGAAAGGTAAGCACACAGTTGGCAATGCTGTGATGTTTAATCTCAAAGAGGTTGGCACACTGTAGACAGCTGGTACATGTAATATTGCCAAAGCAACTGTTGTCAACAATGGCTTGTAAAATTTCAGTATTCCACCATCTAAACGCGTTTTAAAAGAGATGAATCGTGAAAAAATTTTCGTTTCAAAAATATCCAAATTCATATTTTAATCTTCACTTGTTTTAAACAGTAATCGAATGAGCCATGTCAGCCTTTAAGAAGTCACCCTTATGCTAATCCTAATGAGCGGGCGATTTCATCATTTCCAAAAACTCAAAATATTGGGACAGTTTCACTATTCCCCATTGAAACTATGATGATGGTCAATATTTTTAGTCAAGACTAAACTACTTGATCCTTCACTAACTAGTAAGATTACGTTACATACCGTTTAAGCTCACTTTATACATAAAAGTAATGTAAAGTAATAAAAAAATCTACTACTTAAAACAACACACAAAATTATTTATCCATCATAATTTTCCCACTATAGTATCATTATAGTTCTAACTTCACGGTTCATACAATTATATAAGCCCGTTTCTATTAAATTTTGTTCAAAACCAAATTTCAATCGAGGTTAACAGAAACAGTTTATTTTCCTGTAAGAGTTGCATAATAAATTGTAAATTATATACCCAACCTAGACTGTTGCCTAAGTCATAAGTTTTCAAGGCTTTTGACGAAATATTGCAACATTTTACAAAAATAACCGACAAACACCATCGTTCTAGTTACACTTTGCTGTTGAGTTTTCTACGTTCGCCATGTCACAGATGTTGCTGAAAAATGTATGTAATTAATCTTGGCAGGCGCAAAATCGTTTAACCTGTAAACCGTGGACTGACAAACAGCGTTAAAATGTTACAACACGTGAAATATATGGATTATACCATCACTTGAAAACAAAATGTTTACTAAAACTTTAGCAAATATGGTTGTTTTCAACACTTGCGTTGCGGGGCTAAAGACGTTCTTTCTTTCTCTGGGATGAAAAAATCTATGACCAGCTGTATTTACCACTTATTTCTTCCGATAATATACTTTTTTCCTAAATAAATTCTAAATCTACCCAGGGGTGTCACCCAAAGGGGGGAGGGAGCCATCCCCCCCATCTTTGAATAGTGTAAAAAGTTGAATTATAAGGATTATCACATGCTAATTTCAATCGAAACTGGTTTCTTTCAAAAATAGGATTTTCTTTTTTTATGGGATACTAGCTGTAACCCGCGGGCCTTGCCCCGTTTAACTTCTTAATTTTAAAGATTATCTCGTTCGCATGGCTCAATCACGTCCTGGTTAAAGTTTGTTCGCTACGCTCACTCACCTTTAGGTTGGAGCTCGTTCGCTGCGCTCACTTGCCTTCAGGTTAGCTCGTTCACTACGCTAACTCGCCTCTAGGTTGAAGTTCGTTCGCTACGTTCACTCACCTTTTGGTTGCAAATTAGCTGTTGTCATAAATGTAAAAGAAATAATAGTGCTGCACCCTGTTGGTAATCCTTGTAACTTTAATGCTATTGAACATCATAGATCAGAACCAACTTGTTTAATTGAAACAGCTGTTAAGATTCAATAATTCCATTTCTCATAAGGTTAACATGGGAAACTCCAGAGCCACTGGGGCGGAGCCCAAAAGGATTTTTTAAATAAGAATATGCCTATATGTTAATCGGGAATGTGAGCTATCATCATGCCAAATTTCAGCCCAATCCGACCAGTATTTTTCGCGTTCACTTGTCACAAACATACATCCATACATCCATACATCCAAACTTTCTCATTTATAATATTAGTAGGATTTTATGAAAAAACCTAATTTAGAATGACTTTTGAACCGTAATTTTTACAGATATGGGAGTTATACCATTATGTTCATAATTTAAAGGGCTACAACATACGAAGTTTTTATCGAAATCGTTCGGGCCATTTTTGAGAAAATTCTATTTCTTTCGTTATTTTATGGGGAAATCAACATTAAAAAATCAAAAGTTTTAAGAAATACCTGGAGATACCATAGATTAGTACCTACATACCAAATGTCATCAAAATCGGACCACAGGTGTAGTCTGTAGCTCTGTACACATCCACACACACATCACTTCGAAAACCTATTTTTGGTCCCAGGGGGACCCAAAACGGATACTCAAAACTCAAAATCGAAAATTTTGACGAAAACAATACATTCCCTATGTACTATGGTATAGGGGGAGAAAGAAAAAAAATATTTTGCGCCATTGCCGTCACCTATGATGACGTCATGCCTGAGGAGCATTACGGCCTGTTTTTTTAGTGTTGCATTGACAAAACCCTTTAGAAGTTTGTGGTTTTCCAAAACAGCTTAACCTAGAAATATTTTAATCTTAATACATAGTAAGCAAACACAAACATTTTGAGACAGATTCTTAAAATGAAAATGTTCTAAAAGATGGCATGGTATTGATAAACCATAAATAAAAATCTCCTCCATATGAATAACATTAAAACTTGGAAGTCCTGTGGTCAGAGCCCTGAGGTCTAAATCAAAATTCTGGCTCCGATGAGATAGATGAGACAGTGCAGCGGATGGTCACAAACTTTTAAATATTTATTCACCCATGACGCTGTCGTCTAGCAGTTCGTGAGAATCTACATACCAAAAGTGTGTATAAAACTCGATCAGAGGCGCGACCACGCCGCATTTGTTGCTACCCCAATAGAGTGGCCGAGCGTAGTAAGTGTCTTACTTGATTATTATTATATTTTATTGTGCTATTATTGTTCATATGTTATTTAATTATATTTTGGTAAATTACTTGATTTAAATTACTAAATATTTAACAAGTATGTATATTTTACATGATAAAAGTACATAGCTCAAAAAAACTTGGTTAAAAACATACTGCACAAGTGCTTACAGCACTTTATTACATTTTAGTAGTTCTTGCTCTTTCTATTACTTCCGAAATACGTACTTAATAAACTGAATAAACTCCCTAACAAAAAAATATTCTTGCTATGTCGAACCTGCATTTCCAATTACCTAATTGGATTTTCACTTATTTTTTTTTACGTTTCACATTGATTTCCTATTGAAATATTATGTATGTTTTGAAACTACTTAGGTTTGCTTATAAGGTGTGTTTCTTGTTAACATTTTATTAGCTTAGAAAAATAAATGAATTTGCCAAGGTTCATCAAAATATATCCATAAACAAGCAGCTTCGGTCCAGCTCAACCTGTGTAGTTCTCCTATTTGTTTATACGATTGAGTTTTATGTTTATATTTTTTATTGGTTTTTGTTTTGTTCTTACGCTACGACCTGGTCTTATGTAGTTTAATAAACATGGAACACTTTGCATTGACCAATGCCAAGTCACGACTAATTTGATTTTTACTTTATGAATTTAACGTTTTAATTCCAAGTTTACTCTTTTGGTGTTACATGTAAACCAAGCGAGTTTGAAGGTTATGAGTGGCGTTTTTGACGATAACAAGTTAAACAACTGCTAAAACATATTTCAAATTAAACTATGGCGTAGAATGCAAACAAATTGACTACTTGACAGAATTCATCTGTGCATTACAAGCATTAGGCGCTCAACCAGCCAGCTTACAGTATCAGAATCTATCACAAAAATGATATGGAGAATTCTTTGTGTAAGCGTTCTCCATTTCATGTGCGTTTTTGGATGCGAGTGAGTATTTACTTTGCGTTTGTATTAGAAATATTATATTTGTTCTGAAGTTTTATTTTTACGTATTTTATAAAATTATTAATTATTTTTGTATTTTACAGTGTGGAAATGAAACTAACAGGTCGGGAGGTTCCCGTCCCTCAGGATAACCACAATAACGTAAGTGCTACTTTTATGTGTGTACTCGCTTAACTACAAACAAAATATCACCTAGTTGGAAATTAATAAATAAATTATCATTGAACATTTCAGTAGAAGTTCACTGGACGTGTTTTGCTAACTTCGATAAAATAACCTGTTATACTGTCATGTAAACAACGTTTATATCAACCTACAGACTTTCACAGGAAGAACAAGAATATAGTTATTAATTCTTTACATTGCACAAGGGACGATCAAGGAGTCGATGTCTTGTATGAGAGTATGGGTCGAGTAGTACATGCAATTAAAAGCATATATTTGAGAAACACGTTGCCACTAACCCAGCCCGAAAAGGTTCATCCTAGCCAAAATTGTGTTACTATTACAAGAAATATAAACTGAGTTTTATCCAACAAGTTCTCTATTCTAAAAATGTAGTTGCCATCAGTTTTTGGTTAGTTGTGTGATCTATTTTTGCA
Organism: Macrosteles quadrilineatus; assembly: GCF_028750875.1. Taxonomy (NCBI): domain Eukaryota; kingdom Metazoa; phylum Arthropoda; class Insecta; order Hemiptera; family Cicadellidae; genus Macrosteles; species Macrosteles quadrilineatus. Next base: position 8,302,359 of record NW_026542601.1, on the reverse strand, counting down.
GTAAAAATCTTTCCGGACACAAGCAAACATATTACTTACAAAGCAAAGATTGTTATGACTATGCTGTACTTATAATATTCCCGCTGCAGCAAACCTGCCGACTAAGTGAATTTCCATTTGCCTGGATTGGTTTTCAATTAATCTATTAAATTAACATTTATGTTTAACGAGTACCTAGGTTTGCTACAGGGGTGTGTTTTTTTTATTAAAGTAATAATAGCTTAGTATAAAATAAATAAATCTGCCAAGTTTGATAAAAATATATTCCATAAACAAGACAACTACATTATTTTACGATATTCTCCATAAGAATAACATGGGAATTTTAAAACTACAATTTTTTGAATTTTCTCCGTTACCAATGACCGTACAAAAACACTTTGATATACTAAATCATTTGTATTTTAAGATCTTTAAAAAGGTGTAGAGAGAAATTGGGAATTTTTACTCCATAAAACCCCCCGTAAAACCCCGTTCCCATACTTCCGTGGTCTAATTATGCTGGTTCGCGAACTCATTCAAGTTTATCCCCCCTTACAAATTTAAACCAAATTTCATCAAAATCGGACAAAGATTACTCAAGTTATCTTGTTCATGGACACACACACTAACATATATATATATATATATATATATAAAGTTTATTAATTAAAATAATTTAAAAGGGTACTAATGTTTTTATAATGTTTTCAATTATTTATATAGTAGTAGCCCTAATCACAATCATCCTTATTATATATAAAAAGATATAGATATAAATGTACATGTATACAAATTTTGACTAATAGTATTTTTGGCCTCTTGGGACATCAAAACGGAAAAGTAAATCGGTCCCGGGCCTAGGTCTTACCATGAGACCTACGGTAGCTACTTCCCTATAGAGAAATTAAGTAAACTCACAGATAGTTATACTTCTCCTAATCAAAGTATAGTTGTGCCACTATTCATGAATCCAAACCAGATTAGTAAGTATTAATAAGTTCGGGTGAACTGCACAAGAAGTCCCATTATTCTGATTCAGTTTGTTTTAGTTTTTGAGAAATAAATTACAATTATTAGACTAATGAATTACTTAAAATTAATAATGTTTTAGGATAGTTTAGAGTTTGAGTCTACTCAAGGCAACATTAAATAAACTAAATAAATATTGTTGACTTGATGAAACACAACTGAACTATCTAATCGATTTCGTATCGTCGCAAAACGCAAGTAATTGTAAAAAAACATGAAATAATAAGTTATGAATAATGAACTGTTATTTGTAGTGTTAAAAATCATTTGATTTAGTGGTTCAGAAAATTCTCATGGATAGCTTGAAACGATTGGTGTGCAAATTGTTGCGCTGAGCTGGTTTAACTGGTTTAACTCAAGTTTACAGCGCTTGAGTTAGCTTCAGGTGATACACAAGAACAACAACTGCAGCTTTATTTTTTTATTACTTTTTCAACAATGAGGAAGATTATATTTAGTTGGTTCGCTCTAAAATACAGTATGTTATGGTCAACAGATTTTCTCAAAGGGACTTATCGATTTATATCCTATACAAACATCGTGAATAAAAAATTATATTGTGTACAGATATAACGAAATCTGTTCCCACTTTAATTTCCAATCAAGTTCAATGACCATTTTTGGACCAGTTTTGGACATAATTGTATCGTTTTAAATAGTCGAAAGTTAGTACAATTTGAAACCGTTTAGTAATGTAAAATAGGAGAACGTGGGTTTCCTGGGAGGGGACACGTATCGTACTTACATACACGACAAAAACCAAATCCAAGAAAGTTCTACTTTCTAAGAAATGTTTGCCATACCTTTTGCGAACCCTTCATTTTCGTTTAACTCATTTCAGACTTCAGTATGAATACATGAGTAAAAAAACAATTACATGTTAGGGAGAAATATTAGAAACAATTGTTTAAATCTTAAGAAAACGCAAAATAAATTTGAAATATTTAAAATAAATATGAAAGTTCTTTGTCAATTTCCAGATGTTATGTGAAAAGTTGTATAATTGGTTATTAAATGTTAAATATATTCGTTTTAAAAGCAGAAATAAATAATGTAAATAATGAACATTTTTTTTTAGTTTGTAATTATGTTGTTATACAGGGTTATTCTAAATGATAGACCCATTTTTAATGCTTTATAATTTTTATACTATTAAACTTACCGCTATAAAATACACATTAAACGAAAAAGCAACTCAAAGAGTTTATGCCTTCCAAAGACACATCTTAAAAAAATCGATCCAACAGAACTGTAGATTTAATTGTACAAAGTTAAAAAGTAATCTCAAACTTTTTTACCACTAGAAATTTGGAGGTTACTTGACGTTTTTGCAAATAACTTTTAAATGGTGAGGAAATCGACCAAAGTGGAAGGTAATATTCCGAAAGAGAATAAAAGTTCCTACAATCTACTACTAGGCATTTTTTGAAAATACTCAAGAAAGGTACCAAAAATTGCCTCAAAATGAAAAAAAAAATGAAAATCCCCGTCTTCAATGTAGACAATAAACATAGCAAACATTAAATTTCACACTTTTTTATTTTAAGCCAAATTTAGGCTACATTTATTGAGTATTTTCAAGATATGCGTAATAGTAGATTGTAGGAAATTTTATTCTATTTCGGAATAATACCTTCCACTTTGGTCGATTTCCTCACCATTTAAAAGTTATTTGCAAAACACGTCAAGTAACCTCCAAATTTCTAGTGGTAAAAAAAGTTGGAAATTACTTTTTAACTTTGTACAATTAAATCTACAGTTCAGCTGGATCGATTTTGTTAAATGATGTGTCTTCGGAAGGCATAAATTCTTTGAGTTGCTTTTTCGTTTGATGTGTATTTTATAGCGGTAAGTTTAATAGTATAAAAATTATAAAGCATTAAAAATGGGTCCATCATTTAGAATAACCCTGTATTATATCCAAATAAAAGTGCACAAATGAAAACAGTAGTTAGATCGCAGTTCATTGCAGGAAGCTGTGTTCTAGAGCCATTTGTTATTAGACATTCATAGCTTTTGTACAGTGCGATTTTGGAGGAATGGACATCATTGTTCTATTGTGTTACTAAGATTTCTAACTAAACTGTAAAAATACAACTCATTTGTGTTTCTTAGTTCGTTTACTATGCTCACATCGGTATGGGAACGCCAGCTCAACCATTCAGAGTGACTTTCGATACAGGGTCAGTGGATTTAATCCTCATTAACAAGGATTTCTCAAATATAGGTAAGCTCATGAAATTATTTTATATATTTACCCATTTATTTATGTGAAAGTCTAATAATACAACTCGTCTTATTTGGGCATGTTTCCAATGTTATCCAACATTCCTTAAAAAATAACTATATTTTGTATATACAGGGTGTTTTTTTTTTTTAAACTTGCATCTTTATTTATGTAAAAACCGCAATAGATAGAAATATGCAGTTTGCGGGAATCATCTATTGACGTAGGGGCCCAATTTTTTTTTAATTCAACGTTACATTCATATTCCCCCCCCCTTTCCCCCCTTACCCCAACTTAACTTTTTTAAATAGCAAGGTACCCCTTGTGACATATCAAATAAAAGAGCATGAAAAAAGAAAATGTTTAATGAAAAAAAAATTGAAAATCGGTTCATAAATTTGCGAGATATATCCCTCCCCCCTACCCGGAACTTAATTTTTTTTAATCGCAAGGTACCCCTTGTGTCATATCAAATGAAAGAGCATGAAAAAAGAAAATTTTTGGTGACATTTATTTTTCATTTGATACGTCACAAGGGGGGGTACCTTGCTATTTAAAAAAAAGTTATGGGTAGGGGAAAAGGGGGGGATTATCTTACAAATTCATGAGCCGATTTTCAATTTTTTTTCACCAAACATGTTCTTTTTTCATGCTCTTTCATTTGATATGGCACAAGGGGTACCTTGCTATTAAAAAAAATTAAGTTCCCGGTGGGGAGGGGGGGATATCTCACAAGTTTATAAACCGATTTTCAATGTTTTTTTTCATCAAACATTTTCTTTTTTCATGCTTTTTTTATTTGATATGTTACAAGGGGTACCTTGCTATTTAAAAAAAAAAATTGGGGGCAGGGGGGGAAAGGGGGAATGTGAATGTAACATTGAATTCAAAAAAATTGTGCCCCCAAAGTCAATAAATGAGTCCCGCAAACTGACTATTTCTATCTATTGCGGTTTTTACATAAATAAAGATGCAAGTTTAAAAAAAAACACCCTGTATACATTTTGAAGTTGAAAATGTTTAACCTATAAATTGTTTGATATGCAGATTGAAGTAATCTAAAATCATTGTCATTTTATTTTAAATTCATTTATCGTATATTTTCTTTCTTAAAATATGACCCTATTACTTTTGGGACTCTTTCATTTCTGTTCGGCATCAAACCATGTGTAAGATTTGTTTATGGCAAGTCTGTGATCTGTCAGCTCTAATAAGTAATACATTTTTAGCTCAGTCCCAGTACCAACCCAACACATTTGACTATCGTCAAAGCAGTACATATGAACCACTAAACATTGATGGAGATCCAAATTTCAAAACCGAGTATGGCAGAGGGATGAGAAGTGGAAAGCTGGCATTAGATGTTATGACGGTATTGCCAACAAAATACATATATCCTTAGTTTAAATTTTGGTTATACAGTAGTAAACTTTATGCTGTAAAACCTTTGGATATGACCTAAAATAGTTAAATTGATTATTTACTTACTAGGTGAAACCCGTCGAAATCGACGGTTACTTTCAAGGCTTACGCTAATTCATCTAACTGCTATAAATTGTGTGAAATTATACATATTTTATAATAAGTGTAAAAACAATAATGATACTAATTGCGTCAGTTCAAATATGGTTGATCATTCATGAATAAAATATTTCCCTAACCGTACGTCATCGGAGATAGTATGTTATCTGGTATCTCTTTCCTTTGGAAGAACCTTTAAATAGTATTAAAATCGTATTCGTGGATCTTTTGAAGTTAAACACTTTCGTGATTTCATCAGTGTAATGCAGATTAATCTATGATTTTGTTTTTTTTATCTGTTTGTTGCGAAGACATTTTCTAACTTCAAAGGGAGGTATATACGTTACAGTTAGTTTGATTTTTCCTTCGTCACGTCACGCCAGTTCATATTGTACTTATGTGCTAATGATAACCCTCTAGCACAGTTTTGAGAAATTGGTTGTAGGGTTACTGTTAAAGCTGGAATTCCAAGACATGGGGGATGTCAGTTAGTTGTCTCAGCCTTATCAATTACATAAAGTTGTCAATATAATCTCTTTACGGAATGTTAGGTGTAGTTTATACTTGAAGTGAAGTTGGCTTTTATTTTTAAATTGTTAGGGGCCTTCTCACCTCAAGTGATGAAAATGTGTAAAAATATGACAATGTACAGAGTAAACATTTATTTCGTACATAATGAAACAATAACAAATTGAAATACATTTTAATTATATTTATGATGGATTAAAAAATGTAAATTTAGTACGAGCCTGGGATTGTTTTTCACATTACTTCAGGCTAGACCAAGGGATGCGGCATTATCACTTAGAAAAAATCCATTGGTAACTTGGCGGGGATCGAACCCGGGACCTCAGGGACTGGAGTCCCGCGCTCCCACTACGCCAGCTCGCTCCCCACTATATACAGGGTGGGGCAAAATGAATTAAGCAGTTTCACTTGCTTAGTGCTCGGACTGGGTTGGTGGTATGGGGATACTTTCTGGTTCGTTTTGTCATCATGGCTTAGACCGAACACCATTCAAGCAATGCAGTATGTGTTTTTTACAAACAGAAAAGTCAGTATAACTGTTCGGTTTAAGCCATTGTGATAAATGGTCGATTACTACGCACCTAAACAGCCTGAGATCCACGTGAGTGAGGCTGTCCATGTGCTCCACGCTGTATTATAACAAACATCTCAATGTATTAGTATGTCCAATTGTTTTTATTTCAATTCTTCAAAGAATACGTCAAAATCTCAAAAACCATTAATAGTCAAAACACTCACATTAATTAGACAATTTGATATAAAACAAACTCCTCACTGTGTTAAACACACAAATACATCCTAACTATTTTTGTGCTTTTTACTTTTTTTGTACATCTCATTTTATACCCTCAGTGTACTAGGGTACCATCAACTTTTAAACCACTTCTAGATTAGATGGTTTGTTATTACTTTGTGAAGTGCATTGTTAAAGCGTCCCGTAACTGAATTTGCAGATAGGTGATGGAAATCAAAAGATTCAAGTCAAAACCATGTTTGGCCTTGCAGACGAAATAGAAGAATACAATCCAGAGGAATCCGATGCTGTATTTGGGCTCGGTTTCACCATGGGAAGTCATTTGAAAAATCCAATTATATCACCTCTTGAAACTATAATTTCACAGGCTGAAGTATGCGGTGCAGTGAGTTACTTTGCAGAGAGGTGAGTTGTATACAAATTCTCCAGTATCCCACGTATGTTAAAATATTTCTATAGGAAATAAATTTAAATTCTAAAATTAAATAGTTTGGAAAAACAGGTTTGCATTTATCTGTTTCCCCTATTATCTACCCTTAACATCGTTCCTCATTATCATTATCAACCATCCAAAATTGTGAGAACTTAAAAGTAAAATCTTGATGCAAATGAGATACGCAATTTTCTTCTGCATATAATTATTTTATTTTCCAGATAGCCATCCCATTCCTAATTTGAATCTTTGCTTAAACTCAAGCTTAAACTGACCTAACATAATCCACAGGGAAGTGCATTAAAATAACTCATACCTCACCTCCTTACTAAACGATACTTTTGCCAAGTTTAAATTCCCCTGGGCTCCTCATGAAGAACAACACGATATATTATCAATGTACTTATTATTTTTCAGAATTGTTGAAGATCGGTCTGTGCGGGATTATTTCGCATCTCATAGCGGGGAGTTGTATTTTGGAGGGTTCAACAAAAAGTACGTGGATGAACAACACCCCATTATCACAGCCAAGGTTAAGCCAAAGAAACGCATGGACAGTATGTTTTTTACGGCGTGGGATATACAAATGGAAGGGTAACTATGAAATAAATTAATTCCAGAATACCTATCTAAATTTTTTTTTCTACATGTGCACTAACTAACAAAGCAGGTTTTCCTGCACTGATTATAACACGCAAAGTAGCTGATTCCTGCACTTACTTACTTTCCCGCACGCATTTTACTTTCTCGCACTCATTTTACTCGCACCTCGGTATTTAACCGTTTGCAAGACAACTTCATTTCGGTCTGGATTTGTGAAACTACATAAACGTTTACCTGTATACATACCCATAATTAATATGCTTTAGTAACTGTTGTGAGGAAGTTTCCTCTAGAATACTAGGCCTTATCAAGGGTGGTAAGGGTCGATAAGGCTGAGGATTGTAACATCTCTTCAAATGTTTAGAAATTGTTTTTTTTTTACTTTGATGTTAGTTGTTTCATATTGTTAGCTTGTATATCATGCTAGATTCTTTATCCAATAAAGCCTAACTAAAGGTAATTTCGTGTTTTAATGGTTTTAGTCTTTCAATCTACAACAGATCGATATGTTAATTTTGCCCAGCACGCCCAAATGAAGTATTTTGGGGACAGCAAAAATGTTAATATACAAAGCACCATCAAGTGTCCTTATTATAAAATTTATCAGTTGAAAAGAATATCGGCGAAAATCACAGGTCTCTATCTCAAACCATCTAAAAAGAACACTTATTTCTTATAAAGGAAGAAGCTTTCCTGGTACACCCTGTTAAAATGTCAATCTTGGATAAGGTTATTAATGTGTAAGTGGAGTCTCTGAGGTTGATGAAAAACAAAAACTGCCACCATTTTGTATTGAGTTGAGACAGAGACCTCCTGATTTTGCCGATACTCTTTTCAATATAATAGCCTATAATATGAGGTGTCACTTCCCTACTTTGTATTTTCTTTTTTAGCTGTCCCTAAAAATACCCCAATTTTAGATGCCGGGCAAAATTGTCATTCAGTACCGACCAAAAAGTAGTTTTTAGTTTCTTGTTACGGTTATAATGAGTTTAGTTTCCTTGGTACATACCATGAAAACAACAACCCATAAAAATAAAAAGAGCAACAAAAATGTGCACTCTTATGCCATACAGTGGTTTGCTGAGTTTGGGGTTTCTAGTTTAAAATTTTAATAGGGGGTGTTCATACTTTTGCCCAACCCTGTATGGACACTCTTCATGATAAACAATATTTATCTTCAACAGGATGTACGTTGGTGATGAAAAGCTGGGTTATTTCACCCAATTGCTACCGGACTCAGGTACTTCAAGAATTGGAATTCCTGAACATCTTTTGGAACAGCTGACACAGCTCATTTTTAAGGAGAACCGTGGATCATTTCCTGCAGACATACTTACCAGAAAAAATGTAGTAAGTTAATTTGTCTTATCTTTGAAACCCTACAGAGTTTGGCCTGAATGGTACACTCACATGAATAATTGTGTCAATTTCCTTATCTTAGACGGGAATAATTGTGTTTATTTAAATACAAATTACCAATCAATTTAGTTAGATCCGAATATGTTGTGTTGATAGCATTGTATTTTGATATTTTTATTTGAATGTGAGAAATATATTACGGAATATTATATTTTCTACTCCAGCCTTCACTTCTTTTAACTTGACGTGGTCATTGGAAGATTTTTTTTATATTTATAATGCATTCCTGCCATGGACCAAACTATATTGGAATATTAAGAAGTTTTATCGCTTAAAAATACTTATTTTTACGTGAGCAAATTATATTTATGTTTTAGTATCCTTGTCGACTTCTACCAGACAATCTGCCAAATTTATCGTTCAAGATCATCGATAAGAACGGTAGATTGCAGAACCTTGTTTTAGAGCCTAAGGACTACATATTTTCAATAGTAAGTGTTTTATTATTATTAAAATACATATTATTAAACATTCAAATACATATTATTAAACATATTATTAAAATAAACGCATATATATATATATAGTATTAAAATACTTTTGAGGTCTTTGGAAAACTCAGTAAGAAAATGGCGATGCGTACCTATCTGGTAGAATTTCCAAGTCTGCGTTCCGGTCCCGGTCCTCTTTGCATATTCTCCGCGTCTTCTTCATGTCCTTCTTGATTTATTTTTTGTTCTTTCACAATATGTATACTATACAAATTACTGTTGATTATTTATATAACGAAATGAATAATCTTATGATTTATAACAATACCCTCCAACAATTACACAGGGACAAAACAAATTAATATTTTCTCATAGCAAAAACAAAATAACAAAACTTCTACTTGAAACAATAATTAATTCCTCTTCTTGAAGGGGATTACCGGTATTTAATTTTATTGAAGGGAGAAATTTCCTATGAGGTCTTCTCTCACGCTGAGAACGGTGAAGAGGTCCTCCAGGGCTTGGTGTTTTCACTGCATTCGTTGTAATTCATCGTTTTCAACGGAGCTCCTGAAAAGAGTCCGAAATTGTATTCCCCAAAAAGGTTGCCTAATCTTACGCCTGAAAAGAGCCCGAGTTTCCACGGTGTCACGAAGAAAGTTCACAGCGTAAAAAGCGCTAACAACGCCATTATTGTGTTAAACAGGAATCTTCACATGTCATCAGGCTTGATTAAGGAGTAACTGTAGGTAATTTGTCTATGGTAACTGAAGGAAATGTGCAAAAATGACAGGAGTGTTCATAAGCTTAGCTTAGAAATGCACCTCAGAACCCGCGTGGTTCAGATGTTTTACTACCCTTCAAAACTGACCCATATAATCCGCTCTAACGATCGTGGCGGTTCAATAACAGACGTGACTTTTATTTTAATGATTTAACGCATTTCACAGTCAATGATGGAAAACTTCTCACACTCAACAAGTTTTAACTTTGTTTACTCATAGCAAAATTCTCTCAAAACAAAAATATTGTTATTAACAACACAATTAACAAAATTGTTGTTAAACATAGAGTAAAATTATATTGAAATTGTTGTTTGTGTTTATGTTATTATTAAATAACATTTAAGTGGATCTTGAAGTGTTGAACTTAATACTAGATACCTATGAGGTAATTTTGGGTCCATAGCCTACTACCGATCTGGAATGTAATTCTTCCTGAATTATTACGTTTGTTTCAGGAGAAAGATTTGCTGTGTCATTCGAGGTTCAACGAGGTAGTTGAGGCAGAAAGTCAAAAGATAGATGAGGGAGACGGTCAAAAGAAAATATTGTTGGGCTTGCCTTTCTTTCAAAAGTATTACACTTCTTTTGATTTCCAAAATAAAGAGGTATCGTTTGCGGTTGCGAAACAAGATAAGGTAACCGTGCCTATTCAACCGGGACTAGCTGGGAAACAAGCCTATGCAAATCTGCACCCAATGAATAAAAAACAATTTGACGAAATGTACGGCAGCAGTTTTTAGCTATTGTAATAGCTACTAGCTGTTGAAATTCAGCACTCCTGAATTAAAATGAATAAAAAAAATTATACAAAGAAAATGAATAGTTAATGTTTGACCTTAACCACTTCATAGAAACAGTAAGTAATTGTTAATTCAATTTTATCACAGAAATCTTTCATACCCCTTTCTTCACACATAGCTTTTGTTAGTAATGTAAACAATCATAAAATTAACACTCTTATTTTATACACTCAAAGAGATTTTTCAAACAGTTTCAGCATAAGCTTACCGCAATGAAACTAAAATCAATAGTTGCATCGCATAACTTGAATTATTCTATGAGTTACATCGTATAACCAAACGAAACTATTTTACTTAACACAGCCCTAAGGAGACAGTGTCGCTAATAATGATGACAGACGAGCTCAAAAACTGCAAAGCACTAATTTAAAGTAGGTGATTTCATTGAATCGCTGTGATCGCATGTCATCTTCTAATGACGATATGAAATTGTTTAGTATGGGAACGCTCTGATCACTATTGCACTGCTGCATAATTATGAAGCCAGGCTTATTTGGCTTCATAATTATGCAGCAGTGCAATAGAGATCAGAACGACGAAGTGTTACAAGCTACTCGTCAACCACAGCTTCACTCCCGGATACTAAAGATTATCAATTAAAAAAAGATAGTCATAAGGTTGATGAATTATGCATTTAAAAATTGAGAACTCTGCATTTGTACGCCAACAGTTATTTAAAAAAACTTAAGTATGTAAATAACTGTCTATTGCAGTTTTTCGTTGCTTAGTTCAAACAATGAATACAAAGCTTGTATGGATAAACCTGTAACGTTTTAATAATCTAAATCTATTTATAATATATCTATAATAATTTTTTTTTGGTACATAATAGTACTTTATTTTTTCGGTAGGCCATAACGTCCTTACGCCCAATTCTTCACCAATTTCCATAACTGAGGGGTCATTTAAAAGTTGTTTCTACCCACTACAGGGGTAAAATATACGAATCGGTAAAATATACAAATCGGTAAAATATACAAATCGGTAAAATATACACAGATAGCACAAACCTCTGACTATATGCTGATTATTCAAATCTTAAAGTTTCGGGTAATAGCTCAGAAGAAGTAGAAATTGTATCATTCACAGAAGTAGGAAATATGATTAATTTTTTAAAGATCACAACCTCCACATAAATATTGTGAAAACTATCTACATTTCCTACATTTACTAAAACTATCAACTATCTACATTTTTTATAAAAATAAAACTAAATTCATCAAAATATTATTACAACTAAAATATGAGACAGCTACAGGAACAGTTAATGTTAAGTAATAAGTGGTCAAGTGAATGAAGTTGCAGTTACTAATGTCTGTGCGCTAAATATTGTTTGGTGTGCTGGTGTATTAATCTCGTTCGGTATTGCATACTGAACTGATAAGTGTCTCAGACTGATCGAGCCCAATCTCCGAATGCCAACTGCTTACGAACGTTTGTAAACTTGAAGAGATACCTGTAGATCTCTAATCTCTGATGTAAATTCCTATACAGAAAATTCGCAATATAAAAAGCATTGGTAAGATTTGCAGATTTGAAAAATCTGGGTACTTGTATACCTACATTTACAGCTCCTCTGGTGGGATAGTTATACGTTATTGGCGTCACTATCAGTTCTTGATTGGAGTAGGTATATACAAGTCAAGTTTTTATAAAGAGTTGACGCACCGAAAGAAGTTGAGTGTATTTGAACAATAAATTTGTAACTCATCCTCTAGTTATATAACCAAACAGTAAAGTAGGATACACATAATTAAATTAACCCTAAAATAATAGAAACAAAATGTTGTAGACACTAGTAGTCAGTGTCACCAGACATGAATTGGACACGAAAAACGAGCTTCAAAATTTTAGTGGGATGAGAAGTATATACTACTTGTGTTTGTTAGTCTATGGTAATAGCAAGTTGTCAACCGACAAATAATTAGTTTATACGTCATTCACAGATGTTTTCGTAGAGCAGTTCACATAAACACGTGTTGTCGATTAGAAACTAGAGTAGAGTGTAGAGTTCCATACCAGATGATTCAAACGCAGAGCGCTTTGGGGTTTTACACCATATATTTTGTTTTGGTATGTATAAGAATAAGAATATTTATTTTACTATAAGTATTATTAAAGCCAAGGCAGCTTTGGAATCGTCAATTACAATTATAGTCCAGCAGCTGGCTACACTTTAGTGTGCAAACTTGCGTATACTCAATATTCTTGCATAACGTTTTAGTTTGATGTATAGGGAGTTTAAAAAACCTGGGTGTTTACCCCCTACCCCCACGTTTTCCGGCTATGACGTCATCAAAATGGCAGCCATTGATTTTTTTAAAGCGTATATTTCGCAAACTATTTGTCGGATCGGAATGAACTTTTTTTGTTTGAAATATGAGTTTAAATTCTATCTGTTTTACATTTACACATTTGTTGTATGTTTAGTACATTTTTCGTAATTTTGCAAAAACCTGTATTTTTAAATATTTTTGTGTTATATTTGTTAGTAACGTTTTATTGATATAATATATCAAAAACCACCAATGAAAAAAGTTGTAGAACGTTTAAAAAGCTTTACAAAAATACCAAATTCGATGTGTTTTACTCAAAAAATGTACTAAACATACAACAAATGTGTAAATGTAAAACAGATAGACTTTAAACTTATCTTTCAAACAAAAAAAGTTCATTCCGATCCGACAAATAGTTTGCGAAATATACGCTTTAAAAAAATCAATGGCTGCCATTTTGATGACGTCATAGCCGGAAAACGTGGGGGTAGGGGGTAAACACCCAGGTTTTTTAAACTCCCTATACATCAAACTAAAACGTTATGCAAGAATATTGAGTATACGCAAGTGTGCACACTAAAGTATAGCCAGCTGCAGGACTATTACACATCTGCAACAACAAACTCAACAGAACAGCGGGCCGGACTACACGAGCGTATGAAACGCCGCCGACCGTCTGCTTTTTTGCAGAGCCAATAGCTTTATATGATGTGGACTACATGAGCGTTTTGTCTGCCTGGTGAGGACGCGTAATTCAGGCGTTTGGCAGATCTAACGCCTCTGGATGAGTAAAATACGCGGGCAGATCGTCGGCGCACCGGATTACACGCAGCGGCAACTAGCATTTCTCCTGCGCGTTGATACTTTACTAAAAATTAGCTTTCTTTCAAAAGAAGGATCTTGAAAATCTGTCAATTGGTCAATTAAGAATCTGCGAATAAAAAACCCTCCCACGTTTAATACACTGTATAAGATAAGGAAATAACCATCGTAATGAGAAAAGAGTATTTAGCGTTACCAAAGGAATTGGATTGTAAAATAAATTAATTGTGTGTTTCATCTGTACAGGTTTTCACGCATCTCGTACAAGCAGGATGCTTCCGCGAGGGAGAGGACGACTACACCTTACCTACTTCAAGTATGATAGTTTCATATACTTACTATTTTATATGTACTACATTTAAACGTGTTTTAAAACAATGTATCTATCTATATACAGGGTGAGTTTTAAATGAGTTCCCCCCTTACTTTTTCTACATTTCTTAAGATATCAACTCCGGACCACGTCAGATTATTGTAGAGTAGTAAGTACTTCATTTTGACTGGGTATAAATTTCTGGCCGCCATCTTGGATCCGCCATATTGGATACAAAGTTTTTTTTCAAATGTAAAGGTAGGGTTGTGACCCATCGTTTTAAACTACTTTTTTAAGCTGAATACAATGCTGCAATCCGTTTAAAAAAATCTTGACCCATTCTAAAGTTATGAGAACTTTTTATAACATTATTTTTAGCCTATTTTAACATTGTGCATTTAGAAACTAAAAACATTATCGCAAAATAGTGCTAGATAAAGATTTATGTATATTATGTGGTGTATACTCATCTTTATCTAGATGACCCTCCGGTAAGCCATTCACTACTTCTGATAATGTTTGATCACAATTTCATTAACTATGAGCAGCAATTCATTGACCCTCCGTTGTAAGCCATTCACTACTTCTGATAATGTTTGATCACAATTTCATTAACTATGAGCAGCAATTCATTGACCCTCCGTTGTAAGCCATTAACTACTTCTGATAATGTTTGATCACAATTTCACTATCCACAAGTAGCAATTCATTAACCCTCCGTTGTAAGCCATTTACTACTTCTGATAATGTTTGATCACAATTTCATTAACCATAAGCAGCAATTCATTGACCCTCCGGTTAGCCATTCATTATTTCTGATAATTTTTATCTCATTTTCATAAAAAAAAGAAAAAAAACCTTGTACCGAAAGTGACATTTACCGTTGCACGCTCATGTTTCACGTGTGAGGCAAAGAAGGACATAGGCCTAAGAACATAACATTTCACCGGGGCAGGATTAATGATTACTACATAAGCGAATGAGCGCTCACACACGCACACACTGAAACTATTGACTATGTTAAAATTAAAATTTAAATGTCTTATTTACAGTTGAAGGACTCGCTTACCCTTCTGAGCAAGGGTCGACAATGTCTTGCAGCTCGGATTTTTCATCATTTGGTAATGGAATAGTGGTGAAAACTCTTTTCTACAATGTCATCATGCCCGGAGTGTTCATGATTTGTGTTCGTGCCGCTCATCAAAATGAGTACCGTCTGACACTTGCATGGATCAAAAATAAGGTTATGTTTGCCACTTATAAAACGAGTTCGTGTGAACCAGCAAAGCTAACCGGATCCATAACTGTGTACAACATAGATCAAACAGATAGAATAATACAACTGCTGGCTCGTATTCAAACAGGGCAAGTATCAACCTGCATGCATTACACCTTCCAGAACAACAGAGTAAAAAGTAATCCATGTACCAGTGAAACAAAAAACAGTTGTAAAAATCCAACAGCGAGCTGGGTTGTTCACGTCAAACAATGGGTTATAAATGGACGCGGTCGCTTGGACAACGGATGGAAACAAGTAGAGGTAGGTGAGCAACTCCGGATGGAAATGCTTCTGCCATTAACACTTTCAGTAACACCACTAACAATATGCAAGGGAGTGAGCTGGTCCTGTGGTTATAGCTTCAGTCTCTGAGGTCCAGGGTTCAAATCCCGCCAAATCACCAATGTATTTTATCTAAGTTATATTATTAATAATATCTATGGTTCTTACCGTCAACGCAATCAGGGGTAATATTCCACTACGGCCGTTTCGGAGATGACTCCATCGTCAGGTGTGTAGTGGTACACTAAACTATAGTCAGCTATATTCAGCTAAAGAACCCAACTTAGTAATTAACTCCCAAACAAATTCAGCAGCCAATCCAATTTTTGAGAGAATAATATAAATCAAACAGGAAAGAAATAATTTGAGTAGATAAGGTTGGCACACCGTGTTATCAGCTGTTCCAGTCATCCACGTAACTCCTGCAGTGACCAGGATTGAACAGTCGGTCGTCAATTTTCAAGCCGTGCACGTGCTCTAAATGTTTTCGTGTATTCGGGTTTTCGTGTGTCCGTCCTGTGCTTATATGTGTATTATTTATTCAACCCCTGACGCAATGCAAATGAAGAAAGTTCGTGTTAAATGTGACAAGACTATAGTAGAAAGAGCCGTAGTGGAATATTACCCCTGATTGCGTTGACGATAAGAACCATAGATTTTGCATTAAACTCATAAAAATCAGAATTTATCATGATAGAATAATTTAGGTAAAAGTATTTTTATTAGTATATATCAACTAGAAGTTAACAATAACAATTAACACATGATAATTAAAGTAAATGACAATAGTCAGTAGCCAACCATTACAGATTTTATTAATATATTTTGACGCAATCTGCCACACTCAAGAATATAAGTTATAATGCTGCAACTCCTGGCTCTAGCCTGAAGTAATGTGAAAAATAATCCCGGGCTCGTGCCTAGCGTCTAATGACAAAAAACTAACAACATGCATAATGTATTTAATATTTCCCATATTTAATGGGAATTTCAAATCTATGGAAAATCTGTTACAATGTGTGGAGTGAATTTACATTTCGAAAAATGTGAAGTTTCCAAGTAGTGTAGAAGGTTTTGTTGTTACGTAGGTTCTACAAATAATTTAGAATCTGAAGCGCTTATATCATTTTTTTTATTTTTTCCCCTAGATTTATCCACTTGGTTCACTTATCTATTGCCATATTACAAATTAAGTGGTACTTTCCAATGCATTTAAAAACGTTTACAAAAATTATAACACATCTAATGTAAAACTAATGACGATGAAGTCAGGTTATTTAAGTTATATTCTTAAAATTGTTATAGATAACAAATTCTTGTTATAATGTCTTGCAAAAGATGAATTATATGACTTGTCCTGAACTTTCTAACTCTGTTGTACTCTTTTCTGGGTAAGATCAAAAAGCCTTCAGCACCACCTCGTCAACACTCTCGCCCTACTCGCCCTGGGTCTTATGGCAAACATTCTACATATTCGTCCTTCGCTGGTAGTCATCACCATGGTCATCACAGGCCAGGCTTAGGGGGGAGTGAAGGATCAGGAGGAGGTTTTGGACAAGGATTTTCAGCTGGCGTCTTTTTTGATGAGATCAAGAACTACGTTGAAAGTGTAAGTTTGCCAACAGTCTATCAGAAAACATATTTCGATAACGTATAGGGTAAATAGCATAAAGGACAGTTTGTAGTTGTTCTTGTAAACTTCGCTGCTACGTGAAACACTACATTAATGATAAGTGACTATAACAGTGACGATTGCAATGCATGGTTTCATGTTAAAAGCAAATAAAGACATTTCATTTCAATAATAGTAATAAATAATAAAGATAACAACACAAGTGAGCCTAGGTGTTACTCGCTTGGCAATTGTAAGTTTTTGCCAATGAACTGAACTGACACATAAGAACAATTAAAGTTTACCATAGGACTCATGCTAATCCATAACCCTTTTAATACACATGTTCATAAGCAGTAAATTAAAATTATATTTAAAAAAGATAAATCAATCATATATTAGGGGCCCACTAAAAACACATGGACTATTTTAGAGGTGTTAATACTATTTAACTTACATACGAAACAAAATAAATATTAAGAGAATTTATATAAATATAACTTTTATTAAAGTGTTAAGAATCTATCTTTCCATTCCTTTAAGTCTATTTCACACAAACTTTAAAACACAAATATGATCTTCTACTTAATTTTATTTAATACCAAACAAACACTGATTATTAGACATAAACTACAAAAAGCTGTCCAAACTACTTTTTTGCCATCTTGTATCTAGATTGTCCTTATAGTCAAATTGCAATAATTTCAGTTTATACTACAAATCGTAGTATGAATACGGTGATCAAAAGTTTTTAATTCCTAATAAATACTTCAATTTGTTTTAGGCAACGGGATGGTCGTTTGATTCTGTAGGAAATTTGGTGAGTAAGCCATTTGCCATCTTGTATCTACATTGTCCTTATAGTCAAATTGCAATAATTTAAGTTTATACTACAACTCGTAGTATGAATACGGTGATCAATAGTTTTTAATTCCTAATAAAAACTTCAATTTGTTTTAGGCAACGGGATGGTCGTTTGGATCTGTAGGAAATTTGGTGAGTAAGCCATTTTGTCACTGACACATTTTATCACGCGTAAAAACTCTGTTAAGTAATTATTATCTGATAACAAGTAATTCCAGTTAGGTACTTGCTTAGAAAGTGAGCCTCGACAAAATTACAAAATAAATTTGGTCAAAGTCAAATTTCTGTATCACTCTGAGAAAATGAAAAACTCCTGTTAGTACAGTAATACATTACAAACATAAAGCATACTAGTGTAACCGTTGCTCGAAATCGAATTATTGTTTATATATTTCTTTGTAGGATTTCTTTTGAAACTGGGTGTATTCAAAATAAATGACTCTCACAATAATTTTGCTGAACTGTCGAATGTGTCCGAAATTAAATGGGACTACTCGCATTGCTTATGTCCCTACACAAAAAAATACCCTGAAGTTTTTTTGTCTTATATATTTGACTTGGTTTCATAAAAAAGTGACTCGTCAAATACAGTACTTACTAGGCTTATATAGATACAAACATCAATAATTACTCCCAAAAAAACTGCTGATACTTACTTTGGGCATAAGCTGTATAATGACCTCCCCTGTGACCTTAAGCTGTTGGGTGTCCCAGCTCGGTCCACCGGAATTGCGCCACTGTCAAATCTGCCCCCCCCCAAACGCACCGTCATTGCGCCCATGCATTTCTTCAAGTTCAGAAAATACTTCAAGTTCAACTTTATAGTTTCTCTCTTCATTATCGGGTTGGTTTAGGTTAGGTTACATTCCAGCTTCTTTACTTTACATTACTTTACTTTCTTATGCAGTGGCGACCATATGAATGTAGGCATTTAAAGCCAAGTATGAATGGAGATGAGTGTTCCCCTATTACCCGGCTACCAGGGGTAGCGTTGGCGCAATCCCGGTGCGTGCCAGGATGAAGGACCTCTAATTTTGTAAATATTTAGTATGTACATTTTCTCTGTTATTCGTTTTATTTAGTATTGATTAAATGACCAGAGTTATCCTGTAAAGTAGTGTATGTAACTGAGGAACAATTGCTAAATAAAGGCTTAATTATTTATTTATTTATTTAATTATCAGCCTACATACTACTACATGGTACACATGGTATACCAAAATGTACTGTATAAACATATGTTCATCCCTTAAAGACATTTGTGTGAACAACTTATTCCTGTACCTGTTGACGGCTTAAGGTGGTGACACACTATTGATTATTTCTCCGATCAAGTCCCCAAACCGAGCAGGGGGAAGGGAGAAGGGAGGTAAATATCAGCAAAATTTCAATTCGAACATTTCCCCGATCAAGATAAAGACCAGACAAATTCTACCAAGCGCGTTTAAATAAAAGGGAGTTTAGAGAGATGGAGAGCGCGCGAGTCCGTGTAGTGACCACCAGGCACACCAGGCCAAAGCCAAACAGTTTATATAAGATATAATATTGTTAAAAGTGGCTTTTTGAAAACTTGTCACCAAAATAAAATATTCTAAAAAGGATGCTCAGCTAAATGTATTCATTTGTAATGGTTTTATTCATTAAAATAACATGTTACAGAATGATTATTTTAATTGCCTTTCATAATATTAATGTTTATATTAATTTTGAAAGAATTTAATTGTAATATCAATAACATAATTCGAGTTTAATATTATTGATATACTTGATTTAATGGTTTCAACTTGTAAAATACTATTTCAACCTTGGCCAAACAAACCACAAAATGAAATGATATGAAAAGAAAAATTCTTTATTTTACCAGGCTAAGTTAGGGCCACATTGCCCTTTCTTACACTTAACCTGACAAAATTTCAACATAAAGGCCCATAGTAATACAAAACGACAAAATATTACCCAAAATTGATTTTTTTACAAATTAATTAGAGTAATTGCCGTATTAAATTAAAACCATCAACGATAGCGCAGGCGGCCACTCGGTGCGGCGCTCGTGACGGACGGGACAAACATATACCGTGACACACTACCGTACCGAACCTGGCAAAAAATAATAAAATGTGTTGTTTTGACGGCTAAAATAATATCACACTTTTTGCTCCTATTCTAACAGAGATTTTAGTTATTAGCTTAAGAAAGTATATTAAATATCAGTTTTTATGACAGTTAATTGTTGAAATTGTAACATTTTTTGTGGTTCCATAATTTATTGACGCATATTATAATCAAAAAGTGTTAGGTCCTAATTAAAAATGTATTTTTTAGATACCTGATGTGACCTGTTCATGTGGAG
Organism: Macrosteles quadrilineatus; assembly: GCF_028750875.1. Taxonomy (NCBI): domain Eukaryota; kingdom Metazoa; phylum Arthropoda; class Insecta; order Hemiptera; family Cicadellidae; genus Macrosteles; species Macrosteles quadrilineatus. The sequence continues at coordinate 8,282,046 of NW_026542601.1, read as the reverse complement.
GAGATTCTGTGAGTATGCCACTCTGTTACGAACATATTTTACCAAACAGAAAAGCCTCTGTCAGTCATTGTTATTTTAAAGAGATCACTACTGCCATTAAAAACCACAAACGTTTCTATAAGGGCTACAAAGGTTGCATTTTGTTTCTAAAAGCGTTGGCGGATGTATAACTATTGTATCAAATTTTTTTTAAGATCAAAATGTTTCTATTTCAGTTATGTCCCGTTTCGCCCGAGTCTCATTCCACCCGAGACTTTCGCCCAAACTCTATTACATCTCTTCGCACAATCTCCGTCATTTCAGAATATGACTTCAAATATATTTCCTCTTCTCATTTCAAAGCATGGGTACAACAGCTAGTACAATATAATGATCCTTCTCTTTCCATGAACCATTTTCAAAACCATAAAACTTAATAATCTTGGGCGCAGAACTTGTACCTCTTAACCACTGTTCTTTGAACTGTCAAACTAAAGTATTTACAGCTGACTTCAAATTAATATTTTTGACCATTTGCATTCATCAAAAATGTAAACTTTGAAACTTTGAAAGTAGCTCGAGGGAAATATGATAACGGGAATAGGCCTATATGTCAACTGAGTGCCTTTAAACGGAATTTTATTAAAATTGGTTCAGTGGTTCTGGCATTATTGAGTAGACATATACACATACACAATCTCATTTTAACAAATTAGGATGGATATAGATTTTGTTGAAAACTTACCTATATTCAACAATAGGTAAAAAAGAGTCGTACCACATACGTTACTGTAGTGAAACAAACGAATTCCTTTAAATTAAGAAAACCACCATCTCCAAACAGGCTAGTGGTAAAAATTCAAATTTTGACAATTAATTCGAAGTGTTTCTGCTTTTATAACTGCTAAATTAAATTATTTATAGCAGACTTCAATATTGGCTTTTTACATTCTCGCTAAAAGTAAAATTTGAGTATTTTCTTGGTTGGTGCAGAGCTAAAATGTTTAGTACAGCCAGCAGTCAGCCAAACAACACTGTTTTATTTCACCTAATATGGCTTTTTTGGAAAAATCTCTTTTCTGTATGTGAAAAAAATGTGACTAATGTGTATTGTTATGTGTGCAGGTATCTTATAGCTCAGGCGTGACACAAGTAAGTAGTAATAGTAATAGTCTTATTTCAATATCTTACTATGCAAAACATTTTAGGTAGTAACACTTTGGCCCAATAACATTTCGGCCAAAATAAAATTTCTTAGAAAAACAGAGACACAAGGATGCGACAAGGTTTCATTACTTCACCGAGTGAAGTAAAGAAGTTGTTTACATCGCGCTTGGGATAGGGAAGTTTAACATGACGGGTTGGGTAAAACTGATATTTTTGCTGTAGTATGACAAAAAATAATTACTACTATTATGAGTATATAGTGTCCCACGATTTATATGCCAAGGAGTGGTATTATAATATTAAAAAATTATGCTGAATATTTACACTGTCCTTGATTGTTTCCGAGTAAAAATTGTTACAGTCAGTAGACAGCTAAACAAACGCATACTGTTTTTGTGAACTAGTATGGCTCGTGTTTAGAAATAAAAGAGTTTTCTGTAAATTTAACCACAAACAAGGAAATAATTAACTTATTCTTTTGTCTGCTAAATAGCTAATTGTGTTGTTTTCTGTGCAGGTAGATCTTGGATCCAACCCGACGTCACAATCAGGAGGGGTAAGTAATTATTTTATTATTGTTACATCTTTATTATCTATAACTATTGATCCTATAAAATATCGATAATGTTTAAATAACGAATACAATTACATATAAAAAAGGTGTTCAAAATATTGGATGACAATGAACAAATAAATATTTGTACAAAATCCTGACTCCCCCCATGCCAAAAACAAAATTCGTGAAACTTTTAAAATACTGGCCACTACGAATCGTTAAACAGTGCGGCGTGGGTGTATCAATTAATTTTAAGATTGTTAAAAGAACATTTTCATTGAAAGTATGGAATTGTTATAAATTTAAAATGATATGTTGTTAAATCCATCCCTCACCTCCGTATTGCAGCTATGTAAACAACTGTGTGATTTTTCAGCGGAACTCCATAGATAGCGTATTTTTCAGCTTAGTTCTGACTATAGTAACCAAAGAGCACAATGTGCTCGTTGATAGTAACGGGTCCAGTGCAGACAGAGCCAATAAGGGCAAGCAGTTTCGAGAGGAACTAGTCAACTGTAATGATAGAATTATTGAGTACTTACTTTTTTTAATTTGATTTCAAAACTTCAAAAAAAATTGCCTTTACCAACAAATTTCTTAAAATTGTCTTGGTTGAACCTGGAGGCAAGTGAGCGCAGCGAACGATGTCCCTGAGCGATGCGAACGAGCTCATCTTGAAAATGAGGTAATATGTACTGTATTTGAACGAGCATTTGATATAAAAACACATAAGGACAGGACGACGGCTGTCTGATTTTTTTAATATTTTAAAATACATAAAATAATTATATATTTACTATGTTAGTAATATATATAAAATATTATATAACCACTCTCTAATTTCTGTGGTTTTCGTCCCCTCATCTTAGGGCTATAACCATTCGTGGCTTTTCATCCCATAACATACGGTTCTAATAAACTTACTAATAACTAATGTTGTTAGCCTACAATTTGTTGACAGTGTCTCAGCATAAAGCTGAAAAGCTTATTCATGGTTCCAGGATAACAATGATGACGCATCGGGTTGTATTGGTGCTGTTATTGAAGCTTGTATCGGATTGTAAGTATATAGGCCTAATTATTCATAGGGAAAGAGTATCAACCAACAGGTTGTGCTACTGTGAAATACGGTGTTCTTATGTATTAAAAAATGTCCTGTTAAAATTCCGGGTGTGCTGAAAACGTGTCTCGCAAATAAATTTTATAAGATAAACAGTCTTACCTTGGGTATTATCGTCCAGCGGTAGCGATTGTCAAAAAGCTAAAGTATACACTCAGAAGTATGAATCAAGCACAAGCCTATTCCAATACATCTAGTTTCATCACAGATCATATACCTAGCAAACAGAAATAAATTTTGATATAGCCTATTTATCTGAATGGCTGAATTTAGCGTAAAAAAGACAAATTTAATCTGTAACTCCTTTTATTTGGAATGCAAACTTGTGGCCAATTTATTTCTTGGACTTTTACCATAACAGTAAATCCTTCCATCCAGTAATCCCAGTAATCCGACTATAGCTATCGTAAGCCACAAAAGAATATTGTACCGTACAGTATTTACTTAATTGGAGCCACTGTGACAGGCACCAAACACAAGGTACGAAATAGTTACGTCTAGGAAAGAATGTTGCGAATATGCGATGTTTCTACAAACTGATGGTGGTTATATTCCATCCCATTAAACCACAAAATGGCCTCCAGTGGCACAAAATAACCTCGGGAAGTGCAACCTCTAGACATCCATTAGAGCTCAGTGGTTCATCAGGGCCTTTTATTGTTTTAACAACGTTACAGAGTGTTCAATCGAAATCGATCACCGCTTACCATCTTTTATGTATATTTATCGTCTTGTGAGTAACAGTAAGCGTAAATATATGTTTTAAGTGTTATAAGACGTTTCTTTTATTTACTTTCCGTATTGTTTTAGCATCAGAACCCCTCGAAACACTCTCCTGTAAGGCCGTAGTTAGATCTTTGGCACACCATAACGCAGGAACTCATGCGAAGTTTTCAACGTTTTAATCTGACAAATCTTTCCAGTTACACATAGGGCAGTTTAGTTAATCAAATTTTCCTGATGAACATTACTGATGGCAAAAAAAAACCATACATAAATTTTCTAAATTTAAATTTATATATTTTAACACTATTTTTAGTACCAAATGATTCAACGTTCAAAATTTATTGAAAATGGAATTTAGGAAACAAGAATTGATTGTCTTCACGTTTAAATTTCAACTAGATGGTTTTATTTTACAGGCTTTGCGCATAGTGACTTAGAGCAGTGGAGTTAAAGAAGAAAAGAAACATAATTTTCTGTGTGACGAATATAATTATTTTCACAATTTATTACCTTGCATATATTTTAATCCAAAATCACAAACAATTGAATAGATTAATTTTACTCCTGCAGTTAATATATACAGTACCTGGGGACCAACCTTTGCTCGGGGAAAATCATTAGTATCCTCTGAGACTAATGACGTCTTTGGTCTTGTATTGACGTCTTTGGTCAACGTCAATTTTGTCTTAATAATCTTCTTTTGCAGTCTATTTCTAATCAGTAAAATAGGGCGAGCTGGCGTGGTGGTTAGAGCGCAGGACTTCAGTCCCTGAGGTCCCGGGTTCGATCCCCACCAATTGATTTTATCTAAGTGATAATGCCGCAACCCCTAGGTTTAGCCTGAAGTAATGTGAAAAACAATCCCAGGCTCGTGCGTCCTAGGAAAAAATAAAAATATAAAAATATAAAAAAAGTTAAAATTTATATAAATAACTAATTATACAGTCACTACATTTTTATGAGCAATTAATTTCTTAAAAATTTTTTCAACAAATCAATTTTTAAAATTCATTCTGCTTTAGTCGATATTTGCATGAGAAGTTTAATAATGCTAGAAATATATTGTTGGACACACACCAAATAAGCAGTTGGAGAAACTTTAAACAGGCAAACTAATTTTACCTAGTTGCCAAAGCATCACGAATACTAGAACAGACATGTTGATGTTATTGATCATAAACGTAATACATGTAGTTATTTGTATAGTGAATCAAAAAAATCTGGCAAAGTGCACTCAGCAAAATCTCAGGTGATAAATATCAAAATCTTAGATTTCCAGTTTTAGCTAATCTCAAAGGAACTCCGAAACAGCCGTAGTAAAGTATCACCCCTGATAGCGTAGACGGTAAGAACCATATATATTAATATTATATTTTCATGCAATCTGCCACACTCAAGAATCTCAAAGGAACTCCAACAAAACATCTTGCAGGTTTCCAGATGAGGTTGGTTTGGAAAATTATCACTGAAAGGAAAACCCACACCAAACTATCCACGTCTTATCTATCCTATAACGTCCATCTTGAATCCAATGTAATATGTAATACCATTGTAATACAGTAATATAATAATCCTATAAAGTTACCAAAATGTGTGAGTACCTTTCATCCTATAGGCTACTACTAGAAACATTTATTATTGATGACATCTACCTCTTACTAGAGATTACAGTTCATACAAGTAGGATGGTAAATGAGGCTTTAATACTTCTATAATTTTATTTTATGTTACGCTACTGTATATGAACAATTTTTACAGCACCTCTTTGACATGGTATAAAAACTTTAAAGTTTACAAATCCTATAGAATTCTTCAAAATTTACCTCTTCAAAATACTATTTACATTTTTCTTAGTTCCTAAAGTTCTCTTAGTTTCTAAATTAAATACATTTTTCAGTCAGTGAAATTTAAATAAATTTTTTCTTTCACAATGCCAGTTAAAAAAATACATTAATTTGACCTTTCCTAGCATATAAAATTCATTACAAAGCTCTCATAGGCTCTACCTACACTGCTATACAGGCTAACTAACTGTAACGTTAGTAAGAAACAAAAACTTTTGAGAAAACCTTAAGTTTAACAACTACCAACCATACATATTTGAATTAAATCGCTGCAGAAAACCTGCAGACTAAGCAAATACGTAATTGGATTTTCAATTTAAAATTTACTTAAATAACATTAGGTTTAACAAGTACCTAGGTTTGCTGCTATAGGTAGGGTAATAAAGTTGTGTTTTTTTTTTTGCAAAATATGAATACCTTAGAATAAAATAAATAAATTTGCCTAGTGTGATCAAAATATATCCATAAACAAGTAATCTACAACAGTTTACTTATTCTCCATAAGAATAACATAAGAATTTTAAATTATTTACAATTTATTGAATTTTCTCTGCAACCAATTACCGTAAAAAACCCTTCAATATACTACATTATTTGCTTTTTAAGCTCTTTGAAAAGGTCTAAAGCTAAAGATAAATTAGGAAAGTTCCTGGGGTCAAAACTGGCAAAAAATTTCCTATAAGCATATTTCATAAATTCACTCGTTTTCTAGTTATACGTAAAAATAGGTTTTTTTTTGTTTTTAGTGTATCTGTTGAACATTTTGACCTCTAAATTGAAAAATTGGCACGATATTTTGATAAAACTTGTATTGATAGATAGAATATTAAATTTCAAAGAGATTTCATTACTATTGGGCAAACATGTTGGTTATGACTGATAAAAATAAGTTTAAAAGTAAAATATTTTCAAAAAAATCTAGATTAAAAATTATTTTTTTGTTTTTGACAGCTCTTCATGTAGTAACCATTCAAGCTTTTGGCTTGCAACTTTACCAAAAGTCGTAGAATTTAACGGAGAACAAGTAAATGTGATTTTATGTATACCTTTTATTGGTATATTATTATTTTGGTCAAAATATAAAATATTGTAAAATATCAAAAATTAATAAAATCAAGCAAAATAAACAAAATTGTATAGTTAGCTTATTTTAAACATATCCTAATAAAAGTCGGTATATGGGTTCTCCTAGTTGAGAAGTATTGCATAATGGCCTAAAATTTCCTTCTTTTTCATTTTTAATTATAGAAAACAAGCATACCTACTTTCCTATGTTAACCTTATGGGGAAAAAATAAAATAGAATATCTCGCATATTTCTGAACCCATCCTATTGAAACTTGGTAAATCCCTTCTTTTAGTTGAGTACTACATGATTATGGCCTAAAATATTCGCTAGATCAATGCTAGAAAGGTTACCGTACCCTAGTAGCAAAAAATATTTTCATTATATTGAAACAATATTGTCCAATATTTACGACAATATTGATTTCTTCAAATATTAAAACAATATTGTTTTGATATTTTGCCAATATTGCACAATATTGTAGATAAATATTATAATTCAATATTAAAACAATATTGTTTAAATATGTTCCCAATATTGTTCAATATTGTAAAACAATATTGTTAAGGTAATATTCAAACAATATTGTTTTAATTCCTTTCCAATATTGAACAATATCTATAGAAAATGTTGTTATCAACTTAGTTTAAATATTGATGAAATATTCAATAAATATCGGCAACACAATATGATGTTAGTAGTTAACAAACCAATTTTGCAACATTGGCATAAACAAACCTACTTCTATAACATTTTACTGTGCACTTTAGGAGATTTTTTATCAGCTATCATCATTGTAGAAATTGTTGTCATATGCCACTGTCAATTATTACAATACAGGGTGTCTGGTCTGTAAAGTCCGTCACTATACTTCATAATGGTTTATTGGGTTAAAATAAGCAAAAAGGTTCCTCTAGGGGTATGTACTTAAATGCATACCCAAGTAGCCTAGCACACATTGTTGGCCCAACTTTGGGAAATGGTCGGCACGGTTGGGAAATGGTTGGAGGAAATTTTAACTTCTTGCCAACGTTGGCCCAACGGAAACTTGTATTTGTTGGCCCTACAAAGGAAATAATCGTTGGGCCTTTGTTGGATTTAAGTATAAAACATTCTAAAATGCATTTTAACAAATTGATTTATTTATAAGAACATAAATGCTATGACAGCAGAATATAAGACGATTTTAGAGAAAATTGGATCTATAATAAATGTTGTCAGAGATGATTTTGTGATAGTTGTGGTACTAGATACAGTGGTGGAACACCTGCTTAAAATATAATTCATTATAATATTTTTTTTTAATTAATATTCTTTAACTTATATATGAGCACATGTTTAATAGTTTAAGATTAATCAATTAAGGGAAAAGATTAATTAATAATAACAATCAATTATAATAACATTACTAATCTAATGGTAATTAAATAATCTGTATTCAAATACCAGTATCCTCTCCAACTCACAGAAAAACAATTTAACTACTTGATGCCTAAACTGATTAACAGAATCATATACTGTAGTATCAAAAATATTTAAAGTATTGCGACCATTGCAACCGTCAACTGCTCTTATAACACTTGAAAACTCACTACTGTATATCAACAATCACAGATAGCTCAGAGGTAAGGCATCAGGCTCATAAGGCAAAGGTCAAGGGTTCAAGACCCATCTGGGGCAAAAAATTTTATTCTAGTTTTTTTGCAAATTTTGTTTTTATGACCTATTTAATCACTTTACTCAACTGATAATAATGATTTTCATACTAAATCTTTATTATTTTGTGTTTTTATGTTTAGGCTGAAATATTGAAACAATATAGAAACCATGTTAAATACTTAAAGAAACAATATTTAAACAATATTTATTTTGCCTTGTTTCAATATATTTCAATATTGACTCAAATATTTACCGATAAATGTCTTTTGTTTCAAATTGATATTTGTAAAATGTTATTTCAATATTAAATCAATAGTTTTTAATATTGGGTAAATATCGATTCAATATATTTTACAATATTGTTTATACATTTTCTTGCTACTTGGGTATGAATGGCTACTATAATAAAAACATATTTTTTATCTTTTTTTTCGGATCAAGTATTAGGTTTCAAATGATTGTTTACCACAGTCAATATTTCTGCACAAAGTAGTAATGGTATATATCTTTAAAATTTAATATTCTATCTAATAAGAACCACTTTTTTGAAATATTATATCAATTTTAGGTCAAAAAGTCCTTTGAAATATTAATAGACAAATAGATAGATAAAATTAATAGATAATAGACAAACAAAAAGTTGGAAAAACTATTTTTTGCCCTAAAAGATGGTAGTAAGCAGGCTCCGTGCAACAGGAATGTAAAACTAGAGATTTTATGCCATAATAATGTATTACTTAACTAGAAGAAGGGATATACCAAGTTTTAATAAGATGTGTTCAGAATTATGTGAGCCATTTTATTTAATTTTTTCTCCATAGGGTTAACATAGGAAAGTGGGTATGCTTGTTTTCTTTCATTAAAAATGAAGAAGAAGGAAATTATAGGCCATTATGCAATACTTCTCAACTAGGAGAACCTATATACCGACTTTTATTAGGATGTGTTTAACAATAAGCTAAATATACAATTTCGCTTAATTTTATAAATTTTTTATATGTTACAATATTTTAGATTTTGACAAAAATAATCCCAATAAAAGGTATACATAAATTCACATTTCCTTGTTCTCCGTTAAATTATACATCTTTTGGTAAAGTTGCAAGCCAAAATCTTGAATGGTTACTACATGAAGAGCTGTCAAAAACAAAAAATCATAACCAACATGTTTGCCCAATAGCAATGAAATATCTTTTAAATTTAATATTCTATCTATCAATGCAAGTTTTATCAAAATATCTTGCCAATTTTTCAATTTAGAGGTCAAAATGTTCAACAGATACACTAAAAACCAAAAAAACCTATTTTTACGTATAACTAGAAAACGAGTGAATTTATGACATGCTTATAGGAAATTTTTTGCCAGTTTTGACCCCAGGAACCATTTCCTGAAGTTTGTCAGGGTTCCGGTGAAACACCCTGTATAGAGCAGCTACTCAAATTTTATGATGAACATTAACATTAGTGATGGTAAAAGAAAACCATACACATTTAAACACTATTTTTAATACCAAATGATTCAAATGTTCAAAGTTTATTGAAAATGGAATTTAGGAAACAAGAATAGATTATCTCCACATTTTTAATTTTTACTAGATGATTTTGTTTTACAGCCTTGCTTCTCTCGACTGCTCAGACCCAGACGAGTGATCTCCACTGACTTAAAGAGGAGAAGAAACATAATTTTGTCTGTGTGACTAATAAAATTATTTTCACAATTTATTATATATTTTAATCCAAAATCACAAACAATTGAATGGATAAATTTTACTCCTGCAGTTTATGTATACATTACCTGGGGACCAAGCATTGCTCGGAGAAAATCATCAATATCCTCTGAGAACAGTCTTTGGTCAAAGTGAATTTTGTCCTAATCTTCTTTTGCAGTCTATTTATAATCGGTAAAATAGTAATGTCGTAGTCATGACTTTGTTAATGAAAGCAGGAGTTATTATTATTATACAGAGTGTTTATAAAGGGGTGTCACAAACTTCAGGGGCTGATCCAAACAAAAATGTCATATACATAGGTCGAAATTCGAAAAACATTTTGTTTAGCCGCTAGCTTCCATTTTGTATTTTTTACAATACAATTTATATCTCAAGAATTATTCAAGCTACAGAAACCAAACTTTACCCACACATATATTGTGTCAAGAAGCAATTTAAAACAATAATCATGTAATTTTCTTTTAAGTTAATAATAAAATGGTGGCCATTTAAAGTTTTTAAGCCTGCTGAATTACTAAAATATGGCTGATTTTATAACAAAAATGTAAAGAACACTATTATTTAGCAGTTTTAATTCCCTATCAAACAATACCAAGTTCAAAAAGATCGAATAATAAATAAATGAAATGTTACTATTGTTAGTTGTAAAATGGGGTAGAATAAGGCTAAGCTAGTAAGGCTTGAGGGATTGTTTGCCTCATTTTACAACTAAATATCGTGATATTTCAGCTATTTTTTATTCAATCTTTTTAAACTTGGTATCGTTTGATAAATGCTAGCTCCGCTCAATATTGCAAGCAGACAACCGCATTGTAGGCCTACAGTTGTACACCTAGTTATGTTCAATTTTGCTAATTTACAAGCAAATTTCCATCTTAGACATTAATTAATGTGACAATTTGCGAAAATATGAACAGTGATATCTTCTTAAATCTGAGGTGATAAAAATCAAAATCTGAGATTTTCAGTTCTAGCTAATCTCAAAGGAACTCCAACTCCAACAAAACATCTTGCAGGATTCATGATGAGGTTGGTTTGCAAAATTATCACTGAAGACTCACACCAAACTATCCACGTCCTATCTATCTAATAACGTCCATATTGAATCCAATGTAATATGTAATACAGTAAAATAATAATCCTATAAAGTTACCAAAATGTGTGAGGACCTCCCATCCTTGATGACATCTACCTCAAGAGATCAAGGTTCATACAATTAGGATGGTAAGTGAGGCTTTAAAAATTTTATCATTTTATTGTGAAAAAAAACATAAAGGAAAAGTATTTATAAATGATATGCAAGAAATACTTTAAAAGACTTTTAATGTTACGCTATGAAAAATTTTGACAGCACCTCTTATACATGGTATGAAAACTTTGAGTTTACAAATCCTATAGAATTCTTCAAAATTTTACCTCTTCAAAATACTATTTACTTCTCTTAGTTTCTAAATTAAATACATTTTTAAGGCAGTGAAATTTAAATAATCTTTTTCTTTCAGAATGCCAGTAAAAAAAAATACATTTGACCTTTCCTAGCCTATAAAATGTATACCAAAGCTCTCATGGTCTGAAGGCCTGCACTACCCTGCTATATAGGCTGACCAACTGTAACGTTTATAAGAAACAAAAACTTTTTAGAAAACCTTACCAACCACATACTTGGATAAAATGTACTGATGAGAAATTCCTAGCTAAAATGTTAATTTTCTGGACCCATCTAAATGGACCAGCTGTTGCCAAATTTTATTAAAATGCCTCGCTGCAACAAACCTATAGACTAAGCGAATTTCCATTTACCTATAACATTAGTAACAAGTACCGGTACCTAGGTTTGCTGCTACAGGAAGGTTAAGTTGTGTTTTTTTTTTCAAAATATGAGTAGCTTTAGAATAAAATAAATAAACTTGCCAATTGTGATTGAAATATATCCATAAACAAGTAAACTACAACAGTTTACTTATTCTCCATAAGAATTGTAAATTATTAACAATTTATTGAATTTTCTCCACAACCAATAACCGTAAAAAAACACTTCATTATACTACATTAAATGCTTCTTAAGCTCTTTGAAAAGGTTTAATGAGAAATTGGGAAATTTCTTGTTTTTAGAGTCAGAAATGAGAAAAAATAATTTTTACACCATAAAACCTCGTTTTCATGGTTCAATCATACTGGTTCGCGACCTCATTCAAGTTTATCCCAGTTACATCTTCGAGCTAAATTTCTTAAAATTAGGGAATTTTGCTAAAAGATCGTAATTGTTTAAGCCAGTCACAGAATGTGGTAGTGTCTAAAAATTTTATTTTCTACCTATTTTTTGTAGCTGACCAAGTTGATGGGTCATAACATGATGGGTCAAAACATGGGTCATAACTTTAAAAAAAAAGATGTGCATTCGTCAGAAAATAGTAATTTCAACCCAATCTATTGGTGGCTCACATCAACTATAACAATTTTGACTAAAAGTCTGGTGACAAATTTAACATGGGGATGGTATCTAGTTCTAAAGTTCAATAGTCAAAAGTTGTATTCAATCATATTCAAAATATATCTCTATATATGTATAAAAGACAAATACCACTGCACCCACTGGCTCACTCATTGACTCTTTGAACACTCACGATATCTCAAAAACTACAAACCATAAGAACTCAGGAATTTTCATGGAGGTTTCACTCAAGATCTAGATCAGAATAATAAGAAGCGTTTTCAAGAAATTCCATCAGAGCTCTGCCCCAATGGCCAATTAAGTTCCAATGTTATTCTATTAACTTTATGAGAGAACAGTTGGTTTAAATTTATGGAAGCAATGTGATGTAATCATTTGGATTGGAATGTTGCTTTAGAGAGCTTACGATATATTATCGGATGATTAGTATGATATTAATATTGATAAAAGTATTTCATTCAATTTAAATAATGAATGTAAATATAGATTTTCTATATATGGGTGTTTTCAAAAGAGGGTCTCCCACCATTCTTTTAGAGTGCACAAATTTATCTAACACCATTACTTCACTAAAACTAGCTGTTACCCACTGGCTTCACCCCGTTTGACTTCATAAGTATTAATAAAACTATATTTGGTATTTTTGGAAAGTTCCCTTTATAAAGCAATTACGACCTTAAAGGGCAATTTATGAAATAGTTTTGCGCAAGGTTTCTCGTCATGACGAACATTTTAAGTATATGGTTTATGGGGGTGTGACTTGTAGTTTTCTCAAAAGTTCATGGGTACTTAGGACTTTATACAGTATGCTGAGAACTGTAAATATTGTAAACCTAGATTATTTATTGGTTTTTGGAATACCAAAGTAAATTTTACTCATCAGGAGTATTATCTTGTAACATCACGACGTAAGGCATTTCTGTAAACTATCACATATGGAGGCAGGTTGTTTGTCTATGGTCCTTTCTGGGTGCTGCCAGGCCGAGAAGCTATTGACTGGGCGTAGTTTCCCCCAGGATAGTTACAGAATTCACAAAACCCCGGTGGTCCCTGAGATCCTGGAGGACCTCTTGTTCCGGGAACCCCTGAAAATCACCAAGATTCGTCAAACCCTTTCAATGTACAGAATATTAATCTCTTAATAAATGCAGATGTAAGAAGCAAGGAATGTGTTTGAATGAAAATGAAGCAATTATGTGGTTCAACTTTTCTCAGATGGTTAAAAATTGTTTTTAAATAAATTTAATTTGATTAATCACATTTTTAGCAAATTATCTATATTTGGGGGAAAACTATTACTGTAGGTCTCATGCTACTTAAATTCTAGACCCGGGACTGATAACCTTTTCCTTTTATAAGGTCCCAGAGGCCTAAATCACTATGTGTTCAAAAATTCATAAAATAAATTTATACTTACTGTATTTATATACAGGCATGACTGTTAGCACGATAACGCAAGTAAAAATCATCCGATTTTGATGAAATTTGGTACTAATGTGAAAATCAACATTTATTCAAACGGGTTTGCAAACAAGCAATCTTGTTGGATCAGACTATGGTAACAGGGTTTAATGGTAAAAATTAACTTTTCCCATTCCCATTTCCCATCTTTTCATTGAAAAAAGTGTTTAGTAGGGGGGTTATAGTAAAAAGGGTAATAGTGCTTGTGCAGACTACAGAGCATGGATATGGAAATGTAATGCCAGCCAACCCATCTGTCAAATAATTGGTAAGAATATCGGCTCCCTGACTACAAAATTTACAAACACATTAAACAGATTCATTCCTAGTCTGGTATGGGATAAGCTGTTTCATTAATAGATCATCTACTAACCAGTTCTTCCAGGTTCTCCCCTATCTCCCGGTCTTCCGGGAAGTCCTATTCCTTGGGGTCCTGAAGGTCCTGTAAAATAAAAATGGTTTAAAGAATCTACAAGAGCGGTACTCATCGCCTAACATTTGAATAATAATTGCCAGAGGAATATTTTTATGATAATGATTGTAAAACTATTGATGTAACTAGAGTGTCAAAACTAATAGTCCAGCATCTATGTTGGGATTTGTATATGTACTGAAAGTGTATTTTCTGATTGCCGAAACCGATGTTGTTGCCCTCCCACCAGGGGCCCAAAAAATGGGTAGGGGGTTCTAAATTCCAAAACAAACTCATATCTCACCAACCAGTCACAATAGAAACATGTTCCAATCATAATTTTATCACACACATGCTCTTTAAAGTTTTAAAATGTTACAAGAAAACATTTTGATATTGAAATATGAATTAAGTAAATTAAAATTATAAAAGAAATTCCAGCCCACTTCTAGATAAACCTTAGACATGAAATTTGACAAGGCTGTGTGTGTCTGGCCAGTTATTAAAAGCTGCATTCTCAAATTTCAATCCTCCCCCCCACATGTCTTAGCAGCTAAATTTGAGCAACGGTTTTAAATATTGACTGATCATACCAGGAGGTCCTCTAGGACCGGCAGGACCTTCCAATCCGACCCCCTCCGGTCCTCTCTCCCCCTTGTCTCCTTTCTCCCCTCGGCTTCCTTCTGGGCCCGTAGGTCCTGGAGGTCCCGGCATTCCGGGGAATCCCCTCTCTCCTGGCAATCCGGGTTGTCCAGCATCTCCTATCAGGAGAGAGACTGGGTTAAACATCAGGTTTGTGTAGTTTCTTAATTAAAGCTTTATTCACAATGTTACATTGTAGAGCACCATATGGTTAGATTATGTTAAAATTTTTAAATTACAATATTTTTTATCTTTATGGTATTAAGTGCCTGTTAACTTGATTTTTAGTCTAGTGACTGTAATCCTTTAAAAATTGATATATTATCAAGATGCTTTTAATATGACATTTACATAAACGGTGAAATGTAAAAACACCAACTTTTTGTGAAATAAAAGCTAATGCTGTGTTGCATTAATGCAATGGCAAAATATGTGCTGTAAAGCAAATACTAGAGTTTTAACAAGTTCGCTGCGGCCCATCAATTGCAGGCGTAGCGTAAAACAAACCCAATTGCCGGGTGAATGGCTTTTAAATTTTGGCCTGACGAATAGCAAATAATGTTCGATCATTAACTGCATTAAGACGAGAGCCAAGGTAGTGTGCGAAAACACCCACAGATAGCAGCACTGCTTGGAACGTGGCCAGTCCCATTGTATTGCCAACATAAGTAAGAAAGACGGGACAAGAAGTTGATTTCTAAGCTTACAAGACGGGGATTTTACAGGAAAATGTACTACCAACCTACACCACAACAAAAAGCAAGTCACAAAAAAACCCGAAAACGTGGTGTAGGTCCACCTTCGACCAACGCTAGGCTCGCACTGATCAACAGAATAACAGATTTATGCACTGCAGTGTGGGTCAGTACTGACCCGGTCGTGTGAGGGCTGTGATCGCCGTGGGTCAGAACCCAGCACCTGCAGCGAACGTGTTAATGTGATTTAGTTTAGTATCTGAAATCTGTGCAGGTTATCTTTGGTTTATTTGACGAATGTTAGGCCTATGATCGGTTATTAATGTAGCAATATTTGTTATTTTGGTGAGTTAAGAGTGACGTTTACTTCAATGTTAACATTTTAATTAAATGTAAATATTTAGTAGATAACGGGAGCGAGCTGGTCTAGTAGTTAAGCGCGGAGCTTCGGTGCCCGAGGCCCTGGGTTCAAATCCCGCCAATCTCTAATAGATTTTATCAATGTGATAATGCCGTAACCCTCCTGTAACTTGTAAAACAGTTCCGGGCTAGAAAATATTGCTAACACAGAACAGTTCCATAAGAAATTTTGCCTATAGTTATGAATTATGGGATAAGTGTGAATACAGCTTAAATCTACAACCACACTATTCACACAGTGAAGTGAGTACAACTAAATCACCACCTTACAGCATTATCACATAGCAAAAAGCTGATACTAATTAGTAATTGATAATATTTTAACAGCAACACTTATTCCTGTGTTCTAGCAAACTAAAATCCATTCTTACGCTTTAGAAATATCAAATTAGTTTATTTGTTTGTCTAAAGAAGTTAAAGATGAAAAAAACAATATTAATTTCACACATTAACAACAATAATGCTGACTTTTCAAACAGTTTCTAATTGTTTTATGTATCGTAATTAGACACAGTTCCAAACCCCCTCTGTATACCTGGAATCCCTTGAATCCCTTTAGGTCCTGGTTTTCCCGGACTTCCTAGCCCCGGGGGTCCGGGTGGCCCTACCAATCCGTCTGTTAGCTCAGATATTCTCTCTACAGACAATTAAAAGGTTACTTGGTTAACGTGCATGAAGCATGCCTCACATAGAAGTGCCTTTAATGTACCGATTCAGCAACAGTGTAGAGGCTCTGCAACAGTGAAATGGTTAGGAGGGTCATATGGAGGAAACAGGGGAAATATCCATTTGCCATGTATGAGAATAAGGAATCAACACGTGGCTATAGCATACTCCATCCATATTAAAAGTCTTTTAAGGTAAATTTTAATGGAAATATATTCTTTATTCAATCGTACATCACATGAGATAGTGTACCACAAAAAATTAGCAGACATTTAATAGTCATGCACATTGACTTCCTCATTAAAATGCATGGCAAACTAAAAGCGTTGGGATGAAAAAAACAGTGATTATGGTTTTTCGGTCAACCTGATGCTCCCTGGGGTCCGGGTGGTCCGGGTCTGCCGGGTTTGCTTCTTCCTGGAGGACCAGGAGGTCCTGTCAGGGTCTGCGTCAACTCGTTAAGCTGTTCTATAACAAACATTTACATTACTCAGACCACCGTTACCACGGCTAAACATGTTACTATGGCTAAACATGTTACCACGGCTAAACATGTTACCACGGCTAAACATGTTACCACGGCTAAACATGTTACCACGGCTAAACATGTTACTACAGTGGTAATGTTTACCACAAACTCCCTTGATATAGATTGGGAGTATGTCTTAAAATTGCCACTGGGACTTATCACTGATTAAACCTGCTTGAATCCTCGTACATTGTCATCTTTAATGTTTCATTATCTTTTTTTTTTTGCATTTTGTAAGCTTGACTGGTCCAAACATTTTTCTTTTCAACTAGTGCGCTCAGTTAGTGCACTAAGCTCACTCAATATGTAGTAGGTTACTAGAGAGAGACGAACTACTTTTTTGCTAATCGCACATAGAAAGTATTCACAATAATTTAGTTCCTTTTTCCTCAGTTATAAAACTACATAAAGATACCTTCCACTCTTGTTTACACCTTAGAAAAGAAAATCTATACAAAGTCATATGATGCTTAGTTCAAGTTAATCTCACCTCTAAGCACTGTTGCGCAAATATCTCTGATTTCTGCCTCCGTGTAACTTCTCCCCTGAAAAAGTTTCATGTCACAAAACTTATAGTGTATTTAACAACAAATATTTTACTCATTTGCTTCTATGTCAGAAAATTACTAGTTGCCACTTTGTCTTCATGTTTTGAAAACCGAGGCCAATTACTGGAACTCCGGTCACATTATGGATGACCGAACTAGTGACAACCCTGACTAACCTGACTCTGATCTCCCAGGAATTGAAGGCATGGACTGTGACCCTGATTGATGTTTATTTTAAATCAAACCTCAAGCCTATTATTTTGCATCGTACCAGAAATCGTAGATGATGTATCTAAAACTTGAACCAATTGTTCTCCAAAACAATTTTTTCTTCATTTTTGAGGTGTTGCCTTCCGGATTAATTGACAATATTATTCTAGAGGATAAATACCTTATTGTTGCCACTGTAATCCTCAGTCCTCGGGATGGCGACCGGTTTCGACACTCATGGTGTCGCTCCTAGGAGGTCGTCATAAAGTCTTGAAAACAAATACGAGACACGCACAAACATATTAACGAATAAATAACACAGTATGGCCATACAAGAACACTAATTTTCACGGCGTGGCTGGGTTCAGGGTGTAGGTCTAGACACGGCAACGGTCAGTCTAGACCTACACCCTGACACCATGAGTGTCGAAACCGGTCGCCATCCCGACGACTGAGGATTACAGTGGCAACAATAAGGTTAAGCTCTATAACAATTATTTCAGTCCGCGCTCTACTTTTTTATCCGTGAAGCAAATGATTCACTGCTTTATTTTACCCTGATCCAACCAGAGTGAGATGTAGTTTTTCATAGTAATTTTGGTAGTATGTAGTTTTTTACATTTTAAAATACAGTAGAGACTAGTGTCTCTTTATAATTCAAAATAATTTGTTATTTCTCTTTCAATATTTTAAATAAAAATATATTAGAATAACAGTTTCTCTGATCCCCACCAGACTCTATGGTCGTCGATCTCAGACACCGTTGTCTGAAGGCTACGGGGGATGGTGTGATGTCTGTGTAAGTGGAGCTAGTACAACATCGCTCGCCTACTATTGGATGAGCGAGCGAGCAGACTACTCCTGGTAATGACATAGACCAAAGCTCAAGATATACTGCGACAACGGTATAGACGTCAAAGTCAAACATACTGTACATCTTATCTGATACAAAATAGTATTCCATGTTATAAATATTAAGATTGGAACCTACCGGAGCACCTTGTAGTCCATTCAGGCCTGGCTGGCCCCTTTGTCCTGGGGGTCCGGGTATGCCTGGGGGCCCTTCTTTACCTGGTACTCCAGGAAGTCCCGGAGCTCCTTCAGGACCTCTTTCTCCTGCTGCCCCCCTCTCTCCGGGCTGGATGAACAGCAATTATAAAATTAAACTGAGTTTAAGCATTGGCTATTGATTCTGTCCTATAACATTAAGTCTTTAAATCTAAGTATTATTTTCATCAAGGTGCATTGAAGAAAACAAACTAAACAATTAAGTTACAAATATTGTCCTAACTTAACTTTAAAACATAATAAATGTTCTACAAATCTCTATTTTTTCCAGGAAAGTTATTTCCAGGATTATTTTTACCAATGTGAATTAAAGAGAAACATATCAAATTTTAAATATGGAATGTTTAACACAAACATGTTTGTTCAACCAGTCTAAGTTATTTGGTTAAATTTTTCTCAAAACATGTTCATACCATGCCCGGTGGTCCTGGTGAACCTCTAGCACCCATCACACCAGGGGTTCCTGTGCCTCCCTCGCTAGTGTAGGAGACACCAGTAGAGTCACCAGGGGGGCCTGGGAGGCCCTGGGGTCCGGGTGGTCCGGGTCTGCCTTCCGCACCCGGAGCACCAACAGACCCTGGAGCACCAGGCAGTCCAGGGGATCCCTGCAATAGAAGAAATGTTCACTTATATTTAGTCATTTTGATCTAACCTGAAGCTTTATGTTTCTTACATTAAAACAATAGTAAATATTCAAATTCACACGATTTCACTAAGAATTTAACAGTTAAAATTTCTGTTTAAAAGGAAGCATTTCTGCCTGGAATGATTTACGAAACTTTACTGTGTTTCAACTTGAAAATCTTAGCTACAAACTGTTATCATAAAACACTGTACCACTATATGAAGGGTAGAGGAAATAAAAGGGCTAAGTCATATTTTACAGAGTCTTGTTTGAAATTCAAAGCCCTCAAGTTCTCGTTTGGTCTTGGCCGTTTATTTCTTGTACGGTAATTCCTACATATACATTTCCTGGGTAAGTGTTATACTAAGGTGAAAGAGTCTAAGACAGCTACTGATTAGTGAGTTTATTCAACACTTTATTGATAAAAATTACAGGTTTTTTTCTTACCCATCACTGGGCTAGGTAAACTCATTATTTTTTCAACCTTGCATTGAGTTTATTCAGTGAACCAGAGAAAATCCATGAGGTTTTTTGATACTTACAAAACACTTTTTAAATATTACTAAAAACTTTGAATGCAGCTGAGTAGCTAAATGGTTGTATTGCTCACCTGACAACCAAAAGGTTGCTGTTTCCATATTGTGAAAAGTCAGAAACTGTTAGATGGCTGGAAGTGGAGCCCAGCTGTCCTTAATAGACTGACAGCTGTGCTGCAGTTAGCAAAGGTTCTGGCGTCCATTGCTCGGAGCGACAAATAGTACGGTGTACGCGCTATGTAACTACACGGCGCTCCCAGTGGTGGATACCAGAACCTATGCTAATCGCAGCACAGCTGTCAGTCTATAATTAATTCTTTTTGTCAATGTGAAAGGAATATACGTTGTACTAAGAGGTTTTTAATAGTTTTTAGCATACTCGCATCACAAAATGTAGAATGAAGTGTAATATGTCAATGGTACAGTTAAGCACCCATCACAGTAACTCACCATTACCCCAGGCAGTCCTCTAGGTCCTACAGGTCCCTGGTCTCCTGTAAGTCCTGTCTCTCCTTTCCCTCCTTCAGGGCCATGAGGTCCTTCAGGTCCAGGTAGTCCTTGGGGACCCTGAAAAAGGATTTTTGATCAAATCTTCTGCTGCTAACACAGAGGGCACTAATAGATATTGCTAATTAATGAAAATAGTGACAAATAAAACTAGGGAAAGTATAATTATTTGTAAAGCCAAACTCATGATCTTGTGGTGCACTATCCTGCAAGAGACATCATTGTTCCCAAACATATGTTTTGTTCTATGAATATTTTGTTTGTTTATTTTTTTAGTAGGCTACAGTGCTGCATTATTCTCTAGCTCATCAATATTCCTGTAATATATCTAGATGTATACTGTGACAATCCAACTTCTACAACAACCGCTTGTCCCCGAGTCCCTTAGACGCACAGTGTTTTTTCAATACACAATCTGAAACACCCCAACATCAAAGATTTGGCAACACTTGTCAAATCGCTTTGTTTGGCCCAGAATTCAACAAGACTATCGAAACTAGGCTCTAGCTCTAGCCTGTGAGAAATGTCCACGTGCTAAGATCACCCGTCATGTAGGCCTACATACACACCATGGATCGCTTTTTACTTCAGTCATAAAAATTTGACAAATGTTCACATTAGCATCATGACCACTTATACCATCCAGACCATACAGAAACCCTATTGCCTGACAGCAGCTATCGACTGCTACACCAGTTAGCCAGAAATTCATCCATCGAAAATCATCACTGATGAAGAAGTAGCTGAGGCTCTAGTAGTGTGCTGGTTTTCCCGTTACGTCTCACCTTGGGCATCAGTACCGATCAAGGACGCCAACTCGAGTCAGCATTATTTCATGCCCTTGGAAAGACCTTTGGTGCAGAGTGAATCAGAACGTGCAGCTATCACCCTTGTGCTGATGGTTAGTCGAGAGATTCCATCGTCAGCTTAAAGCAGCTCTCATGTGCCACACTGATTCAACCTTCTAATGCCGAATTAGCTTTTGGGCACCAACTCCATCTTCCCAGTGAGCTTCTAGGTCTACCTCAAGCGACAGCTCGTGAAGAAGTAGCGGACTATTTTGTTCACTTACGACGTCACATTTCAAATTTAAGACCTGTACATGTTGGCATGATTTACCAAAGACCTTAGATTTTCAAGAGATAAAACGGTGAACCTACATATATTTGCAAGATGACACTGTAAGCCATTTACTACCACCACCTTACACTGGACCCAGTCATAACTCGTGATGAGAAAACCATGACAATAATATTTTTTTTCACCATGGTAAAAATGTGAAAGTGGTTAGACAGATTAAAGCCTGTTTATATTTTGCAGTAAGTTCTTACTCCAAAACCTAGCCCCATCCACAACGAACTTTCAACACAGGCTACAGCACTGGTTCATGTAGATGGTATGTCTACTCCACTATCACTATGTCTACTCCAGTCAATGCTACATGTCTCATGTAACAATATGTACAACAAATTACATACAAAACTGCAAGTTACAATTTTAATCACTATTGTGCAAACACTATTTGTGTTTTTGTAATGTTTCCTGACCTTTTTTTGAAATTCTCTCTCAAATGAAATTTTTTGACTAAATAGAAGATTTTTCACAAATCCAACTCCTTTTTACTCACCATGGGTCCCACAGGTCCTCGAAGTCCAGGATCACCTCTTTCGCCTGCTGGGCCCTGGAACATCATACAGGGTGAGTTTTAATTGTCCCCCCCCCCAACTTTTTTCTACATTTTTTCAAATATCAATCCCAGACCACTTCCAAACATTGTTGGGTAGTAAGTACTTCATTTTGACAAGGTGGTCATTTCCGGCCGCCATCTTGGATCCGCCATATTGGATGCAAAATTTTTTTTTCAAATGTAAAGGTGAGGTTGTGACCCATTATTTCGAACTAGGTTTTTACCCTGATTACAATGCCGCAAACTGTTTTTAAAAATCTTGATTCATTCTAAAGTTATGAGGGTTTTTTAAAACTTTATTTTTAGCCCATTTTAACATTGTGCATTTACAAACTAAGACCATAATCTCAAAATAGTGCTAGATAAAGATAAGTATACACTACCAGTAATTGTCGACCTATTTCCACTTGGTTATGACTGATGTATCTTTTTCGGCCGCCATCTTGGATCCGCCATTTTGAAATGTGATTAATTATTTTAAATATGAAGGGTGTGTTGTGACCCATCATTTCTAACTACTTTTTTAAGCTGAACTGAATTCCATCATCCGTTTTTCATTTTCATTTTTTGATTTTTAAATTTTGACATTTTTTACAAAGAAATTTCAATATTTCATAGATAAAACTTGATAACAAAAAACGGATTGCGGCATTGAGTTTAGCTTAAAAAAGTAGTTCGATATGATGGGTCACAACACCCCCTTCATATTTAAAATAATTTATCACATTTCAAAATGGCGGATCCAAGATGGCGGCCAAAAAAAATACATCAGTCATAACCAAGTGAAAATAGGTCGACAATTACTGGTAGTGTATACTTATCTTTATCTGGCACTATTTTGAGATTATGGTCTTAATTTGTAAATGCGCAATGTTAAAATGGGCTAAAAATAAAGTTTTAAAAAGCCCTCATAACTTTAGAATGAATCAAGATTTTTAAAAACAGTTTGCGGCATTGTAATCAGGGTAAAAATCTAGTTCGAAATAATGGGTCACAACCCCACCTTTACATTTGAAAAAAAAAATTTTGCATCCAATATGGCGGATCCAAGATGGCGGCCGGAAATGACCACCTTGTCAAAATGAAGTACTTACTACCCAACAATGTTTGGAAGTGGTCTGGGATTGATATTTGAAAAAATGTAGAAAAAAGTTGGGGGGGGGGGACAATTAAAACTCACCGTGTATATGTGAATAATATATTTTTTATAAAAAAGAGTTTGGTTTCAAGAAGAAATTTGTATTCAGCCTTAAAACATTATTTTAAAGTTTTAACATCTAACTAGGCGGACAGTGTGGGGAGCAAAAAAATCAGTTGAACATGTACCTGTACCTAAATCACACATAAAAAATGTATCAGAACCAAATTAAACTAAACAATGTATTATTAGTTTCAAAAAATGTTTAAATTTAGTGTTTCAGGGACCATTGATTTGTTCACCAGATTCTTGGGTAATGTAGATTGTAAAGATTAAAGTAAGTGTGTTTTGAGCAGCTTTGGGTTACTAAATTTCGCCGAGCAATGATTCCCAATATGTTATCCAACCATGAAGTCTTCATACTAACCATCTCTCCTACAAGCCCAGGCAGTCCGTCACTTCCTGGTATTCCTGGTGTTCCCGGCTCCCCTCTCTCCCCTCTCAATCCAGGAGGCCCCTCAAGTCCTTGTTTCCCAGGAGGCCCTGCTACTCCAGGTGGTCCAGGATCTCCCGCTGCAGCAGCCGATCCGGGAATTCCAGGAGTTCCATCTATTCCTGGTGGTCCAGGTTCGCCTTGAGATCCAGGAACTCCTGGAGGCCCTGAAGGACCCTAGAGAATGAATTATTTTTTATTTAACATCTAATTTTTACATTGCAAAACTCTATAGAATGAACTCTTCAGCAACACCATATCTTTATAAGATTTTCCATTAAGGCAAAGTATTATTAGTACTATAAAGAAACAAACTGCTAATGTAGACCTATTGACGGAGATCACTCTCCTCCCTTTGGCTGCAGGGGGGAGGGGGGGGAGATCTTGTGGAGCTATCCACAACCATTTAAATAGCCCGTCAAACAAGGTAAAATAGTCTTTAGGTCAAGCCATGTAACAAACCCACGGGTCTGTCGCTAATGCGCGGCAGATCTGGTGAGCCGAGCGACCATCTCGTTGCCGTGTGTGTGTGTCCGGAGGTAGAAGACGTCATGGCGGGCTAACTACGAGGGAAATGGGGTAAGGCCCCATGTGAGGTATGGTGAGTCAATTTAAATTTTAATAATTATTCTTTCCAGGTTCAATTATTAACAATATTCAAGTTTATGAGCACATTTAGATAAAATTTTGAAAAATAATTGATATAAAACGGAACAATAATATTTCACTTAATTAAAAAAACCACTCTATTACCTTCCTTGTAGCAGAAAATCTATATGTTACAGGTTTAACTAAGTCTATTTAAATAGGGAATAAATCTGACATTTTAAGGAGATACTAGTAAACACGTTGCTCGAAATTGAGCAATTGCAAAGAAGTAAAGTATATTTAAAAACAAATAAAAGTCATCATAATTTCCGATGAGTTTAAAAGACTTTGAATTGAAAAATAAATAACAGAGCAGTTAAATTACACAGCTGATCAAAATGTAAACAAAGATGTTATTCATAAGGATAACATGGGAACCTTAACAGCCACTGGGGCAGAGCCCAGGAGACTTTTTCAACAACGTAAGGTCAGTTTGCAAATCTACGCGACACGCTCTTTCCAATGAGACGTCAATGGATAAAATCGGTTAAGAAATGGCGGAGGAGTTCAACCAACAAAGTTTCATGTAGCGTATTAATTATATAGATTGAAGTAAAAATATAATCAGGCAAATGGCAATTCACTTATGCAGGTTTGCTTAAGACAGGGTATTATTTTACTATGTGACTTACCGCAAGTCCTGTTGCCCCTGTGGGTCCTACAGGACCTGAAGGTCCGGGATATCCCATCTCTCCCTTCTCTCCTGGAGTACCATCCAAACCTCTTTCACCAGGAATGCCTCTTTCCCCAGGTTCCCCTCGAGGTCCTGTTTCTCCTCTTTCTCCTAAAAATATTATTTTTATCAGTTTCAAATTGCATCAGTATCTACTTTCTTTACATGGTGAAAAGAAGATACTATTATGCTGTTAGAGCAAAACCATCACGCACTTGACAACACAGATTTTATTATAACTATTCAAGGTGGAAAACAAGTCCCAGAACACTTACGTTCCTGATTCCCAAACTACACAGAAATCGCTTAAACTGCAGAAGCATTTGGTTCCAGCAGGATGGAGCAACTGCCCACACAGCTGGTGAGGTACGGTAATGAACTTCTTAAGAAGCAAGTTCCATGGACGAGTTGGCTTGCGTTTCGGGGACATTAAGTGGCCAGCTCGATCCCCAGGTCTCGGAGTTAGTGATTTCTTTTGTGGGATCTACTGAAATCAAGATTTTACACAAACGATGCCCGCACATTGGATGACCGGCCAAGAAATAGCCAACATTTCTTCTTCAATGTTAGGGAAAGTGTTTGACAATTCCAGTGCAAGTAGATTGCAAGACGTAATTTTCAAATCTTAAATGGATCAAAATCACCCTTTTATACTTACTTTTATAAATGTTCATAAATACCAATCTGCAATATAGAAATCAAACTTGTTAGTATCACTTAAAACGTTTGAGTTATTTACATTTTACAACCATCAGACTTTTTGCTACACACTGTACCGTATATATCTAAAAAAATAAAGACACATTGGCAGTTTAATTTAGGTATTGACGGTAATACTCCATATGGATTAGGATAGCTTGTACCTTTTACACCAGGAAGTCCAGGTTCCCCTATTTCTCCTGGATCTCCTTGAGCACCCCTGGGTCCGGGTAGTCCCATTTGTCCTGGGAATCCAGTAAAGTTGCCCTCTATACTTGAAACTGCCCCTGGCAAACCAGGCGGCCCCTGAAACAATTGTTTACCCTGAGAAAAAGGTCTACTATTTTGGATATTGGCAAAGCTCTGAAGGAAATTACCTTTTCAGTTACCATTCGCCCCTCTACCAGATTAGGCAGTAAAGTAAAACCCTGTCCTCCATTGTAAAAAACTGGTCAAGGCTGAAAAGGGGATATACAGAGAAAGAAAACTATCATTGAATTAAGAATAATAGATTTACATCACAAAAGTCGCATTTACATGAAGTCAGTAGAGCAGGCAGGTTACTTACCTCAGTGTATTTCAAGTTATACCCGAGGCAGGTAACTTGCCTGCCAAACTGCCTTCATGTAAACGCGGCTTAACTGCAAACAAATCTTGCAAAATACAAAGTTAGGTTTTTCCATAATATCAACATACCTGTGGTCCTTCTTCTCCTCTTTCCCCTTTTTCTCCCCGAAGTCCCGGAATCCCTGTTGGTCCAGGTTCCCCTTTAGCACCCGGAAGTCCAGGAGATCCCTAGAAAGATTGAGAACAAAATATTATTTCATTAGATGGAACTTTACAGTGACTAAAGATCACAGTTGATTAGCTACTGCTGATGGGTTTATTCTTAATTTTAAATCAATAAAGGTAGACCTACTAACTTCATCATATTTAACCTACTTCAAGGTTTTCGATACTTAACAAGGATAAAAGTGCAGTATCTCATAGATGTTCTGAGTCAATTCTTTATAAGTTTTAATTTGGAGAGCAATTTTTGTGCTGAACAATTGGTTACCATCTGCTCTGACTCACAGTCATCGTGCCAGCCCAAATCCCACCGGCAGCCCTGCAATATGTTTCTTGAATCATTCTGATATAGCGGCTCTAGTCACCTGACATCTAGCCCACGTCGCCTCTTTCTGACAACGCAGCAGTGTCTATTAAGATATGATTTTTTTACATCACACAATGTAGACAGAATATGTTACACAGTTTATGTGGCCATTTGATTTAGTACGCAGATCTTTTAAATTCACATAATGTTTTTGGGGTATGGCCCTCTAGGCACCTAGTTTGCCTGTACTTAAATCTGGCCCTGGTAATGGGGACATGAATAAAAGCATTCATTACCGGTGGTCCAGAAAGTGCTGCTCCTCCACCCAAAAGAGCTCCTGACAATCCAGGCTCTCCTCTATCTCCCTTCAATCCCGGATATCCCGGCTCACCCTGGACAGTTTGTATATTATTGATCATATTGTTTCAGCACTACATGAACATACAATAAAACAGATTGTTAAACCTAAAATTGAGTTTGAATGTGTAAACTATAGCCAATGGCAAAATAATACATATAGTCTCCTGCAGAGTTCTTGCAGGCTGAGAAAATGTGTTTGTCAAACAGTTTTAATCTTTTGTTATGTGTTAAATGTATACCAATTTTAATATGTAAAGCAGTTACTAAAACAAATGAAATATGAAATAGTTCTAACAAGAAATTTTTAGCCTAATTAAGGCAATGGCAAAACAACCAGCTTGACATAAACATGAGATGTCTATCTTTTTCACTCATTTCAAGCAAACCCTATGATCAATATGATTACTACTAGTAGACACAGTTACATAGAACACATAGAAACAGTTTTTTGACAAAAAACCTCCAACCAATTCATACAAATACTTACAATGTTACCTTTGGGTCCAGGCAATCCCGGTATTCCAGATATTCCAGGAGGTCCCGGAGGTCCAGACGGACCAGGATAACCCAGAACTCCAGTAGTCCCCTGTGTAAAAGGAAAGTGTAGAAAGTTATAAAGAGAATATCAGTATAAAATAAATTGTTGATGGTGTTGATTAAACTCCTGAGGAAGAAGCCTCACTCTGTTGGAATCTAAATATCTACCTAAGCAATGTAAATATAATTGGTTATTTGGTGATTTTTTAAACAAAGGTCATGAACAATTTAAGTTACCTACCCATTTTACAAAACTTACGTTCAGTTTTATCATGCAGAAGTTGGTCTCCTTAAATTAACGGTAGAAAGCTCAGAAGGAAGTATATTTTGCTGCCTGTACTTGCTGTACCTCTGTGTAAATGCTTTTCATATTAAACTTGTCGTTTAAGAAACTGGCCCACCATTTTAGAAACAAAATTCAACCGTACCCTACCCATACTTTATTTATTCAAGGTTTGTGGCTTTTAATTCAGGTAGTAATTAATGGAAACTGCCATTTTGATTTTAATTAATTTAAAATCTTGTATAAAATGCTTAAATATTTAAGACAATCTTATTTTAAATAAAATTTCCAAATACCGGTACTTTACTCCCTCTTCTTTCTTTTATTTTTGATATATTTGGATCTCAACCTTGATGTTTCAAAACTACTGATTATTTAACTTAACAATAAATCCAAACAAATCTTATTAGGTACCTACATCAATATCTTTAAAAATTTCACTCACAATAAATCATTAAGAAACATCAGCGCCGATATAAACTTCAGCAATATATTGATGTGCCTTTTCAGGTTTTAAATTAGGTGCCACCATACAAAGAAATTCCATGCTCAAAATAAAATCAATTGATAATAACTAATAAGATAGCTTGGATTCCAGGCTTACATTTTTATTTGAAATTTCTTTTTTTGTGTGACTTACTCTGATTCCTGGTGATCCATCTCTTCCGGGAAATCCTGGTAGTCCCATCTCTCCTCTTGGTCCTTGGGGACCTCTCTTGCCCTAGAAATAGTAAAAAGTGTTGCATTAGGTCAATCAATTACTTTAAAAGCCTTTAAATCTCAAACCCATTATACTAATGGTTAAACATTTCTGAAAAATTTATGTTTAGGTTCCAAAGACCAGGGGAATATATTTGTGATTTTTACCATCGACTGTAAAATAAACTAATTTGTTGTGGATTGCCAGGTTAAAATTTCCATTATAATAAATTGAAATTTTAACAAAACTTAAATAATAAAAGCCAAAATTAGTTGTAAATGAAACGTGAGGTTCTTTTATTTTGATTAAAATCAAAATAAACTATACCGAGCCATGGCTCAGTCCCCTGATACTATATTATAAAATAAGATATATATACATTTTATTTGAAGAGTGTTATCTTCTTTATTTTTGACTTGCTAAAATGCATGTATTTATTTAATGCATCATAAACAAGTACCTCACAACTAATGAAACAGAAAAAATAACATTCTCATACAAAATGTAAACATAGAATATGTAATGTATTTTTATAAACCTTGTGTTTAAAGTATGAAATAATTTTAAAAGAAATATTAAAACTTTGAAACATTCTGTTTAGCAAAAAAAAAAAACTACCTCCTAGCATATTCAGGTTCTCACCTCTGTACCATTAAGCCCAGGAGGTCCCGCTGGGCACACCGTATCGCAAGGACGAGCGGTGCCGGTAACAATAGTTGTCGATGGTCGAACTTGGAATTGCTAAAAAAGTAATTAAATTATATCAATTTTCACCTTATTTTGTTATATGTATCTGGTATCTTACAAGGGATACATTCAAATTGGAACTAAAGCATGTTACTGTGCAGGGGGTGTTTTTACTATTTGCTTCACCATTCTTCACCAAGCAGCAATAGGATATTGTATAGTACTGTTAAGAGATATGATTTAACTATCGTTCAATGGTGATTTCTTTTCATAAGTCTTAAATACATGGCAATAGCGTAAGCCGTGAATTTGACTATTTGAATTCGTCTTAAACATGCATCACATGTAGATAAAAACTGTTATTTTAATCATATATGAATTTAATTGGAAATTAAATTGGTGACACCTGGCAGCTAGTGTACAGTTATTATTATAATTTTCTGTCACTTCGGATCCATCGGAAGGTTTTAAAAATCTGTAAAACAAAATAAATATCCAAACAGGTATTTACGAAACTAATCTTATTATTAACATTTCCAGGTGCCATGTTGATTTCCAACGCTGTTCACAAAAATATTCTCTATTTTAGAGTAGCTTATAGTACAAAAAATATATATCAAACTGCCCAAAAGAAAGAAGTTTCATTACATGTAGGTTTTGTGTAAAACTGCTATATTAAACTCTATTAAGTATCAGGCTTTTCTAGTAAAATGTTAAGTTAAAGTGTTCGATTGCTGTTATTCTGTTTTACCGGAAGCTCATCGCAAGTTTCTCGGGTGGGCCGCGTTGGGTCACAACTGAGCAGCATCCATTGAAGATCCACCTAGAAACAAAACAAAGGAAATCAACTAAACAGTCAGAACTATGCCGGGGGTGGATTTTTGTTTATTACTGCATTTATTTTTTTATTAGCCAATTCAAATAAACAAAACTATCTGTTCGCAACAACTAACTTACTTGTACCGGTACTCTAAAAAATCTAAATGATTACCTAGTTGGAAATTTTAAATTTTCTAGAATTTGGGGAAATAATTTATTTGACATACCGGCCCCGTATGCTTAGAGTTGGCCTGTTCGGCCACTGGACACGGTTACTTACCGGCACTGTATGCCTAGAGTTGGCCTGTTCGGCCACTGGACACGGTTACTTACCGGCACCGTATGCCTAGAGTTGGCCTGTTCGACCACTGGTCACTGCTACTTACCGGCACCGTAAGCCTAGAGTTGGCCTGTTCAACCACTGGTCACTGCTACTTACCGGCACCGTATGCCTAGAGTTGGCCTGTTTGGCCACGCTGATGTTGCCGTTGACGTCGATAGGCCCTCTAGGTAACAACGTCTCAGTGCTAAGCAGACCACAGTCTATATAGAGAACAACTCTGTCTGCGAACACGCCGAAGTGGATCTTGTGCCAGTTCTTGTCAAAGATCTGAGGGAAAGAAGCATATGATAACATTTTTAGTTCAACATGGCATTACAACGTTTTCAATTATGCCTAGTAAGAAGAAAATGTCTTCAATGTTCACACAGTCAAGCATCAAGGAGACATTTGAGTAAAAATACAATATCAGTTTTTGAATCCAAATGGAACTTTTCTTAGTCTGTAGGCGTTTGATGAGAAGGAGGTGTGTACCTATATATTTTTAAGCACTGCCTCAAGATTAAAAAGTAAAAAAATAGAATAAAAGTAGGCTACACCTACCGAATACAAAAAAAATATTACCCTAAGGTTTATATTCTAATGTTTTGTGAACTACTTATTTTTGTGTTGTTTCTTCCTTGGCTATACCATAACACCAACCATCATACCAATTAAAAAATAAAACTAATTAGGAAAGTCATCAAGTAGGCCTACGGAATGCTCTTATTTTTACCGGCCCCCCTCATAACACAGCAAACTACTTTGCATTCAGTTTTGACCTAGAAATGTTGTTAATTGGACGGAAGGACATGTTTTAGATTTATCTGCCATTGAATCAGTTAAGAAGTTTCAATAGTAAGAGTTTACGCTACGATCTTTACGACACGAGTAGAAAATTTAACGAGCCTTGGCGAGTGCCTTAAAAACTTCTACGAGTGTCGTTTTAGACTATTAACGCGACGTGAGCTGCGGTTACTTCTTTTACCTATGACAGTTTTTTTTTTATTACTAACAATGTCTTCAAGATAAAAAATCACTACTCATAGCTTCTAAAAGAGAGGTTATGTTTTCGTTTATATCCTCAATGCCACTACTGACAATGATGAAACGAATCGTCACAAACACTGGTACAAACACTAATTAATTGCACCTGGCATTAATTGCACTAATTTTGCAGCCAGGGCTCCCGAATTGCACCTACTGGTACACCACTTACCACTCATCA
The DNA here is from genome assembly GCF_028750875.1 of Macrosteles quadrilineatus. Classification (NCBI taxonomy): domain Eukaryota; kingdom Metazoa; phylum Arthropoda; class Insecta; order Hemiptera; family Cicadellidae; genus Macrosteles; species Macrosteles quadrilineatus. Next base: position 8,250,062 of record NW_026542601.1, on the reverse strand, counting down.
ACAATTGGTCTAAACAGCTGATTAGTTAAGTTATCAGAATTAATTAAGCATACAATTTTACTTCTTCTCTCTCAATCCTTGAACCTCATTGGCCCGTTACCCGTGTTAGTTGTTACGAGGTTCAAGGATAAAGAGAGAAGAAGTAAAATTGAAATGATTCGAACTTCAGCTGTTCGCCAATTTAATTGTTGAGTGGTGCAATTAGTGATTGGTATTGGTACAATGTTTCGTTGCATCACTGTCAGTGTCAGTGGCAATGAGAGGTTATAAACGAAAACATAACCTCTCTTTTTCTTTTTTTGCTCGTATCTAAGCCAGTAGCATTTTTGTAAAGAAGTCAAACACCTTTAAGGGAAAGCGGTCCAAACCCATTAAAGTTTTGTGGATGTGCCGGGGATTGAACCCGTCTCTCCCGCACCGAAGTCCGAGACGCTAACCTAGTAGCAACACAACCAAAACCGATATTTTTTTAACTAATGGCCTTTAAAATTATGGGTCACTTGACAGGGCTTCCTATTTAAACTTTGAGTTACCTCTACTCCAAAATTACCCATTTTGAGGTTTCGAGGGAAATTTGGATACCAAAAATGTGCACTTTTATGCCATATAGAAGAGTACAGAGTTTGGTTTTCCTAGTGTAACCCACTAAAGGTTAATAGTGGGTGTCCATACTTTTGCCTAACCCTACATAAGCATGTAAAGAGGTTACTGATTTTGTGCCAAGCGGATGTATCTCCAAACAATAACATCTTTATCAGGCGGCCAAAGATTCATAATTTAAATCAAGGAATCAGAATAGTTCATTTTCAACCAGCTAAACCAATTTGCATTATATTTTAAGATGTTCAAGATATGAATGTAACGTGGACGCAGGCTTATAGTGTATAGGATTAGGAGCATCAGCGCAGTTAAAGGTCAAAGGCCAAGTCACCTATAAAATCTCGTAAAATGTGTGACAAGTTTATTCTGCAGCCTCGAATTTGCTTGACAATAGAGCTGCGAACGGAACTACTTTATACGCGTTAGGTAAATTTAAATATCATTGGGTTCGTTTAGGATTTCGAGCGTCGAATTTACATCACTATAAATTGTCCTAAAAAATTGGTTAGTCGGCATCTCACAGTAGTGAAATTGTTCGTGTATGTGTTAGTCTAGCTAGAGCATAACTGTATTCTCTGCCATTACCAGGATCCACAGTCATTTAAAGACTGAAAGTTTCAGTGTAAAAGTTAAACATTTCATAGCTGATTTAAAATCGTGTATATCTTATGTGTAGGTATATCGAGTTAAGATTTTACAGAAAATTACATTTTTAATAGTGTAAAGGCAAATAATACTGTATTTCTGAAAGTTTATTTAGGGCTTAAATAGATGTTGAGGTATTTCTTTGAACACCTCAATTACTTGTAGACGCTTTTGCGAGTCCTTCATTAGATTGGCGGAGTACACGATTTTATTCCACTCCAAGTACTGTATAATTATTGTTTCCTAATCGCAAATGACTTGCAATAAGAATTTCTAATGGCTAGCTCCCAGTTTCATAGATTACGGACTATTTTGCGCACTCCCCTCTCAAATTCAAGCGGGAAGGGCGGCAGACTAAGAATGTGTTCTGAAGTAAGTTTGCAAATGATATGGTTATTTTGACCAAGCGGTATTTTGGCAAGCGGTAATCCAACCTGTAAAAAGACCAAAGTGTTGACAGGCATTAAAAAAACCAATCGGATCTTGGCAGATTAGCTACCGAAACGCACTGGACCGACTTATCGCCACCGCTGGTGGGAAATTTCACGCCTGTCGGTTTGTAAGTTGGCAATCCTGTAAATCAGCTGTTATTCCCTGTCAGCTGCTCTCTATATTAGCGGCGAATCAGATGACAGCACTGCCACCGCCTGTCAGATATATTGTTATTGACTCATTACCACTGCCGCATAAATCTCAAGTCCATTCAAGAGGCCGTGACCTTTGCCGTAATGATTTAGACAGCCGTTGCGAACAGTGACGTAGCCACTGCCTTTTCTATTACGTCATGCTAGTCATGTGCATAATGTACCAAGTGAAAGAATGAGTTACGTTAAGTGTTTTAAAAAACTGAATTTTTTCTTAAAACTTTTTTTCTAAAATTAAGAGAACCACGTTACTTCTAAGCCCCATTTGTTATTAGTTGGAGAGCTAATATCAACTTAAAAATTCGATTAATCTATTAAGTTTTTAACATGACGAAGACAAAAGTATTTTTCCTACAGTCACCCGACAAAGTTGGCTTCCCTGTACTGTTTATAGTACAGAAAGCTGCTAATTGCTGCATATTTATACTTTGCCGTACGGTTTATACTTTGCCGCACATCAGGATTCCAACCAAACAACACAAAACAGCGTGGTTTTATTATGCACTAATCCGTGTACGCTTGGAAATAGGTTGGCAACACTTAAAGATAATAATTCTATGAGCAGCTGATTGACTATTATAACTACGATTTAACCTGTCATTTTGTGTTTATAGTTTCGGTATTTCTGAACTTTCTGGACTTTTCTTTCAAACGTTTTTAAAACATTCCTACGATCTTAATAAACAAGAAAATACTTTAAAGCATTTTTTTTAGGCACGGAAACCACTTCAAATTACAAAAACATACGGAACTATAGGTATTCTCAAAACGCGGAGCACATTTCTTGCCGAGGAAAAATAGCGGAGTGATACGGACCGCGGGTACTACTTTCTCTAGGGCACCATTTGTGTTGCCAGCTGAACCTAAAAACGTGTTGTATAGTGTTTGAAAGACTAATTATTTATATGCTTTATAGTGACTGTAGGAAAAATATAATGTGTAACACGAGTGAAAAAGGCCTTTGCTGCACTCGAGATCATTCCGCACTCGCCTGCGGCTCGTGCGTTAACATTGCTCTCGTGTGCAGCAAAGTGCCACTTTCACCACTAGTTACACAAATAACTATAACACTCTTGCTGCAATAAGTTTGTATTTTAAAATATGCACACACAAGTTTGTCACCAAATACCTGAGTCTTGGTGAACACCAAGGTCTGCAAGTCTCCATTGAAGTCTACGATGGAGAATTCCACCGCCTCCCTTCGAGGGTTGAGGGTGACCAGGAACTGCGGTCGCTGTAGGAGGTCGGTGACTCGCAGGATGTGCCAGGAGCTCTTGGCCACCTTGCGAGCCCTGAAGGTGCATATGAAGGAAAACTGCCGTGGGAGGCCAAACGGGAAGATTTCTCTGAAAATCGTATGTTTGAAAAATATAACTATGGTGCCATGAGCTCTCAAAAGTGCAAAAGAAAGAGAACTACCAAGATGTATGGAGTAAAGGTTTTACTCCATACATGGATGTACTTTTACTCCATACATCTTGGAGAACTACCACTGAAGGCCCAATAGAGGAGGAGAAAAAATAGAGGAAGAAGAAATCTTTTATGAAAAATCACACGTTGGAAAGGTATCTGTATGGTGCCAGGAGGTTTTTAAAGTGCAGAAAAAGGAAAACTAGGTGCAATCCCAATGGGAAGATGTTACTGAAAATCAAATGTCTATAAGGTATACGTATGGTACTAGGGGAATTTCAAAGTTTAGAATAAGCAGAACGTTTAAAATGTATTAATTTTCTTATTTTAAATATATTTCGTTGTATTCCCTAAACATTTCCAAGCCATTTCAGACCCCACACAGATCTATCAGATATTCATCGGTGATTGATTTTGATCGATTCTGTTTAAATTTGCATTGAATTATAATATGAATACATTAACTGAAACTCATGTAGCAATATGAATTGAGAGTAAACCTGCAATAAATCAAACTAGATAGCCTGTTGCTCGAAATCGAGCAAAACTGTAACTTGTAATAAAATAATGAAGAACAAAAAACATAAACAGCAAAACCTCAATCAGAAAGTCACTCTAAAGTGATTTCTATGACTGATAATAGAAATGTGAATTGGTAGAATCTAACTTGCTGTTATAATGCCTTTTGACTCTGATGATACCCAATACATCAACTAGATGTAAGGAAAAAATAGCATGTAATCCAGGCATTATAGTTTGTCAATCTAGACAATTTCTATCACTCCCAAGATAATTGTCATGTGAAATTAGTATATTGTATTGAAAAAGTGCTTACAATGTACTGTACGGCATGTGCTGTAAATATGTAATGCTGTAAGAATATATTTTATCGAAATCGGATGGATCCGATTGGTGAGCCTGTTAGTACGGTTTACGCCGCGAAGTGCCAACCTCAATAGATTTCATGTTTTGACAAAAAAAATACATTCAATACTGGATAGTGTAACTCATTGAAATTCGTGTTCATCGTTTAAGGTCATTAATCGAATAGAATTATAAGTATGGCACATCAAAATGAAGTTCAGAGTTAAGATTTTCCGAAGATTATTAGTATGAACATGGACTAACTTCATAAAGGGCTAAAATATATTTTTTATGAAACATCAGTACCTATCAAGTAATTCGGCGTTTCCTTCACTACCGTGTATTGTTGGATTCTTTGGATCTATTTTCTTCAAATATAAGTAGGTTTAAAAGTAAGTAGGTCTCAACATTTAAATTAGTTTATGTTTAAAAATTAAATCATGGAATTATAAGATGTGATTTTAGTTATTTTCCCAGTGACAAGAACTAGAGAATTGAATTATTCGTTACCTTGTTTGCTAGCCTTTGCTCTAGCAAGATTTTTATAGTTTCCTCCAATATATTTCACCACACATCGTTCAACAGTTCACATAATTCAAGGTCAAATTATTTACCTCGTAGGTAGTACGAGATCAGAGTCCCTATCTAATCTGTAAGCCACTTGGACTCTGTTGGATCCTCGTACTCTGGTCACTCCAGGCATCTGCAGGACCGGGGTGTCCAGATGGAACTTGCGGATGAAGTCGTAGGCCATCAGGTCGTCCTCGCCGAGTTTGAAGTCTGCACAAGGCCCGACCATCTCCTCCCCCAGGACTCCGCCGTAATCTAGACAGGGCAATGTGAGAAGAACGAAGAAGAATGGATAGCGGTAGTAAAAAGGGAAAATGAAGAAGAGAGGTGAAATAACAGGAAAGGTGAGGAGAAAGAAGATGTAGGGAGAGAGTACTCATGGGGAAGAAAGGGGATTCGTAAATATATAGAGAGAGGTGACAAGGAGCTAGATTATGTAACTGTGAAGTTTGATCAAGGAGAGTAATGATACACATGGGAAGATCAAGGGAAGATTAAAGGAAGTATATGGTTGTGAACAATTGGAGAAATAAGAGAGAGCGATGAACAAGTGGGTGTGGTAAGAAGGAAGATGTACGGAGAGTGCAATCATAAACATGGTAGATGACACGAGAGTTGAAAATATACATAGAGAAGATGAAAAGCCAGGTGAAATGGCAGTGTGGTATTGAAAATGGGAGGAGAAAGGAGAGTACTGTAGTGAAAATTTAGTGAGAAGTGAAGATAATTAAAATGTAGGGAGACTGGTAAAGGTAGGAAAAGAAAGGCGAGTGGTAAACACATAAAAAGATGTTGCATAGAAGGTTAAGGAATAGCGTGGTTGTAAACATGGGACGTACAAAGTGTTAAAAATTGATACAGAGAGTAATATGGAGTAAAAGAAGGGTGAATGTAATAGTAGGGCCTATACTACGAATATGGGTGGAGAAAGGAAGGTTGTAGTAGATGGATGAATAAGAGGGAGATAAAGGGAGAAGTAAATAGTAAACATACATAGTAGTGGAAGGATCTAGGGAAAGTGTGGCAAGGGATGTGAAGAGAATGGAAAGTGATCCAATTGTAAAGTGTTGAAAAAGGTTGTTCGATAATGTGGTATTAGACACTGGAGGAACAAGGAGGGGAAGAATATGTAACGTAGAGAATTAAAAGGCCCATTAGACATATTTTGTCTGACTGATTTAAAAAAATCTATAGGTATGTAAAGTATCCATTGATGAGTTTAAGACATGTAATTATAGATTTATCAACTTAATACAATAATTTTTAAATATGTTTCAAGGTAGTATATCTAGTAAAGTACGCCGATGTATTGTATTTATTTAGCCTATTTTAAATATACATGGTAATTTTAAAATTACGTCAAAAAAATATTAGTTAACTACTGTTTGTCTAGTATTAAAACCCACCTTCACATCCTAGGACGACAGTTCTAGCCCGGAACTGTTTTGTACCTTACTTCAGGCTGGTCCTAGAGGGTTGCAGCATTATCACATGGATAACATCCATTGGTGATTGGTGGGATTTGAACCCGTGACCTCAGGCACCGAAGCCCCCACTCTACCTCTAGACCAGCTCCCTCCCCAATTATTTCATATAAATTTATTATTCCTTTTTGGTTTCAATGTATTTAGTAGTTTTGTTTTCAAGAACACGAAAGTAGTTGACTTTTGCATATGGTAAAATACCATTTCCATTGTTAAAAATATCAAAGTTATTTGTTTTACGAAGCCTAACCTAGCAACCTAGCGTTCGACTTACAGACGTTTACCATAGTGATCACAAGGATCACTTGACAGCAGGTAATTTCACCAGTACACGTGTATTCATCAGTGATTCGGAGGCATAACTCAAACAAAATTAAGTTTACCATAGATTGGACGTACTCTCTTAAATTCTACCATACAAGTTGTATTGGGTCTATAGTCTGTGGTTGTATGGAAGGGTGTGGGCGCATGCTTGCGATTCCTGACCGTTCTTTATTCTTTTTCCTCTCCAATTTCCATAATGACCTATTGTGGCGGGTGAGGGAGTGTGTAAAATTGGATTACCTAAGAGATTTATTTATGTAAGTGACGTCACACGGAGTACACAGACGTTTCTGGACGTCTCGTCATTTCGCCTTCAAACGTCAAAGATCTTGAATGGTTTTTATACTCCATTTAACATTTACTGGTTCCCTCAAATAGGCCAAAGCTTTTATTATTTTCTCGTCATACAGTAGCATGTTTACTTTCTAGGGAGTAAAAATCGTGTTTAGCCTCTAGGGAGTAAAAATCAGCTGTTGTCAACTCAGTTGTAAATTTCTCTTGTAAACAAAATTGAATATATATATCGATTGTTTAATCAGTAATTGCACGATTACTAGAAAAAAACCGTTAATTGTATTTATTTGTTATCTTATTATAAATCGACATATCGATAGTAGCCTATAATGTACACTAATCGTATTAGACGTAACGATTCAATCACTCAATCACTAAACAGCTGCTTGTTTCCATTAGAAAATTAATTTGAAAATAGTTGGAAGTAGTTTTGAGAGGATTTAAATGAAAACTTTTTTAGTTTTGTAACATAACTTGTTATAGAGATAAACATGGATAATGGCACAATATGACGAAAAATATAGTTCATCACACGGAAAAAAGGTTTATTTTCAACCCTCGCTCATTTAACTTTAACTAAAAAAACTTGAGCTCGGGTCGAAAAGAGTCACTTTGGGCCCAGTGATGAAATATACTATAACTGAACTATATTTACAATGTGTCATTGTTGATCAGAGTGTATCCAGTGGCACAAAATATTAATTTCGTGACTGCAAACAATCTAATGGTTGAATCTATAGAAAGAATGACACAATAACTGGAGCAAACGGTTTAAATCAAAGCAAGATTGTATAATTGATGCAAATGGTGCTTTTATTAGACGAAAAACGACCGGGCGGACTCGGAATGTGTCGGTGGCCTACATATGGCTGAGATACGATATGTCAGCGCTTGCTTTCTCATTTCTACCTAAAACAGTAATATAATAATAAAAATTATAAATATTGTGTTATTGACTGAGCCTTTCCGATTCCATATATTATTTTACCTAACCCGCCATGTTAAACTTCCCTATCCCAAGCGTGATGTGTACAACTTCTTTACTTCACGAGTGAAGTAAAGTTTCAAAAACTCACTCGAAGTAATAAAACCCATTTAAATAACATTGAGTGTTCAACTTAAAAAAATATACCTCTATGGAGCCAACAACTTTCAACGTTAGAAATCAGCTGTGCACTTGAATTTTATTGTTATGCTTTAAAGTATTTTCCTAACCTAGCTTTTGTTTGTAAAAGAACGTTACTGTTATAGAAGATGAGTGAAATGGATAATGAAGAATATTGTACGTAACCCCCTGTATTGTCGGGTCAGGTAAAATCTTGTACGTTACTCGTTACGCAAGAGCGTGTTTACATCACTTAGGCGAGTTATGCAACTCAGACAACATTCACCTGCGTGATGTAAAAACGCTCTTACTACACTTGTAAGGTAAATAGCTATTTGATATTACCCACGAATACTTGTACAGAACCGGTAAGGATCGTAAACATAAACAAATGACGTTGCTGGCCCGAATTCTACAGGGTCTACTAATAGCATTTATGGTTTGGACAGATCAATCTAAGCAATGTTAAATAATGTTTATTTTCCGACATTACATTATTTGTTTATGTTTATGATCCATACTGTTTCTGTTCAAATATTCGTGATATTTCCATAAACAAAACATACTCCTTTGCAAATGTTGTGTCTGTTAACAAATGTGATAATGTGTTATATTTATGTTTTCATATATGAAATTACCTTCAAATTATAAAAATTAGAACTCTAGTATTGTAAGCACCTTAATCGTAGATTATAACGCATATGTATTAAAAAAAAAAGCCTTTCTGGGTAGGCAGAATTAACAAAAAAAATATTTTACCATCGTCCTGGGTGTAGTCGTATTCTTCAGTGTCGTTTCGCTCGATTTCGATGATATCTTGGACTTTCTCATCCACAGTCACTAAACAATTTTATAATTTTAAAATCTCAGTCTGTACAAAGTTTGGTTAGTTTTCTTTCCTTGTGATTCTCATTATTGGAAGCGTATGACTATGTTATGTAAATATGCTGAAGAAGCTCGATACTGCCGGTTTTAGTAGTATATTTTCTGTGATATTGCATATTGTTAATTCTGTGCGCTCTTAGCATGTTTGTGTCGTTAAACTGTATTGTGCACTAGCTGTGTACCCGTTCTACGGACGGTATATTTTAGACAGTTGAGACCTTCTTGTAATAAGAACAGCAGTTGGTTTGCATTAGTGTGCATTTTTCCCAGACATGCAGGCAAAACTTCATATACATCACTGTTTCAGGGTCTTTTCCACGGTTATCAAAACTCAAGTTGAATTTTATACGCATACATGGAATCTTTGGTTAAAAACCTGAATGATGCCTAGAAATTTAATTTACAGTTACACGTTATTGCACTTGCGATTAATAAAATCTATTATGCACAACGTTTTTAATTTCACTTGGTTTTGGATTTTCTTACAAAACGTGATTGGAAATGGTTGCAGTATTTGTAAACAACATTTTATGTAAACATATCCAACTAGAAAAATAATCTTTATCCAAACAGCTGTTGTTACTTTATAGATGTCGTATTCTTTAAACAGATGAGTATATTGCGATTTATATGGTAAACATTAAGAGAAAACTTGACAAAAATCGCACAAAATTGGGTTTTTGAACGTCCAATATTTTATTCCAAATAGTGAGGTCATATTTTAATGGCTAAAGACACTCTCGCCAATCCAGTGAATACAAAAATAAAAAAAAGACTGTTTGAATCCCGATCGATGCTCTCGTTTTTCAGGAGAAGGGCGCGTAAAATGCCTTCTGGGCCGTGACAGGCAGACAGACAGAAATTGAGATAAGACTTGTTTTGGCTTTGATTTTCAAATAAATCTATTTAAATAACATTAGATTTAACGAGTACCTAGGTTTGCTGCTACAAGGAAACTATTAAAGTGGGTTTTTTAGTAAAATATTAATATATACGATGAATACATTTTCCAAGTTTTATCAAAATATATCCATAAACAAGCAAACTACAACATTTTACAATATTCTCCATAAGAATAACAAGGGAATTTTAAATTTACATTTTTTCCGTAACCAATAACGGTACAAAAACACTTTGATATAATAAATTATTTGTTTTTTAAGCTCTTTAAAAAAGTCTAGAGAAAAATAGGGAAATTTTGTGTTTTGAGGGTCAAAAATGAGAAAACCATTTTTTACCCCATAAAGTCCCCCGTAAAACCCCGTCACATGGTCCGATCATGCTGGTTCGCGAACTCATTCAAGTTTATCCCGCCTTACATCTTCAAACAAAATTTCATCAAAATCAGACAAAAATTACTCAAGTTATCGCGTTCACGGACGTATATATCAAAATTTGAACGAATGGTGTTTTTGGCCACTGGGGACATCAAAATGAAAAAGTAAATCGGTCCCGGGCCTAGGTCTTACCGTGCCACCTACGGTAATAGTTACTTCCCTATAGGGAAATAAGCTAAAAAGTAAACATAACCAAAAATATATAATTCTGAGCAATGTACAGACAAAAGTCTAATTTTCTTTATTTAGATGTTAACAGCAATCACAAAGCTGATATTCTTGTCTTGTTTTTAAAAGAATTTTAACTATGAAGAATTAATATTTACAAGTTACAACGATGTCGTCTAATCACGTAAACATTGTAGGCCTATAGTTAAAATACACATTAAGATTTATTTAAGTTCCAATATCGTTTTAAAACCTTATAGTTTTTTTCTCTAAATTACAAATCTTGGTCTGAACTAGTTGTCCAAGGTCAGCCCCAACCCAGAGCCAATTTGTTTACGATCTGGTTCCTTGATGCAATCTTCTCAATGGTTTATTCTCCGGTTTTGCTTGTTCCTAATCATCAATATTGAATAAATACAAGTCCGGTTTAGAATGTTAATTGGTTACATGTCAGTAAGCTGAGCGGGCAGTGTTGGCTATTGGGAGTGCATAGGTTAACACAAGGAGGTTATTCAGGTATTGTATACAAATTTGAAAATATTGATTACCTTCCAAACGTTTTTAGAACATCGAAATTCAACAATCGATAATCAAAAACTGTTCTCAAATGCGTTACGCGTAATTAGGTAGGCCCAAGATTTTTGTTTTGTGATAGCTCAAAGGCGTCCTCAAATTTCCAAGACAAAAGTTTCCAATTTAAACATATATTTTTTTACGTTTCCATTTTGTTCTTATCTGAAAAATCTGTTTGCTAAATATTTTTACCTAAAAAAATAAAGATAAAAATAGCAAACATAGATCCAAATTTCTATATTTCTGGATCGTATATAATTGGATAACGAACCGAACCTAGAAGTAGTGAACATAGATTAGAACTTAGGTAAGAATTGCAACTTCAATTAGTTTTTTTTTTAACGTGCAAGTGCTTATTGATTTGATTTCTTAGAAAAAAAAAAAATGGCGAATAATAATCTTAAATTGGATGCAACAGCATTCACAACTTATTGGTAATATAAAAAAATGCCCATATAAATCTTAATGCTTTTTAGTATATAACGAAACAAAAGTAGCACAATTATTGTCAATAGAACTAAGCCATAACAATGCTAAAATGCAAATCAGCTGATCACCAGAGAAGTAAATAAAGCAGTACTACCAACATACAGCTTGTTTGTCCCTTGACAAATCCCCTCTGAACAGCGAATATCTGTAATTTAGGTTTCGTGAAATAATCCTGTTGTAAGATCGCGACAAACAAAAATAATTTACAATGGCGATGAAACTAACAAATTATTTAAGAATCATTGTTTGAAACCAACTACATATGTGGCCAATCGTTTTATATTAGGCCTACATAAAACCCGCACTGAAATGGCGTGGATAGGCCCTGTAAAGTTAAGTTTGTCTTAATTTACAGCTTATTGAATTGCAAGAATATTCTGTGAAAACGATAAATAAACAAACCATTCTGATACACAATACAAATTAGGGACGCTACAAAAAAATGAACTCTGAAGTGTGTTATTGAATTCAAATTGAAACCTTGTTTACTTTCACTTTAAACAAATTGGAACAATATACCACCAAAGTCAGGTGCTTGTTCCCAAACAATACATCATTAGATATTTAAATTGAGTCATGCTCAAACATGCCGACTTACCAGAGAGACCGGAACAAGTCGTGAGCAGGATGCACAGTGCTGCCACCTCCGGGCTCCTAAAACACGAAAATTCCCTCCGTCAGAACGAAATTTCCCTTGGGATGACAACAGTATACAGAATAAATCGTGAGTTTTGACAGGGAGTTATTGGCTTGTCAGTGTTAATTTGTAGCCTAGAGAATATTGAGTAAAATTAAAGTTGCAAGATGTTACCACTCTGTGAAGTGTATGCAATTTATTGCCGATTAAATTGTCAATATTTTTGTAAGATAAGACTCTTTTTTTTACTTTCTCCCCCTATAAATAGTATAAGGAGAAAGTATTGTTTTCGTAAACATTTTCAAGTTTGAGTTTTGAGTGAATATATCCGAATTATTATGAATTATTATTGTTTTTATTATTTTTTAGAGGTCTGTAGCCTCTTTTAACCTTGCATTTTCCCATAGACTTCCCGTGCACGGAACGTATCCAGCAAAGCAAGGGGTGAGCCGGTACAGTACATAGGTGAACTATATCGACTTTAGCGGCAATGACCAGGATCAGGACCCACAAAATCGCTGCCTTGGGCCCGTCTGAGCCACCGACTCGCCAATGTAGTTTTTTATTGTACTGTATTTAATATTTTAATTTTTTATTTTATGGTATTTTGCTTTTAATTTAAAAACTTGCTACTGGTGGACTATGTACAGGGAATATCTACTTAGGTGTGTAAACTAAAATGTTAGCTGTAGTAAAAAAATCAACTATTAACAAATTAACAGTTCTTATAATTAAAAATAAAATTAAACTCAGTTTAAAATATTTCACTTAATTTGACTCAGCAAATTACAATTCGTTCGCTTGAAGTTGATCCGACTCTACACGTGATTCTACAGTAAAAAAATCTATTATCAAACAACCAAATTAACGCCTTGGGCTGGCAGAAATAGAAATAGATTCATATTAAATTTCATAACGTAAAATCGGGTAACCCCGTAGCTACGAAAGCTGCTACTCTATAATAGCTTACCGTATTCTGAATTTAGCTACCGGGCTAAATAAATGTAAACTGTCAACAATAAGAACAAGTAGTTCTAGAAACAATCCAACCGGTTGTCTGGTAAAAAGAAAACAAAGTAGAGGTGGAAGTGATGCCTTTAGCCACCGTCTGCTAAGTGCCCTACGTGAATTTAAACTTTTAGGAATATGAACCTTGTGGGTTAAGATGTCGCCATGACAATATTATTTGCGAGGTAACAATAAAAGGTAAACAAGAGTAGCAACATATGTTAGTCGAAACATCTAAAATAGCACATTACAAAAATGTCGAACAGAGAAAATGGGAAGAACAATCGGATTAATATCATTGAGCATAATTTACTACAAAATGAATAACCAATAATAAATCATCAGGGTTGCAGGAACTAGACTGATGCACAATTGACTTTCAAATAGTCATTCCATTTATGTAAACCAAATGTAGGCCTACCATTGAGTTTGGATAATGCAAGTAGACTTTCCATTTTTGTGAACTAGACGTACCAAAAGCAGACTTTGAATAGGTACTGCAAATAGGAATTCCATCAATTTGAACCAAAGATACCATTGTGTTTGGATACTGAAGTAGACACCACATTGGCGTAAACCAGAAGTACCATTGATTTTTAGTACTATATCGATGGTACTGCAAAAAGACATTTCATTTACTTGAGCCAGACTTAGCATTGACTTTGGATACTGCAGGTAGACATCCCACTTATGTGAACCGAAACCCATTCGGAACGATCAGGGAGTAGTTTGATATTTTCAAAAGTATTGGATGAATATGCTTGCTCCGCTCAATATTGCAAGCAGATAACTGCGTTGTACATCTAGTATTACATATGATACGTAGGCCCAAAACATATATTTTTAAAATATATTTCGCATCTGCTAAGTATATGTTGCAGCGTTTGGAAATTATTCATAGGTTGAGGCCCTTCCTAAAGCAAAGCTCGGCCACCAATAGACTGAGTTGAACCGGTTTCTCGCATATGCAAACCTCAATCCGCCCGGCTGTGATAATTAGTTCATTACAACCATATCAAAACCAATATCACATTAATAATAAACCAATTACACTCCGCAAGAAATACAGTTGGTTCTCTTCGTTACCACGGATGGAGTGAGCATGTATTTAGTAGCTAATTTGTTCATTGGTTTGCCATTAGTTTGGTTCCCGTTCAGACTGTTAGACAAAGATAATAACATATAATGGAATATTTATATTTACAATATGCTTTTGTTAAGCTAAACCTATGGAGATATGGTAATGTTACCAATGGTGGCCAAAGATAAAATAATAAAGTTTTTTTCATTTTATGGCAGAACTATACTTTGATCAACCATACCCATTACTTACATCTTTTCAATCTGCAATATGAATACCGATCTCAAACATAAAGACTTTTCACAATTCCATTTCTTTATTATGTATGCTCAACAAATTACAGTATATATGTTATTTTTTATTTGCTTAAGGAAAATTTGCTTAATTCCGCCAACTTTCTCTATAGATTTAGGTATGATAGGTGGAGGCTGCAACGTCTCCTAAGTAAAAGGTCGTCAATTCGATCCTGAAAAATAACCAGAAGCTTTTTCATGGTTCAACACTAGATACATCCGATCTTAATTCCGTAGGTTACGAGGATATCATACAATTTATTCAACACGTATCCTTTACTCGCACCCTGGTTTTTCGATGCCGTGTAGTACTACGATATAGTAAATAGTTGTATATACTTTAAAGTTTATATTAATTGACATTAATGAATGCAAAATAATTAAAAATATAAATTAAAATTTCCTTAAAAAACTAATTACTTAACACTTAAAATATTATGGAGTTAATCCGATTTTTTAAATTTAGTAATATAGTTTGAATGGCTTCAGTCCGTTAACCGCTAATAGAGCCATTTTAATAGAGCCATTGATTAGATTAACACCATCTTGTAATAATGAAGCGTAAATGAATAACTAATTTAATCACTTTGAATGACGTCAGACTGCGGTCTTTGCATATAAACGTTCAATTTTCGGCCAATGTTCAAAAATGTGAACTCGGCTAGACTTGAAACTCAAAGGACATGTGACCTTTCTCGACAACAGCGCAGTAGTTGAGGATATTTCTCTAAAAACAAACCATTTCACCCAGACCGTTTTGCAGAGCTTAAAAAATAAACAATTTTTTTATATTGAAGCGTTATTGTATGCCTAACGGTTACGGAGATAATTAAAAAACTTCAAATTTAAAATTCACACATTAATTTTCTGGAGAATTAATAAACTGTTGTAATTTGCTTGTTTATGGATATATTTTAATCAAATTTGGCAATTTTGTTTATTTAATACTAAGCTATCATTAATAAAAAACACACCTCAATGCCTTCCCTGTAGCACCTAGGTACTCATTAAAATAAGTCTGACAATTTTCAGGGAATATTTTAGTAGAAATCCAGCCAGGTAAAAAGAAATTCGCTTAGTCTACAAGTTTGCTGCGGCAGGGTTATTTCTATTCATCATACATTCCCACATAATTAGTCCTTCAAAATTAGTTTAGTTACCGGAGCTTCAGAAACTAATGGAAAATGGTGTTTGTGTATGTAAACATTACAATAGGTAAATTTAGTTATCAATTTGAATACACACAACTACCGATTGTCTTGTTATGAGTACAATGCAAGCGTACAGTCCTTGGTACGAAGAATGTCATAAATCCCTTAGGAATTCCAAGTGATTGTTCATCTAGTCGTTCAAGAAGACAAGGACATTGTCTCGTCCTTTATTTAGATTTATCACTTGCTTGTTCGGTTCCCTTGTTCTTTGACCGTTCACGTTTCATTCCGATTTGAGTACGTTCAAATCCTGGGTTTACATTATGTATTATGTATTATGTTAATAATACATAATAATTAATACATATATAATACATATATAATACATATATAATACATAATACAATATAATTGTATTATGTTAATAACCCCCATTTACCGGAAAATTGAGTAATCCAGCTAAGGATTGTTGTACACTTAATCTTCCCAGGTGTGTTCGTCTTAGGGGGGGGGGGGGGGGTCGCTACTGAAACTAGTGTTTTTAATCCTTTTGAAAATGATCATATATACTTTTTTGTGTTTATTTAGTCTTAGAAAAATGTTTAGTTATGGTATAATTTATTTTTGTAAAAAAATACAACCGACTTCAAACGCTCTAAAAAGAATGAAATAATTTCAATAAAGTAAACTTTTGTATTAGGCAAGCTCACGTATTTCAAGTCGGCGCGGCTCAAACTGCAAATATGATTGAAATTAAATATTGTGTGTGTATTTTGAAAATCAATAAATTGTAGCTGGATAACATAAATATATAAAAAACATACTGAACTGTTTTGTTTATATATTAAAGGAAATATTTTCTTGTATTTTATGTTTACTTCAGAATAAATGCATTATGAAAATAACACACACAAATGTTCTATATGAATAGGAAAATAATTTAGTTTGATATTATGATAGGGAAAAGAAGCTAGTTTAGTATTAAAACGTTACTTTTCCAAGTTAGAAACATTTAAATGCGTTATAATATTTTTAAAGATACTCGTTAATATCACTATAATGCCGATCTCTGATTACGGTAATAAAATAACACTACCACATAACTATGAAAAAGACAGATTAACACCTTTAGTTATAGATAGTAACCTGCAATATGGACACCCTCTTTAAATTTTGTATCAAAAATCATCATAGAGCCGCGCCGACTTTAAATACGTGAGCTTGCCTAATACAAAAGTTTACTTTATTGAAATTATTTCATTCTTTTTAGAGCGTTTGAAGTCGGTTGTATTTTTTTACAAAAATAAATTATTTCATGATTTTTAGTGACTGTATAATTTTTCATATATTATTTACTTGAGGATTTTTGATAAGCAAAACTGTTTGACACAATCAAAAGTGCCACAGAACAATCATTATTTTAAAACTGCTTGAGTCACCTGTTCAGGTTACATAATCAATGGGTATGAAAATAAACATTTTTAGATATTCCTTAAGAAGGAAAGAGTTGTCCATTACATTAGGCCTAATGAAAAACTAATTGTCTTTTCTAGATACATTGACATGTCAGACATCATCGTTTCCTGCAATTGGTGTGCTTCTACATTATAAAAAGAAATACAGTAACGTCTCAAGCCTTTTGGAATGAAAGTTATTCCTCAGCTACCAGCACTAAAAAATCTCTCAAAAGTGGGAAATTGGTCGTTAACACGTATAGTACCTTTGGAAAATATTATATAAATGATTGGTTCAGCTTAAATTGGTGTAAGTCATGTAGGGGGTTTTGTTTGCTCAAGATATAGCCTAGTCGAAATTGCAAATCATCTTCCTCTAGGACTTTCCGAAGCAGGCATAATAGTATGTATATGATATAGTAACTGGGTAGAGAATACCAATAAACATTCCACATCTGCAAATGCATGTTTAGTAATTAAAATATTTATCACTTTTAAGACAATTGATGATTATGCACTGTCACACTTCTTCGGTCGTGTAAGGAATAATTGCATTTAATTTATATTTAGACCTGTTTTACGAATGCTTTGGTTTTCACAATACACCTTTATTTGTCAATATCATCCAGCTATTCACTGAAACATATGTTTTTGTAAGTCAGAATATTCAATACTAATAACAGAATTACTGTATACACAAATCAGGTCAAACGTTAAAATACATTTTTTATAGTAACCAAAACAAAATGCATTTTTCTCAATGTAATTCAAAGGCTCCATGGCAAGAAATAGTTTATTGATCAGTATGAAGCAACTGTTTTATGAAGAATTGTCTGTAGCTTCATTTAAATGGTTTCAACTAACAGCTGTAGGAATGTTATTATTATTTATTGCCTTCTCTGCACAAAAATGTAAACAATCTGCACAAACGTAAACAAAACAAATGTTGAATATTTAAGGTTTTCAGAATATTTCACCGAAACAAATAGTATACTTAAACATAATATATAAGGTACCAAATAGAAATTCTCCTGGTTATTTTAGTGGTGGAACCACACTGATCGGTAAAAGAATCACAGAGAAATTGGTGAACATACATAGAAAAAAAAAACATCGCCACAAACAAATTGAGAACCTCCTCCTTTGTTGGTAGTGGGGAAGTCGGTTAAAAATAAACAAATATTTTTTTAAATACTTTTTGGAGTTTTTTGAACTTTTTCCCGGAAAAATATCGGTTTTTAAACCTTTTTTAACTGTTTAACTACTGAACCAATTTTGTTGTTTAATATCTCATTTTAAAGAGCAAGAAAAGTTCTAACTTTTTTACGTATTCATATTTTCTCCTCAATTATTTTATGAGTTATGGAGTTGATTTTTTATTCATATGTAATTTTTCCCATGAACTTGTATTAATTTAACCTATTGCAATATCCATGCACAAAAGTTGCTTTATAGTATAAACAATGTGTGATAAAAATGTTAATAATATTTAATATTTTATAATTTAATATTTTTTTTTACAAAATTTGTAATTTTCAGTAGCAACTCCCTTAGATTGCGGGAAATCCGTGGATTAATGGTGAACTAGCAAAAATTACATGATTAATAAAAAATACTTGAAGGCGTTCTTAGTTTCTCTTTTAGTGCTATTTCCGCAAACCTCGCAAACCCCCTATTTAAAATGGTGATCAATGATCAGACATTTTCAGTTATGGCACTGCAGAAGTCCTGGATTTTCGAGAGATTTCTGTAAGATGTTACGGTGGTTATGGGATTTGGTAAGATTAGATTTGGTCTATTAAATGTGCATTTATGTATTTTATAATTAAGACGACTGTGTAGCCGTGGAGTGAAAGTTCGATCCAGAGCGGGCTAAATAATCTGGACATAGATGCCAATCGTAATTTAGCCACCAATGTATGCTGCTTTCTAGCAGAAACCACACTTAAGACAGCAAAAAGACCATCGTTTGTGGTTCTAATCTTTGTTACTGAATAGATTTTATGGAAAAATTGTTTTAGAACAGTTTGGAGACAATAGCGTACCTACAGTTCAATTTTACAAAATAATTGAACAATTTATTATTTATTTGTCAAAATAGTGTGATCCTTATAAAAAAAAATTAAAATTCCACCGACACTGGAATCTCACAACACAACCAATTGAGTTTGAAAGCTTTCTCCTTAAACTTCTCTAAATAAAACTAATAGTTAATAATGAATTGTTCAAGTACATGTTTATCCAAACATTTTTGTATGTACCGTTTTTTAACATAAACGCTCCTATGCATCTCAACGATTAATTAGTTCTTCATTTTTTAAACTTGAACAATAAATTTCATATTTTACACCACCATTACAGTTTGGGTGATCAAGAACACCACGGAACAAAAATTTAGCATCATCTGAACAGTAATAAAGTAAATAATTAATAATAAACACTGACGTATCGGTATAAATTGTTTTCACTTTTTTTATAAAAAAAACCCAAATTGTTCAGCACAGTGAAGTTTCGGCATATTTTTACGGGTCAACAAGACCACTAGACAGACGTTGTCTAGGTATAATTATAGAGATTTTACTTTTATAGTCACGATCAACCCAAGGATACGTCACAGACTACAAAATATTATAAACTATGTTTAACAGCGGTGTTCGTTTTAATATGGACGTAAACATTAATCTGCTTTCTATATGTTAAAATCTCCTAGAATTTTAAATCTCTTTTTGATTTTTAAATAATAAAAACAAAATATTTTAATATTTATTGGTTGAGAAACCTAAACAAATCTACTAAATCGCCTTTACTGTCTAATAAGATTTGACAAACTTCTTATTTGTTAAAATTGTTTGACAACCAAAATTGCATACATGGTTGAAATACAAACATCTTAGATGTACTATTGTTTGTTTACCTATTGATGTTATGATATATAAAACTACATGGTTGCGAAGACAAGCTTAGCTGTACTTAAAATATTAAAAACTGCGATGGAAAACTTTGTAGCGACAAATCTGCATACTGAAAAAGATTTAAATAATTTTCTTGAATTCTCAATCAAACGGGATGTTAATAAATTAAAATTTACGTTTCTGCAAGTGGTCAACATAAATAATCGATCGGTAGACGATTACATAGATTTGCTGTTACGAATGGCATAATCATCATTTTTGTTATATTTTTAATTAATTACTGGAATGCTTTAATCGATTTATTTACTTTTCGAGTAAACATTAAGCATTTGCTGTTGATTTATTCTCTGAATTGATTGATAATACATTTTAAACAACATTTTCAAAAGACTATCTCGGTAGCAAATTTCAGTCCAAACACTATAACTTAGGTGGGTACTTAATTTTCCTATAAGGTACCATATCATAGTATAGGTACTATATCCTACAAGTTTTAATTGGTAGACTTATATGAATGTTATACAAATGTTTTTGACTTTCTGTTGTTTGGTTTAGCTTGTTTTCGAAGCCAATTTCATAGATATTAGTATATTGTTTTGATCAAAATTTGGTTAATTACAACGAATTGTTGCCTCCGCAACAAATAGTTTGTTTAAACAATTTCTCCCTACACTATAACGTATAGATTTTGTTTGTTATACCTAGAGAGCTTCAGACTCAAAGGTGATCACTATAATCACACTAGCTACCATCCAATCAACATAAGCCTATTATTGAAATACGTACTAAAATTGCATAGTAACTTAAATAGCGTTTGTCAAATAAAATTCTCAACTACAGTAGGACATTATTTACGAAAGAGAAATATTAATATATTAATTTTTACGATTTTGTGTATTCTTAATATATAAGAGAATAAATAAACCAATATTCCTTGCTAACACTGTTTATGTTAAAATCACAATTTATCTCCAATAAGAAAAAACATTTCAAAGTCTAACAAAATTTTATGATTTCAAGATACTATAAATACAAAAGTTATCTTTAACGGCTTAATTAATGGTTACGTATTTTTAAATATGATAAAGTGAAAAAAACTACAGACTCTTTACTTACATGATTTCCAAAATCGAGGCGGCAAGCGCGCGGTCATCACTGAAACGAATGGTCCAAAGTAGACACTAGCGCCGCAGCGGCGATACAGGGAACTACGTGAAAAACTTGGGATGATCTCAATCAATGATTTTGCCAGATGTAGCTTTGGTATTTGGAGCAAAATGCGTGAATAATTCGACCTAAAACTATCAAATTGATGTAGGGCCGGCCTAATCTTTGGAAAAACTAGTTGGGTAATACAGGAAATATGACGCAGGCTCTTGTTGAAATTTTAGAATGATTTAAATAAATTGATGATTGGATTATTAAGTACTCGAACGCTCCAAAATAATCCTATTATATATTAGTCTATAAATGAGAAAGTATGGATGTTTGTGTATAACTCTGAAGTTCCACCACGTGAAAACTACTGCACCGATTGCCGAAAGGTACTTTATAGCCTTGAGAACACATAGGAATATTAAAGTTGTGAAAATCATATAGGTCTATGCCTTACGGGGTTTCAAAGTTTCCATGTTATTCTTATGAGTATTCATATTTAAAAGGAACTAGTGTAACTGTTGCTCGAAATCGAGCAATTGTCAAGTACCTGTATTACCAGGAGTTATTTTAATCTAATAACAGTCATAATTTTCAATGAGTTTAAAAGACTCAACTAAAAGCTTATATAATGGAAATAATCACGCTGTTCATAACAGTTCGATATAATCATCATTTCTTGTAAATGTTTTGTAATTTTTCAGAAGTTGACCTTTTGTTTTTAGCGTTTTCTACAAATATTTTCCGACTCACCTATAGCTGCATAAAGTTGTACATGTTGTACGTCATCTATGGCACCACTATTGTCACCAGTATTTGTTTACAAAATGCAGACTTTTTAAATAGCGATTAACATTGTTCAAATTACTATAGTTCGGCCGCTTAGAAAGCGACCTCCTCCAGCATTGGTTTAGCATTAGCGCGCAGGTCGTTTTCTAAGCGGCCGAACCATACCCGATTTCCTGCATTATCTGCTTCAAATGATATTAAATTATTTAAAAATTTTGTTTGCTCCACTACTAACGATAAAAAAAATCGTAATAAAACATCTCTCTGTTTCTTCTACTGAGTAGCGTTCTATGACTTTTTTTAAGTACCCATAATTTGCAAATCGGTTCTTTAAATTATTGCTCATGAAATACAACTGCGTGATTTCAGTTTTCTTATTTGGTGAAATAATGTCTCAAATTGCCTAGGCTTTCTTGACTGTTTCCATTATAATACGAACGCAAACCTACATTCAAATAAGTAAATATTTAATTTTAACTAAGTCAGGAAATGTGTGTACACAGGCGTGTTTCCTTGAATATTGTAATTTAAAATATGAACAGCAAATAAATTATCCAGTCGATCATTATGTAGACAAGTAGACATGAAAACGTTAAAAGCCACTGGGGCAGAGTCCAGGTGACTTTTTAAACAGGTAAGACCTTATATGACATCTACTAAATGAGATCTCTCTAATGAGCCATAAACTAACAAAATCGGATGAGAAAGCACGGAGGAGTTGTGACGACAAAATCGTGTTTGCCTATTTTATACAGGGCAGGAAAAGTCCCAGGCATCGATCTCTATTGCTAGTAATAAAGATCGATGGTCCCGGGACGGTTAAATATTTCAAAAAGTAATGAAGATAGAGCTTCAAAACTTGGTACACAGTTCCTGGGTATTAAAATCATCTTAAAACCTTTTTCAGTGAAGCGCTACCTCCTAAAGGGGGACAGCCTGCCAGAAGTCAGAAGAGAATCTAAAAAAAAAAAAACATAGGTTGATATGCGTATCAAATCAAAGGTATTACAATGCCACAAACCCGAACTCAAACGGACAATCGAGTCAAAAATGACAGCTATTTAAAGATGTATTGAATTGAATTTGCATTGCTGTTATACGCAGGGAATGCCCGCTAGAAGTCGGAAGAAAATGAAAATACCCCTGCCGCAGCAAACCTGCAGACTAAGCGAATTTCAACTTGTCTGATTACATTTTTACTAAAATATTTCCATAAATAAGACATATTTATTCCCTATTTCAATAACATTAGATGTAACGAGTTCTTTGGTTTGCTGCTACGGGGAAGGTAAAAAGTGTTTTTGACCATACGTCAATAGTATAAGATGAAATAAATAAATTTGCAAAATTGTATCGATATATATCCATAAACAAGTAAACTACAACAACTTTCATTTTCTCCATAAGAATAACATGGGAATTTTAAATTACACTATTTTTGAATTTTCTCCGTGACCGTTAGGCATACAACAGCACTTCAATATACTAAATTATTTATTTTTTTTAAGCTCTACAATACGGTTTGAAAAGAAATTGCTATTTTTTTGTTTTAAGGGTCAAAAATGGGAAAACCACATTTTTACCCCATAAAACCCCCCATAAACGCCCGTTCCCATAGTCCGATTATGCTGGATCGTGAACTCGTTCGAATAAACGTAATTTTACACGTTTGTACCAAATTTCATCAAAATCAGATCATTTTTGCTCGATTTATCGCGCTAACGGACACACACACACACACATAATATATATACATAAATATATATCTATATATATATATAATTACATATATATGAATTTGAACGGATGGTGTTTTTGGCCTCTAGGGACCTCAAAATGAAAAATTAATTTGGTCCCGGGTCCAGGTCTTACCATGACAACTACGGTACCAATTACTACGGTAATAGCTTATTCCCTATATGGGAAATCCGCTAAAACGTAGGCATAGGTCAAAGTAAATTAAATTACATTAAATTAATTAATTAATTAATTAATTAATGCACATTAAATTAAAGGTCTTTATTAGTAGAATACAATGCCGCAAATTTGAGCTCAAAAGAACTACAGAGTAAGAAATGGCAGCCGCTCAAAGATTATAAATCGCAGATTTAAGAAATCTTTCAACTGCTGCCATTTTTGACTCAGTTGACTGTTTGAGTTGAAATTGGCGGCATTGTATTCTACTAGTAAAGACATTTAAATTGATGTGCATATCAACCTATGCTTACTTTTTAGATTATCTTCTGACTCCTTTTGGGCCGTCCCCCTGAGGAGGTAGCGCACTGAATAATGTGTTAAAATTATTTTAATCATCAGGAACTGAGGAACTACGTAGGGCCTACCAAGTTTTGAAGCTATTATAACTTTTTGAAATATTCAACCTTCAAATGAATTCCTTATTAAATCCGATCACTTGGTGCTAGTCCCATGCATCTACGATTTTTTTCTTTGCTATAGGACGTTCTCTACGTTTATGACTTTGAAGTTTTGTTATAGAAAAGGGTCATTAAAAAAACTATTTTGAAAGTTTCAATTACGCATAAAAACAGTTTTTTTTCGTATTAAAGAAAGGATTTTGGTATCAAAAGAAAGCTTATAATGTCCTCTTTGGGGATCGCCAGAATTTTATCCTCCTGGAATTTTACCCCCTGGGCAAAGCTGACGTCACTATGACGTAGTAACCTGAGTGGCCAAAAGTTTGTTCGCGGCCGGAATTTCACCCCCGCGGATTTGGAAGCCTAATGAAAATAGCCAGAGCGTGATTAATTAGATTAGCGATAAAAACCGGAATTTTACCCCCTGTCCATATAACTAGCGTTTAGACAACTGAAGATGTACGGGCTGGATTTTTACCCCCGGATTTTTACCCCCGGAATTTTACCCCCGGATTTTTACCCCCCGGAATTTTACCCCCTGGTCGATTTTAGAAATTAAATGATCGATTTTCTTATTTCTGTTTTTAATTAATTGTAAACATTTCATTATTTAGTTAGTCTCCTATCTTTATTTATTTATTTTTTAATCTCAACTACGGTAAGTAAACAGAATTTGCTGTTTAATTTTGTGTACGGGATTTACGTTTGGGGCCAACTGTTGGTTAATAAGTATGTAAAATAAACTGAGTAGCTCATTTAAATGATGATTGGGCGAACATTTCTTCGTAAAGAAACAATAAAGGCATATTTTGTTATTGTTACGATACAAACTAAAAACATTGTTTTACCACGGTTGTATAGTAAATCGTGAAAAAAATCTTCGAATCCATTACCATTCTGATGTTTGTTTATACGTCATATTAATCAACAGTTAGCTTCAAAGTTCGAATCCTGATACTCGAATCTCAAAAATAAAATCAAAAACCTGTTCGATTAGTTGATGTTACAAATAAATTAAGATAGGCTACTTAATAATAACATGTTTACTATAAAATTAAAACAGAATGAAGATAATTAATCATTTTTACTAATTTATATATCTGGCCAGGGGGTAAAATTCCAGGGGTAAAAATCCGGGGGCAAACATCCGGGGGGTAAAATTCCGGGGGTAAAAATCCGGGGGTAAAATTCCGGGGGGTAAAATTCCGGGGGTAAAAATCCGGGCTCTAGGTTTTTTTATAATTTGATGTGTTCTGATTAAATTCACAACCGTGAAAATATATATTTATTTCCGCGTTTAATCCATCGAGCTGATGTAGTGAAACTCAAAAGTTCGCGGCCGGAATTTTACCCCCTGGTTTGTGACGTCACGTTTGCCCAGGGGGCAAAATTCCAGGGGGATAAAAATCCGCTACCCCGATCTCAGCCACTAGTCAGACGACAACAAAGTCACTTAACCGAATTCAGGCCACCGATTGGGTAAGAGGATAAAGATGGTTTTGGAAAAACAAAAAATACAGCCTCCTATTGGCTATGGTGGATTATGCGAGTTTTCGATTGATACAACCGAAATAAAGCGAGTTTTGAAAATGACACACACTTTTTAACATTAAATATTAGTATGATTACTCAAGTTTTGACACGGCATTTTATAGCGAATAAATGCGCCTTTTTCTCTTGAATGCAGTGATACCAATAACTTAATTTCGAATAAAATGGATAAAGTGAGTTTTGGAATGGATTGCCTCAATCATACGAGTGTGGAGAGGTTAGTTTATATACTTATTTATATTTAAAATGTCTAAATCAAACTAACGTTAAAATACAACTATTAACTAAGAACTCGAGTTAACCTATTAACAGATATACCTTATTTGTTTCCGTGTAATTAATCTCCATTTTCAATTTTTCCACATAAATATATTATACCTTATACATATAACAAACAAAGCAAGTATGCTTTTTCCTGAAACTACATGGCATTGACTATATACCTACAGATATAGGTACTATATACTACTTTAATACTACTAGCTGACCCGGCGAACTTCGTATCGCCTAAGTTATAGGTTTCCCCTAAGACAGACCGATGGAAAGAAAGTACCGTTACGTTTAATTTTCAAGATGATCTCGTTCGCATCGCTCAATAACGTCCTGGTTGAAGTTCGTTCGCTACGCTCACTCACCTTTGGGTTGGAGCTCGTTCGCTACGCTCACTCACCTTTAGGTTGGAGCTCGTTCGCTGCGCTCACTTGCCTTCAGGTTAGCTCGTTCGCTACGCTCACTCGCCTCCAGGTTGAAGTTCGTTCGCTACGCTCACTCACCTTTTGGTTGCAAATTAGCTGTTGCCATAAATGTAAAAGAAATAATAGTGCTGCACCCTGTTGGTAATCCTTGTAACTTTAATGCTATTGAACATCATAGAACAGAACCAACTTGTTTAATTGAAACAGCTGTTAAGATTCATTAATTCCATTTCTCATAAGGTTAACATGGGAAACTCCAGAGCTACTGGGGCGGAGCCTTTTTAAGAATTTCGAAACGGGAAATAGTTTACGTCCGATTCGCATACCTACAGAATTTACACACCAAATTTCATAACGATCGGTGAAGTCGTTCCGGAGGAGTTTCCAGACAGACACTGTGACACGAGAATTTTATATATTAGAAGATATACTTTATACTTACTTTAAGATGTACTTTATATATTTTATATAGGTATATATAGTCAGTGCTACATGGTTTAAAAGCTACCTAGTCAGCTGTGAAAAAAACATGGACATATGATAATGTAGTCACAGATGTTCTGCATTCTGCTCACTGAGCTATAATTCTAACTGGAGGTAGCACTGAATGTCAAAGATGCGTGTCGCCAGCCGCCATGTTTGCGTGAGGTGGGTGTCCATAAGAAGCCATATTATTGCTATAACTATTATTATACTCGGCTTAAAATACCTACTTTGTATGTTCGCCATTTCAAAGAAAATTAGGTACTTCAGTATTAAACGGAGGCCACATTTTGTCAGCGCGCTGTGGCGGTTATGTTAGGTTGGGTTATCATAATAGAAAGTATCGTTCGATTCATAACGAAGCGAGGAAAGTCCTACACACATAATATTTACGATAACCCAACCTAACATAACCGCCGCAGCGCGCTGACAAAATGTGGCCTCCGTTTAATACTGAAGTACCGAAAAGTATTAAAGTATTAAAAGTATTCAAGTATGACAAAAATACTCACTGCTATACCAACCTAGTTATAAGAAGCCATGTTATTGCTATGGTAAGAAAACTTACTGCTATACCAACCTAACAAAATCAGCGACTCGCTTTTGACAGACTTCTGCCATGGCAGTGCTACCTCCAGTTATAATTTTAGCTCAGTGATTCTGCTCTACTGTCTGTTAGCACTAGCAGAAAGAAAAGAAATAGAAAATAAAAACAAAAACAAGCGGAGTGGAGTCGAATTTGGTTACAATTTCCACTCTTCATCCTTCGTTCCCTGAATTATGAATTCCCTTATGAAGGAAGGAAACTGCGGGTAACTTGTCGGCATGTTTACATACACGTTCAGGTTTTTAACATCCATTAAACTGCAGTTTTGAATCTTGGTTTAATTTAATAGTAATCTGACCTGACCATAGGCCTACACCACTAACTTATGTGAACACAAGCAATAACTCTTAGTCTTGACCAAATCAAACTAAATATACTTGTTCACTGTTCAGCGGTTCAGATGTAGGCCCTAGGTCTGATAGAGGTATAGATCATTTGATAAGGAAAGGAATAAAGGTACGTAGCTTTGTAGCTTTTACATCTAAGCCATTATAACCTCTATAAACCGCAATTATGATAGCATACTTGCATACTTTTACTTACATTATGGGATTCTTGCATGATACTTGCAGGATACTTGCATGATGGGGATTCCGAAACTTAATAAAATGCAGCTTGCCTGCATGGATACCTGTGCTTATTAAGGAAGCTTTTTACTTTGTACCACCTTGGCTTTAGACCTAAGACTTTAAGATTAGAGCATAAGTTAGTTATTCGTGCACCTTGAGAGGAGATGAGTTCTTTATGGGGGTAAGTTAAACTTCCCTGTTGGCACAAACAACGGAATGGGTAATATTGATTAGGTATGCCATCGTTTGGTTAGGTTAACCTTACCGATCGATAGTTTCATTCAGTTGTTTGTGCCAACAGATATGTAAGTGATTTATATTTCGCCACTTAGAAATTACATTTAATAAAATTGTGCTGTTCTAAAATAACCTAACCAAACAAAACCTCTGTAATGTTAGCAGACTCCTTTTGATGTAAGAAATACTTAATAGGTACTTTTTAACCCTCCGAGTGTTATGTGTCGTAAAAGCGACTCATAACACATCCGCTGTAACTTAGTGTTAACTTATGTGTTGCTTTTGCGACTCACAAACACTGTTTACGGCGACGGCTCTGGGACTGACTGGATCGAGTTAGGTAGGCCTATCGTTTTTTTTAGCAGATTCAGAGCTTTCTCCTGATGTCTGTTTCTATACGCTTTTCATTTTAGTTCCGATAATATTGTAGCAGACAGCTGACGTGCGTATTTGTAAACAGCTTGGTTAACCTCACACCGATGACTGGATATGTTTTATTACGTCATTGATTTAGTGTTAAAAATCAAAAGTAGTGATATAACTTACGTGGTGCATTATAAGAAGATTTAAGTGATTTTGAAGGGCTGGTTGATGATCCTGAAGAAGTAGGTAGTGATATTGATGTAAATTAAGTTATCAGCCAGATTCCCAGCTATGGTTAGGCTATGCATTCTTAGCTAAACGCTATGTACCGAAATCTGTTTTTGCCCATAACTTATTTATTTGCAAACCTACTTCCTTATATTATTATATTTTTGGAATCCTCATAAAATTCTGAACAAAGTGGCTATTTTAAAATATTTGTAGACCTATAAATTATAACAATTTATTGAGCAAAAACAAAAACTTTTTTCATTTATTTTATAATTTTTCAGAAATGTTGACCCCACAAAAATTGTTTTTTTGTAATGTTTTATATGTTACATTGAAGCCCATAATTTTCCAAACAAAATGATATATAAAACAGTAGGTACATACTTTACATTGTTTTTAAGTTTCTAAAGATACATTTTAATAAAACCCTGCGATTGCGCAATAAATTGGCGAACATTAAGACCAAAAATAGAGACACTTGGAGGGTTAAGGCATTTTCAATGAAATAGCGACCATACAAAGTAGGTATTTTAAGCCAAGTATGAATGGTGATAAGTGGCGCGATCTTGTAGTCTTGTTAGTGCTAAGACGACATAAGTTATTCCATAGACACAGCTGTTTATTAAGTTAATAGCCCAAACAACTAGGCATGTCTGGGTGGTTGGCTGTGCTTTATGCGAATAAACAATTTTTGTTTATTGTTTAACATTTTAACATGCAATAATTTTGCCGTGGTAGGCTAGCGGCTGAAGACCAGTTTTGGTGTTCACGGTAATGCGGGACTTAGGCCTACCACTTGTTGGTGGTTTGACATATTTTAACTTCTGGCACTCGCCTTTGCTTGTCTCCTTTGACTCGTCCCAAAAAATAACAAAAAATGGAACACAGGCAAGCACAAATCATGGCGAGGCGAACTATCCCGAGTGTACACAAACAGACTGGGGACACTATCGTGCTCTGCTCTGTGCTCGCCATAGCTCACCTATATTCGGCGATAGTCTGCTGCTAGCAGACAATGACAATCAAAGACTCAGCAAGTATCATCTCAATTAAATGTGTTTCAGCGACAAAAGTTCCATTTTCAGACATATAATCAAGACGTTTGCTGCTAAAAATCAGTTAAATATAATTAATTCTTTATACTTATTGAGGAACTTTAGGTATTAAGGGCTGTATCATAGATTAAGTATTCTCATTAAGGGAGTAGCCTACCGTATGCTTAATCTATGGCTTTATGTTCACGGTAATTTAATAACCATATATTAAAGAATTTGTTTTATTTGTTCTTATACAAATTCTACTTACAGGTTTGAGAACTAATAATAATATACCGTACCAATTAACGTCATACAAAGTTATCACTAAACCTTGGGCCATTTTCAAAAAAAAAGATGGGGGCCTCTTGTTGAGACTAACAGTAAAATGCCATTGGCACTTGGAAAATTCCACAGTTGCAAGGTGAAAGGGTGGCAAATTTAGAGCTTGCCCCCTCTCCCCCTCCCCTAGAAAAATGTGTAACTGCAGCCCTGAATGCAAAAGCACAATCACGGGTAAATATCCCTGCCACAGCAAACTGCAGACTAAGCGAATATCTAGCGGTAGAATTTTTCTCCAAGGATTATATCCAACTGAAGGCTTACAGCAGGCTTATTTTGGTTTCAAAACAAAAGATCTAACTACCTAAAGAGTTATTACAACTATTATTAACAAGAGTCAAATACTGTAGGTATATAATGAAATGGTTGAAGTTCGTTCGCTACGCTCACTCACTTTTAGGTAGGAGCTCGTTCGCTACGCTAAATCGCCTCCAGGTTGAAGTTCGTTCACTACGCTCACTCCCCTTTGGGTTGCAAACAGAACCAACATGTTTAATTGAAACAGCTGTTAAGATTCATTAATTCCAATTAAATATGAGTACTCATAAGGTTAACATGGGAAACTCCAGAGCCACTGGGGCGGAGCCCGAGAGTCCGATTAGAATAAAAACAGCTTAGTTTTCCTATTTAATGCCTAAAGAATCAGTGTACCAGATTTCAGCCTCCTTGGTAAATGGGAAGTCAGAGAATTAGTGATGAGTGAGTGAGTGAGTCAGTCAGTCAGTGAGTCAGTGAGGGCTTTGCCTTTTATATAGGCTATATAGATTAAAGAATCTACAAACTGCAACGATTATGTTCTCAAACAATTTGTATCTTTTATTTACAGGTCTGAAAATGGAAACACTGCCTGTTGAAATGGTAGTAGAAATCACGAGCTTCTTGACAGCAAAGGACCTTGCTAGTTGTATCTCAGTGTCTCATAGTTGGAGAGAGATATTCAATCACGAACTTCTGTGGAAGCCACTTTGCGATCTGCGGCTAGAAGAGCAACTCAGCAACATTCCGTGTGTTGTCGAGCCTGCTTTTCTCATTTCTGAGGAGTCTACCTTAGCTCCAATTGGTCAATCTAGGTTAGCTTTCATAAAGGAGAAGCATCTTTGGAAAAATTGGAGGCAGAATAAAATTGTAAAGGAAAAAATTTCCATACCAACTCCCAAATTGTCTGTAGTTGAAAATTTACTAGGCCTATCTGAATTTAGGAGGAAGGTGAGATCTATATTTGTGAAGGATGTGTCTGGATCGTATTTACAAAAAGACAAAGTTAGAAGGGCAGCATGCTTGTTCTTAACGGATATTCTTCTTGTTGGTTGGTATTCAAATAGCATAAGAATTTGGGATGTCAGTTCAATTCCAGCGGTGTATCTCATGAAAACGGATTCATCTGTTGATGTAAAAATGTGGGAATCTATTGATTTGGTGGGGAACGACACATTGATAGTCAAACAAAAATCATATGTTGAAGTTTTCCATGTGGACTTAACTAACAAATGTATAAAATTAAGAAATATAATATTACTTAAGGAACCTTCCACATTGATTGTGAAACAGCACAATGCTAATGGTCTAAGCATTCATATTGGTGTAACTGTATGTGGGTTTAGGAGAAAATTAAAGGTGTTTGATTTGATGACCGGGAAGGAACTGATAGAAGATAACGGCCCTGTGGGAAATGAAACTGCAATAATTGAGGAAATATTAACTTCAACGCTTAGTGATGATATACTTGTCTTATTTCAAAATAATGAAACCAAAACCGCTTATGTTTATAGTTCTGAAAAACTATGTTACATATCGGGCCCATTTCTGCGAGGATATATTGATCAATGTGCAATCAACAGACATTACATTGCACTTGCTGATTCACATGGTGGATTGAAAATTATTGACTATTTAACATCAAATGTTGTTTTCTCAAAGAGTGAAGAGAAGAAAAGCGGGTATAATGAAATTTTACCCTTGTTGGCTTATAAAAGTGGCTTTGTCTTTTTGAAACACAGAAATTGGAACTATACATTAGAGTTAGTTTCGCTAAAAAACCTAACCACGACTATTGTTTGCGAACAGTCACGTCTACCACATTATAATGATTGTTGGTTAGATATTGTCAACGACAGATTTGTGGTTGTGTTTGAAGCAATTACTGACTTAGTAAGGTCAGAAAAAACAGTGTATGAACCTTCAGCCAATACACTTCAAGAAATTGTTTTGTTTGGTCCAATACTAGATGAAAAGTTCAATAAGTCATTTACTAAGAGCGTCAGTCACAATGATGAAGGAAATTTGGTAATTTCACATTACTGGTGATGTAAACTAAATTTCTAACCTATGCCTTAATGTCAGGTAGGTTAGGATTTAGTATCTAAATGCAGCGGGAAAGAAATAATTTGAGAATTATACAGAACCATATACACTGTAGAACTCATGGCTGGTAACTATATAGGCTGCGTAATGTAGGTGGTTATGGATATTAAATAACACAATTGTTATTAAATAACAACATATATTTTCAAAGATAAATTGTGTTCCACATTACAACTGTAAATATTTTATCCATTTTCCCCCTAGAATAAGTTCTTCATTAACAGTAGAGTAATTTATATTATTGATTTCGGTGGTACCATTGCCTTTAAATGGTCATTATTATAAATTTTGATTTTCCCATCTGTTTCGACCAGCTATAGCCAGTTTATTACTCTATGGGAACATAGTGGCCTGCCTCTGCCACACAGAGTGCTACGGAAGTGGCTTGGTTATTAAGTTCTTAACAACTTATGCTACTATCTATTACAATTGTGTTGGATTTTAATAATGATTTTATTAATAGTGGATGGGTGTGAATTAACAAAGATCTAACAGTGTTTTCAAAACACCTTTAAAATCCCTAACCTTACTTTTACCATAGATAAAACATACTCCCTTAGTAGATTTCTCATCCTAATGGAACAGCTGAAGACAATTTTTTTGTTAGTTCTGTACGGCTTATGTAGAGGTCGTGTTTTGTTTACAATTTGTTTTCCGTTAATACAGTCATTTAAAACCTCGTTTAACCAAATAATACGATCTAACCATAAACAATAAATTGTCCCCTAGTTATTTAACCAAACATTAAAGCACAAATCGAGAAATTAACCCTAAAATAATAGAAACAACATTTCTATTATTTTACGCCCAGTGTGGCGTACATGAACTAGACATGAAAAACGAGCTTCAAAATTTACAATGGGATGAGAAGTCTACTTGTGTTGGTTAGTCTATGCTTTTACCCAGTAAAATAACAGATGCCCCAGATTGTTTCAGTTAAATGGCCTACAAAAACAGGTACTTGTCAGGAATTCATGTGATCTAATATGGAATTACAAACTCACTAAGAGAGTAAGAATCTCAGTACAAAGCATAAAGGTGGGATGAAACATAAAAATATTTTTACATGTTTGCATTTCAATCGACAACTTTTAAGTACCGTACCTAAAAGCTTACTATGCAATATTTGTTGAAATGTCTGGTGTTTGTAAGACCACTTCTTCCTTTTATTACGCAATATAACAATAATAAATAACATAATTCTCAATAGTAAAAAAGGGATATTGCCACCTTTCAATATGTTAAATTCAGTAAGTTGGCTGTCGTCTCTGAGAGCTTTAGTGAATATCCATTATCCCTAAGAGATTTGACACAATGTTGCCAAATTTATACAGAATACAGGTGCCACAAACAATGCTATGGAAGTGTTTAAGGGTTCTATCTACTCAGAAAATAAAAAATTAATCCAAATAGTTTGAACGGTTTAAACCTAAAAGCTATACAAAGATATAAAATAATTACAAGATTTGTTTTGTCAACAGAGCAGATCCAAAGAATCAACTGATATTATTTTATACTTTTGAGTTCATTATAATACAGGAAGATTTAATCAATGTCTAGCTTTTTGAAAGATCCTTGAATGCTGCAGATGTCTTGCGATCTTCCTTGACGTTTTGATTCGTCAGTTCTCATCTTTTCTTCTTGTCTGAACCAGTCAGACTTTGCTCTTATTCGGTCTGTTGTTTCTCCTGTCAAACCATTGACAAATTAATAATAAAACCCTGTTTAATTTGTTTAAATATAGGATATTTACCATAGATATTATATTAGTTCATCGATGCTATAACAAGGAATGATTAGAAGACCATGTATTAAAAATAAGTGAAATTGTCGAACATTATCAAATCTAATTTTCTCCTGTTTAGCTCATTCTTGGTTAAGACGATCCAGAATAGATAAACTATGACGAATCCCCAATAAATGATAATAGTGATAATAAATACTGGTACGGGTAGGCTTGTCCTTGCAAAATCCTATACTCTAATACGAGCAATGTTTGCTTGTATGTATGCTTGCTTGCTTGCTTGCTTGCAGAAAGATCTCGAAAACGGCTCCGACGGTTTTCTTCAAATCTTGTAAATAGTTTATTTTTGGCCTAAAAACAAGTTTCATGCAGTTAGAACTGCCAACAAAAATCTAATTACGTAGAAAAACGAAACTGAAAGTCACATTTTTTTAACATTAGTCTTATGGGTTGCTAAGTAACCATGTTGGTTGAATTAAATAACAAGGAAAAGGTAAACAAAAGACTTGAAGTTGTAGCACGTGTTCATAATAAACCAACTACCCACAGTATACTAGCAAATTACAAATACAGTACAAAAGGAAAAACATCACTTGTTAATATTGAGCAAAGATTATACCAAAGATTGATTATACTTAAGATTACTCGAGACATTGTAGTCAAGGGTAGCAGTGCGAAGTCTAGGATCTGTTTATGACGAATACATTAAGGTATCTGCAATCCTAAAATGCTATGGGAAGGGAAGGAAACAGGTCCGTGACGTAGGAAGTAGTGAAGGAAGTAGTAAAGGCAATCATAAAATGCTATGGGAATAGAGGGAAACAGGTCCGTGACGTAGGAAGTGATGAAGGAAGTAGTAAATGCGAGCAGTCCGGAGTGTGGGGACTGTTTATGACGATAAGATTAGGGTATCTGCAATCCTAAAATGCTATGGGAAGGGAGGGAAACAGGTCCGTGACGTAGGAAGTGGTGAAGGAAGTAGTCAAGGCGAGCTGTCCGGAGTGTGGGAACTGTTTATGACGATTAGATAAGGGTATGGGCTATCCTAAAATGCTATGGGAAGGGAGGGAAACAGGTCCGCGACGTAGGAAGTGGTGACGGAAGTAGTCAAGGCGAGTTGTCCGGAGTGTGGGAACTGTTTATGACGATTAGATTAAGGTATCTGCAATCTTTAAATGCAATGGGAAGGGAGGGAAACAGGTCCGCGACGTAGGATGTGGTGAAGGAAGTAGTCAAGGCGAGCTGTCCGGAGTGTGGGAACTGTTTATGACGATTAGATTAATGTATTTGCAATCTTTAAATGCAATGGGAAGGGAGGGAAACATGTTTGCGACGTAGGAAGTGGTGAAGGAAGTAGTAAAGGCGATTAGTATGGAGTGTGGGAACTGTTTATGACGATTAGATTAACGTATCTGCAATTCTGAAATGCTATGGGAAGGGAGAAAAACAGGTCCGCTACGTTGGAAGTGGTGAAGGAAGTAGTCAAGGCGAGCTGTCCGGAGTGTGGGAACTGTTAATAACGATTAGATTAAGGTATCTACAATCTTAAAGTGCTATGGGAATGGAGGGAAACAGGTCCATGACTTAGGAAATGGTGTAGGACGTTGTAAAGGCGAGCCGTGTGGAGTTTGGGAACAGATTTATGTATCTCCGATACTAAGACTGCTTTCAGAGTGAACTAATGATTTTCTCCGAGCAAAGCTCGGTCCCCAGGTACTTGTTCTAAACTGTATAAATTGTCCTAATAAATAACATTGTCTAAAAACTTTTATGTTTCAATAATATATTTCCTTTTGCAAACAGGTATTTAAATTAGTTTACTACTATCCACAGTTATTTTAAAACAAGAACCACCTCTTATATTAATTTCTTTATGCATAAACAAAATTTACTATAATATTTGTATTTAATTTATTTTACGCCACACTACAATGTTTTAACGAACTTGTTTAATTTTTATATTAAAATTACCCAATTTCCCACGCAAGGATTTAGTCCAGAAAACAGCTGTTTGCCGCCAGCTTAATCAAATGGAGTTTCATTTATGTACTAGTGTACTGTAATGAGCTTTTACCGGACACCGCAACCAGCTGATTAAAATTGGCAATGAGTGTTATAAACAAAAACAAAGTTATGAGTAGTGATTATTAGTCCTTTAGTCGGTGGTATACGGATTTGTGCAGAATTTTTATTGTTAAGTCAGCTTAGGGTAGTGGCGTAAATTATCGTATGTCTCTCATCCGAAATGTGTTTACCGGGCTATGGTAATCCCGCACTCGACTTCGTCTAGCACGGGAACGACCACGCTCGTCTGGTAAACACGACTACACTCGTTCGGTAAACACGACCACACTCGTCCGGTAAACACATATTTTAAGGACTAGTAACATTTTATACTATAATGGGTCCGCAGCTGGTTTTTACTTGTAATAGAAAAAATTTGCAAGACCATTATCTATTGTTGAAATGTGCGACAAATCTAGGACCAAATCCCATCTGATTTGAGCTTGTGCAGAAACACAACTAATGTTGGGTACCAGCTTACTTGTCAATGTCTCCATGGAAGCCTCTTCTCCTTGGTAATCTTTAGGCAGGATTTCCTTTGGAACATGTTCATAAAGTTGCTCAGTTTGTTCAGGACTGTGAAGGTGGATCTGATAAACATAAATAAAACTCATCACAAAAGTGTTATATTTTACAGAAGTGCTTGATTATAAGGAGATGGGCGAGTTTTGAATCTCCCATTTCCCTCCTCAATTCTTTCTCTTCGCTCTTTCAACTTTTTATTGACTCACAAACTGTATTATGTTGATAATACTAGGTAATTACTTAATATTTTTGTTTCAATTACAGTTTGATTTAAGAAATCAAAACTAGCAGCCAGCGTCACTTCAAAATCTTTAAGAACTTCATACTTCATTCATTAGTTCAAGTTCAAAAAGAGGGAGATTTACCTGTACTGAATTTTCAATGGCTAAGTGTAGTTGATAAGGGTGGGAACGATTATTTCTCATCATATCCCTATTATTTGCATTGTGTGCCCTATTATTTTCATTGCATGCACAATCTCTTCTAGGCATCTTAAAATGCTAATGAAACATTGAAAATTCAACATCTAACTTAAGTCATTTTCTTCTTTAGATTATAAACAAATAACATTACAATATTTTACTTTAATTCACTAAAACATCAATAAAACACATTCAGTCCAGAGGAGTCAGGATAAGAGGGAGTATTTTGGAATGTATGAAAATTTATATTTTTAGAGCCCAAGGGGGGCTTTAGCCCCTCCCCTTAGAATCGCAACTGAGTACCGTAATAGCACGATGACTACTTCACAAATGCTATAATTAAGTTTATGCAGTTCCTACTGAAATAAACCAGAGCTAGATAACAGAACCCTGAGGGACCCACTAAGGAGAAAAGTAATGTTTTACTTTTATAACTGTTCCAAACTTGGTCCAGAGCGGTCCTGTCCTGGCTGAGAGAGCTGATATTAGTCTGTAAAGCTACACCAGGAATCTTATACAACCCAAAGATTCATCCATATATTTGAGTTTAAATCCACCTACTATCATTCCGTCTCATTATTGTTGTTTAAACACACTATATGGTAATACTTACAAACTGTAAATGTTGTTTGTGAATGAATGGTTTAATGATGTTCATGATGTGTGTCATCACTGGATTTACATTGATGATGTGTATCGACTTGAGCCTTACTGGCATAGCCTCCTGTGAACAGAGAAAGAAGAACCATCATATTTTATTCATCTGTTTGTGTCCCAATCTCCTGTAGTATTTGTTTACAAACTATTACGGACCATTGCTAAGACTACATTATTCTTAGTGAATTTATAAATTTTGTACAGTATTACCATAGACAAAAAGAATTAAATATAGACCGACATCCGTGCTACACCAAAGTAACTGCACAGCGCTCCCAGCGGTGGACGCCAGAACATGCTAACCGCAGCACAGCTGTCGTTCTATATTTAGTTTTTTTCGTCTATGGTATTAATTTCTTTCAAAATCAGTCTAATTTGCATTCCAAATCCTTCCCAATCCTCACTTGGAACCAACCTGAACGTATATGAAGTACTTCCGCACTGATGTGAGGTTTATCCTGGTCAAATGTCCGAGGGACACTCCCTGCATATCAAATAGGAAGATCATCCCTGCAGACATCCCGTAGTCTTTCAGGTGAGAGTCAATCGTGGTGAAGAGGAGTTTGATGGCGTCGTCCAAATTGAACTGCGAGGGCTCTGTTATGCTGAGACGACCGAAGAGTACGTGGTAACCTTTCAGAGTGGGTTTCGGCAGGATGCAGATACGGCTGTGAAAAATTGAATTTATCAGAAACTGGTTTATAATTTCATAGTTGGTTGTGAATAATTATGATGAAATATAAAAATTCCAGTGTGATGGAATAGGCAGATATTATTTCTGAAACTGCTGGTGATGGTCATTCTTTCTTTAATTTTGATTCTATTTTTTATGTTTCGGTTCAGTTTCTTTTTGTTTTGAGTTGTGATAAAGATAGTTCCATAAGAGGTTTTTTTTTTAAAGACCCAACAACGACAAAACGTATAGCGACTTTACGTTGCAGACAGGTTCTTATGTTTTATCGTAGCGTGTAAACCGGACTTTACAAGTTAATACATTTTTGTAGAAAGAACCATGTTTTAATATGAGTGAGAGACCATAGACTGTGTTTAAGAGCCTTTAGAGTATTGAGGGTAACTTGGGTAATTTCAAACAGCTGCTAAAGAGTTAATTATACAAAAATATTTTTTCAAACACCAAAGTGATTTTAATTTAAATCTAGTGCACTGAGGGATTAGAAATTTTCTTTGTAGTTTTGAATGGTTTTCCAAGGGAGTCCATGGAAGCCAACGGCCATCTTGGATTTGAACGAACCAGATTTAAAATTCCCATGTTATTCTTATGGAGAATATTGTAAAATGTAGTTTGCTTGTTTATGGATATATTTTGATCAAATTTATTTATTTTATACCAAGACCTTATTATGTTAATAAAAAACACTTTATTAGCCTCCCTGTAGCAGCAAACCTAGGTCACCTTTAAACCTAATGTTATATAAATATAGATTTAATTTCAAATCAATTCAGGCAAATGGAAATTCGCTTAGTCTGCAGGTTTGCTACGGCCAGGGTATGTTAATTGTTTTATTAGTATATCGTCTAAGCTCTAAGGACCCATAATACCCTGCTTGCCTAGAAATTTATCAAAAAGATCCCTTAGGCATATAAAATCCCAGAAAGTAAGAACTTACCAAACATTAAGCATATGCTTCAAGCCAGGATTTCCCAAAGATCTGTTGTCAAAGAATTCTGGAGTACTACTTCGCATTGTGTAAAAAGTCTCTATAGCCTTTTTGGCGTTTTCCAGTCTGTAGTAGCAACTGTGAATAAATAACTTTATCTGATCATCTGAAAAATAAGAATTTTAGTTTTAACATTTCATTTTGTAATATAGGGTGATTTTTTTATTGATGCGGTTTTTAAAACTAAACAAAAATATGAAAAACAACCTGCATTGACATAAAAATGCATTTATTTGAACTACAGTGTCATGACATTAACGTTTAAAAATGATTTCTGGCATATGGGCTCCATTGCGTTCGCGTAGAAAGCCCAATCGAGAAGTCCAATTTTCGAATACTCTTTCCAGCAGCTGTGGTTGAATTCCGCCAATAACTCGACGAATTTTAGCTTCCAAGTCATTTAAAGTGTGTGGCTTGTCAGCGTATACTTGAGACTTAACATATCCCCACAGAAAGAAGTCTGTTGGCGTGTTATCTTACGACCGTGGGGGCCAGTTGACACTACCTCTAAATGAGATGATACGTTCACCAAATTAATGTTTCTGCCAAGAGGCCAATTGTGTCGTTTGCCGTGTGCCACGGTTGGCACGTCGCGCCATCTTGTTGGAACCCGACATTATTTTCTAAATCCACTTCAAGTTCGTTTAGATAAGGAACTAAAAAGTCCCGTAACATTGCCCGATAGCGTTGAAACTTTAAATGACTTAGAAGCTAACATTCGTCGAGTTATTGTCGGAATTCAACCGCAGCTGCTGGAAAGAGAATTCCAAAATTGGACTTCTCGATTGGGCTTTCTACGCGAACGGAATGGAGCCCATATCCGATAAATAATTTTTAAACGTTAATGTCATGACACTGTTGTTCAAATAAATGCATTTTTATGTCAATGCAGGTTGTTTTTCATATTTTTATTTAGTTTTAAAAACCGCACCAATAAAAAAATCACCCTTTATCAGCAGAATAAATATTAAATATTCAGAACAAAATTTTAAATGATTGTGAATAGCAATAATTAATATGTTGAGTATGTTAATTTTATTGTTGAAATGTTTTCATATGGTAAAAACAGAAGATGTTATCATGTTATACACTTAACTTAACATCCAAAATACAAGTTGCGCAGTGATCATTGTGGCACCACTTTTGTGATAAAATAAGTTTTGAACTGATCCTTAGACTACCATGAGCAGATACATACTGTTACAATTAAAAATAAGTTAAGTACTGGTACTAAAATGTAAATATAAGTTTACAATTAAACTAAAAATCAAGAATAAATTTTTACCCAAAACCAACAAATGATCAAGATGTCTGCCATATTTTTTGTTTTTAAATTTATATCATAAAGCTAATTTTATGAAATATTGGATAGGCCCTACAATGCATAATAAGCTATTTGAAAAAAATTTACAATTTTTGTTTCAAAATAATGGCCATTTTAATTTATACAGCTCATTTGCGTTAAATGGCTATTTTTCATGATAACAAAGTGTTAATTTGCCATTTTAATTTCCTATCAAACAACACCAATTTTCAACTGTATACCAAATTTTATAAAAAATATCTTATAGTTTTTAAGATACCGGTATATAATTTAAATGACGCAAACAATTGTGGATATCTCATTAACGAATTGTTTTTGAAGAAAATGTTATTCATGATATTTGTTTCATTTTGACCCATTAATGTTACCTATTCTTAAATAGATGGTACTTCCTTACGGGACCCCCTGTATGGATT
Source organism: Macrosteles quadrilineatus (assembly GCF_028750875.1). Lineage (NCBI taxonomy): Eukaryota > Metazoa > Arthropoda > Insecta > Hemiptera > Cicadellidae > Macrosteles > Macrosteles quadrilineatus. Next base: position 8,208,511 of record NW_026542601.1, on the reverse strand, counting down.
TTAACTGCCTGGAAAAGATTATTGGTTTTATCATCGCATCTGTTCTTGAAATTTGTTCTTTATGATATTTATTTGTTTACATTTTTAAAAGCACGTAAATTAGGTTGCATTTGAGTATATAAAATGAGTTTTTCATACATCTTTTGAAAATATCATCATAAAATTCCAAAATGAGAACCTTCATTAAACTTTAAGGCAAACCACAATGCTTAAATGAAGAGTTTTTGTAATGCACGGCGTTATGGTAAATACATTTTTTTATTAATTGTAGTATTTGCTGAACTAGGCCTACTATAGAATATGATTAAAATAAGCTGTATCAGCAATATAAAGATAATTTCAAAATAATCTAATATATTTTTGTTTTTGATGGAAAATTATTAACATCAATTAATTTTGTTTCTGTTCCAAAGGCTAAATAAAATTAAGTACTTTCATGTAGTATATTTTAGTGCACTGTTTCTCGAATATAGAAAATCTCTTCTCACTTAATAACCCTGTTTATTTTAATTTTTTGGATATATTTCGACTGACAGCTTAAAAGCTGAGATATAAATTACTAACTTGACTAGTATTGTCAAAGCTATTTGGTGATTTCATGGATTCGAACCAGGCCCCCCAGTCCAATCAGTAGGAGTCTCATCAGGCATCAACAAATTAAAATCAATATAATAAAATAAAAATTCTTACCAAGTGTGGATAATTTTCCCTGTCAAATCCAAACACACCTCACAAATCAGTTAACCTTCCTCAGGAATGAGAATATTATTTTCTTTTTGAGTTTTTGGGTGTGTTTTTTGCAAAGTTAAATTTATTTTAGGAACACCATAAATTCGTGGGCATAAAGTAATAAGTACAAAGTAAATTTTACTAGGCTATTGTTTTAAATTGTTTAACTTTGACTGCTGCTGTATTAAACTATGTATTAAACTATGTATTACTATGTATTAAACTATGTTCAATATATAATAATGAATAATAAGATCATTATTCTAACCCTACCTGAAATCCCTGTTGGAAGATGCGGTTGTTTTTGGATCCATTCTCTAATATGAGAGACATCTTCTGGACGAAGCTTGGAGATCCACCCTTTGTCCATCTGAAAAATGAATAAAAAATATAAATATTTCTATAAAGTCTATTATATTCTAATTAGGTTTACAGTTTCATCATTAGTAACGTTTAGTTTATGTTAACGCGATGTTCTATTATAAACTGCTTTAAATTTCAATATACAATGTAATCAGTGTGAAATGTTAAACAAAACATCAAACAATATTTCTAAAATGAAACTTAAAATGCCCTACATTTAAGCAGGTTGTCAAACATCTAAAATATTATAGTTGTATACCAAAGTTATTTTTTGAAATTAAATTGCTTAAATTTAATAAGTCGATGGTAGATCATTTTACTGATTGTTAAAAACAAATACAATTAATTGTCACACACAATCAAGGATAAAGTAAAATTATTTCTAAAACCATACTTAGTGCGTTAAGCTCCGGTAACAGATACACTCCGGTATATATATATAAAGTACCTATGTTTATTTATTTAATACCTTGTCTACTGTCGTAGGATCTGCTGTTATGAACGCAGAGTGATCAACACGTCGCGGCACGGCGGGAAACACTGGCGCTACTGGCGGTTCGCGGTCGTAACGTCAAATAAATTGCGTACTACAAGAGGGGGAACTTGAATACACATTGCACGAAGAGTGAAAAATAGATTACTGTACTTATAATTATCAACATAGCAACCACACACTAGAATTATGAGGTTTCAAAATTAATCTCCATTTCACACACAGTGGTAGCCAAAGATAATTACCCTGCAATGTCAATCCAGCTGTTACAACAAAACGAGTATGAAGACACAACTTTAAGGAACTCATCAAGAAAAATAATTCTTAACAATATGAAATAATATAACAGAACTTTTGGAACTAATTGGGATATTGGAGATGTGTTGGGTAATGTTTTGAACCGGATCTTATTTACGAATCTAGTCCTAATTTTATCAAAAACAGTTCCTAACCCAAAAATCTGAATGTACATCTTGATAGGAATTGACGTCAATAGTTTAAAGTTTTGCATTTTCCGTGGTTTTATTTTGTTTAGGTTTTTGATCTCTTTTTGCCTACAATCTATTTTATATCTGAAGCAAAAAATGTTTTAAGACAGAAATAAAAAATGGTATGTTAAGTAAGAAACTACAAATTAGTTACCGACCAGAATTAGAATCCCTCAAGTTCAACAGGTTTGTGAGTTTAACTATGACAAATGTCATTGATTGATTGATTGAGTGGGTCTAAAATAAATATACAAGGTAAATAAATCAATGGTTATGTCAAATAAAAGGAACACTGTAACTACAGCATTAAATTTTGAGACAAGCTCTTGGTCAAATGCTATATTTGATGATAGTTCCTTGCTACCTTAAGGTGAAGTGGAAAAAATATGCCCTGAAGGAGATTAAATTTTAATATATTTTGTAATGTATTGTTGCAATAGGTATTTTTGATATTGAATAAACCTTTGAAATTAATAATAATTTAAATAAAGTAAGTTTCTCCCTGAAAATCATTTTATTCTAGTAGACAAGAACCATAGACTAACCAACACCAAGAACGGAGTGAGATGATCTATGTAGCTTTGTTACTAACTAAGATCGGCTGTTTCATCAGTCAAGGATCATTTATTTAAAGCCCAATGATCAAGGTCGAGCCATTAAAAAGCTAGGTACTGACTTTTATCAGTACTGACTTAATTATTAATTTAATTTTTATGCGGCAACCTTTTAGCGAATTTCCCAATAGGAAAGTAGTTAGGACTGCAGGTGGCAATAACTTAAATGAGGTCGCCAACCAGTAAGATCGGATCATGGAATCGCAGGGTATTATGGGGTTTTTAATGTTCAAAAATTGATTATTTCATATTTATACACTTAAAACATGGAAATTCCTAATTTTCATTACGCCCATGTAGAGAGAGCTTAATAAACCAATAATTTTTAACATTGACGCATTATTGTAAAATTAAACTTTACGTGTAAATCTAAAAGTATTTAAATTGAGAATAAACATGTCTTTGGAAATATTTTAGTAAAAATCCACTTAGACAAATTGTAATTCGCTTAGTCTGCAGGTTTGCTGCGGTGTACCACTCAGCTTAGCCAGTCATTCCTTGATTCAGAGAGCTATTATTTGGCCTACCACTTACAAGTCAATGGTCTGGCCTGACCCATGTCCTATACTCGACCTTGAAGCCTCCAGTCGTTCCAGTCAGTTCCTGGAACCCCATCCTGTATGACCACTCAGAAGAGCACGTAGGCGCCTCTGAGCTGCAAACGTGACCCTGGCAACGTGCGGGATAAACCCAGCACGTAGCACGACTCGGAATATCGTTATATCACTACTGTTTGTCGCTGCATGAGGTCATAGAAGGGGTCTTTCTGTGATGAGGTGGAGACGCAACAGGCTTATTTTTTCCAAATGTTGTACATATTACCTTTAGCGATCAAGACTCTGGGTCTTTTGACATGGCCTATTTATAATTTCATTTTATTTTGGTTTGGATAAAAAAAAACTAATTCCCACTCTTGGAACAGTTAGTGTTTATAATATTTACTCTTGGTATTTAAAATCAGCACAAAATGAAAAAGAACTATATTGACAGAGCTTTATTTTAATGTTACTAATCCTCGACCAACATAACAATTAAGAAAAAGTGAAATGGCAATTTCTTTCAAATTAGTTTTAAATCAAATAAACCTAATTAAATTTTTTTATATATTTTTTTAAATACAATTTTTACAGTGACTTTCAAATACAGAATAAAATTCAAAGATTTCCCATACACAAGACATATTCCTTCAAGATTTTCTTTCTAAATTGCATATGTACGATGTAAAAGACATAACCTGAATAAAAAAAGTCAGTACATGACCGAACATTACATCCTGGTTTGAAGGATATTCCCTTTGATGAATCATCCTCAGCTATCATGCCATCTTGTTCTTGTTTGTGACTCTTGTTTGGTAATAAAAACCTCAGGTATGGGGTCTTGTACTAATTTATCTCCATAAAACTCACACGCTACCAGAATTTCTCAAGGACGTTGAACATAGGTCATCGCTAACAAAATCACAGCATGGCCGAAAAAAGTTTATTAGATTGTTTTTGTTGACAATATCATGAAGAGCTCCCAAATTTGTGGTTTAACGATATAACTTTATTAGCATAGTTTTGTTTTCATTAATATTTGCAATTAATTCGTTTCATAAGTTTCACAAGAGTTATAAGCTTCCTTATTACCTGCAGCAACTTTGTAAATAAATATAAAAATACCCCCGCCGCAGCAAACCTGCAGACTAAGCGAATTTCCATTTGACTGATTGGATTTACACTGAAATGTCTACTTAAAAATATAACATTTATTCCCGATTTAAATAGAATTAGTTTAACAAGTACTTAGGTTTGCTGCATCAGGGAGGGTAAAATTGTTTTTTTTTTTGTAAAATGTTAATAGTTAGTAAGAAATAAAAACATTTTCCAAATTTGATCAAAATATGTTCATAAACAAGCAAACTACAACCGTTTACTTATTCTCCATAAGAATAACATGGGAATTTTAAATTTACAATTTTTTTGAATTTTCTCCGTAACCGTTAGGCGCATAATAACGCTTCAATATACTAAATTATTTGTTTTTTTAAGCTCTACAAAATGGTTGGGAAATAAATTGCAAAATTTTAAGTTTTTTGGGTCAAAAATGGGAAAAACCTATTTTTACCCCATAAAACCCCCCGTAAACACCCGTTCCCATGGTCCGATCATGCTGGATCGCGAACTCGTTCGAATAAACGTAGGTTTACACGTTTGTACCAAATTTCATCAAAATCGGATCATTTTTGCTTGAGTTATCGTGCTGACGGACACATATATATATATATATATATCTAATATATAAAATTCTCGTGTCACAGTGTTTGTCTGCAAACTCCTCCGGAACGACTTCACCGATCGTTATGAAATTTGGTGTGTAAATTCTGTAGGTATGCGAATAGGAAGTAAACTATTTCCCGTTTCGAAATTCTTAAAAGGGCTCCGCCCCAGTGGCTCTGGAGTTTCCCATGTTAACCTTATGAGAAATGGAATTAATGAATCTTAACAGCTGTTTCAATTAAACAAGTTGGTTCTGTTCTATGATGTTCAATAGCATTAAAGTTACAAGGATTACCAACAGGGTGCAGCACTATTATTTCTTTTACATTTATGACAACAGCTAATTTGCAACCAAAAGGTGAGTGAGCGTAGCGAACGAACTTCAACCTGGAAGCGAGTTAGCGTAGCGAACGAGCTAACCTGAAGGCAAGTGAGCGCAGCGAACGAGCTCCAACCTAAAGGTGAGTGAGCGTAGCGAACGAGCTCCAACCCAAAGGTGAGTGAGCGTAGCGAACGAACTTCAACCAGGACGTGATTGAGCGATGCGAACATCTAACCTGAAGGCAAGTGAGCGCAGCGAACGAGCTCCAACCTAAAGGTGAGTGAGCGTAGCGAACGAGCTCCAACCCAAAGGTGAGTGAGCGTAGCGAACGAACTTCAACCAGGACGTGGTTGAGCGATGCGAACGAGATCATCTTGAAAATTAAACGTAACGGTACTTAAATTAAAAATAGTCAAAGGCAAGACAACAGACAACGTCTGCCGGGTTTTCCATCGGTCTGTCTTAGGGGAAACCTATAACTTAGGCGATACGAAGTTCGCCGGGTCAGCTAGTAAATATATAAATATATAAATATATATATATATGAATTTGAACGGATGGTGTTTTTGGCCTCTAGGGACCTCAAAACGAAAAAAAAATCGGTCCCGCGTCCAGGTCTTACCATGAGTACTACGGTAATAGCTTATTCCCTATATGGGAAATTCGCTAAAACAGCACCAAATTGGATTAATTGTGTTTTGTATGATTTCTTAAAATATGGCGCTGTAAGGGACAGTAATAGTTTTTCATGAAATTATGTAAACAGTTTCTCCTAACTTGTTCGGTAATTTATTCCATGTTTTGCTTATTCTTTTCTTTACGTGCTTTCAGGTATTTTTTTACGATCTAATGAAACCCTGTAAATCTAATTTGTTCTTTACACACACAGATTCAAATAAAAATCATCTCGTCTTCCGTCTTTGTGGAAACAGTCTATGGGAACAACGAGAATTGTAAGTCAAATGTGAAAACTGTAAGAATACGAATACGCAATGCGTAATTGCAGACGCAGTACCAGGAAGTTTACTTAAAGTAGTTTCTGCCGCGCCGCTTTCTAAACTATGCGCATGTGGTCGCAATAAAAACAGTGAGGTTAGATTTCAACAGAAAATTGCAGGGTTTTAGTTGAGGTACGTAACGATTCGAATGTGATATTCATTTTTGAGTTTAATGAAATGTGCAGAGAAATAGTCTCACCAACTTAAAACATAACCCAATATCACGATCCATACATTTCTTCATCGTAATATTTTTTGCTGAAACAAATTAATTTGATTCAGTTACGTATCATCATCAGATTCATCAGAGGCAAAAAAAGGTCGTGAGAAGTTTAATCCAATTCCAAAAACGAGTGGTTTGACGTTCAATCTTATTTGAAAGCACATACACATAACTGTGTCAACAACATGCTGACCATTTTCTTTCCATTTTGAAATTGGAATATTATATACTCATCTATATCTATACTTATTTAATACGCAAGCAGGTTTTTTGTGACAATTACTCCTCCGAAACTACTGAACCGATTGACATGTTTTTGGTGTCATTGGAAAGAGCGTAACGTGAAGTTGTGCAGGAAACTTTCTTTTTAGGGAAATAATTAGAGAGTGAGGCACTGGGGCCCTTTTAAGTTTCATATTTCTCCATAAGATTAACATGGGAAACAAAAATTGTTATGAAACTCCAGCTGTTGTACGAAATTAAAAGTGAGAAGAAGAACATATATTTTAATTGTAAAAAGTCGATAATTTTGCTAATTTAACAGTTTGCTACAAATATTTACTGACTTCGTTGAAATGAAATATTTACTATTTGAGTTTGGGTTAGCGTAAATATTACAGTGGAAAAAAGTGAGAGAGCCTGGATAAATTGATATTAAAAAAAAACTGCATTAACACTGTGCTGCATTTTTTAGTAATCGTTGAAAGAGCCAATTTGCAAATCATGGAAACATAGGAAAGTCATAAAACACCACTAAGGAGAAGAATTAGAAATAATGTTTTTTGTTTTTTTAATTTCCTAATTGTAGAAAACACTAAAAAACAAGATCAGCTTTTGAAAAATGATAAGATATTTACAAGAAATTTTGATTATATATCCATCTGTTATGAACATTTGAGTATTTCCATAATCTTTGAGTCGAATCTTTTAAAGTCATCAGAAATTATGACTATTATTCGTTTTACAATAATGCCTGTAATTCTTGGCAATTGCTCGAATTCGAGCAACAGGGACACTAGTTCTAAGTTAAACCATAAACGTGAAATACAAGTAGGTACGTATTCTGGGGCGGGCATTAATTGCGCCAACTACTCAGGGAGCCACCCGATACATTTATTAACTGTACCAAGTGGCGGCCGTTTTGACTGTATAATTTAGAAGGTTAGGTTAAGTTAGTTTATGTTAGGTTAGGATAACGCATAAACAATCAATGGCATAACAAGGAATGACATTGGATGCCATTCATTCTGCCGGAAACTCACCCTTACCTGGCCTGGGCTGGGCGCAACTAAGGAGCATTTTGGGGGGCCCTTTGAGGTCTTGGCGCAATTAAGGAACTCTTTGGAGCAATTAATGCACGGCCGTACTCAGAGCCTAGAATCATATTCCATGAATACCACCCCTTGCCAATGTCCTTCCACTGGGTTTATTACCTGAAATCCTTCTGAATATAACATAATTGATAATAGAGAAGATAGAAATTCGATGATTTTCTCTTGGCATAAAATAAGATGTTACCTGGTTGACAATAAATTTATCAGAATTTTCTTGGCAATGTTATTTTGAAGATCTAGATTTTAGAATTACGAACATCTTTACCTATTTATTCATTTCATTCAGTTATTGCTTCTTTATGCAATACCCTGATAAGTCAAGTTTGCTAATACGTGTAGCTTAATGCAACAATAATTCTTCCGTCGCCAGTGTTCACCAGCTGGCAACTGGTGTCAACTCTGGTGTTCACCGTTTTCCGCAAACACGCACAAGAGAATTTCTTCTTGCAAACTCACAAAAAGATTGAGGTTATGTGACAGACAACACGTAGACATGAGTAATGGCTTGATCAAGGACATTCAAGGTCGTGTTCGACGATCTGCAATTAGATCACGTGAGACTGGTGAGAAAATTACGCCAATCAACACCAGTAATCAACTTCTAGTTTTTATAGCCATTCCAAACTATTATTTAGAATCAAGGTGTTGAAGAATGAGGAAGAACGAAGATGTTCGACGACGACCTAATTATTCAAAGGAATTTCTCCATGGAAGTTTTAAAAATCCTTTAAAGCAATTAGGTATTGGCGTCCTTAAAGAGTCATGCCTATACTGTAGTTTAATTTTAACAGTAAGTTCTGTTAATCCTGTAGAAAGCTTCTGTTTCTAACCTGTATGGCATTCTGTAGATGGCCAAGTTTCTAGTTTGGAATAAGTTTTAAATTTTGTTTAAAAAAGTCTACATCATAAGCTGATTTTGGTTAATCTTTGATTAAGACTGTCAAGTCGAGTCCTAATTTCGAACAGGAGATTACAGATGGAGTCAAATTCGTGCATGGAGATACTGAAATTATTTACAAATGGACAGCTTACCGGTTGGTTTAACATTTCAGCCTTTATCCTGTAAAGGTAAAGGGAACCGGATTTTTACCTATTCAAAGTTTCAGGCATTGGGATTGCCATAGCATTCATCAGCAGAACACCACAGTCACAGTCTGAAGAAGATGAAGCTTCATACATCAACCATTACCACAAGAGTTCACAGTATGCACCGTTCAAACCTTGTTAATTTATTTTTTTTAGATAGGATGAGATTTTATTGAACAATTTTATGGGATTTTATCGAACGCAAAGGTCGGACTGATTTATCAATTAAACTTTTACATCAGCCAAGAAGATCCGGGTATCATTGGTATGATGGCCGCGCAAGACTCCAAGACAAATGACAGACACTGACTATGACTGATTGCCTGTCCAATCAAGAATCTCATTGAGTTTTTATTCTTCGCTTCAGAAGTGTAGACAATATCCTGCTACAATTCTTGTATATATATATATAGACAATTCCTGTTGGTAACAACTGAGAATGTTTGAAAAAAGGTAGTTTGTCCAAATTACAATTCAAAAACTAAATAGTTATAAACTGAATCGATTATAATTGACCTCTTAACCTAGCATATGGCTTAGAACAGTTATGCTTGGTGAGTATTCATTAAAAAAAAAAAAAAAAAAAAAAAAACACTTTACAATGATTGTGAGTATCAAGACTTGAGTCTCATTAAATGGACCAGAATCAATCTGTATTCTATAACCTTCGCCCATTTCACTAAATCTTTCATCTACGACCTAGGTATATGATGACTATGGTGGTATCCAGTTTTATTCAAGCTAAAGATTTAACTTCATAAATCAATACATCTCGTGATTATAAATCAGATTCACAAGTACCAAAAAATTACTATGGACCAACCTTTGCTTAGTCACTTTTCATTTTTTTACCCCTGTAGAATGATGGCATGTCATTAAAAAAATATGTAATTTGAAACTTGTCAATTAAACTTCCTGACTGCTGATTCATGCAGTCAACAAATTATATTCACCTTGACATTCGAAGGTAGTTTTTTTTCTGTGACATCGATAGTGACACTGACCTTGTCAATTACTGTACGTTACGTTTGTGTGACTCTTGCGTTATTAGTGACACATCGCCGGATATGGACAAGTGACAGAGGCATTTTCATAAGCAACTAGTTTATTCAAAGCCCTCCACTCTAATTACCACATAGCCAATAACTTGAGGGTACGTAGGTAGTTCATTGTCTTTGGATACCTCACATGGTCATGGCGTTATCAGAGGAATACTGACAGACATTTAACAGACGTTTTGCTGGCCATGCCAGCTGTCATCGTCATTTGGGGACCGAGCAGGGTTTTACATCCCTAGGGCCGCAAAATCAGCTGACCCCTTACTTTAAAACATGAATGCATATTAAATACACATTCAGTCTATAGCATTGCAATAGAATTGTTTTATTGTCACCGCTGCGTAGCAAATATTTCTTATTATTTTTGCCGATTCCTCAAACTATCTTTTCACATAATCTTAAAGTTGAAGTTGTGTTGACTATCAGTAACTACTTGTAGTTTTAAAACTCATTGATGTTACAAATATCCATTAAAACAATAATCTATCTAGAGGAAATCATTACCATTGGTTGCACCGCACGATGATATGTAATTACATACACTGACTGCAAATGCCTATTGAATAACATAATCGTCTCCACGCGCGTCTCGACTTCCGGTTTAATGATTTGATAAACATGTTCTTGCACGCCTAATCTTATCTCACAATCTTTCTCGGAAAATTGAATTAAGTGTGGGAAATACCAAAATAATATAAAGTTCCTTGATAGCTATAGCTCCTTGGAGTTGGGTTAAAGCTTCCATTTTTTGTTTTGCTAGATTTATTTAAAGATTTGTAAAAAACCCTGGATTATCCGATATTTTGACCACCCTTTAAAAGCATATTTGGGAAAAGTAGGTGAAGTTGGATAGTCAATGATAGCATAGTCTGACTATGCACCATCAAAAAACATGTAAATTGAAATGTATACGATATTTCATTTGATGTTTTATTGATATACGGGTAAAGCAAAGGAAGTATCCATGATTTTTAAGTCTAATTTGTACTGATGAATGCAAATTAGGTTTACAAAAATAATCTGGATGAATATTATTGTTTAGCTTGCCCGACAGACGTCGTCCTGTCCTAATGTGGTTTTACGTTAAATATTCTCGTTCATTTTCAAGATGAGTTCGTTTGTCATGGTTGAAGTTCGTTCGCTACGCTCACTCACTGTTCTCGAGTTATGGAATGCCATAAAAAAGGGATTAATTTTTATTTATAAAGATTTACAATGTAAAATCCATTTTCATCGTGATTCCTTATCCACTACACTATGTAAAACACATCTTGACTTTATGTGACTCTTTTGTTTTGAATTTAATCTGTCTGGTTCTTACACAAGTTATGTACAATAGCATAAAAGTTATATACCATCCGCCTCCTTCCACGCAGCCTTATCTTTAATCTATAATCTGCTAACCAAAGTAGTTTTTATAAAATCCTAAATGCTATAATAATCTCAACAATAAATCATCTCTACCATCCTAAAAACCTTTTATTAGTTTGATTATGTAACGCAACAGCTATACAGACGTGATAGGAGCATGTAGTCAAAACAAGACCCATTAAAGTGCAATTTGCATTTAAATGATGTTTTTGCGAATCCTCTGACCTGGTTCTTCTTCTACTTCTCACTGTGGTCAAGTTCAGCTGTTTTCCTTGTAATAGGCTATTTTATTCTGTCCCTAATGGATGCCCGATTTCAGGAAATAATACCCCCGCCGCAGCAAATATTCAGACTAGGTACCCTAAGTGATTTTTTCCATTTACCTCGTTAGATTTTCACTTGAATCTGTTTGAATAACATTTGATTTAATGAATACCTAGAATTTCTGCTACAGTGATGGTAATGAATTGCTATTTTATATAAAATATTAAATTAAACCAATGATGACTTTATCGCGAAGTTTCAGCGAAGTCTTAACTTATCAGACTCTCCATCTGATCGATTAAAGATCTTCAATGATGACTTGATCGCGAGGTTTTAGCGAAGTCTTATCTTATCAGACTCTCCATCTGATCGATTAAAGATCTTCAATGATGACTTGATCGCGAGGTTTTAGCGAAGTCTTATCTTATCAGACTCTCCATCTGATCGATTAAAGATCTTCAATGATGACTTGATCGCGAGGTTTTAGCGAAGTCTTATCTTATCAGACTCTCCATCTGATCGATTAAAGATCTTCAATGATGACTTGATCGCGAGGATATAGCAAGTCTTATCTTATCAGACTCTCCATCTGATCGATTAAAGATCTTCAATGATGACTTGATCGCGAGGTTTTAGCAAGTCTTATCTTATCAGACTCTCCATCTGATCGATTAAAGATCTTCAATGATGACTTGATCGCGAGGTTTTAGCGAAGTCTTAACTTATCAGACTCTCCATCTGATCGATTAAAGATCTTCAATGATGACTTGATCGCGAGGTTTTAGCGAAGTCTTAACTTATCAGACTCTCCATCTGATCGATTAAAGATCTTCAATGATGACTTGATCGCGAGGTTTTAGCGAAGTCTTAACTTATCAGACTCTCCATCTGATCGATTAAAGATCTTCAATGATGACTTGATCGCGAGGTTTTAGCGAAGTCTTAACTTATCAGACTCTCCATCTGATCGATTAAAGATCTTCAATGATGACTTGATCGCGAGGTTTTAGCGAAGTCTTATCTTATCAGACTCTACAGCTGATCGGTTAAAGATCTTCAATGATGACTTGATCGCGAAGTTTTAGCAAAGTCTTATCTTATCAGACTCTACAGCTGATCGGTTAAAGATCTTCAATGATGACTTGATCGCGAGGTTTTAGCAAGTCTTATCTTATCAGACTCTCCATCTGATCGGTTAAAGATCTTCAATGATGACTTGATCGCGAGGTTTTAGCAAAGTCTTATCTTATCAGACTCTACAGCTGATCGGTTAAAGATCTTCAATGATGACTTGATCGCGAGGTTTTAGCAAAGTCTTATCTTATCAGACTCTACAGCTGATCGGTTAAAGATCTTCAATGATGACTTGATCGCGAGGTTTTAGCAAAGTCTTATCTTATCAGACTCTACAGCTGATCGGTTAAAGATCTTCAATGATGACTTGATCGCGAGGTTTTAGCAAAGTCTTATCTTATCAGACTCGCCAGCTGATCAGTAAAGATCTTTCCCCAAGCCAGATACTTAAGTGTCATTTCCTTATTACAGTGTTTTGATGTTTGTCTTTGAAGGTGTCAGCAAAACAAATTCTTAGAACAGAGAGTGCGGAAGTTTCACTGTATATTAACGGCCCTTAAGTACATTCACTTAAGGGGATTTCTATTGACGAGTACAACACTATTTAATCTCACTCAACAATAAATGGCGGAAATTTTGTTGATTTTGAGAAAGGTTATTTTTAAGTTAGCACTTTTATCACACAATCGTGTTTGCAAGCTTTTGTAAAGTTAGATTCACCAGTTGTAAAATGGCTTTGCTATGTAAAAACACAATTCAACAGTTCAATGAGTGCCGCCATAGATGAGCTGTTCCGGCCGACTTATGTAGGGTAGATGATGTTTATTATTATTATCAACACGAAAAAATAGTAAGAAAAATCTTCCTCTAGATATATCCCATAGAAATCCCCCTTTTAAACTGACTCCAGCTAATTCTTAAGGATTGATTGGGATGAAAGGTCCATAAGAGGATTAAGGATCCATAAGAGTGAATGTTCAATATGCGGTTTAAAATTTATAAAAAAACATTGTTTTGTCAACAGTTTCTAAATTTGTTGTGATTTTTTTAAATTAATCCACTTAAACTAAACAAAATAACATTGACAACAACTGCTGTACTTTGAATACGAAGAAAATCACAGGAGCTTTGTTTTATGATCTATACGGGTAATTGGTATATCCTATTATATAAGACCATAGCGAACATAACGTCCTTGTACCAAGAGCGAGTGGGCGTACCCATACACTCAAAAGTTAACCGTTGTACAAGAAAAACCTCAACCTTTTTACACGTTTTCCTCTTTTTCCCGAATTCACACTTATCTTGTTTTACACCTTACAGAAAATATGTTCAAAAAATTATTAACAGTGCAAATGTGTTTAGCTATAATTAATCTCAAAATATTTATCACAGTGTTTTAGTTTTTGAAAGTTTTTTTTATTCCGTATCGTATTGCTTTATTTTGTATAATATGACACAGACTAGTGTGATCAATGCCACGAAGAGTGATTTTTTGTAAGTTGTGATTGTGATTCTAAACAGAATCAGTAACTATCATATATATCATCCTAATAAATGCGTGGTAAAATGTGTGTTTTTACTCAATCTGCGCTTAGTTGGAATAACAAGCAATCGAAATTCGCGGTTATCCTTATATGTAAAATACATTCTACTCACAAGATTATTCTGTAAATCTTATATGACCATGAAATAACATTGTTGCTTTCATTTCAAATTAAATTGTTTTCCAATTTGCACATTATCTTTAAGTAATTCAATCGACTTTGAACACGAAGATCAACAAAACGGTCATGTTCAGTTCAGGGTAATTAATTATAAGTTAAATTATTCTTATAACACAATATAAATATACAAAACAGAAACAGGAAATTTAAAGGCATAAATTTAATGTGTACATTGAATTTCTATGGAGAGGCCTTCAAAATCCTATGGAATTTTGTGTATTGTAGTATAAGAAATAACTTGATAAATCAAAAAATCATTCAATTTAGGTCCTAATTAAAATGATATCCTTAATATAGTGTCTACCTACACATACATGGAAATTAACTCCTTATCAATAAATTGTGCATTTATGATAAGAAGCGTCCTGATCTTAGCACTTTGTATTAAACTCCAATAAAACTAATTTTAGTCCTTAATGATGTAAAATAAAATGACCATAAAAATATATATAGGTCTTATTTAGCCATAAAGAACTAAGAAGGGCCATAAAGAAGCCATGAAACTAGATTTTACCGTTAAATTTAACTACGGATTAATATATTGTCTAAACTTCAACTCTTAACACTTTTGAAATTGGATAAATTATAAACAACTTTCTTTTCATTCTGTTATTTTATCCAAATAAAATTTTAACATTCCAATCATTAATACGTACCTTTGGATTGTGTCGAGCGAATACTGTAAGACACTACGGATGCCGCGCGAACTTCCTGCAATGAACTGCTAAGTCAAAGGAAAGCGTGGAGCGAAGAACAAGAAGTGGGGATACCTCAACAGGACGTCACAACACTAATCAGCTGATTTACTTCGATCAAACCTCACAACGATGGACATAACCTTCAAAATGCACCGCACATAACCTACAAACCTCGAGTTTGTCACAGATGTGGCGAGTTGTGGAGTAAAAGTGAAAGCACTTTCACTGGAGGAGGTTAATGTTACGTGGTTTTTACTTCCTGTCTTCCCGATCGCCAGGTCACAAAGGTTGTTGAACCAGTCGGCAAGAGTTTTCTCCAATATGATGTAACGTGAGCAGAACTGGTGGGTAAGGTCTCAAGGATGTTACTTTGTTTACCTTCAACTTCCTTTCTTGTTTGGTTCCAGTCACACCTTGAGTCCTTGCGCGTCTAGAATTGTATTAAATTTTTGTCGTCATAACTCCTTTGTAGTAATCTTAAGTATTTGTAACGATGGATGGATCTACGCAAACCTAGAGTTTGATCAATGAGGAATGATCAATTATGTACCGTACTTCCAAAATCCCAATAATAGTCCACAATTACAATATCTCTACACTGGTAAAGTAATTAATAAAATACTTTTAATTCTTCAACAATAGATTTTGTTAAAATATTTCTAGCTTTGTCAATAGCATTTATTTCTAGTGTTACCAATTAAGTAAATCTAATATCACACTATCATTTAAGTTATAACCAAAAATTTACATCTCCAAGAAAATCGAAACACAACCCGCTTTGGTAAATCCTAAAGCCACGACTCGGATTAAGAATGTTTACTACCAATGTTTACAATATTCAAAAGAAAGTTGTTACTTTTTGACGATAAGTCATATCATAGACAAAAAGAATTAAACGTCAGTTGAGCTGGAGCAGCTTGGAGCGCCGTGTAGTTACGGCGTACGCGCTACGTAACTACACGGCGCTCCCAGCGGTGTGCGCCAGAACCTATGGTAACCGCAGCATGGCTGACTGTCTATATTTAATTCTTTTTGTATATGGTCATATTCAACGTTGTCATCGGGTTTTCAGTGCGTTATCCACAAGAAAACCACAACAGATCAAAGAATATTGTTACTGTAATATTTTCTGTTATCTTTTGAAATCAGCATTTGGTCGAAAACCATGTTAGACCCAAAGTGCACGACAAAATGATTAGACCTAGTGTAAATATTTTAAACAACAGCTGATATCAACAACACGCTATTTTTCACCACACTATACCCTATTACCACTATTCGCCACAATAAGAATGTACACTAACAGCATAGATAAAAAACAAGGAGTATCTCTATCTATGCTAACAGTAACAGTCAACACAACTTTAAGGTTATGTGAAGAAATCACTTGAGGAATCAGCAAAAATAATAATAAATAGTTGCTAGGCAACGGTGATACTGATTGTGTATTTAGCATTCATGTTTGAAGAAAGTAATGCGGACAGCTGATTTTACGGCCCTAGGGATGTACCCTGCTCGGTCCCCAAATGACGATGACAGCTGGCTTGGTCGGCAAAACGTAACTTTCAGCCACCAATTAACGTATGTAAAACAGCTAAAAACATCATAGTGTGGTGAAAATATATTTTCCTTACTAAGGCGTTTGGCTCTTTTCGGCCCAAGCTCAAGTTTTGTAAACTGGCTAGGATTGAAAAGACGCTTTTAGCCCATGTGATTAATCATGTCTTTTGTCTAATTGCAACATAATAAACTAAGTCTGAAAACAAAAATTCATCAACAATTACCTCTCAAAATGATTTCCTTGTTTTCAAAACTTTGCTAAAGCCCAGCTGTTTAGATATTTGTGATTATTTAGTTCGGTGTATTACGATGATGTTAGTGTACATTACCATTGATACGTCGAATAATTGATAAGAATGCAAGAAAAAGAATAAGCCATAGCCAATCAAAATAATCGGACCAATAATTCAACATTTTTGCCCAAGCTGGACTCTGAATATTCTCCCGTCCTAATAACCTTCTTCACGCAACCTTAATTCAACTGTCCACCTCAACGATTAATTAATGGAAAAATCTACTGGGAAATGTTTAGTATGGAATTGGATAAATGTGTCGGAAAATATGACAAAATTATCGTCTTGCAGAAATTGCAAACTCTGTTAAAATATTTGTTAGTAAATTATTAAAATGGTTGTCAAAAAGCTATCTTGAAACCCTCACCTCCCACTCCACAACGACTACTATAATCCCCCAATGACACATTAGAATATTATGGCAGCGGTTTATGTAGAGATTATAAGATTTTATAAAATTTAAATAAGTTAATAAGATTAAAAAAATATATTTCTAACTCAGTATTGTCTCACTACTATACATTTGGAGGCTGCTTAGCGTTTTGCAAACACATTTTAAATAGTAGGGAAATTGACCAAAGTGGAAAAGAGATATTCTGAAAGAAAATAAATTTCCTACAAAACACTATTAGGCATTTCTTGAAAATATTCAGTATGGACTGCCAACAGTTGCCACCAAACAAAATACAGTATGTGAAACACCCCGTTTCCAATGTATTTCTTAAGGAAACACATTTCTTTTAATTTTCGCCATTTATCTTAACAAAAACAAACTTTCATAGTAAACCTACAGCTTTCCAATGACCCTTTATTGATAAAATTGGTTTAGGAGAACTGTAAAGTTGGCAATGATTTAAAAAACGGAATATTATAACCCAAATAGATTGTGATTACGATCATTTATACACAGAAAACTTGTAGACTAAGCAAATCCCCATATCTGATAGGTTTTCAATATATTAAATGAATTTATGAGTGTAATTTTTCCAGATTGGTAATATATTGGACCATGATGAAGATTGATTGTCTTGGATGCGATGTGTTGATTTATCACCCTTTTATACAATAGTTTCATAAGTCTCTTTTTATTTGATGTATTAACAACAGTAGTGTGTGTGTTTCGTGTATCACCGCTAGGTGCCACTACTGTCATCGTCAAGGGCCACAACAGCTCGCCTAGCGGAGCTAGGTGTCACTACCGGTACGAAACAGTTCGCTCAGTCTCCGCCAGGTGTCACTGAATACTTAATCCACTGTTGTTTATATGTTTCTATTCATTTAAAACTGTATGCACATCATGAGCGATATTGGCTGAAGCTAGAAAGATAATAATACACAATACATTGAAAATTACGCACCATTTTTCAAATTAACCCCGTGGTATTAAACAAATTAGACTTTGTATCTGTTGACACTCGCAGTGATTTTTGCGTGGCAAATATAAGACTACCTCGATTAGAGTGGTTTCGAGATTAGTTGTTGTTTTGGCAGATCCAAATATATTCTTTGAGAAGCCGAGAATCGTGTCTTTTTCTTGGAGACCGATGATTGGCTTATAACAATCAATAATAATGTATAAATCTAAAGCTAGTGTCTCGGTGTCTGTCCGTCTGTATGTGTAATTACTAGTCAAAGCTAATAGGTGCACAGGGTCGCCGGAATTTTATCCCCCTGGAATTTTACCCCCTGGGCAAAGCTGACGTCACTATGACGTAGTAACCTGAGTGGCCAAAAGTTTGTTCGCGGCCGGAATTTTACCCCCGCGGATTTCGAAGTCTAATGAAAATAGTTAGAGCGTGATTAATTCAATTAGCGATAAAAACCGGAATTTTACCCCCTGTCCATATAACTAGTGTTTAGACAACTGAAATGTACGGGCCGGATTTTTACCCCCCGGAATTTTACCCCCGGAATTTCACCCCCGGATTTTTACCCCCCGGAATTTTACCCCCTGGCCGATTTTAGAAATTGAATGATTGGTTTTCTTATTTCTGTTTTTAATTAATTGTAAACATTTCATTATTTAGTGGCCTATCTCTATTTATTTATTTTGTAATCTCATTCAGTTGATTGTATATACGTCATATTAACCAAAAGTTGGCTTCAAAGATCGAATCCTAATACTTGAATCTCAAAATTAAAATTAAAAACATGTTCGATTAGTTAATGTCACAAATAAATTAAGATAGGCTACTTAATAATAAAATGTTTACTATTAAATTAAAACAGAATGAAGATAATTAATCATTCTCACTAATTTTTATATCTAGCCAGGGGGTAAAATTCCGGGGGTAAAAATCCGGGGGGTAAAATTCCGGGGGTAAAATTCCGGGGGGTAAAATTCCGGGGGTAAAATTCCGGCGGGTAAAAATCCGGGCCGTACACTCTGGGTTTTTATAATTTGACGTGTTCTGGTTAAATTCACAACCGTGAAAATATATGTTTAATTCCGCGTTTAATCCATCGAGCTGATGTCGCGAAACTCAAAAGTTCGCGGCCGGAATTTTACCCCCTGGTTTGTGACGTCACGTTTGCCCAGGGGGTAAAATTCCAGGGGGATAAAAATCCGCTACCCCGGTGCACAAACTACTGATGAGCCAACTGGGCTTAGCTTAAATTTTACAAAAATAAAGCTACCATACCAAGGACTATTTACACATCGATTCTAACCGTGGGCTTTGGCTTAAACAGTTCTGAGGTGAAAAATAGGTTTTCCCATTTTTGACCCTAAAAACACAAAATTTTACAATTTCTTTCCAGACCATTTTGTAGAGCTTAAAAAACAAATAATTTAGTATATTGAAGTGTTGTTGTGCGCCTAATGGTTACGGAGAAAATTCCAAAAGATTGTTAATTTAAAATTCCCATGTTATTCTTATGGAGAATAAGTCAACTGTTGTAGTTTGATTGTTTATGAATTGGAAAATACTTTCATTTCTTACTAAACGAATACACTTAAAAAAAAACACCTTTACCCACCCTGTTGCAGCAAACCTAAGTACTCGTTGGGATATTTTTATGAAGGCATTTTAGTGTAAATCCAATCAGGATAATGGAAATTCGCTTAGTCTGCAGGTTTGCTGTGGCGTAGTATTTTAATAGAATATTCGCTACAGCCCTACAGCTCAGTGCAACCATTGAATGTTGTGGTTATATAGTCAATGGTACAACAAACTTCGCTACTTGAGTATCCAGAGTCCCAATGCTAATACCTACTTTTTACTTTGAAATGGCAAATATCCCGGGGAATTGTAGGATATCTCTAGGAAAGCCTAATAATCACAGTTCTTTGATAATATAATGTCATATGGTACTAAAACTAAGAAGATATCCTGGGGATGATTTGTGCTGTGTGGGAACATACCCAGTGTTACTGAAATTGACCACATCTTTATTATCTTTGGTAGACATTTAAGGATGATGAGAATATATCATTGGGATTGTATTTAATGTTATAATACTCTATTTTTTAACCTGTGGTTATACACAACAGATAGTATGAACATTGCAGCCTTAGTTACCTAAATAATCTACTTCATTCCCAAGCCTTTGATGTCCAACAAGCTGTTCAGTTCATGACCGTAGTACTACTACGCCATTAGCAGAAGAATTATTTCCCGTCAAATTACGGCAGTGCTTGATGATTTGTCGAAATTCAGTGTTTACAAGTGAAGCCAATTTTAATGTTTCCAGTCATTCTATTTTGTTTTTAAAGTAGCCATCAAGTTAGATATCCTGAAAAAGGTGAGTACAAGTAAAACGTTATTATTGGTATAGCTTTCTGTTTGACGCTTTCGTCCTTGTCAACTCACTTCCCAATAAAATAGATCCACATCCAGGAAGTCGTTTGTTCATTGAAAAGTTCCGAACCAAGCAGTGTCTGATCAGTTCCAGTTGTAAATATTGTGCATTCTTGTTCTCATAAACTTTTGTTTCAACGTTTTTGCTCAAAGTGACTCTTGTTCCGATAGTTGATTCTTAATTTATACAATTGGTCGATCTGAATAAAATTTATTTTATGGACTATGAAGTGACATAATTATTCACTCGAAGCTGTTGGGTTGGATGAGTAGGCTAGCTAAATTTATATTTTTAAGTATATTTTGTTCCTACCATTTGCCATGTATTAGTGTTGTAACTCTAGCTGATATGATTCTAACCTAGAATATACAACAACTGTTAAAACCTAAGGCTAAATTTACATGGAAGTAGCCTAACTTTACTTTTTTAACAATTGAAACTTAGTAGCCCTAACCTAAATTGGTTCTAGCCTAGGTCTAGTACTCCCAGGATCTGTCCTTGAAATAAAACCATCTCATTATGAGGTATGCTCAGCTTGTAATGGGGCCTGCTGGCAGTGGAAAATCAACTTATTGTTCTGCAATTGCTAAACACGCTGAAGCTGAGAATAAAGTGATTCAAGTGGTGAATTTAGATCCAGCAGCTGAGTATTTTGATTACGAACCATTTGTAGATGTGCGAGAACTAATTCAGGTAGATGATGCTATGGAAGATGAAGACATGCAGTTTGGACCAAACGGAGGCTTGGTTTTTTGTATGGAGTATTTGTTAGAAAATGTAGATTGGTTAAGAGATCAGTTAGGAGATGGTGATGATGACTACACAATTTTCGACTGCCCAGGACAGATAGAACTGTATACTCACATGAATACAATTAAACACCTGGTTGAGCTATTACAGCAATGGAATTTCAATGTTTGTGGAGTGTTTTTGGTTGATGCTCAGTTCATGGTTGACGGACCCAAATTTCTATCAGGAACCATGGCAGCTCTATCAGTCATGGTGAATTTAGAATTACCTCATGTCAATGTGTTGAGTAAAATGGATCTTCTTACCAAATCTGCTCGTAATCGTCTTGACAGTTACCTTGATCCAGATCCCAATGCCTTGTTGCAAGACAACGAAAAAACATCAACGTGGAATTCAAAATACCGAAAGTTAACAGAAGCACTTGGACAGATAATAGAAGACTTTAGTTTGGTTCGTTTCCATCCTTTGAATATTAAGGACGAAGAAAATTTGGCGGACTTGCTGTTGACAATTAACAATGTTATCCAGTATGGTGAGGACGCTGATGTTAAAACTAAAGACTTTGAGTATCCTGACCCAGAAGAAGAAAATGTGGAAGATGGTGACTAAAATGACTTTAAACTTCTAAAAAACCTAACTAAAACAAAAAACTTCGATAATTTACCATCAACATTGTTGGATACCATTCTATGCCTAGGCTACCCTATGTCATTTTCAGGTAATTTTAATAAAATACACATCTTTACAATTTCTAACTTAGTTTGGATTTTATATTCCTGTTCTTTATAAAAGTTTAAAGTAATGGGCCTGAGTAAATAACTTAAAAGGGATCAATTATGAAAATGTGACGACTTTTAATAATAATTTTAACCCTCCGAATGTTATTTGTCAATGCGTCGACACATAACACACTTTGTGTAGTGTTTTGTGTCAATGCATCGACTCACAAACACTGTTTACGGCGAAGGCTCTATGACTGACAAAATCGGATTGAACTGGATCGAGTTAGGTATCGTTTTATTTTGCAGATTTAGAGCTTTCTCCGGAGGTCTGTCTCTAAGCGCTTTTCATTTTAGTTCTGAAAATATTGTAGCAGACAGCTGACGTGCGTATTTGTAAACCGCTTTGGTTAACCTCGCACTAATGTTTTATTACGTTTATCATTGTTTTAGTGTTAAAAATCAAAAGTAGTGATAAACGTGGTGCATTATAAGAAGATTTAAGTGATTTTGAAGGGCTGGTTGATGATCCTGAAGAAGTAGGTAGTGATATTGATGTAAATTATCAGCCAGATTCCTAGCTATGGTTAGGCTATGCATTCTTAGCTAAACACTATGTACCGAAATCTGTTTTTTGCCCATAACTTATTTATTTGCAAATCTACTTCCTTATATTATTATATATTTGTAATCCTCATACAATTTAGAACAAAGTGGCTATTTTCAAATATTTATAGGCCTATAATTTATACAACTTCATTGAGTGCGAACTTATTTTTTTTTTTAAATTTTCCAAATTTTTTTTTTACCTAAAATTTTTTTTTGAAACAAATGTTCCTTATGTTTTATGTATAATATTGAAGCCCATGATTTTCCAAACAAAATGGTATATAGAACAGTATAATTAACATTGTTTTCAAGTTTCTCAGATCCGTTTTAATAAAACCTTGCAAATGAGCAAAAAATAGGCAGACATTAAGGCCAAAACAAGGGACACTCGGAGGGTTAAGGATTAACTTAAGTCACTCTAAATTAGGGTGTTTTATTTTTAATCCATTTTTGATCCATTTTAACTTGAGCCTATTTTAATCCCATGTCAATATAAATTTGAGTCTTAATGATAACTTTCATGACAAATTAGAGACTTTTATGAAAGAACATTATTAAGAAAACCTTTTTTTGTAATAAGACGCTAGGCAAGACCTATGGGTTGCGGCATTATCACTTGGATAAAATCCATTGGTGATTTGGCGGGATTTGAACCAGGGACCGGAGTCCTGTGCTCTAACCACTACACCAGCTCCCTCCCCATCAAGAAAACCTTAACCACAGTACAATTTCACATTGTTTCCTGGCCTACCAAGTAGGCTACTTTCAAAAGTCCTTGAGTGTTTATTAGAATACTTTGTGGTGTGATATTAAAAATATTAAGTAGGTTTTAGCCTACGGTAAACTACCTATTGCAAGATTTTATCTTTCTAATAACCTTGATGAGATAAGGTACTGGTACATAACTTAATCAGGCACTTTCCTGTTAAAGGGAACATTCATTATTATCGATGATTTTTTTGATATATCTATACCTACAGTATTTTTGTTTTCCAATCCATTACAAATTGACAACTGATTTTGTTTAGGCTAAAATAGTCTACAGTATTATATGGATTAAGAAATTAAACCGTTCTGAGCTAATCTAACATAACCAATCAAACTTACTGTACCATTTAAAAATTCCGTTTGATAACAGAAAAGACAAGTGAAACACATAATTTATAAATGTTACAGCAAGTTTGATTAGTTATTTTAGGTTATTTTTTTAGAACAGTTTCATTTCAATATTGTTTGTTGATACTGAACAATATTTATCGTAGTCGTACAAATTGACAACTGATTTTGTTTAGGCTAAAATAGTCTACAGTATTATATGGATTAAGAAATGAAACCGTTCTGAGCTAATCTAACATAACCAATCAAACTTACTGTACCATTTAAAAATTCCGTTTGATAACAGAAAAGACAAGTTAAACACGTAATTTATAAATGTTACAGCAAGTTTGGTTAGTTATGTTAGGTCATTTTTTTAAAACAGTTTCATTTCATTATTGTTTGTTGATACTGAACAATATTTATCGTAGTTGTCAGCTGATATGTTTCAATTTGTTAGTATCGATAGATCGAGAAAAAACCATCGATAATAATGAATGTTCCCTTAAACAAGAAAGTACCGTGATAGAAAATTTTATAGGCCTAACTTACTGGTACTCAATTGATACATTTTGTCAACTTTAAACCATTAAAGTTTTAAACCACCATGATCCCTTAGCTGCTCCCAAATCCGTCAAAAGGCAATTTGGGTGGACATGTTAGGTTAAGATGATCTAGGTACCGGTATGCCTAGTTATATATTATGTATTTTTTTTAATAGGACTAAGAAATATAGTACAGTGTAACATTTTTTGAAATTATAATAAGAAATGAAATTATAATAACATTGACGATTGCAATGCAGGTTTTTCATGTTAAAAGCAAATAAAGACATTTAATTTCATTTCAATAAAGATAAAATCAAACATAAATCAAATCAAACATACTTTATTTCCAAATAATAATACAGAATATAAATTATAACATAACTTCCAGTGGACAGACACCCTACTTGCTATTGCATAGATAAAAATAGGTACCTAATTAAATATAAAAATACAAATAAACTTAATAATAACAACAAAGGATGTAAGGTCTCAGAGAAGCTATGTTAAACATAAGGAAATAAGCCTACATGGGCTGGAAGCCTGTGCGTAGGCTCAGTCGCTATCAGTGACTGACGTATTTGTTGGAAAAATAAATAAAATGGAAAATAATATGAATATAAATAATATTTATATTCATAGATATTCAGAGAATCTTAAAAACAAATGATTTAATATAATTGTAAAACTATTCTGATTCTAAATTGGTGAATGAGCAATTTAAGGAATGAGGCAAGGCGGAGGGCACATACATATAAATATATGTAGTTAAGAATGTTCGATGTTAGTAATTCAGTTATTCAGTAAAGATTACGGGAGAATAAAGTAGAGTCAAGTCTGCCTGTACTCTGCTTTGATTAGGAGTTCTGATTCATCTACACCCCACTCTATCAGACAGCCAGTGATGCATTTTTTGAAAATAGTAATCGATGGAGAATGGAACAAATGATAAGAATTACAACGGGAGATAACATTACGATATAAAACTTCAGAAATGTAAGAGGAATTTGTTAATGAGTAAGACTTGGCTAAATGGGAGGTAGTTATTCCAACATTCTGTGCATATCGGGTATTATAAGAATGTGATGTTTGGTTAAAAATAGAATCGAAGTTCTTGAAAATATGAATTGAAAGAAATTTGATAAATAACTGTCTGACACTGAGTAAGGATAGTTCACGAAATAATGTGTTAGTGGGGTATCGAATTGGCTTATTGAAACAAACTTTGAGTAACAACTTCTGAAGGACAAAGAGAGGTTCTAAAAAAGTGGGAAAAGCTCCGCCCCATACGATGATGCCAAATGAAAGTAACGACTGGACATAGGCGTAATATGCTAGCTTCATTTCCTGTGTTGTTAATATGTCACGCAGTTTCCTAAATGCAAATATATATTTACGTAATTTAGAGGTTAAAAAATGTATGTGGTCAGACCACTTCATACGATTGTCAAAAATCACACCTAAATATTTATAGGAATTTACTTTCTCAATTTGCTCACAAGAGCAAAATCTATTTAAAAAGTTGCCACAAGAGTGAATTGAAATATTTTCCAAGTTATAATCAGTAGTATCTCTTAGTGAAATTGGTAAGAATTTGGTTTTTGAAACATTTAAGGATAGAACATTTTGGTCAAACCATTTTTGTATTAAAAGAAGATCATGATTAGCATCATCACGGACGTTTTCCCAACTTGTCCCGTTTTCAAGAATGACGGTATCATCGGCAAATAAAAACAGTTTGCCTTTAATTGAAAGTTTTGTGATATTATTTATATAAATTAAGAACAGGACAGGCCCAAGAGTGCTTCCTTGAATTACCCCATAGTTTATGGGTTTTACGTCACTGGAAATTCCGTTAATCACCACACTTTGCTTTCTGTCGGATAAATAGCTTTGAAACCACTGATGAGCGGTGCCACGAATGCCAATGTTTTCTAGTTTAACTAATAGCTTTGTTCGATCAACAGAATCAAATGCCTTTTTTAAATCTAGGAATACTAGCATACTCCGTCTGTTGTGAGAGATATTATCATTTATGTTTTTACTTACTTCGAATAGAGCGTCAGATATATTTTTTTCTTTTACAAAACCGTACTGTTCTTTGCTTAAAATTTCGTTTGTTTCAAGGTAATTAACAAGCTGATCTTTCACAATGCGTTCTAAAATTTTTGAGAAAACACTCAGCATAGATATGGGGCGGAAGTTATTGACGTCTGAAAAATCGTTGGATTTGTAAAGAGGATATACTTTGGCTGTCTTAAAGGGGGTTGGAAAAGTGCCTGATGTTAAACTTAGATTGATCAAATGAGTTAGCGGTAGGAGAAAAATATGTATTTGTTGTTTTAGAAAATCAGCAGATATATTGTCAAAGCCAGGTGCAGACCCTCCCCTAAGTGAGTTAACGTAACGTGTGACGTCATGTTCAGTGACTGTATGTAGCGTGAGCTGCGAGTCATATCTGTAGTCAGCGTCGTTCAGTATTGGGGTTCCTCCAGAGTCAATATTATTGGCCAGATTTTGACCAACAAGAGAGAAAAAAGTATTGAAATCACTAGCAATTCGCTTTAATGTTTCATCGTTAAAAACATGTGATTGAGGTAAAAACTTCTGTACAGGAAACGCATCTCGAGATTTGACTCTCCCAGACAGCTCATTGATAACACCCCAAAGCACTTTGGGATCTTTATTCCCCTGATTAATTTTGCTTCTGTAATAATCTCTCTTTGCATTTTTTAACGATCGACTTAAATTGCTTCTAACTATGATAAAGCGAATCCTTAGGTTTTCATTAAAAGGTTGTTTTTTTAGAGTTTTACTAAGCTTGTCCCTCTCACGAATTTGTTGAACAAGATCCAGCGTTATCCAAGGTTTAATCTTTTTAAATCTTATATTGTTATTTGATAATTTTCTTGAGCTTTCATTAGACACTGATATAATTTCGTTAAAACGCTCAGAACATACATTGGTATCGAAACAGTTCAGAACGGTTCCCCAATCTGCGTGAGTAAGATTGTCGGCAAGTAGTGTGCGGTCAATGTAAGTGTGACGTGTCTTGTCGGACTGGTTATTGGATAAATTGTTCGTGGTTACAGTCAAATTCAGTGCAGTTCCATAGTGATCGGTGATACCTGTCTCAAAAATAGCTGTATCTATATATTTTAAATCTGCAATACGGACAAATATATGATCCAAACAAGACATAGAGTTATAAGAGACACGTGTGGGTTTATCAATGCACTGAACTAAGCCATTGCCTATCAAACAATTTAAATATCTGTCAGAAATGTGATTACCTTTGAGCAAGTCAATATTTATATCACCCACAAAAATCATCTTTACATTCAAAGGCAAATAGTTAAAGAATTCTTCGAGTTCTGATAAAAATAAGTCAACGTTGCTGTCATGAGTTCTGTACAGTGTAGTGAGAATGTATTGCTCACTGTGTAAAGTAAAGTTCAAGCGTAAACCAAAAACGTCTCCAATAGTAATCTGTACATAAGTGAAAGCCAGACGATTATTAACATAAACTAGTACACCGTCATTCTGATTGCGATAGTTATCTGTAGTCACAAGGTCAAAGCCCTATATAACCTCTCCCCCCACCCCACCCCTCAACCAACATTCAGAAAGAACAATGAAATCAAGATTATGAATAAACGGATGTAATAAGACTAACAACTCGTCAAAATTTTTCTGGATACTACGAATATTAATGTGAAATAATTTTAACGTGCTATCATTAAGTTTCGTATTAAAAAAATTAAAATAATCCGTCTCTGTGTCTAATGCTACACAGGAATTAAATGAAAGTATATCGTCATCCACTTCACCCAACATGACCTCTGCACAGCCTCCCACCCAGTCAAGGACCCTGAATTTAGAGTAGGAAAAAACTAAATATAATAAAAAATCAAGTAATAATTGTAACAGAGTTGTAAAAGTTACGATATTTAACATATTAAAATTGAGCTTTAGAGTCCAAAGCTATACTAACCTTAAATAACAAATAATTGTAACATTAATGAAAAACTAAAATGTCTTTAACCCTGAACATGTGGTACGAGTCATAAAATACCTATAACTGGGAACTAACAACAATCATGGAAATTTTAAATACTTGTTACTATCAATTATTAATTGCATTTAAAAATATATTATTAGATATTGCATGTATTTTTTTAATAAACAATGATAAACATAACACTAGACTTTTGATGGGAAGAAATATAAAGAAAGTTTATCTAGTTATACTAAATGAAAGCACAAAAGTCTAATTAAATAAAAATGTTAATAACCATCAGTTTTAATCACAAGAAAGAAAAGCTTATAGTAATGATACAGTAGTAAAAAAAATAATGTTTACTACTTGTATAGTGGAGAAGAAGTTTACCTACTTTAGGATGACACGTTTTCCTCGTGTGTAGTAGGTTTTTTGTATATGTCCAAGTCCTTGATTTCCATCACGCGGATGGCTGAGTCCTTCTCCGTGGGTTTGATTAGCACCTTCCCGTTAAAATATCCCGCGAAATGCAGCCTCCCCTCTCGTTGCAGTCTTCTCGCAGTGCCCAGCAGCTGCTTGTTGTGGGGTGTCAACTGCTCATTGATGTAGACATCCGTGGATGGTAGTGAACGTGCCAGATCAGATGCCTTGAAGCCCTTTCTGCGTCTGGCAGCGCTGAGCCACAACTCTTTGAAGGTGCGGGAGACAAACTGCACAATAATCGGTGGATGTGACAGCTTCTCCGAGTACTTGCGAAGACGGTGTGCTATTGAAATGTCACCCCTTTGGTAGTCGACCCCGATGACGCTGGCAATCTTCTGTAGAACTGTGTAGATATTTTCATCTTTGGTAAGAGGTAGTCCAACAATCTCTATATTGGCACAGCGAGAGTGTTGCTCAGTCTCACGCAACTGCTGACGCATCTTGTTCACTTGGTCGCTTATCTCCGCGCTGGCCTGCTCCGACGTGCAGCATCTCTGGTCTAGCTCTGTGAAATTAGCCTCTAGAGAGGTCAGTCTACCCTCAAACTTTTGTAGGTCCACTTTGAGTGAATTGATACACTCCATAACATCAGATATTTTGGTATCAGTATTAGTATTAATATCAGTTTTTAGAGAGTTAATAGCATCGAAGAATACCTTGTTTGATACTGCTACACTTTCTTCCGGTCGCACAACACTCGGATCGCACTGATCACACTTCCAGGATTTAATTTTATTTTTGGTTAGGTTCTGCGTAGTGCCGAATCTTGTACACGCAGGATGAAACACACTCGAACAAGCCACACACTTTACGGGTATTTCGTCACTTGACAGGTCTATTTTGCATTTACCGCACTTTTCCGCCATAGTCACAACTATAATAAACTGGGAAGACTAATGAACCACAGTATATAAATAAAAAATTATAGGTTACAAGAATTGAGGTTATGAATTAAGTCCGTGACTGAGCAGGTATTGGCCTGGCTCAGACGATCTCCGATAAGAGGTCCGTCCTGGTCGGCTGACTGATAACGACTGTAGTTTCAGTTTCAGTTTATAAATAACCATTAACCTAATCTGCCTCAGCTTTTATTTAATGGTTTCAGGAAAAGCTATGACTTGAGTCCTAAAAACTTACTCCACCTCAAAAACTCTAGTATTTTAAGTATTCTCGGTGTTTTTAATTAATGTTTGGTAGTACATTTTGTCTAGCCTACAGACTTTCTCAGCTGCTTTTCTCAAGCTCAAGCCTACACATTAAGCCCAATCAGTTTACTTTTAAATGCTTGTATAGCTTTGGTAAATTGTCTTTAAGGACATTCACATTTTTTTATAAAGAAAATGTTATTTCCCTAAACCTCTTGATTGCATACTTGTTAAAAAAAGTTGTGTGGGTGATGTCAAGGTTATTTGTCAGTGTAAAATTATTTCTTTAATTTCAATATTTAAATACCATTAATAAGTTTTTATTCACTATCTGTATGCTGGCATAACGCTACTTTGTCAACTGTCGTTACTTATCCATGAGTTCACATGATGGATGAATGACTGCTCATCACCTTGGTCTGTATCTTATCATCATCAAAAACGATAACAAAGTATTACATAGCGTAAATCAGTACCTGTACACATCTATTGGTATGTTGGTGAGTACAGGATCATTTTCTTGAGTGTAGCCTATGTTACCATTGTGATGCATTGAATTGAATAGTTTAATGCAGTTCGTTTAGTACAGTTCTAATGTGTAATTTAATTTATTCACTTTTTAATGCCTTTAAGTTGTTTTAGCGAATTTCCCATAGCCTATAGGGAATAAGCTATTACCGTAGGTCTCATGGTAAGACCTAGACCCGGGACCGATTTACTTTTTCATTTTGAGGTCCTCATAGGTCAAGAACACCATCCGTTCAAATTCATATATACATATAGTGTATATATATATTTGTATATGTGTCCGTTAGCGCGATAACTCAAGTAAAAATGATCAAATTTTGATGAAATTTGGTATAATTGAGTAAATCTACGTTTATTCGAACGAGTTCGCGAACCAGCATAATCGGACAATGGCAACAGGGGTTTATGGGGGGTTTTTATGGGGTAAAAATTGATTTTTCCCATTTTTGACTCTAAAAACTTTAAATTTCTAAATTTATCTCTAGACCATTTTGAAGAGCTTAAAAAAACAAATAATTTAGTATATTGAAGTGTTTTTGAATGTTCATTGACTACGGAGAAAATAAAAAAAAATGTAAATTTAAAATTCCCATGTTATTCTTATGGAGAATAAATAAACTGTTGTAGTTTGCTTGTTTATGGATATATTTTAATCAAATTTGGCAATTTGGTTTATTTCATACTAAGCTATCAATATTTCAATAAAAAAAAAAAAACACACACCTCAATATCTTCCCCGTAGCAGCAAACATAACTACTCACTAAAATCAATGTTATTTAAATAGAAAATAAATCTGAAAATTTATAGGGAATATTTTAGTAGAAATCAAGCCGGGTAAATAGAAATTCGCTTAGTATGCAGGTTTGCTACGACGGGGGTATTTATTTTAACTTATATGATGATTTATAAATAGATTTGTGCATGTTTCCCTTAGTTCAATAACTTGATTAAGACTATAAATTTTCTGATTTTAATAAAATTTGCTACAAATGTGTTTAAACCTACATATATAACGGGTTCACAAACCAGCGTGATCATTGATCAAACTGCAGTTGAATGTTTTATGAGGTAACAATTGTGGTTTTAATTTTTGTCCCTTAAAATATAGGGTCAAGCCAGTTTGTAAAATACCACAATTTCCCACACCTCTACACACACTTTGAAAAAAATAATTTGAAGCATTGTTGTAACGGTAGGCCTACACTTAATGGTCAAGGGAAAAAATTGTTTATGGATACATTTTGGTCGAATTCGGAAAATCTCTATACTCCAAACCTATTTAACATTTGACTAAATCACATTCTATTACTTTCCCTTATGAAAAAGGGAAATCTATGCAGCAAACCTTTGAACCCGTCAAACCTAATGTTATTTAAATAGGAAATGAATTGGACATGTTTAATCAAATATTTCAGTTAAAATCTAATCGGACAGCTGGAAATTCGCTCAGGCTGCAGGTTAGCTGCAGCGGATGAGGTATAGGACTCTTTTGTAATTTTTTACTAAATTTGTATCTTAGGCCTATATTATTTTAAAAATTTGGTTTTTCTTTTCCGAGTTTGTTTGGCTCTTCTACACAAATTAAAAGTAGGGCCTATGACCCACAGATTTCACATCAAATAGGCCTATCGACTTTAAATACTATCTAAGTTACAGTCCCACTCAGCTTAAAAAATATATTTTTTTTACACGGGTTTTCTATAATTATTAAAATCAATAGCATCAGTATTGTTTATGTTTTGGACTTAAAATAATCAGTAGGTTTTAATTTGAGCTGTCGATCGTTTTAATTAGTTAACTTCAAGAAACTATATAACCTACTTAATCAAAAATCATAAATCTTTGATTATTTCTCGGGTATGATATTTATTTCAACACTCCGGAGCAGCATGTGTCTTCTAGTTTGTATATTATTTTAAAATACAATTTTTATGGTTTTATTAATTTTTAAATAGTTTTCCCATAAATCTTGGTAGACTTTCAGTTTGAAATTTTAACTATTGATTAAATTGCCAAACAAACGTATCAATACCTCTGGAACTATTTTCACCAATAAAACACAGCGATGATACAAAAGTAGAAGAGACAACTTGACAACAAACTGGCGTCTTCAGAGTATTGATCTTATATTGACATTCCTGTCAACTACAACTCTAGTGACATTGAAGTCTTCCCTACTTCCTGTTTCGTATCTTGTGAGATTCCCTTCTGCTACTTCATCTCTTCAAAACATGTTTCTTCATAGGTACTCATTTTCCCTAAAACTTTATTTTCTATGTTGGTTCCAAGAGGTAACTTTTTTCAGCATTGAAATTTTATCTAAAAAATAATACTATAACCACCCTTATATCTGATATTGTAGTACAGTAAAGCCTTAAACTTGACACCCAGTAACTCGACAGTCAACAGTCGACTTCAGATAATGCACAAACTAATGCTGTACATACTTCAAGAACAATGTTTCATATGTTTTGCCTGGATATTTTAAACAAATAGGCTACATTAGAGAATGATAAGAGTCCCCACTCGCCAAAACCCTCAAGGTAGCTGCCAATCCATCACACTAATTGGTTCACGAAAAAACATTCAATCAGCAATTCAAAATCAGATTTCGACATCCAAGTAAAGTTGGAGAAAAGGCAGCTATCGTTCGGCCGCTTAAAGCAACCTCCTCCAGCATTGGTTTAGCATTAGCGCTCAGGTCGTTTTCTAAGCGCCCGAACTATAGCTTACAAGTCTGCTCTGCTGCCCACTATTATTCATATTGTCTTCTTAATAACTGTCTGTGCCACCAGAGACGATGAATCTTGATAGCTAACAATGTATATTATGCCACAGAAACAACAGTGCAAGCAAGTAAATGCCAACGCCTACGCACTTATCTTCACTTGAAAAACCTAAATACTGAGTTTAGAGTGAACACCATATTTTGCCCGTCCAACAGCTTAAATAATTTTTAACAAACTTTTTTTTAGTTTGGCGTACAAACGATCATATTTGTCACTAACGTTCACCGAAGTGTGGACACAGCTTTATACACATTTGATCAAAATGTATGTATATACTAGCACAACCCGCGGGCTTTGCCCCGTTTAACTTCTTAATTTTCAAGATTATCTCGTTCGCATGGCTCAATCACGTCCTGGTTGAAGTTTGTTCGCTACGCTCACTCACCTTTAGGTTGGAGCTCGTTCGCTGCGCTCACTTGCCTTCAGGTTAGCTCGTTCGCTACGCTAACTCGCCTCCAGGTTGAAGTTCGTTCGCTACGCTCACTCACCTTTTGGTTGCAAATTAGCTGTTGTCATAAATGTAAAAGAAATAATAGTGCTGCACCCTGTTGGTAATCCTTGTAACTTTAATGCTATTGAACATCATAGAACAGAAACAACTTGTTTAATTGAAACAGCTGTTAAGATTCAATAATTCCATTTCTCATAAGGTTAACATGGGAAACTCTAGAGCCACTGGGGCGGAGCCCGAAAGGATTTTTGAAATAAGAATATGCCTATATGTTAATCGGGAATGTGAGCTATCATCATGCCAAATTTCAGCTCAATCCGACCAGTATTTTTCGCGTTCACTTGTCACAAACATACATCCATACATCCATACATCTAAACTTTCTCATTTATATATATATATATATATATATATATATATATAGTAGGATATTATGGTATCTACTGCCCTGTAGAATATTACCATTGTTATTCAAGGGAATACAATAATCTGTACCAAATCAACTAATCAGCTGTTTACTATAAAACAAGGCTTCCTGTATCAAGAATTTATAACATGATTTCCGGTGGAAATGTTAAAAGTTTTGCAGCTAACCAATGTGTTGACTGGCTAAAATCACAGAATTGTTATTTAGTTTTGTTGTAATGCTGAAAATTTAGTCATAAAATTATTTTATCATGCCAAAATTGACAGACATTAAATTTCTTTGACAAAACAATAATTAATGGTAATCATTAATATTCATCTGATATTATTGTTGTTGTTGTAACTATTACATTTAAACCATCAGTGGCACATGTAGTTTTACAGCTCTGGCTTATGTTATTGTCACTTGTATATTTTGTTCAAAATTTGTTTGGCATCTTTCCTGATTTTGAACCATAAAATGTTCATTTGGGACAACACTTTGTATCTGATTTGTTTGGCTACTCTTCTTCCTACCTCAATGTACATTATTGATGTTTTATTTTGTGGATTGTGTTTGCTGTAAACTTTGTAGGGATCAATTGAAGTATCTTATTGTGGCAATCTACTCAACTAAATTGATGCGCTTAACCTCTGCAAATAGATCAGTTCTCTATTGAACTGTTAGGTTATTAAACAGTTTTGTTTAATCCGTCAACTTAAACCATTTAAAATTTATAATTGTAATGCTGATCAAGAAATTATTTGATACTCTAACCTTAAAAAAAAGTTGTGTCATTAAAGTTTTAAATTACTTGACCATAAACTTCTTTTAGTTTCCGTATTCTTAATGCGACCAACTTATACTTCTAACACTTTTTGTAGCAATAGGAAATATCCAAGAATACTAAATTCTTTTAAGTTCAAGACTTCCTTAATGTCACTTATAGATGTACTTATCTTTAGGCGGTCAAAGTCTCTAACTGTTTGCATGTAGTTTCAGTATTTAATTTAACTCTTATAATTAAATTTTATGACAAATTTTTCTTAACAGTTAAACCTGATTTTCTGTTCACTACATTCATATTTTTTGTATGTTGATATTTTTTGCTTAATTCACCAGGTACATACATATACCAGCCTATCCAAATGTGTGTATCCAAATCGGCCTGATTTCCAATTTGGATAGTCTGAGTTTGACTGTAAAGCTTTTAAGGAAAATGGATTCGTACTATGTATACTTCTATTCTTCTTGTAAAACAACTTCAACAAATCAAGACTTTAGCTGCTTAAGTTTTTTTGTTGATATGATCATGAATGATGGTTGTAATCAATAAGTAGCAAGATCAATAGCAGGTATAGACTTGGTGATATAAGCAACTCATGTTTGTTGATAACATCTTTGATAAGAGTGGAGCACTGACACAAGAACATTCACTTGTTATTGACTGTAATAAAGTCAGATGTTATTTCCTGATTGATTTTTACCTCTGTTAGAAAATCCATTTTTTTGTATTTTTTATTGCAAAACGTTTTTCATTTTCTAATATTTGCAAAGTCAGATGTATGTTAGTAGGTTTTTCTAAGCTATCTATATGATCTCCATAAAACTTTTGGTAACTGTTCTATATGCCGAGGAAGCTCATCGACAAATTCCTTAGGGCTCCATTTTCTGGGGTTTCAAAGTTACTGTACCTTGTTAAGCTTATGAGAACTATTCTTCTGTTTTTATACTACTGTACTGTGAGAGGAATAAACTTTTGGACCTTCTATGTCAACATTCATTCAACAATTTTGGTATTTTTATTTCCAATAAAAAATTAGCGAGATATCGTTTAATTAATATGGATACTATGATACCATTAACAGAGCAAGTTGTAGTTTTCATCATGTAATAAAATAAAGCAAAGAATGATTAGATGTTACAAAAAAAAAGTGTGTTTTCACTACACTATGATGTTTTTAGCCGTTTTACATACGTTAATTGGTGGCTGAAAGCTACGTTTTGCTGGCCATGCCAGCTGTCATTGTCATTTGGGGACCGAGCAGGTCTTTACATCCCTAGGGCCGCAAAATCAGCTGCCTGCTTACTTTCTTAAAACATGAATGCATATTAAATACACAATCCATAGCATTGCAATAGAATAGTTTTATGGTCACCGCTGCCTAGCTACTATTTATTAATATTTTTGCTGATTCCTCAAATTATTTCTTCACACCATAACCTTAAAGTTGTAGTTGTGTTGACTATCAATGTGCATTATTATTGTGGAGAATAATGGTAATAGGGTATAGTGTGGTGAAAAATAGCGTTCCTACCACAGACCGAAATGGTTTTGCAGCTCTCGATCTTTTAAAAGCTGTCTCGAGCCGGCAAAACCTCATTTTCGGCCCTAGGTACAAAATATACTATTGTCATCTTTGTTTAACCCAAACTCCAAAAAGAATTTTTGATGTGCATTAAAACAACATTAGATAATAACATAAATGAAATGGATTGTTTGTTTATGGAAATGCTTGCTAGGGTTTAAAATGTTGGAAAAACAGCAAACATTAGTTGTAGTCGAGCCTTTGTTTTTATAATAATCCTGGATTTAAGTTTTGATTTTTTAAACTATGAACCTCTTTTATAAAAAAAAAAAAAAATTAAATAAGCAACTTTAAATTGTAGGCTGAAGTATGCTCTACGAAGGTACTGTATTCTTGTACAGATCTATTCTAAATATTAAAACATCTTGATTTAACCAATTAAAATACTATATAAGAAGATGCATTCAGTTTTATTGCTTGTTACCTTGCATTGTTCATTCAATGATTCATACATTCCATATTGCCTATGTCATCGCTCTGCTGTGCATAGTATTGATTTTGCAGTTCAGTTCTATACAAATATAAATTATATTGATTGTTTCTTACTGTGAAAGTTCCAAAACTATTTTATATCTATTTTAAAGTAATTTACTAACACTGAGTATCCATTGTGTAAGCTCTAAAACTAGTAATTTGTAAAAATATAAATCTTTGGTAGTAATTTTAACAACATGATCTGGTAAAAGAAGAAAAACTCTAAAATCAGGAATTTGTAAAGAATGTAAATCCATGCCCATTTATAATTTTAACAAATATATTGAAGCATGACAGATGAAAAGCTCTAAAACCAGGAATTCATTAAAATACTCGTATAAATCTGTGCTCTTTTATAATTTTAACAAACTTACTAAAGCATGAGCTAGTAACAGAAGAAAAGCTCTAAAACTTGGAATTTGTAAAACTATAAAATCCAAGCTCATGATTTTAACAAACATTATAAAGCCTGAGCTGGTAATGGCAGAAAATCTAAAAAATGGGAATATTTATAATTTCAACTTATAAATTTAATTATAAACTTTTAGTTATGCTCATAATTAAAGCAAGAGCTAGTAACAGCAAAAACAACTTTAGTAGAACTGGTAGAACCAAAACTGTTCATCTGTTTTCTAAGGCACATGTTACGAATGAAAGACTGAATGGCCTTGTTATCAGCTGATTTTTGTCAAGGTCTTTAGACAAGACTGTCACAGCTTTGGTTGTGTCCATTAAGATAAGCTTGCATCTCTGGTATTCCGTTAGAGTTTAATTTGTTTCAAATTGCACAAAAACTGTGTGATTAAGTTTAAATAGTTTATCAGTATATTATTTTATCTAAAAAGTGTTATTCTTGGTGATCGGTTTGTTTATAACTTTGTAATTAGACTGGAATCTATAAACATGACGGAAACTTTTCTATCTAGCAAGGTGGTTTCTGTAGTTAGTGCTGTAAGTTTTTTTTTTTAATTACTGCTAATTAAATAGAAGTCTAAACTTAGGTGTTTTTTACGTTAAGTTATGAATATGGGTTAATTTCCAAGAGATTTAAGTTTTTGATATGTTTTATCTAAATGCTTCATAGAATATCTCATTAAATGAAGAGAAATCTTTTTTTACACAAACTATATTACATTTAAACCTTTTTAAACAATAATACAAATTAATTTTCCAATTTGTCTATCTATCTAAAAATTAATAAGCAAGCATGTCTCTTTAAAACAATTTTTCTAAACTTGTGTGCAGAGAAAATCTACGCATACTGTTGGAAAGATATTTTCCTGTAGATGTGCAGAACCCTTCATAAATTAAAATAAGCTAAAAAATAAACCCAAAAAAATAAATTAAAAATAATTAACATGGGTTGCCATGCTGGTGACGAAATAACAACGCAATAAAAACAGAAAATCAAAACAAATGCAAGAAATTCCAATCACATGTTTATGTTTTATTTACAGATAGGGTGAAAATAGAGAAGTCTGTACATTACATATTATCGGTTGAATTTTTGACTATCGGACAACCTCTAGTATAAATAAAATTACAGTTTTGTCTGTATGTTGCGTATAATTATGAAGTTTTTGTTATTTTTTCGTTTCATAGCCTAAGAAAGTCAAAATGAGTCTTTATCTCTATTTCTGTCTGTCATTTTGTGTGTGGCACCAAAATACCAATAATTAAAGTATTCTCTTGTTTGATAAATTGTTTTGTAAACATTTTTGCTAAAAATATTCCCATTGACGTAAATTGTGATAGAGGACAGATGACGACCTTTATCGATCACCCATGGTCTGTGTATTTGGTTAGCAAGGCAAAGGCTTCTTGTAAACGGATTGTTGAAGCCGTACCTGTGCGCTTTCACGTTGTGCGACACTTATTGTTGTTCGTATCGGCCGCAACCTGGTGGTCCCCTACAAGAAAGTGTTGTACCTAAAACAGTTTAGCGGCTCTGAAAAGGTATGGTTACGGTATTTCATTTTCGAAACTTGATGGTTTGGTTTTAGTAGTTTTTTTATTGTAGCTCTCAATTGTACATTTATTTTGATGTCAAGTTGGGTTGAGTATTTGTAAAATGTTTAAAACGTCAGGATTGTAAATTTAATTTTCATCGTGATTCTGTTGGTAAGGGGTCAAAAAATGCTTTAAGCCTGTGTGCTGAACTATTTTTTTTTTGTCGTACAGCATCATTAACTGACTAGGTTATAAAAGACATATTTTTGCACTACTGTAATTTCTGTTAGGATTGTGTTAGTATGTAATGTGTAGTGTAGCCCTGATGCAATGTACTGACTATACCTATTGAATTGATATTTAAAACACGCAAAGGCAAAAGCAATGAATTAGGCATTGAAAGTAATTTAAGGAAACGACATATAACAATAAATTTGTCCTCAAAGGAGATCAAAATATCTGTTTAATATATAACGAGCTTCTAAAGTTTACGAAGTTTCGGTCGACATAGTAAATAATACTTTAGCTCTATATACGCTTTAAAGCACAGTAATTAAAGATGTCATCACAGAGATGTAGTCTATCATATCAGTTGCTGATTTTAACTTATCAGTATAAATTAACCACTTCCTTTCCTCTCTTATTCCTACTTAGATTTCTTTTTCTCCAACTTTCTTACTGAATATTACTTACATAACTGAATGTTATTTTAATTTTGATATACTTATCAATCAGGATTTAATCATAGCACAGTATTATGGTTCTGACAAGACATGCGTTGCAAAATAATGTATTTATTGGCACAAAACACGAAAGTTTTCTTATTTAAAATCTGAAATTTGACCACAAAGCGTGATTTCTGTTTCAGACCTACCCTTAAGGTGATGCCAGAGTGCAAATGAATCTCAATTTTGCCCTTGCTTCTTCCATACCAAGAACAGCCAAAGCCAAACCAAAGGTATCAAAACATTGATTTAAACACAAATAACTGCAGGAGGCACAACACTGTTTTCTAACTAATTTTTTCCAACTAAAGATCTGTTTTATAATATTGTTATTCTAGGTCCACAGACAACATTTTAATTTATTAAGCTGGAAGTTGATGTTCTTATAAGATCCAATTTTACTCCATTAAGGTCAAATCAATTTCTATAAGTACTATAAAATCTTAAATTTGGTATGTACAAAAATATTGATGACGCTTAAAGAACATCGTCCATAGCTGAAAGGTTTGAGGTCTATTAAACATAAACAATATTATATTATATTATTAATACTAAACAATATCAAAAACATTTAATAATTTATTCAATACATATTTTAAAGTGTAACTAATTTCACTTGAAGCTACAAGTATATACAGTTCAAAACCAAAGCCAAAATTAACACTTTTGATTTATGGATATGAAATTGGTCCATAAAGTCTTTGTTATCAGACAGGACTTAATATTATTTCTAAATAACTAGTATTTTCTAAAATTTAAATGGAACCTGGTTAGATAATAATCCAACAATTTATAAAAAAAATGAGAAAAGTAGAAATAAATATTTTAAATAATAAAAAAATATGTTTTTTTACAGTTGTGCCTTTTGCCAGGCTGGTCTGCACGATGTGTTGTGTCAATCAATCTTCTTTTTTACGTGTGCTTTATTAATTAACCATTTGATAGTAACACAATTGATTTTCAAGTGTCTACAGAACACATGCAAATCAATATTATTTAAACTCCACAAAAACACACAGTTTTTTGACAGTTAGCAATACTTAAAAGTTCCAATTAAATTTAAAAAGTATATTCTTTGATTTGGCAACAGTTTGGTTTTCAATGTAATATAGATTAACATAGTTTTTTTTTTTTTTTATAAAGAAATTTTAATTTCTCATCTTAAGATTTTTCTTTAACAGTAACCTAGCTGATAATGTACTTACATTGATTAAGAAAAAGCTTTAAAGTCTATTAACTTAAATTATATACATAGAACATTTATATTCAAATTTATATTTATCAAAAAACCTTATACCAATACCTTATACATTCACTTTTCAAGTCTACCTCTTCAAAAATAGCTTTTTCAACACTAAAAACATCTAAACTATGCAGACTTTTTTTGTGCTTAAGTCATTGTTTTGGTACTTTCCTAAAAAATAACAACAACAAAAATAGATGTTGAATTGTTATCAAAACTATAGGTAGCTTAAAGTGTTCTATGATTCCCAAGTTTAAAAAGAAATCGGGTTTATCAAGCACTGTTCTACGTTGTTGTAGTTTACTTCTCCAGTAGTGAAAAATAACTAGTAAAAGATTATCCCAGAATTATTTCTCATAATAGGAATTTCATTAAAATCTCTCTCTATTAT
This sequence comes from Macrosteles quadrilineatus, assembly GCF_028750875.1. Classification (NCBI taxonomy): domain Eukaryota; kingdom Metazoa; phylum Arthropoda; class Insecta; order Hemiptera; family Cicadellidae; genus Macrosteles; species Macrosteles quadrilineatus. The sequence continues at coordinate 8,167,084 of NW_026542601.1, read as the reverse complement.
GCAAGTGACTTTTTGAAAAGTATGAAAGTTGTAGCAAATCAAATTTACCGTTACATAAACATTTAACTGATAAATCCTCAAATTATATTTGTAAAACTTTTTCTCTTTTACCAGCTTTACAATGACTTCTCTGTGCTTAGGGAATTATTTTTCTTTCACACATACATTTTGGCTTTGACTTCTTAAGCCGGGTTTTCCTAGACGCGGAAGAGGAGGGCGGAGAGCAGAAAAACGATTGACATGGGATTCCGATCCGCTTCTAGGAAAACAGTAACATTAATTTACCTAAGACAAGTGGAGTCCGCTCTCCGTGTTCCTCCGCGCTCCACTTCCGCGCCTAGGAAAACCCAGCTTTACTCTACTGTTGATCTAATATTTATAATTCCCCTGACCCCTCTTTTTTCCCTGATATCAAATGGTAACAGTTTCTCAATGTTTTGTTGTGGTTTGAATTTTATTTTGCAAAAGTAGTTTATATATGTTTAAATGATGTATTATTTATTTTGCAGCCCTGTGGATGTGAATTTTAAAGCTTTTATAGCTTGCATTAGCGATTGTTATATGAGTTAAATCTTTCAGCCCCACAGCTGGTTATCGGCCTTCTAGAGCAACATAAACACGTCACTTACGACTCCACAAACCGATAAGAGCTGTACCCAATATGTTAAGGTTTTGTGTACAACTCAAAAGGCTCTTTAATCTCATTCATTTTCCCAGAGAAGAGAGTGTAAAATGCCATTTTGAGTGTTACAGACGGACAGTCAGACAGAAATTAAGATAACATGCGTTTCGGCTTTCCTATTGTATGAAATGGAAAAATAACCGAAACATTTTTGATTCCATGCAATGTACAGACAAAACTCTAATTTTATTTATATAGATATATTTATATATATTTTTTTTTTGCTTGTTGGGTTTGTTTGTTTGAGGTTTTTGCCGAAGCAATCTCGACACCTAGAAGCATCGGTCCACCCGTTATATGTGTCCGTTAGCACAATAACTCAAGCAAAAATTATCCGATTTTGATGAAATTAGGTATAAACATGTAAACCTACATTTATTCGAACCAGCATGATTGGACTACAGGAACGGGTGTTTATGGGGGATTTTATGGGGTAAAAATTGGTTTTTCCCATTTTTGACCCTAAAAACAAAAAAAAATCTGCAAATTCTTACCAAACCATATTGTAGAGCTTAAAAAACAAATAACTTAGTACTAAGTGTTACTATGCGCCTAATGGTTAGCGAGAAAATTCCAAAATATTATAAATTAAAAATTCCTATGTTATTCTTACGGAGAAAAGTAAACTGTTGTAGTTTGCTTGTTTATGAACATATTTTGATCTAATTTGGAAAATGCATTTATTTCATACTAGCTGTACCCGCGGGCTTTGCCCCGTTTAACTTCTTAATTTTCAAGATGATCTCGTTCGCATGGCTCAATCACGTCCTGGTTGAAGTTCGTTCGCTACGCTCACTCACCTTTAGGTTGGAGCTCGTTCGCTGCGCTCACTTGCCTTCAGGTTAGCTCGTTCGCTACGCTAACTCGTCTCCAGGTTGAAGTTCGTTCGCTACGCTCACTCACCTTTTGGTTGCAAATTAGCTGTTGTCATAAATTAAAATAAATAATAGTGCTGCACCCTGTTGGTAATCATTGTAACTTTAATGCAATTGAACATCATAGAACAGAACCAACTTGTTTAATTGAAACAGCTGTTAAGATTCATTAATTCCTTTTAAATATGAAAAATCATAAGGCTAACATGGGAAACTCCAGAGCCACTGGGGCGGAGCCCGAGAGTCCGATCAGAATAAAAACAACTTAGTTTTCCTATTTAATGCCTAAAGAATCAATGTACCAAATTTCAGCCTCCTAGGTAAATGGGAAGTGGGAGAATTAGTGATAAGTGTGTCAGTGAGTCAGTGAGGGCTTTGCCTTTTATAAGTATAGAAGATTAAACTATTAACATTTTACAAAAAAAAACATTTCTTTACCCTCCCTGTTGCAGCAAACCCAAGTACTTGTTAAACTATTTAAATATGGATTAAATGTAAATTTTTAAGGAGACATTTTAGTGTAAATTCAATCAGGCAAATGGAAATTCGCCTAGTCTGCAGGTTTGCTGCGGCGGGGGTATTTTATGATTGAACCAGCAACTATAATTATGAAAGCTGACTGATTGGTGGGTTATTTGTGACATGATTCTTAATTATTTAGTCATTTTGCTAGTTTTTACTCACCCTTGTGTAACTTATGTGTTTAACAAAACCTCCTAGATATTAATTTTGAAATTTTAGTAATAAAGATGAGATAAATAAGCGGCTCAAAGAATTTAAAAATTATCTTTTATTTATCTCATAATAACTTATAAAATAATTAAGTTAGTTTGTAATCAAAAAATCTTTTGCTTACGACAGTAAAGATTTTTGAGGTTTTTAAAAAATCAGTTCATATGAAGCACTACTAGTTCATTGTTATAAAATAAACTATGAAACATTTCCTTGTAATTGATTATTAGTCATTGTTTCCTAGCCACAATTCATTCATTAGATAGTGTGACCTTAACTGTATTTGTTATCACTGTTAATATTTCCAACTGTAAAGGCGTGAATCGTATTCCAAAGTTCTACCTAGTTGTATGTAAGTAATTAGCAATATTATAATTTGACTCTGAATTAATTAGGTTCTAAAGATTACTGTAGTAAATGTTATGTGACTATCCTCACATGTAGGCATCACATCCTATTATAAAATCTGCAGCTCATGATTAGTGTTTCATGTTTGGTAACACTTGTGTGTATTAATGTCAACTGTAGGGGTGAGTTGGCTGGTCTAGTGGTAGAGCGCAAGATCTCGGTCCCTGAGACCCTGAATTCAAATCACCAATGGATTTTATGCAAGTGATGATAATGCTGCAATGTAATCTAGCCTGACGTAATGTAAAAAAAATTTATGCTGTTTCTATTTTAGGGTGAATTTGACCCCCCCCCCCTCCTTAGCTATTAGTTATTCCAGAGGCCGAGAAATTTAAAAAAATAGACCGTTCTTTTTTATGTAACTTGAATAATGAGAAATAAACAGACAACATCAAACTTCAGCAAAACCAAAATGAACTCTATCATGTGTTTAATTAATTATACTACTATGGTGTACAACTTGGCCCCCTTATATATATAGTCTAAAGTCGCACCTTGTCCCTCATGTTTAGTAGTATAAGCCCTGAAGATAGCCAACAGCAACCAGGCCAAGTCATGTTGGGGATGACTACAAGTGTTATTAATGTGACCGTGTGTTTCTTCTAGGCTTTGGATGTTCTTAACTTTGAAGATGTGAATTTTGTTTTCAGATGAAAAGACAAAGAGAAGGGATGCAGGTCAACGTCGCAGGTTTACGACGGAACATCATGAACCTGGCTCACAACTACTCTGGAGCCCAGGTATACATCTCCACTAAATAGCCCTCTTAGGCCCCTAGGACCTCTCCTAGGCCTCTGGATCACTAAATGGCTTAACATACCTTTCTTTGTTGAGTGATCCTTTATGCACACTATAGTTTCAGACCTCCATCATCAGGTATGAAAAAAAACATCAGGCCATCTATCCGATTTGGTCAGATCCGTCCATACATTTGCCAAAACTCACGATCCTTTTCAGGACATTTCAAAGAACATTTACCAACGTATCACATCTCCCTATGCAAACCGTTTAATTTATTTAAACCATAAACCATACATTTAAATACATATTAAGAAACTCTCCACCAATGCAATAAAGGTGATTACATGAACACAACTGAAAGTATAAAATATATAAATTGTGTAAAACAAATCCCTAGTGTTTGTTAAATGACAAGTTATTGTTCTAGACCAACATTTACAATAAAACTATGGAGCTATCAGCTGACGGAGATAATAGAGACCCCAACAGAAGCCTAGGTTAAGGAAGGTCAGGAGAGACATAACATCATCTACGGGCTATAACATGAGTCTTGATTCATCTTTTGCGTCACCGAACATGTCTCCCGTGATAACACTGGCGAATTTTTCAGATTTATATTTGTTTATCATATTTTTGTCTTGTGTTTGTGTCGTGTGTGTTCTACAACTTCACCGGCAGATCTAACCACTTTAAAAAGACCTGATGTTTTGTCACCCTTGACGATGGACTTCACAAGTCTGAAACTTAGTAGTGTACAAAGGATCTCTTGAAAAAACAAGTTTACTAGAAAAATTTAGCTTAAACTCATATTTTATCTAAAAAAAACATGTGAATGAAAGTTGGTATAAAATAATATTCTTAATGTTGTATGCATATTATTTTCAAATAGATACTCTAAGACAGATCAAATTAAATTGTATTAGGAAACATATTTACGTAAAAATGTAATCTTTTAAATAATCAAGTGCCAAGTGTAATTTCAAATTGCCACTGTAGGTAAAAGTGCGTGAGGCGACCAGCAATGACCCTTGGGGCCCGAGCTCCACGCTGATGTCAGAGATTGCAGACCTGACGTACAACGTGGTCGCCTTCACGGAGATCATGCAGATGGTTTGGAAGCGACTAAATGACCACGGTCGCAACTGGAGACATGTTTATAAGGCGTTGGTGCTGCTGGACTACCTCATCAAAACTGGCTCTGAGAAGGTATTATATATGGAAATTATCGTTATATTTCGGTCACTTATATGTTATTGAGTGATAACAGGTTATCGTAACCATTTATTTTAATAACCTAACTCCAGGACAGTATCTGTCAGTCTGGAATGAAATGACAATTTACCGTGGCCAAGCTAAACTGTTATTTCTCCGCCGTTACTGAACTGTCTGTTATTTCCCTGCATGTTATCGTGTTGACTGTTATTCTAATGATTTCGTTATAAAACGTACATTTTCCATTTCACCCTAAGAATTATAACACAGTTATAGTTTTTGTTCAACAAATTGTGTTATCAGGAAGCAGCTTTTAATGAAACAGTTTTTTTAAATAACAGGGTTCTAGCAGTAACCTAATACCACGATAACAGTTATTTGTAGATAAGTTTACACACTCAGCTGGCGCCAGTCAGCTGGACTGCCTGCTGGTCTCATGTAAACGCGGCTTTACCTATTTAACAGAGTGTTTACACTGGTCACAGAAGTCACTGATTTTACCAGGGTGTCACGGAAGTCATCGAAAATTATGCAACCCGCCCGATCTTACCCTAAATACTAAAATAGTGTTGATCAGTTGACCTGTTCAATAATTTATTCCATCATACCATCTGATAAGATCAAATTAACTTACCAAGGTTTCCCATGATCAATTCTAATTGCTATAATTTTTCCAGGTTGCTCAACAATGCAAAGAAAACATCTTTGCTATTCAAACCCTGCGAGACTTCCAGTACGTAGAAGAAGGAAAGGACCAAGGTATCAATGTGAGAGAGAAGGCCAAACAGCTGGTCTTGCTGCTGAAGGACGAAGAACGACTAAGAAACGAGCGAGCGAGAGCGTTAAAGGCAAAAGAACGATTTGCCCAAACAGCGTCAGGCTTTGGAAGCGACACTGGACTGGTGAGTTGAAAAAGGTTTCAGTCTAATGCCTATGGCCCCTCGCCCTCTATACGATTTCGGACGACACTGTGTTGTACGATATTTTTATCGTATGTGTAGTCCTCGCCCACTTTGCGACACATCGGATAAATGACCAGTTGCCATTTATGGGACTGTCGTACAGTGGGCGAGCGCTCATAAGATGCAATGGTTCACTAATGGAATGAGGTCGGTCCGACACTCTGTCGTACGACCGGAATCGTATAGTGGGCGAGGGGCCCGTAAGTTCTTCAGTTTGCTGTAAAGCGATAAAAGGACTTGCAAGTGAAATACTAAATAAAAAGTACATGTATGTATCCTTCCGACAAGTACCAGTTTTAGTTTCGGTTTTGTAAAAATTTGAGTGCATCTAACATTTTACAACAATTGATCTACAACATTTACTAATCAAAATTTACTTATCTGTGAGTTCTCGTTTCTGGTTGTTTAAAAGCATTTGGCATCTCAGTTTTATATTTTTACTAACAAAAAAACTTTTCTTCTTAACCCGCAAAAGCTGTCTAAATGACTGTGTTGGTACTTATGGGTAAAAACACACCATGTTCAGGAAACATCATGACCTACTTTTCGCCATCCTTCACCCTCTCATTATAGTCTAGCAACAGCTGTTTTATATATACTGGTAGAGCTACATAGAGTTAAATGCTTAGTAAGGCTTGCACAATATTTTCTAATCCAACTTTTCAATGATCCATTTACTGAGAGAGGGGACTATAAAGGAATTTGAGTTTTACCCGTGAGGACTCTCTTGGAACTCTGGATTTATAACTGAACTAGGCCTATGCTTTTTTTATAATTTCTTATGCAATTTTCGTTTATATTTATATGAGAAACACTCCATACAAACAAAATTAACACTTTGTAGTGTAAAGTTTTATTACAACTGTTTATTGTATGTTTTATTATCTTAAGCATATTTAAAAGCTCATATATTAAATTTTTTCTACTAATTTAAGATTTTACGATATTAAAATATAACTTATATAGGCTTACCTCCGTCAGTAGTCCAAAATTGTGTCTTTTTCAACTAATGTTGTTCAAAGCTTACATGTTTCGTTGCACTGCAACATCGTCAGAGCTTTTTGTCAAAAACATCAAATGATTTATACATAAAACAAAACACGGAACACGAAACATTTAAACACGTAATAACACGATAGCGCTATCGACACGGCACGGCAGCGGTTGTAGGTAGACTGGACACGGGTTAAGTAACTTCGTCCCGTCCTTCTCTGTTATCAGCTCGGTGGTCAGCTGTTCTAGATGAGATAACGGTGTTGAAGAGGGAGTGGGACTTGAATTGTAGTTTATCATTGAGGATGTATTCCTTGTGTTCTTCGTTTACGTTCATTTTATATATCTCATACTCCTCAAGTGTGTCCAACTTATTACCTTTCCCGCAAAAATGTAGAACTTCCAAGCCGTTCTTAATATCACTCATTGAGTGATTACAATCTACAAGATGTTGAGCAAACGCGGATTTTTGTTTATGGTGTTTAGGATCTGGTCGGTGTTCTTTATATCGTGTTTGAAAGGCACGACCTGTTTGCCCTATGTATTTGCTAGGACAATCCGGACAAGATATCCTATACACGCCGGTCTTATCTACTTTGTCACCTATCTCAACTTTATTTGCCAACACGTTCCTGGTACGGTTTGTGGTTCTGAAGGCTAGTTCAATGCCTTGTTTAGCGAGTTCTTTCTTTAATGCGTGTTGGATAGTGTGACTATATTCCACGCAGACATATTTTTTCTTCTCTGAGCTGTCAATCTTCACACCTTGTTTGTTTTTATGTTTTTTGATGAGCCTATCTACCAAATCGCTTTTATAACCATTGACTGTAGCTATATGTTTTATAATTTTGTATTCAATCTCATAATTTACTGCATTTAACGGAACTGTTAACATCCTATGGATCAATGAATTAAATGCTGACATTTTTTGAGAATATGGGTGGTATGAGGTATTGTGGATAGTTTGTGCAGAAGTAGTTGGTTTCCTGTAGATGCTATAATCGAAACTGTCAACATTCTTCCTTATGGTTAAATCTAAAAAATGTATGCAGTTCGATTCTTCTGTTTCAAGTGTGAATTCTAATTTTGGTGCTATTTGAGTGCTATTAAGGTCGTGCCTTTCAAACACGATATAAAGAACACCGACCAGATCCTAAACACCATAAACAAAAATCCGCGTTTGCTCAACATCTTGTAGATTGTAATCACTCAATGAGTGATATTAAGAACGGCTTGGAAGTTCTACATTTTTGCGGGAAAGGTAATAAGTTGGACACACTTGAGGAGTATGAGATATATAAAATGAACGTAAACGAAGAACACAAGGAATACATCCTCAATGATAAACTACAATTCAAGTCCCACTCCCTCTTCAACACCGTTATCTCATCTAGAACAGCTGACCACCGAGCTGATAACAGAGAAGGACGGGACGAAGTTACTTAACCCGTGTCCAGTCTACCTACAACCGCTGCCGTGCCGTGTCGATAGCGCTATCGTGTTATTACGTGTTTAAATGTTTCGTGTTCCGTGTTTTGTTTTATGTATAAATCATTTGATGTTTTTGACAAAAAGCTCTGACGATGTTGCAGTGCAACGAAACATGTAAGCTTTGAACAACATTAGTTGAAAAAGACACAATTTTGGACTACTGACGGAGGTAAGCCTATATAAGTCATTATTCGTAGTCCAGGGGCTATCAGAAAAAATAATATTAAAATATAATTATACTGAATTATGAATTTTTAAGTCCTCTGTGCAGTCAGAAATATTGTGTGCACATTTTAAATTCAGTGCAAACTCTGCTGGGTTAAATTTATCAAAGGTGATATAATAATTTATAAGCTGTTATATTTTAGTACCGTACTTTATTGTTTTTAAAACTGAACTTACCTTCCTATTAACAACTTAATTATTCATTCTAATTAATCTGACTTCTGACTAATTGTTTTTTTAATACCTAACATAATAACTGTTGTTGCTTCTTAAAGTTATAATTTGTTTGAGTGTGATTTTTATAATCTTTTTTAGGACTCTGTTTCCCCTTCAAGTCCAGGATTTCCATCAGTAAGTACCTCATAATTAAAAATCACCCTAAAATGTGTGCATGAAATATTACCCGTTCCGAATCTGTTAAACCGTATCAGTGTTTTGTTATTTATAAGCATAAAACTTAGTTTTCAGTATTTATGAAATGTTTGAAACTTCTTGATCAAATACTACTTTTTTAACTGAACTGAATTTTTTGATTGTGCATTTATATTAGTCCGAAGTATTCACCTTTTTCCAACCTGTCAAAACTCAAATTGATATGATAAAATTTAGAATCCAATAAATGGAAATACATGTTTGATAAAAATTATGAGAAATGAAATGATTCAGTGTACGTAATATAGCTCAGAGGCGACTGTGGTGGTGCGTGGTAAAACTTTTAAGTAAGTAGAACTATTATTCTCAGCATGGGTTCAGACCTAGAAAATCTGTAATTACAGCAGCAGTGTCATTCATTGAATCGGTTGATAAAAGGGAGTTCACAATTGGAATTTTCATGGACCTAACTAAGGCATTTGATAGTGTCAACCACTCCCAATTGATAGATAAATTACTCATATTAGGGGTTTCAAAAAATTCAATAAAATTGAATCATATCAAAACCACTTTAGTCAGTTTGTAGAAATCGCGTATAATAATGATATTAGAATTACAATATTTTCTTCTGAAACTGAAAAAGTTAAACGTGGGGTACCCCATGGGTCAATCCTTGGTCCCCTGTTGTTTTTATGTTATATTAATGATGCTGGTGGTGCACTTTAATGTTTACCTCAGAACGATCTTTGGTTTTATGCAGACAATACAAATCTCAAAGTATCGGCATAGTCAATGCAACAAGTTGAAATCTTAAGCTTTGTTTAGTTGGCAAACATTGGAAACTTTCTAGAGGAAAATAAATTTAAGCTTAATCGTAAAAAATTAATTATTTTACTTTTAAAACAACTCAAAATAAACATTTAATTGAACCAAATATAATATACAGGGTGTCCCGGAACTCTCTACCAATATTTTAGGGCATTGCTCCTGGGTAAGAAACATAACTAAATATCATATTTAAACTGTCCGGAAGTCCTTAGTTACTCACACAGCCGCCATTTTGTTTTTTCAGTTATTAATTTTTTTCTAAAGAATGGTTAAACATACGAAGTGGAAACTTTGCACAAACATTTATGACAACTAGACAAAGCTGGAAAAAAATTATCACGATTTTTCAAAATTCATAAAACAAAATGACGGCCACTTAAAATTTGTGTAAAATCATTGGTTTTTGAGTTATTTAAGAAAGAAAATTTTAAATGGCCGCCATTTTGTTTTATGAGTTTGAAAAATCTTCATAATTTTTTTCCAGCTTTGTCTAGTTGTCATAAATGTTTGTGCAAAGTTTCCATTTCGTATGTTTAACCATTCTTTAGAAAAAAATTAATAACTGAAAAAAACAAAATGGCGGCTGTGTGAGTAACTAAGGACTTCCGGACAATTTAAATATGATATTTTGGTACGTTTCTTACCCAGGATCAATGCCCTAAAATATTGGTAGAGAGTTCCGGGACACCCTGTATAATGCAGAAGAATTTTATCATAAACACAGTACACAGTTCTAGGGAATGAGTCTCTAGATTCATAAAATGTTGAATAAACAAACCAGTTTTGAGTTTGACCTATATTTTAGCTTGGGCAGAGGTGTTAAATCCAAGCAGTGGTTGATTCAGTGTTGGTTAAGACTGGGGCTAATTTAGTACTGAAAGTTAATTGATTGTTGTTTGTTCACAGTACAGAGATGCGTGGGGATCCGGCGAAGAATCCACACCAACCAGTAGAGGTGAGATAAACAGAATAAATATTTATAGTACAAAGAAATATTCTTGAACACATTAAGTATTCACACATTTATACACATTTATAAATCATTACTTTCATTACTGCTTTCTGTTAAGGTGAGATTTAATTAATTCATAAAATAGATTTAATTTTGTCATGATTTGATTCATTTACCAATTAATTAAAGGCTTAACGGTGTCTACAAAAATTTTCTATATCAACTCCTTTCTCTCCTACATTCAAGACAAATTTTTTTCAGAAAGTTTGTACAGAAAGTTGTATGGTTTGTCCTGAAGAGTAGCTATATTTTTAAGGTTGTGCACTAGATGCAGATAATGATTTAGCATCAGGTTTTTAATATAACCAGTTAAAATAATCATTGTAACTAGTAGAAGAGACATGTTTGTTGCCTCAGTCCCAACGATTAGTCCCGTTTGTTAGTTGCAGCCGTGGAAGCCCCGGAACTTGAGTGTGCTCGGCCACAGACCGTTGGAGAAGAAGAACTACAACTACAGCTGGCGTTGGCAATGTCACGTGAGGAGGCGCAACAGGAGGAGCAGAAGAGACGGAGCGACGACGTACGATTGCAACTGGCTCTATCACAGAGCGAGAATGAATTTAAGTAGGTAGCCTGTGCGTGTTTAGGTTGCTTAACATTATGCTAAAAGGTGTATTCTTCTTATTATTACCTTCAAAAACCACCGCTGTAATGAGTTTCCTGCAATAAACTAAATACCAAAAGTATAAAACATTACCACAAGTATTTTTTTTTTTTTAAGTCTATTGTTGGATTTTACTTTTTTAAATTAATTAAATAAAATTGTAATTTTAAGATCTGTATTGTTGTTACAAACAAACAAACTAATAAACTACACCAATTATTAGTCAAATCTGATATAGAAACACCAGCTAATTCACTACATTTCCTCCTCTATTAATCTTGAGAGTGGACTAGCATTCCCTGTACTGGGTCTCAAAATCACATCTTCTCTAGAAGGCTCGGTAATTTGCAGCCATCGTCCTGTTGCTTCTCATGATCTGATCTCACTATCATACCTTGGCTATCCAGCTGGTCTTTGGTCTAAATAGATTTCCTTCTGAATGTTTATATTTTGTTCTGCTGTTTAATAATCATGATTATAATCCACCCATGCTTTAAGTAAAAACCATATTTTTTCTTTACTTTGAGATTTGTTGAAGTTAAACCTGTGAAATGTATTTTGCAGACATAAAGTGCCGTCGAAAGATCTGGACATGCCCTCGAGCCACATGTTGGATTTGTTAGACGTAAATTTGGGCGCTGCTAGTCCACCCCCCGCACCACTGGATCCTTGGGGTATGCCGTCCTCGCAACCCCCACCACCACGACCACAGGTAGAGTCTTACAGTTAAAGAAATACAAGTTGGTACAATTGACCTTCTCTTAACCAACCCTGGATCAACCATACGAGTAAATTAAATGCAGACAAAAATTACTACTATCAAGTAAACTTTGTGGAGAATTATATACAGGGTGAAGCAGACCACCCGTGCACATTTTACGTGATTACATTTTCACCTTGAAGCGCGAAATAGAATTATTCCCCCCTAAATCGTGTACGAAGAATCCATTTAAAATACTTAGAACATGATCTAAACACAGGGTGTTCCAGAAATGAAGGTCACGAGTTTGAATCTCGAAGTTTCCTTATGTCAACTATATCACATTGTACATTTTAGAAAGGTTATGATTGGAGAAACATTTTTGTGTGAACAAAACTATCAATTCATCAATCATCTCAATTTGTTTAAAAATTGCGGCCACGTTTTGAATTTTTTGTGTATTGACGTAATACCCTGTATTTCGAACCCGCTAAAAGTTTTACAGTTCTGATTGAAAATTTGTTTTCAACAGAATATTTCTTTAAGCAAGACCTTTCTAAAAATGTACAATTTTATATTATGTTGACATAAGGAAAAGCTGATTTTGGGGCCCTATGTGCAGGTAAAAACCTGCTCGGTCCCCAAATGATGATGACAGCTGGCATGGCCAGCAAAACGTAACTTTCAGCCACCAATTAACATATGTAAAACAGCTAAAAACATCATAGAGTGGTGAAAAAGAATATAGTTGTTTGAGCCAGTCACCAATAGTGTCTATAATTCCATTTTCTGCCATAAATTTTCTTACTGGCCAACTTGATTGGTTATAAAGTTGTTATAGCTCACAATGAGGCATTTCATTAGTTTAACTTGGTAAAAAGTAAAAATTTGGTGAATTTGACAGAAATTAGTAATTAGAATCAGCACAATCTGTCGGTGGTTCACATCAGCTACGACGCTACGAGGATTTTTTTTTAAACTGGTGACAATTCATCCGGATGGAATGTCTAGTTGTATCAATAGACATAAGTAGGCTACAGTATAATTTGTAAGAAACCCAAGTATTTTTTTATGTAATAACAGTAAAACATTAATTTCATCAGTATTTCACATATTCATAGTTGATCTTTTAGGTTATCCGATCTAGGTTGGTTCTGAGAGGGTGTACTATTATTACCAGAAAGGGTGTGCATAGGGTAACTCTGGGATTTAATCACCAGTGGTGGATTTTCATGTGATGAAGCCGTGATCTTATTATTCTGAACACCTTAGAAGCTTAAAAACTGTTTCTGGTTTGGATGTTTTATTGATATTACATACAATATATTTTAAAATTTAGTTCTGATTTCTTAAAGTACAGTAATGTATGAGTATATATTTACTCTGTTCTAGTAAATATAATGAATTGATTTTTTTCAATAGAAATAAAACTCAAACCTAAGAAAGCTTATTCGTATGGGAAATTCGCTAAAAACAATCTATAGTTTTTTATTTTTTTTGTTCAGACTCTTGACATCATGTACACAAACTGGGACTTGGTAAGATAATTGTGTGATGTCCTGCTTACTTCCTTGTAAAAATATTAAAATATCCATGATAGTTATAACTGCTTTATAACTCCGTAATGTTAGCTAACTTATGTTGTTCATTTAGCAGTATTATTTTTTGAATTTTGATACGAGTTGTTATTTTTATTCCTTTATAATTATTTTCAGTTATAATTTCACCTATTTTTTCTAACGTTATTCAGTTTCATGTTTATTGTTAAAGATTTTTGATTATTTTGTTAGCTAGTAGTATTGTTATTTTTTAAGAATAATTGATGTGCTATTAACAAATTGTTTTGTGTGTAACTTAAGAGAGTAAAAGTAGGGAATTTGATCACCTATTATAACTTGTACCCCTTTCATAGTGTAAATAAATTGCTTTAACAAATTTTAAAATACTTCCCTCTTAAAATAAATAACCAAAACTGGAAAAAAACTGAGTCTTTTAATTTGTGTGACACGTTTGAGTTTTATATATAATAACTCTGTACAAACTAGCGATATTAAGAAGTACTAAAATCATGCTGTAACCTTCTATTTAAAATCTAACAAAAAACCACTAAGTGGTAACACTTTCCCCGCCAAGTCAGCAATCCAAAAAAGATAATAAATCATTACTTTTTCCGCCAAGAAAAACAATGTAATGTATGTAAGTTTGGTAACTTGGCGGCAGGCTTTTGCTCGATCACTTTAAAAATACCATAAAACTAGTTTCATTGAGCAAGTATCTCTCCCATTAGTACATTGCTAGGTGAGAGCTTATTTTACAAAACTTGACCTTATTTGTGCCACATTTCATAAAATCATAATAGTGATGGTTTTATATTTACTGATTACCTCGAAATTATTATACTTAGTGGGACTAATTAATTAGAGAAGTTGATTTGTGAAATTATCCACGAACGTAACTTAAATGAAAAAAAACCAAGCAAAAGTCTGCCGCCAAGTTGCCAAACTTACATACATTACATTGTTTTTCTTGGCGGAAAAAGTAATGATTTATTATCTTTTTTGGATTGCTGACTTGGCGGGGAAAGTGTTACCACTTAGTGGTTTTTTGTTAGATTTTATTTATTTTTGTAGAAAATTAACCGTTCAAATAAAAATACTCTTTTCTCTGAAAAAAATAAATAAATTTTAATGCTAAAGTTGACTGAACTCTCGATCTTCCGGTAGTCTTTGCAGAGGGTACCGGTTTTGTACTCTCATCCTGCACTTTTTCGACATTTTTGGTCTGGCACCACTTCCTGTCCCTCACATAAGGAGCCGAAGAGGAGTCACAACTTGTGTTGTAAAGTGGAAGGTCAGACCTGTACTTCTGCCTTAGTCTGTTGTATTCGAGAATGGCGGATTTCTGAGGCTTCACATCTCTTGGGTTAAAGTTAATAAGATGAAGCCCTTCTAATGAAGTCACTCGTGACAAGGCAACATATGATTGGCCACATGTAAATATGGACTCCCCAATATCAATTATTATGCTATTTAAGCTGAGGCCCTGGCATTTGTGAATTGTAACCGCGTAGGACATCGATATCGGGAATTGCTCTCGATACACAAATGCGTTATCCATCACTTGAAACTTGACGTTTACTCGCTGTAGGTGATGGGTAATGCCACAATCAAAGTTAATTGTCACTGAGTCTACGTCATCAGAATTGTCTGTATTAAACCTCAACCTAACGATGGTTAACTAGTTAACTAGCCCCACAGTGACGTCAATGTTTCTAAGCAACATAACTTTAGCACCAACCTTAATAGGAATAATTTTCTCCATACCAGCCGTTCTGCTGCAGTCAGAGTTGTAAGAGGACAGTATCTTTTTAACTTTGTTTTGTTGACGAGGTAGACAGTCAACTGAGTCTTTTGCAACCAAGTTAACGACAGGACCACTTATTCTATTGACCATTTCATCATTTATTATGGAGCATTGGTAACCAGTTGAACAAAGACACACAGAATTGTTGGGAAAAGCAGACAAGTAATCTCCTAATAGAGAAAGGTTTTCACAAGCAGTTTTTCCATTAAGATGTATTTTCTTGCTTTCAATTAGACGGATGTCCTCAACGGTCATATTGCCTACTCTGACTTTGCTTAACACATCAGCAAACTTAGAATCTTGAGCTTGTCGCATGTTTGTAGTAAGTTCATCATAAGAGAACTGTTCAGACCAGATGTTAACACAAGACAGAGAGCCAACAAAAGAACTAAGTTTGCTACTGTCAAGTTCAATGAATGGGGAGTCTTCGTGTACTGGTGGAAGTTGTAAAAGGTCTCCAAAGAGCAGTATATGTTTTTTACCAAACCAGCCGTTACTTTGGTCTGAGGTGTTGAATATTTCACACAATCTGAGATTTATGTACATCAATGTTAGATTGGAGACCATGGACACTTCGTCTATTATGAAGAGCACCACATCTTTCAGGTTGGATCTCAACATTTTTAAAACATCATCAGTAAGAGCTTTGTACTTTGGAGTTTTTCCATGCTCAACTGGCAGCTGAAACACTTTGTAGATCGTAGAACCATTGATGTTGTAAGCACTTAGTCCTGTGGGAGCTGATATTGATGTAGAGGCTTGAAGACATTTTTTAGTCCAAGAGCTATTAAAATGCAATTAAAACATAGCCATGGTATCTTACCAAATGGTCCTAAGAAATGTTCTCAATGTTCTTAAACTAGATCTCTTCACTACACATAAACAATGCTGCTCTTTTTGTAAACATGAAAAAGACAACAAACACGTTTTATTTACAGCTGTTAAAATTATTAATACAATGTTAAAAGACTTAGTTAAATAATTTAGCTAGTATCCTAGTATATAATTATATAGAAACATATGTATAAAATGTGATTGCATCTGGTGGCCTACTTAGCACCAATTTATAGTTGACTTAAAATTCGGGCAGATGAATATATTTTATTCTTTGTACTTTATATTTCATTGCTAAGATTTAATTATGATTTAAATGCTTATTGTTGTGAGTTCAATTGTAAATAAAGGTGTTGAAAGTAATAGCCCTCTGTTTTAACGTTTTTAAAGCTTTTACCAACTTAAATAGAATTCAACCTAATATTAAAGTGAATTCCAACATTACTGGCAATGCGTTGGTGTTACATAAGTGTTCTGATAATTAAACCCGTATATCTAAAGACTAGTGTAAATTGAGCCCTTGGGTGACTTTCTACAGCCAGTTTCAACGTCTAGAACTGTGTGCAAAACCTCCCATTTCCCCATTTTTATTTGTCATGAATAAGTAGACATTTTAATACTAACTATGACGATTGCATTCATAAAATCTCAAAACATATTGTAGGCTACGGCAATATTGTCCTAAAAGCTGTTTACTGACTTTCTAAAGCCATATTAATGTATATAATTGTGTCCAACTAACTAACTTTCAATTGCGTAATATTGTTTTATTTGCTGTGCTATTGTCCACAAAGTTGATCTATGTGAAACTTAATACTACTCCTGCTATCGCTTATTAAGTTTAATAAAATCTACATTGATGTGTGTTTAAGACATTGCGTGTTTTAAGGACGAAATGTACGTTTAAATTTATTTTTCCAGGGTCCAAGGAGGGGGGGCTTTAGCCCCTGTAGCCCCCCCCCCTTGGAACCGTCACGGGGGGGAATATCTCTTCTCTAAGTAATTTTATATAGTAAGTAGTTCAAATCATTCGGTATACCTGAAAAAAATACTTTATAAAAGTTTTAAAATAATCATCAGCTGTTCCTATAAATTTCTCTAACATTTAAATTTATTGATATTTAATCGCAGCTGGTCCTTCTTTTTATTTTGATTTGTTTTGATTTTAATCCCATGTTATTTAAATGGGCCAAAATCGTACTTTGAGGGCTTGCCAAGGGTTTATGGGTCAACGTACCGACTTGAGACCCTCAAAAGGCACATCTACACGCTAAGGGCTTTCACACAACATAAAGAACATTAAAATTGAGCCAGTGGTTTGGGCTGTAGGTCCGTCAACATTTAAGGAGAAGAAGGAGAACACGGAAAATTTGTGAATTTTCAAACTAGTTTTTCTTTGCTCAAACACAACCGTTTTTTAAATTCTTTTTTTTATTTTGTTGAGAATGATTGCCCCTATCCAGTAGATGAACAATTATTTTAATAGCTTTTGTTTCTTCAGAGCTATAGACGAGTAAAAAAGCCACTTTGTCACGTCATGTATATATACACTGCAGCAGCTGTGTACCGCTGGGGGACTTGGCGGGGCGGAACGCTGCCGCGTTCCTTAATAACCAAAGATGTGAATAGAAAAAGATAATAACTCTTCAGATGATATTGACAAAATAGTATTTATGATTAAATTGGATTACAATTTTAGTTTGTTAGGTTGTTTCATCCCAAAAACAGGATACAGCCTGCATTCCAATGAATTTTTACTTCCCAAGTTATCAAACTCTAAAAATATTTATATACTCACGTTTTTTTAGTCGGTACATAAACTAATAATTTTTGTGATAACCATGTTTCTTTACACTTTATGTGATATTTTATACTAATTTTAGGATTAGCTCATTGTCTGAGAATGTTAATATATTTTCTATGCTCTTGCGCACTTTATGAGTTAATTTATTATTCAATTTCTTCCCAGCTAAGCTGTCTTGTCTCAGTAAAAGGAATGTATAACGTCTCAATATTTGTAATCTGGATGAAGCAAGAAAGCTGGAAGATTCCTTGGTTCTTTTCCATTGATTCACTATCACTCTGTATTTTTTTTATTTTTTCATATTGAATTAGTTTTATATCTACAAATCCTGTTTTGGGTTGTTGGTTAAGTTAAGAGTTAAGTTAGGTAAGAACCGAAACATAGCCTAAAACTTCAATTGGTGGTAGTTAATTAGACCTTTAGGTCCGATTCCTTTATCCACAATATCAGGGTTCTAACTTAACCTTGCACAGACTGATCCGTGGAGCGTGACGACAAACAGCACTCCTAGTGTCAACGATCCCTGGACACCAGCGTCTACGTCGTCTCAACCTCTGCCTCCCAAACCTGGTGAGTGTGGCCGAGCTCTTAAAATTGTTTAATTTTTTACGCCTTCTTATCTTATCTATAAGCTTTTTTGTGATATACCACAGAAGGGTTGTGGACCAACCATTGTTGCCGCTGAGGCAGCGTTTGCCAATCTGTCCGTGGCTTAATTATTTATGTCACACTGCACAGTAAGCAACTAGTTTCTCTACTCTTTGTAGACTAGAAAGTTGTAGCTTACGCTTACAGAAAGTGATCGGCAAAATCAGCTAGAGCGCGCTAAATTACTGGTTACTCTCATATGGCACTTTGTCACAAAAGGCATAATTTGAGTAACTAGTACATCAATAGGCTCTGGGCTCTGCATGAAGCTATTCAATATACAGTTTTAAAAGGCAAATTGTACCCTGTAAAATAATGTATCCTTTTAAGAAAAAGTTCAAAAATTTTTTAAATATTTTTAAGTGTGAAAACAATTATGCACCTCCCAATTAGAATAAGTAACATTCTTTTCAATGGGTTAAGATGGTATTTCCTGTACAGATCCATGGCGGGCAGTCGACCCCCCTACACCAGTGCCCCCCAAGCCCCCCATGAACGACCCCTGGTCCCCCGCCAGCCCTGCGCTCAGTGTTAGCCCACCCCCGCAAAGCAATGGCACCAACCTCACCTACAACAGTGCTACCAACATAGCAAGCACTCCACTCAGTGATCTAGACGAGTTCGATCAAATATTAAACAGAGATAGAAATATCAACAGTGTGAACAACAATATTACTGGTGAGTTTTTGTCGGTTGATGACTCTAATTTAGGATATCTGAAGTATTACTTCATTTAATCAAACATTGTAATCTCTAAATATAAAACATTCCATCTGTAAATACCAGGTGTACCCAAAGAAAAATACATAGTTGAATGGGATACTCAAAGAGGGGTCTGACTTAGGGGAGGTACGAATGAGGCATTTAGTTCAAAATTCCTCCGTGAACAGCGCTGTAGTAGAGAGCACTTTGGTAATGAAGGTTTGCTAACCGCAAAAATAGTTCTGTTCATAAAATAAAATTATAAATGTCTCAAATTCAATTTTATTATTTTTTAATTATAAAATTAAACCATGATAACCTAACCGAACTAACCAAACTTGCTGATAAAGAAATAATATAACAAAAGTTTAGTAATCGGAAAAATAATTCTGTTTATTAAATAAAACTAGAATTTGCTCAATTAAAATTTTGTAATGACTTAATAATAAAATTAAACTGTAATAACCGAACCAAACCAACCAAACTTGCTGATTATAAAAAAATCTTGGACAAAAAGTTAATACTACCAGCAGGATTCGAACCCGGGACCTACAGTATATCAGCCCGGCACGCTAACCATTAGACCACCGAGGCCGATGGCTATTGACCGTTTTGTTACGGTAATGGCGTTCCCTCAGCTAATAAGAAGCCCACAGCTGTCATCGTAGCCTCTTCTATACCTCCCCTGAGTAAATACCCTCAAAGAGTGCTACTGTCTACAGTTCTATTTTCCTCTTAGTTTTTTTTACTGTGTTAGTTTATAAAAGATGCTGTATTTACAATGATTTTTTCCTTTCATTTTGGCTTGGTTAGTTATAGTTGTTGTATTTCATAGAAATCTGCAATTTACAACACAGTCACTGGCTCAACTGGATACAAGTTTTATGTACAAATGGAAAGTCTTATACAATAGACTCCCTTTTATCCAGACTCGGGACCGAGGCCAGTCCAGATAACGGGTTTTCCAGTTAAACCGACGTCCCCAAAGACTCGTTAAAACGGACCATTTAAATGCATACTGTATACAGTAGTTGACTTAAATTTGAGAGAGCATTGTATTTAGACACAAGATCACTGGCCTCAAAGCTTTCCCTTGAAAACAGTCGTTTCAGTACCACCGACTTCCTGCCGATCTAGTCCAGTTA
Source organism: Macrosteles quadrilineatus (assembly GCF_028750875.1). Taxonomy (NCBI): domain Eukaryota; kingdom Metazoa; phylum Arthropoda; class Insecta; order Hemiptera; family Cicadellidae; genus Macrosteles; species Macrosteles quadrilineatus. The sequence goes on along the minus strand of NW_026542601.1, from coordinate 8,146,751 downwards.
AACCGATGTGCTTATAAAAATTGTCTTAAATAGATGTAATTTCTGCCGAGTGTGGTCTGGTTAAACCAATGTCCGGATAAGAGGGAGTCTACTGTAGTTCTATCAAGTCAAAGCTTACAATGTAGAGGAAGTTTTGTAATGTTTAGGTTCATATTTTGGGATGCCTATTTTGGTAAAAAGAAATAAAAATAAATTTTGGAAAATGGTAATTTAGGGCAAAATGTGCACATTGTGAATGTTCTTCTGTTGCCTGTTGTTTTTCAGAATTATTTGTTTTCGTGCAGTAAACGGACAAAAAGAACATGAGTTAATGTCCCATTATTTATTTTGGGAAATTATAATTTGATCCTTATGATAGAAGACAACATTGCATTCAATGTGGTAACCAAAGAATACTTGCCAATGGGGTCAGATAGCACAGAGAGTCAAATTTTAATTTGTCAAAGTGTTATTGTTATCATTTGTTACTTGTTAGCAATATTGTGGTTTAATTATTGTAGAAAATATTCAGGTATAGCATAATTCAAAATTATTATGCTAGCAAATACTTTTGGGAGATTCAGATTTCTGGAAGCTACTTAACTCTATAATTTAAGTTACTACTCCTCAATACAAACCTTATTTGTACGAATATAAAAATAATAAATATAAATTTAAAAAAGTTTTTTTGTTCTTTTGATGAAATAATATTTCACAAAACTAGTCGTATTCTATTCAGCAGTTTCTTTTATTGAAGAAGGCCATTTTTTCTGTTTATAGTATGTTATCAGGTACTGATAACGCATAGGTTTGCAAGAAGCATTGGAAATGCTACAGTAAGAAGCGATTCAAAAAGTGTATTTAGTGTTCATGTGTTGTGTAACTGTGTTTTTAGTGTAATGGCCTGTCTTAAGTGTGTCATCATTGATTTATTTCTACGTACTCTCATTTATGGAGGTCTTTTTGGTCTTGCTGCACATTTATTCATGCCAGCTGATATTATATCCATAATGAATGGTAATTGAGCAATTTATTGGAATGGGTGAATTTACTTGATAATTAATCGCTTCAAACAAACATTACCAACATAAATTATACAGGTTTTGTTTTATATTTCTTTAAGCTATGGGGGTGATTTAGAAGGTTTGGAGGGGATGCGGAGTTTAGCTGGCTTAGAAAGTAATTAAGCCCTTTGGTTCCAATCTTCACAGATAAATTGGCTGAACTTAATCCCCCTAAAAACCTTTTTATGTCGATTGTTACTATTCCAAACAAATTAATCTTCGAAAGGATAAATTACAGTGAGGTGGTTTTCAAAATATCTAATCTTTTCTAGATTTTGTTTATTTTAAAAGGTTTTCTGGGTGAAAAACTCTAGAGCGGAATAAGTTAGATGTTGTTTGGGATAGGAATGGCTGGCTTACATGCACAATGGGAGAGTCTTCTAGCTATGTGATATCTATGGAGAATACTCGAACCACTGTAAAGACTGCTCTTCATTATTTTAAAGTTATCCTACATATTATCTGATTACATATTTGTATTATCTTTTTAATTGCTATGTGATAATCATAATTATTTCTTTTCTTTGAGAACTAACATACCATTTTTACGTCTTGTATCAATTAAAAAAAAAAATGCTCTCTATAATGGACCGGTGTTGATTTTTTAATAATACTGTAGTTGTTAGAGTTAAAGTAGGTATACTGCATCAAGCTTCCACAACTTTGAAAGGCTCTTTGATTTAACCTACTACAAACCTTCCACATTTGTGTTGTAGGCACCATCAGCCCAGATCCCTTTGACCTGACAGGCCTAACTAACTCACTGACGCCGTCCCCGTCTAACGTTCCACCGCCCAAGAAAACGCCTCAAAGCTTCCTAGGCGAGAACTCTGCTCTGGTGAACCTGGAAAATTTAGTAACAAAAACTTCGCTCACGTCCGCACCCGCTGTGCCTACTCCTCCAGGTTGGTCGTCTTTTATTTTCCCTATTCGTATCACATTTTATTTGTTTTTAATTTCTTGATTTTAAGATTTTTGCTCTCCTTTTATTGCTTTTTTTCTTTTTCTCACTATTTATTTTTTCAATTTTTTTTAAATTTGATTGAGTTTTTCCTTCTTCCATGCAATAGTTTTATACTTGATTTTACTCCTTTAACTCCCTTAGTAATTGTTTTTAGGGAATTTCCCTATAGGGAAGTAGCTTTTACCAGCACGCATAAGACCTATACCCAGGTCTGATTTACTTTATGATTTCGATGTCCCCATTGGCTAAAAACACTCCAATCAGGCTAATGGAAATTCAATTAGCCTACAGGTTTGCCTCGGTGGGGTACTTTTAATTATGTTTGAAAATTATCTTGTCTGTTTCAGCTCTAGCCAACCCGTTTTCCAACAGCCCCACGATGGTACGCCCCCCGATCAGGACGCCTCCGTACCCCCCGGCCGTCCAGGCACCCCTTCTACCGCAGCCAAACCCCTTTCTATCGTAACTCTTTCCAACTCCGATTGTGGCTGTTACCTTTTATACAGTTCCAATGTTGCTTTCCAACTTTTATTCTGTTTCAGTATTTTTATTTGTAAACGTTTGAAAAAGTTGTACAATGTGGGGAGAGCGGATGTGATAAATTGTTTCAGATCAAATTGTTTTATGCATTTATTATAGTGTCACTTTTGCCTTTTAAATGTCTACAATGTAAGGTGCTAAACAAAATGATTTCCGGGTGTACATAGAGACTTATTGTCCGTGCTTTAACGAATGAGTCCATTGTGTATCTTTGTGCAGTTTGATGTATACACTTTTTGTAATAAGTAAATATATATTACAGGAGATAATATTAGTGAGGTCTGAGTTTTACAACATTTCACAAATAGACTACTTAATGAACACACTTCTCAAAATTGTTTGATTAAATACTGACTTTTTCTTATACTACTAAAATAATTTAAAATAAGTAAATGGAATGTTTCATGATGAGTTTTGAGTTTCAAGCGAAATATCAGATCCATCAACTGCACATTGATATTGATCCAAAGTTTTTTAAAAAGCCACACGGATTTAACGTAACGGAAGGCCTTGGTGTATGAAAGTTCACTTTATTCACGACACCAATACATTATTCTACAATCACGTATTATATGTAATTTAAGTGTATATAAAGACTAGCGTAAGAAGGGGAAGGGCAGTAGCAATAAGCCGCGGTTGATTTTATTTAGAGTATTTATCATGATTGTTTTATTTTATACCTTATTATCAGTAAACTATGAGTCGGTTTTGAGTGGGTGTTGAAATCGTTCACCAACTTTTATATTTATTTATTATTTTGGAGAAACTTTTTTATGAATAACAATCCCTAATAAGTTATTGGAGCGCTAGGTCGTATATTGTAAAGTGAATATGAATATAGGGTGTGTATAAAGTAAAATTAGGTTTTTACCACTATCTGATTACTTTTAACAGTTTATTTAGTCGAGGGAATGCTATGTCAGGGGCCCCAGCTTTTTATGATGTATATGAATAAGTTGGACAAGTCGAACAATAATTGTATGAATATAACAAAAAAAGTCTACTACCGTAATGAAATCTATGTCGCTTTTTTAAAAGGACTCTAAAACCAGTTGATGAAGAAACATGTTTAGTGATTTTACAAAAATCAATAATTTATATTATTTTTCCTACAGTTACCTAACAATGTACCATGTTCTCACATGTTCTTACAACGAATGTTCTCACTGATTTGAGAAAGCAAAGTGGCCAATTCGCTCATCAGTGAAACAATGTTAACATTGTCTCACTCTAATTACTTTGTCTCACTCCAGATTAGCAACGTGAAAATAGTGGGCGCGTAACATGCAGGCAATGTCGTATGCGCACGAAATACGTTGGCAGCACTGGCTGTAAATCAGCTGGTCAGCTGTTGTACTGTTGTATTTGTCACTTCACATTAAATGTTATATTAAAAGTTCACTTCTGTGTAAAAATTGGTTATGTTTCTTCACCAATTTATTTGTTTTATGGTAACTGTAGGAAAAGTATAATGTGCAACTCGAGTTCAAAGTACAATTGCCTCACTCGAGAAACCATTCCTCACTCGCCTATGGCTCGTGAGTAAGGATTTCTCTCAAGTGAGTCAATTGCTCACTTTTCTCACTAGTTGCACAAATAACTATTAACTATATGAATGTCCTTGCTATGGTTAAAGATTTAAATTATTTCTATGTGTGTTTAAGTACTTCCTAAAAATAAAGTACAGTATGAGTTCACACATTTTATATCATTAATTTTTTAACAGAAGGATCGTTCCTTTGAATTTGATCTTGAAGAAATGTAATCGGTTTTTAACTTTGTAACTCAGAATTATTTGTAAAGTGATAGACAATACAAATAACCTTCAAAATTCTGAATGGATTAAAAATCCAAAAGATTTATTGTTAAAAAGCTATTGAGTTTAGAGAATGGTTGTGAAACATATGAAAGAGGTTTGTAGATAAAGTTCCTGATAAAAATTGTATTTTTTTATGTTAACTTAAAACCGACTCATTCCGTATTTATTAATAAATTAGTCGATTATGCTAACAAATTGTAATTCGTTATTTAATGTAAAAACCCATTGAGTCAAAGTACTTAATAATGGTAATCTGTAAAATGAAATTTTCTTTCCTAAATCAACTAAACTACTTGAATAAATTAATAAAATATTGGTACTGGTTTATATTATCAATTGAGATTAGGACACCACTTATAGGTGTGTATTTTAAATCAAATATAAGTTAAGGAATAAAGTGAGATGTCTTGGGCAGCTTTATTACTGAGTACTAACAAGTAACAAGTAATAGTTTATTCTTTGATCAATTTCAACCAGTATTAAGTACTTTTCCTCAATGATAAAATCAGTCATTATCTATATTATGTTTAGTGTTATTATTTTAGTCTGATTTCCTATTAATAGTTCTATGTTACTTGGCTGGTCCTGTTAAAGTTTGTTTTCCACCGCTTAAAGATGGTGGGGATGCATATAAAGGCGAGAATACTAATCTTATTTTACATTTTGTAAGATAGCACACTCATTGTTAACACAGAACATATTGTTTATTTTACTATTTTGAGGACCGATACTGATTTTTATCTGTGAAAAGTCTTTGTGTGTTATTAAACTCTGTGGTTTATTCTAGATATGATTCTTCCTTACTCCTTTTAAAAGTATGGTAAATTATATGTTTTTAGTGAGGGTTAAATGGAGGCAGTATTTAATGTTATTGGTGCAGACTTCTATATCAAACAATTCCGTCTATTGCAACACTCGGGCGCTCTCTTTAATTTTTGGCTACGAGTGAACTACAAATATTGTGTGACTCCCAACTAATTGAAACTTTCCAGCTTGTTTTCACATCTTTGTAAAAATTTTACCTTACCTCCATGTCCACTGAAACCTTAAGAGAATTGAATTCCTCCTATGGCTTTACATCATGGAATTGTCCAATACAGAAAAGTTTCTCTTCATCAGACTCACCTATTCTTGTGTCTTCAAGTCTTCTACATCGGGAAAATTACAGCTTGAGGCATATTCTCCTCTGAGTCTTGACATTAACTCGTAGCTTAAAGCCTTTATGATTGAGATTTGAATATGAAACAGAGTCCTGTAATTTAATCACTAGACTAGCCTGAATTCCTTGGTTGAATTCCATTATATTTAAAGATAAGGAAAGTAATTTAAACTATAAAGAATAAAAAAATGTTTTACTTCTTAAAACTACCCTGCATCAACAAAAAACTGATGCCTGTTTAATAACAATATCATTTTTTTAGATAACAAATTCTAACAATGAAAAGATTGTTTTTCAAATTGGTGAACGATGTATCTAAGCTTCAAAGTAGTATGGGACACCACATTAGCTCCGCAACTCTCTAAGCCCTAAAACAAAATGATAGTATCTGTAATAAGTGCATTCTAATTTTTTTGTATTATTAAAAAGAGGTTGACGTCCTATTTTAACCTTCCATTTGCATTCCACCCCTTCCTTTCCTTCCTTTCTTTCCTTTTTCCTTTTCCTTTGCATTTGCCCGTCCACATAGGCTATGGTTCCTGGAGGCTATGTGTGGAATGAATCCAGTAAAGCAAGGGGTAAACTGGTACAGTACAAGGGTAATTTGTACTGATAAAATGTAGCGGCATTGACCAGGACCTGAACCACGACATCGCTGCCATGGGCCCAGAGTATATGGCGCTACCGACTCACAACCAGGCGGTTGATTTTCTAATATCCTGGTGTTCAAATTAAATCAAGGAGTGTTGTAATGGCCATCAACAACTCCAAAGTGTCCAAGAAGAAATAACGTATAATAATATTAGAGAATTTCATTGTAGCCAAGTCCCATAATATGCAAAACAGGTATCGCTGACGCAAATAGTCCACTCGTTCTCCTGCCACATAAATATTGAAGGAGCTTTGCGAACTCAAAACTACTCACTGTCTTCTGCCTTGTTATACATTTATTTTAATGGTGAAAGAACTGATGATCCTAGTAAAAATCTTTGGAATGAAAAGAAAAACTAACAACTAATTTATATTTTTCTCACCGAAAGTTTTCCACCAAACTTTCATTGTATACATGTTTGTTTTTCAAAGACATTTTCAATGGTGTACTACAAAAACCTGTGTTGATATTTGAGATTATTCACTTGTAAGTTCTTACATTTTCCAAATATCCCTTTGCCTTTCAACCCTTCCCGGACGGGTTATGGATATATCCGCTTATGGTTTTTGATGTTCCGGACGGGAAGCGGATATGTAGGATAGCGGATATAATTGCCTTCTCTTCAGACAGACTCGCAGGTGCTTGAGCAGTAACCAGATGTTTCGCGGTACCAAGGAGCCACTTTCCTGCTCTCTCCATGGCTGCGCACTCCCTTCTCTCTCCCCCGCCTCCCCTTCTCCCGCGCACCCCCCACCTCTCCTACGCTCCCCTCTCGATGTTTCGCGCTCAACACTACGTTATCTTTATTTATTGTTAACATATTGTTCTTTATTTATTGCCTAACGTCATGGTAATATCTTCAAAGACGGGTGGCGGATATATCCGCTGCTTTTCTGCTCATCCACGGACGGGTAGCGGATGCATATAGTTAAAAACGAGTAAAAAATTATTTTGACAGTATGAAGTGTTCCATTGTGTTTATTTTATGTATACTTGTATAACAAAACAAAAATAAGGAAAATTAGTTTTATTTTTTCCTATATTTTTTTCCCTTCTATGTCACGATTTTGCCCGTCCGGGAAGGGTTAAATTAGTAATCTTTTGGTGTATGTAGCGCTACATTAATGCAGGCAGTTGCAATAAAATTAACTGTAAGACCCTAAAAATTAACTTTAGACATTTTTGAGCACATGTATAAGTGGTAAGTTTAAAATTGTTTAATCAAAATATTAGGTGAACAAATACCTTTAAAATGAGGTGTTGATTAACCTACACATTTACATTTGAAAATTATTTTTGTTATTTTATTATTTATTCATGATGCCAGACTTGGTGCTTCCCAGTATGGGTTCACACCAGATAATCAACATAATTATTAATAATCAGATTCAACTTTCAAAAAGAATTATATTTTTTAATATCTCTTCCCATTGGGTTTTAACAAGGTGTAAAATAGATATCAACTACTTCCTACTTACTACTAACTACTTACTCTGCCTGAATGATGCAGTGAACAACTGTTGCCAACACTCTGAATACAATTAAAATTTCAATATTGTTCTTCATGATTAAATAAGCAGAAAAGATCAAACAGTATAGATACACTCCTAGAAGAAAAACAATGAGACACTCTTTCAACCTATTTTTAGATAATACAGTTTGTTTGTGGCTCAAACGAATATTAAATCCTTTCAAGTTGGTTTTGATGTTTACAGGCACTGGAATAACAGCACAGTTTCCTTTCATTTTAGGTTGCAATTAACTAATTCTTGTAGTGTTAATCTTATCTATGTTATCAAGTGATTTACTAATTCATTTTTTACCTACCTTATGGCTTCATGAGATAGAAGAGTTTTGTACATTAATCAATGAAAGTCATTTTTGAGTCTAAAAAAATCCATTTGATTCTCAAAATGAAATAATAAATTTTATTGTATAAACAAAATAGGTATTTGGAATTTATTTTTAACATGTTAAAATTAATTGTTATTATGGATTGTTGTTAAAATTTTAATTGTTGTAAATTGTTTGATTGTTGTTTTTATCAGCCCCTTCTGAGTACTCTGGGAAGAAATCTTGATTGAGGCTAATTCTAGTGGTTGATTGTTCAGTGAATACAGTTTTATTGGCCCCTCAGAATTGACATTTTTGGAAAGGTGAACAGAGACACACATTTCTGGCGATCCTCTAGAATTTATGTTACAACAGGTTTTTATGGATAAATTTATAAATTGGTTTGTTGTTTTATAAATAATTGGTTTTTCTCAAATTTGACCCTATAAAAACGTATTATAGAATTCATATCCTATTTCCAAACTATTTTGTAGAGCTAAAAAAACAAATAATTCAGTATCTTTAAAGTGTTTTTGAATGGTTATTGGTTGCGGGAAAAATTCAAAAAATTGAAATTTTAAAATTCTCATGTTATTTTTTTGTAGTGTGTATGCTTTTAGAAATATTTTGATACAACATGGCAAATTTATTTATTTCATACAAAGCTATTAACATTTTACAAAAATTACACTTGATTAACCTTCCTGTACCAGCAAAAAAAATAATAATATAATAATAATGACATGTTTAAGAAAGTATTTAAGTGAAACTTTTGACTATTATACAACGTGAAACCAATAAGGCAGAAGGAAATTCACTTAGTCTGCAGATTTGATACGGGTGTATTTTACATTTTCGATTGGCTTGAAGTGTACAGTAAGCCTGTTAGTGCAGGTGAACCTTCAATATTATTTACGAGGCTTATATGTACGCTATATGATCTTTAGAGTACGGTAAGTGAGCTGTCTCCGGATCAATAGATCATACTAATGATACACTAGTTGTTATTCTAATGTCAGTTGTTAGAGTCAGAATTACATTTTCACTGCGTGTGGATGTGCCAGATTACCAAGTGCAACCGTGCAACTATCTTGTTACGGATGTTTTTTTTTTATTTTTCATCAGGATATGAATGTGATGCGTGCTGGAATTTCCTTGTGATGTCGTACCCATTTATCATCTGTTATATTTTTTGTTGGAACACTATATAAAAGTATTAGAGAACTGTCAAAAACTAACGAGGAACTAAGTATTTGTACGAGTTCTTCCCTTACTACCAACCAAGTTTTACAATGTTAAAAATGTTATTTTTTTAATCTATGTACCAAATTTGTGTATATCCAATCCAAAACATTCTTGAATAACTAATTTCCGGTATATACCCAATACATATACTCCCGAGCTACTTACTAATTTAATCTATGGCCAATCGCCAAACGCTCAGAAAAGATTTCCACAATTTATTTAACTGTGAAGCTGCATAGTTTTAACAAACAGCCTTTGAAAGGCCTGTCTTTGTTTTCGGATCGCATTTTATTCTCCTTCTTTCAATGTCAATATGGAGAGAGACTAGATTTAAATTCCTAACCTCTAAAACTAAAACTAAAATTTTGCTGATAGTGGAGTAGTAGTGAATAGTGATAACAACAAATTAGTTTAGTAGTACTGTAAGTTATAGTATAATGTCATTCAATGTGTACAAATTGTTTTTTTAAATAGTTAAAGCTTCGACAATTGTTTAACAGTAACATTACCGATACGGCGTCGGCTATACACAAAGTCAAAGTGTTTGTAGATTGTAGACCTACCTGCTACAAACCTCAAACTGATGTATGCTAGACCTAGGCCTAAAAAGTTGTAAGTTGATTTTAATATATGGGCTATTGGATCTCTATACAATTATTTTTCAACCAACTATGTTATATTAATAATTCAGGCCTACTCTTCAAACAATTTTAGATTTTAATATCAAGTGCAATGCTTGAACATTCTACTAGGCCTAACTCAGGCCTAATCTTAAGTTATCTATTTCCATTTCCCTTTGAGCCTCAGAAATTATTCTCCGGTTTGATTATGCATAGGGCTATTAATTTTTATCTTGTAGTTTTCTCAACGTTTGACATGAATCCCATCTTTAACAAGCAAGTCTTTGGTAGGCAAACACACAATTAGGATTTTAAAAAGTAAATTTAGCATAAAAATGCTAAATCCATTCATCCTATTACTAGTCTGAGCTGCCACTGTTAATTTTAAATGGGCTTCAATCCACGATACGGTAAATTAATTGTCTCCTGTTTGTAATAACAACACATCTGAGCAAGCTATTAAGTTACCCGTACGGTATTTAAAAATATAAATTTGCAGAGGCCCAGGGATTGGTGTGAACCTGGCAATAACTCAGCAATAAGTAGTGCGCGCGCCTGATAAAATCTATTTCTGGGCGTTTGGCGGAAAAATACGGCCGAGTACCTATATAGGCCTAAGTTACCAATAATATGTGATATTTTGCAAATCTTTAATAATTTATTTTTCTCTAGGCTAATTGTTTAGTTTGAGTGGTAGAACATTATGGCGATGGTAGATGTGTAATACTATAGGCTAGTATCTTAGCTTATACCGTAACTTTTTTTTAAAGCAAATTTTATCAAACTGTGTCCTCCCCCATTGCAAACGCAAAGCTTGAGTATAAATGCAATAAGAATTTTATGCTTATATGCCAATCCCGTACGAAGGACGGATACTCCGCTAGTATATATATATATATATATATATATATATAAATATATATGAGTCCGTTAGCACGATAACTGAGAACAAAAATGATCCGATTTTGATGAAATTTGGTATGAACGTGTAAACCTTATTTATTCGAACGAGTTCGCGAACCAGCATGATCGGACCACGGGAATGGGGGTTTATGGGGTTAAAATGGGGTTTTCCCATTTTTGACCCTAAAAACAAAAAAATTTGGAATATCTTCCCCAACCCGACATAAACTCACAAATTCAAAGACAACAAAAGATTGCAATCTATCTAGGTGAATGCCGTTGGTTATATGAGCTTTCACTCCTACCTTTCATTTGTTATTGTTTATTCTTTACACTTCTTTTTAACGCTTTTAGAATAAGTTTAGCTCTTGCTATTAATAAGTGCCTGCCACAAACCGCATTAGAACTAGTTTTCATAATTCTATGTACTTAGAAAACAAAACTAAAGAATAAAGAGAAAAATCTGTAAACTTTGTCATTTTTTTTTATCTATTGGTCCTCGCCGACAAGTTAATTGTAAACTTGGCGAGGCCATGCTTGTAATAACCTAAATAAATATATTTGAATTTGAACCATTTTGTAGAGCTTAAAAAAGAAATAATTTAGTATATTAGCATTGTTGTATGCGTAATGGTTACAGAGAAAATTCAAAAAAGTGTAAATTTAAAATTCCCATGTTATTCTTATGGAGAAAATGAAAACTGTTGTAGTTTACTGGTTTATGGATATATGTTGATAAAATTTGGCAAATTTATTTATTTCATACTATACTAAGTATTGATGTTCTTGGTCAAAAAACACTTTATACCAAACGCTTTTTTATTTGAATTTGAATTTTGAATTATATTTCTGAAAACAAATATAAATAGCCTAAATATAAGTCTTATAAGTGTGTACAAGTGTTATAGTGTGGGTTGTCAAAATATGTCTGAATATATTTTAGTAAAAATACAATCAAACATATGTGGAAATTTGCTTAGTCTGCAGGTTTGCTACGGCGGAGGTATTTTAGTTTAGTAAGTTTACTGTACCAGTGACACTGTCTGCTGACCATGCACAGTTAAACACTTTTGTTCAGGAATCTGTAGGCCTACTGTACCGATACCATACTGACTTTGAAAAAGTGATGTAAATTACCGACACATCATTGCATAGGCTTAACAACTTAAATAACATTAACATATTTCAGCATTGACTATTATGTATGGAAGTAGGCCTTGATAACTTATCCCATGATCAATATTAAATTATGTACCAGCTGTCTAACATAAACTCGGGGCCCTATTTCCCTTACGGCAGTTGCTAAGGGCCTCACTTGGAGCCTAAATATCTTTTTCTTGATAAATTGATTTGTCGATAATCTGTTTCACCGCAATTGCGGGAGAAGTTGATGAAATCTGCGTGACTGCAAGAGATCTTTACGATTTTACAAACGAGCGGTAAGCAGTTGGCTGTCGGAGATTGGGCTTGATCAGTCTGAGACACTTATCAGTTCAGTATACAATACCTAATGAGATCAATACACAATTAAACCAAACAAGTTTACAGTAAGTTTACTGTACCAGTGATATTTAGCGCACAGACATTACTATCTGCAACTCCATTCACTCGACCACTTGTTACTGTAACGTCAGCTGATGCTAACTTAGCAATCATTATGCTTATTGTTGTTATTAGTTTTTTAGAGGATTATACACACATTTAACTCTTCTATTAAAAAAAACTGTTCTCTTACTTATTTGGTCGTAAGTTTATTTGAACTACACAAACAACCACGACCAAATTACTTAGCATTTAACTGTTCTTGTAGTTTTGTTGTAAATAATATCTTGATTAATTTAGTTTTATTTTTATATTAATTTCAACATATGTAATAGAACTCGTCACGCGCACAGGTCTTGCACGGCATATGCGGGACTATTTTTTTTCTTCATATTCCAAATGTATATATATTGCAAACAATAAAACAGATTTTGATTAGATATGATCTCTTTCTCCGCGCCTACATAATTCCATCATGATACGCTGCGATCATAGAAGATGGAGATGATCTCTCTGCGCTCATGCAAGATGTTAACTCTTCAGGCCACAGGAGACATTCATGATTTCCTTGAAAAATAATTAATTTCCTGACCTCATAATATGATATGTTTCTGTAACCCACATGTAGGCTAAATATGACGCTGTACTATTTTCAACGCGTATGTTAACCCTTCCAGGACTATAGGCGGATATCTGCTAGCATTTTGGACATAGGGGACGGTATCTTTTTGGGCTCCGCGGACGATAAGTGGATATATCCGCCGATTATTACGACATTTATTGTTACAGTTTATTGTCTATAACATCATTAATCTTCGGCCTTTTATTCAATTATATCTTTAACATATATTGTAAGCTATCCTGTGTCATAACGTCTGGGAAGGATTAATAAACAATATTGTCTATTGTCTAATCATTTTAGCGAATTTCCCATATAGAGAATAAGCTATTACCTTAAGTCTCACGATTATACCTAGACCCGGGACTGTTCACTTTTTCATTTTGATGTCCCCTGAGGGCAAAAACACCATTTGTTCATTAATATGTAAGTTGTGTGTGTTGGTTAGCACGATAACTCGAGCAAAAATCATCCCGTGTTGACCAAATTTGGACCAAACGTGTAAACCTATAATTATTCAAATGAATACACGAACAAGCATGATCGGAACATGGGAATGTGGTTTTACGGGGAGGGGGGGTTATGAGGGGGAAAAGAGGTTTTTCTCATTTTTGACCCTCAAAACATAGGATTTCCCAATTTCTTTTTAGCCATTTTGTAGAGCTTGAAAAATCAAATAATTAAGTAAGTTATCTAAAGTGTTTTTGTACGGTTATTGGCTAGGGGCTAATGGGGAATAAGTAAATTATTGCAATTTACATGTTTATGGATATATTTGGACCAAACCTGGCAAATATACTTATTTTATACTAAGCTATTTATGTTTTACTAGATAACACACTTTATTACTCAACAAACCCAGGTACTTCTTTAAACCAAAAATATGTTATTTAAATATGTTTATAAAGATTAAATCAGACAAATGGAAATTCGGTTAGTTTGCTGTGGCTGGGGTATTTGTTTTTGTGTTAATAAACTTACTTGATCGATTGTTTATTCAGGAAAACTAACACAAGGTGTTTTGTTATTTTGCAGATGTTATCACTCTTAATCTTGGAACATGGTGGAAAAAGTGACAGAATTATAGACAGAAAGATGCAAGACAATGATTTCCGAAGTAGATTTGGATCACCCTTACCCAGATTTGAAGATATCAGCTTTCAAGGAAGTTTTCATTAAAAATATATGTTTGATGAATCCAAGCAACATATCTTTATGTATGATAAGGGTGAAAATCTTGTTTCCGGAAGGATAATTTTAATAGAAATACGTTGATTCACAATTTAGAACAACCTAGCCAGTATACATTCTTCATGGAATCTTACAGAGAAAAGTCAAGAAATTAACTTTCAAACTCATAGGGAATAACTGTTTCAGTCAACTAAATGTCCAAGAAGATTTAAGTTATGGATGAATGTAGCATAGAAGAAAAACCTTATCTTTGTGAAGTATGTCCAAGCTCTTTTAAAACTGAGAAATGCTTGGAAGCACATGCACTTACTCACTGTGAATATTCCCCAGGAATAACACCAGAGAAGTCTTTGGAAAACTTTTCTGAGACAGCCCACTTAGAGAAACATTTTCATTGTACGATTTGCTCTGAAAGCTTCCATTCCCTGAGATCGTTAAGGATACACATTACTCGCATACACTCGAAAAGTCAACCCCACCAATGTTTTACTTGCAAGGAGGTTTTTTTGTCCAGATTTGAATTAAAAACGCACGCTTGTGCTCATACAGATGAACTTTTCCTGTGTCATAAATGCCCTAAAACATTCACAGTGCTTTCATACTTAAAGTTACACCTGTTAAAACATACTGAAGAAAGACCTCATCAATGCTCAATCTGTCATAAGAGCTTTACCCAGAAAAGTGGCTTAAAGGCACACATGCTAAAGCATAATGGTAAACTTGACCATCAGTGTGACATTTGCCTCAAGAAGTTCGCTTTGAAGGGGACATTATCGACTCATATGCTTTGTCATTACACAAGAGATAAACCCTATGAGTGTCCATCGTGTCAGAAAGCTTATACGAGCCAGTCAGGGTTGAAGAGACATATGTTGACTCACTCCGGGCTGAGAGTTTACAAGTGCGGTCTGTGTCCAAAATCCTTCGCAACCCCAGATGTGTTGAAGCAACACTTAAAGACCCATTCAAATGAGCGTCCTTTCATGTGCGAGTACTGTGGAAAGTCATTTTCAAGATCAAACTTTTTGAAACAACACATGATGATTCACACAGGCGAACGGCCTTTTCAATGTGATAGGTGTGAAAAATCTTTTGCTAGATTAGAAGTTCTTCAAAAACACATTTTGAGCCATACGGGTGAAAGACCCCACCAATGTACATTATGTGAAAAGTCATTTAAGCAAAAGGGTCATTTAGAAACACACATGTCGTTCCACTCAGGAAAAAGACGGTATAAATGTCCAATTTGTCAAAAAAGCTTCATAATGAATAGTAATTTGCAGGCACACAAGGCAATCCACTTAAAGGCAAGATATCAATGTAAGGAGTGTGATCAGGTGTTTAAAAGACAAATAGAATTAAAGAGACATGCGCTCATTGCTCACACAAGCAAAGCATTAATTTCGATAAAATCTTGTGAAGTGACTCGTGATATCATACCGATTTCAGGTGAAGTTTTAACGTTGTCTGATGAAGTCATAAGAGTCAAAAATGACAAACTTATAGCTTTTTTTAGATAAGGGCAATTTGGTGGAAGGTAAGATGGTGTGTATGTTGGAAAAATCAAACACTGAAGATCTGTAACTTGTTTTTGCTTTCTTTATATATATTAGTGGCATCTTTTAACTTTGCAGTTGCCCATCCACATAGGCTTGGTTGGGCCTGTGCCTGGAACTGTGTTCATAAAATTTAGTGTTGAGCACCATCACCAGGACGCAAACTTACAACATTGCTGTCATGGTTTTGTAGTCCATCGCTGAGCCACTGACTCACCTGAATTTCTAGAATTTCAGAACGGCCTTTTATCCATCTCCAGTTTCTGAGATCATAGTCTTTTATTTTAAGATAAACATTGTGAATTGTTTTATTGGTTTACAACAATGCTGTTGTTATTATAGAATAGGTACTGTGTATATATATATAATATTTTTTTTTTTTTTTTTAGTTTTTTAAAGTTTGTAGCTTGTTAAGCAAAATCTTGATGTTTTTATGGGTAACTATACCATTAATTGTTAAAAAATCCCGAACATCCAAAATGAAGTAGGTATCGTATTTCAGGTTCCTTTACATTTCAGTTCACATCTTAAGCTTTCTTTGATACTGGTTTTACTTGTCACATTCCAGCTAGCAAAATTTTCAATTCAAAATAGAAAATTTTGCTACATGTAATAGAACGAGAAACATTTGTTAAAACAAGTGCATGCTACATTGCTGAAGGACCTCTTGTATACAAGGTACTTTCCTGTTAAAGGGAACATTCATTATTATCGATGATTTTTTATCGATATATCGATATTTTTGTTTCCCTTTACGATCCATTACAAATTGACAACTAATCTTGTTCAGACTAAAATCTAGTCTATTATGGTTTAAAACTGTTCTAAGCTAACCTAACATAACCAACCAAACTTGCTGTACCATTTTAAAAATTCCGTTTGATTACAGAAAAGGTATGTGGGGAATATCTAACGGAATTTTTAAATGTTATACAGCAAGTTTTGTTAGGTTTGGTTTGGAACAATTTCATTTAAATTGTTTATTGATACTGAACAATATTTATTTATCGTAGTTGTCAGCTGATAAGTTTCAATTCGTTTATATCGATTGAAAATCATCGATAATAATGAATGTTCCCTTTAACAGGAAAGTACCCAAAATTTTAATGTTATAATTTTATCTTTGATTAAGATGTAAAAAACAAATGTTTTGGCTCATGAGCCTTTAACTACTCATTTTAATTGAATGAATACTGTTATACATATTTAAAATAAAATTTATATTCACCATATTTACTCAATACGCTTACCTTTAATGTATAGTTTGTACATGTGTATATAAATAATAATTTGATTTAAATGCCTACAGTACTCCTCTTATTAATAACCGTTACCTCATGTTGACACATACCGTAAGAACTCATAATGCTATAATAACAAGTTACAATCAAGTAATCTATATAATAAAAATTATATAAATATAATATATAAAAATGAGATGGTGTGTGTCTGTATGTCTGCTACTCAATAACGCAAGAACCACTGAACCAATTGAAATAAAAATTTTTATGAAGGTAGCTTTTATACCCGGTTAACATGTAGGCCTATTTCTGTTAGGTATATTTCCCTTGGGCTGGCTACGCCCCATGGACTTCCAAAGTTTCAATGTTAACATTTTGTAAGTAGTCAAAAATATTAATTTAAGTCAGCTTGCTGTAAATACAGTTCAAGCAGCAGAGGTTAAGAGTTACAGGTTCTGCTCCCAAGATTCAAAAGTTTTATGATTATGAGAAAAGTTTGGTTAAAATATTTATGAAAATATACTTATTTTCATGGAAACAGAAGTATCATTACAATGTATAAATGTTTTTGAATAATTTTGATATGGTAGCTTTTTGTTTACAAATTTTAACTGATAAACAAATGTTTGGATTAGGATTTTAATACGTTTTAAAAACTAAGATACAGTATATGTACTGGTACAGTTTTAAAAACTTAACTGACTCAAGGTTTACACTATTATTTGTGTTTTAATTAAATTTACAAACTAAATTTAACTATACCTCATTTTATTCTGTCCAGAGGTAGCTACTACCTACTTATATTTTCTTCTATCATCTACTTCACATTCGTTTGTTTTTACATTTACAGAAACCTGCTTAGTAGTTGTGTTTTTTACAACACTGCTTTAATTTGAAGGAGAATATCACAAAACTAAGCTGCGCCCAATTCACTTTTGTTTCTAAAATCGATTCTGTAACGTAACTATGTTTCTTTACTCAATGTTTTAAATGATGATGTAAATAAATACATATACATACACGTTTTGAACTTGCTATTATTGTGATATATACACACTGATCTGCAGGTAAAGATTGAACTCTTAAAAAAGCTCAGTAGTGGTAAAACATATCAATAATGTGAAATCAATATAAACTGTTTTTTTTTTATTTACTACAGTGTCCTATGTTGTGTGTGATTATTTTTGCTTATTTACTTTATATGTATGTTCATCAAAAAAATAAATCTTTATGTAAGCTTATCATTTGAAAATTTAATCCCATAGGATCATTATTTCCATACATGCATCAGCGCCTCATATCATTCGTACTAGGTAGCCTTAAGTTAGCCTAGCCTTAAAAAAATATATTTTTTAAACTAAGAGTTTCAATTGAGTTATGGTCCTGAAATCAAAGGGGAATGTGTACCTAACGATTCTATATAACAGATTTAGAGATCAAATTTGTCGCTTCAGTTTCCTCTCCGTTGCGAAGCACGGGTACAGCAGCAGAGCAGCTTGTTTTAATATATTCAGTGCAGTGTTGCTAGCTTATAGTGGGTAACTTCTCTGACTTTAGTGCCTCAGGGACAGGTTCAATTCCTGGCACAGACCAATTTGACTTAAAGTGTTTATCTAAATTCTTTCTACTGCAACCCTTGAAGCAAAAATGTTGCTGGCAGAATATAGAAATCAATACCCCAACCCGCCAACCGCAGCAAACCTGCAGGTAAGGGAATGTCCATTTGCCTGATATTATTTTCAATTAAATCCATTTGTAACATTACGTTTATCAAATACCTAGGTTTGCTGCTACAGGAAGGGTATAATAAAGTATGATTTTTGTAAAATATTAATAGCTTAGTATGAAATAAACAAATTTTCCAAGTTTGATAAAAATATATCCATAAACAAGCAAACTATAACAGTTAACTTATTCTCCTTAAGATTATTGTGAGAATTTAAAATTTTTGGAATTTTCTCTGTAAACAATAACGTTGATGTATTAAATTATTTGTTTATTAAGCTCTTTGAAATGGGCTACAAGAGATAAATTGGGTAATTTTGTGTTTTTTTGGAAGTCAAAAATTAGTAAAACTAATTTTTTACCCCCTCCCTGTAAAACCCTTTCTGTTGAAATTTTTTAAGCGCGCGAAATTTAGTACATTCATGGTAAGTTAACCAACTATGGAAAGGTCCGAAATGGTTCAAATTTGACCACAGAGATAGCGTCTCGGACTTGGGTGCGGTAGGGGGCGACGGGTTCCATTTGAGGCACACCAAGGCAACACTAACTTGTGCACATCCAAACACATAATATGGGCTAGCACTGCATTCCCTCTTCATCTAATTCCTCCACTAATAATGCTACCTACTGGAAAACTGGCGTGAACAGCAAAAACCCAAAACGACCTCCGCTGATCAGGAAAGTTTGATTTTAGACATTTTGGAACAAACCATCTTTTGGTGGATTAGAAGCTTTGAAACCCATCTTTACAAGAACATAGGATGTAATTATTGAAAAAACCCAAATTATACCCTGCAGACTAAGCAATGCTTGGGTGTTTTTCGATCAAATGTTAATAGTACAGTATAATGGTAAAATAAATGATTTTGCCAAATTTTTAAATGTATATCTGCTAAATACAATATAGTTTATTTATTCTAAAATTTTATTTTGTGTCAAAATTGGGAAAACCCAATTTTTAAGACATAAGCAAAAATTATCTGATCATGTTAGTTAATGAACTTGTTTGAATAAATTTTCACCAAAATCGGATCATTTCCCCCCTAGTTATTGTGCTAACGGACACCCACACACACATAAAATATATATGCATTTGGGCGTATGGTGTTATTTACCTCATTATTTTTATAATAATTTTTTCATTTTACCATTTACAAAATTTTTTTTGTAAATGGTAAAATGGTGTTTGCAATCTGAGTAACGTCAGCATATGACGGGAATAGCACACCTATGTTTTTCCTTCCACCATGAGCTTGTTCCTTTTCTGAAAAAATTCGCTAATATAATTAACAAAATAAGTAGCTATTTGAACTTTAATTTTAACTGCAACAAATCAACTAAAATCATAAAAGCTACCTGGTTAAGAAATCTGCTCAAAACAAACAAATACAATAACAACAAACAAACAATAACAAACAACAAATGCTCGTAACATGTGCATACGATAGTTATAAGATATTTAATAATGATCTATGTAAATTAGTATATAAGAATAGTAAGTCTGAGTATAGGAAAGCAGTCAGAGAAGCAAAACTCAAATACAATGCCAGTTTAATTGACAGTTCGGACAATAAATGCAAAGCCGCCTGGGCTCTTATCAAACAAAATTCTCAATCGAACTGTAAAACAAACAATGTCCCCATTGACCCAGATATCCTCAATAGTTTTTTTTATTAATTCTGTAGCTGATATTAGAAACAGCATTAAGAAACCTACCAACTCTTATGACCAATTTTTAACCAACATGACTCGTAAGAATATCTCTTTCAGTTTCTCACCAGTTAGTTGTGTTGAAGTTGCTTCGATTATATCCAATATGAAGAACACCAAAACCCAAGACTATTATGGGTTTTCTAACTGGCTAATAAAAGAAGTTGCTGAACATATTGTAGTGCCTTTAACCCACTGTATAAACGTCTGTCTTCGGGAAGGGGTTTTTCCAGAGGGTTTAAAAATTTCCAAAATTTGTCAAATTTTCAAAAAAGGGGAAAGAGACAGCCCAAGCAGCTATCGGCCAATATGTCTAGTACCTGTACTGTCCAAGGTGCTAGAGCATGTAGTATACAATCAGCTGACTAACTTTTTTGAATTAAACTCACTTTTCAACAAACATCAATTTGGATTTAGAAGTGGACAGTCCACTATGGATGCAATAGGTTCCATGGTTCATGACATATTGAACGCTTTTGAACAAAAAGAATATGCCTGGGCGACCTTCATTGATCTCAGCAAAGCGTTTGACTGTGTCGACCATGATGTCCTGCTCCATAAGTTGGAATTTTATGGTGTTCAAATTAATGCTTTAAAACTGTTGAAGACATATCTTTGTAACCGAAGACAGATGGTTTGCTGTGGGGGTCGGTGGTCCGCAGTTGCCTTAAGCAACTGTGGGGTACCACAAGGCTCTGTCTTGGGCCCTCTGCTATTCTTAATCTCTATAAATGATCTTCCATCCAGTCTCAAATGTAACACATACCTTTATGCTGATTACACAACTTTGCTTACACACAGCAGAGATTTAGAATCTCTTGAGCTAGAGGCAAAAAACTCAGTAAAGGTAGCAGCAGAATGGTTCTCGTCTGCGAATAGCTTTCTGTTAAACGATGAGAAAACCCAAACAGTTGTCTTTGGACTTCGTAAAATTCCTGAAGCACAATGTGAGGTCAAAGTTGTTAAGTTTTTGGGTGTTTATGTGGATCAACTCCTGTCATGGTCATATCATGTTGAACATCTCTGTACTAGACTAAGTAGATTGACATTTCTTTTCAGAAAACTCAATGATGTTGTTCCTTTTGACTATATAAAAAAACTGCCTATTTTGCACTTTTCCAATCAGCTCTTAATTATGGAATAATCTTTTGGGGCAGCAGCCCTTACATCACTGATGTTCTTTTAATACAGAAAAAGGTGATCAGGATCATGGCAAATGCCAATCACAAGGAACACTGCAGACCAATTTTTGTAGATTTTAAGATTTTGACCGTTGTTAATTTATTTTTATATAACATTTTGTTGACTAGTTTTAAGAACCTGAAATCCCACACTCTTAGGGGTGATGTACACAAGTTTAATACTAGGAATAGAGGTAAAATTGACATCCCTTATGTTAGACTTGAAAAAATGAAATCTTATTATGAAGTACTGGGACTCAAATGCCTAAATAAACTCCCCAAGGAAATACTGTTATTGAACAACAAAGCCTTCAAAAATAAAATTCTTCTGTGGCTGACTGTACACCCTTTTTATGGGTTGGGAGAAATTTTTGAATGTTCAACCAAAGAAATCATAATCTAGTCACTGCCTTGTTCTAAGTATTTTTTTTTTTTCACTAAATTTTATCTTGTTATCTATTTTTCTGTAAGTATACCGTAGTCTTCACTGTGCCATCTAAATGACCTTTGTATCTATTTGATTTTTTTGTCTATGCCTTATTTGTTGTGTACTGTAATTTATCTTTGACTTGTGTTTTTGCAGCATGTATTCAACTTTTTTGACGTATCCTAATACATGTACATGTCTAATGGAATAAAATATTGATTCTGATTCTGATTCTGAAATCAGCTGGCCAGTACAGAGCAAGAAAAAAGTTATTAAGATGGAATCAGCTGTGATTGTGAATGAATATTGTGATGAAATTGAAACAAAAAAACTAACCTCAAAACAAGAGTCGAACAAAAACTTTCTAGTTCTATATAACGTAACTCGACTCAAACAAAATAAATAGTTTTGCCAACTAGAATTTTGAAGATTTTTGGATAATTAATTATGAATTCAAGGATCGTAAGAAAAAGTACCAAATTACTAAAACTATCTTTTTTAACTCCAGGAAATTTGTAAGTACCTAAGTTATAACAGGCTAAATGCAAACTTGTTTAACCTATGATGGGAATGGGCCTAGGCTAATAACATTAATTTTTATGGAATAGAAAACACTACATCAGTGCTCACAAAGCCCTTTTACTAGAATTAGGTTTGAACTTGTTAATGTGGCTGTGGAAAGTAAAAAGGCCTGTACTAAGTACTACATTGATGTTTGATTGAGTGCCTAGGCCTAACTTACTGGCAGCTCTACTAAGTTAAGTAAGCATAGGGGAGGCTGCACTTAACTTTAGGTCCTACACTCATTCGAATGAAAATATCGATCGATATATCGATTATACTTACTTGAATACTTGAATCCTGCATCTTTGACAGATCTAGTCTGATAGATTGCGTCATAATTTATAATATATAATCAGATAAAATAAAACTATATACAATATTTACAAAACCATATAAATGGCTACTATAAAAAAAAACTTGGCCGTCTATTGGATGGCAAGGCGGACATACGCTATTTTACAAGGGGCTCATCATCGAGTTCTTTAAGGGAGTAGAGCGGTCTTTTAGCAAGTATCCCTTTTAGTTCCCTCTTGAAGGATGGCATATCCATCTCCCGCATCTGGGTAGGCAGAGTATTAAATATTCTGATCGCTGAACGGGGATAGCAGCTCAAGGTACGACTGAGACGGCAGCGGGGAACGTCGATGTTATGGGCCTTCCTAGTATGGTAATCATGCACCTCCTCTCTCTTACTATAATCCCTCAAGTTGTTCTTTAGTATTATCAGAATATCCATAACATATTGATTATTCGATAAATCGTTTGGTTAGTTAGGTAAGGTTAACCTAAGGCCAAGTTAAGTAAAAATTGACTGACCAATTGGTAGAGTAACCATTTCAATAAGTTTAGTTCATATTAGTCTATAAGGCTCCACTGGTTAAGCCAATTGTTAAGTTTGAAATATTGGAGATAGTCCTAAGTTGGGTGGAACGACTTTCTCAAGGAGCGGAGCCCATCACATACAAGCAAGTGATACAGATCTATTTTGGTTGAAGTGAAATTAAACTGAGATCTCATTTAGGTATGTGGGGAATGCAGGTCGGGGGTTAAGCTATGTGGATTCGTGGCAAGGCCTACATTAAGTTTCTTAAGTGTTTTGAAGATAGGTTAGATTAAGAAGGTATTGTGTAGGTTAAAGGTAGGGCCTAATCAGATTGTTTACTGATGTTGCACACATTTTAGTGAATATCCTTAAATACAGGAAGTAAGTTAAGTTAACTTAGCTATTACCGTAGGTGGCATGGTAAGATATAGGCCCAGGACCGATACTGTTAATTTTGATACCTTATACCATACATCCATCACTGACCAGTAATGACTGGATAGATTTCATCAAGTTTAAAGTGTTAATACTTTAGAATTGCTTAACTTTCCTCAACAAAATATTCATTAATGGAATAGAGAGGCCGTGCCTTTAGTAGTTTTATGTCTATGTCCCTAGGGAGATGCCAGAAACACTATTTGTTCAAATTTATATATATACCGGTACATATAACTTATGTATATCATTAAAAACTATGTAGGCCTACCCTTTTCAGACTCATTTTATTATACGACTAGTTTTGACAGTACCGGTAATGCCATAACTTAGTCATGTAATTTATATATACAAATCGTTGCCCTAATAACTACAATTTTCATAATAGCCTATACATACACATAGGCCCCTATATATTATATACCGTAATATATATATATTATTATTATCATCATCAATAATTCCCCTTTAGGAGAGCGCTAAAACACAATCATCATTATCATGGTCTCCTGTATTTTCCTTCTTTCTTTCCAAACACCTCTCATGTATGCCACTGTGTCTCTCTTAATTTCTTCTGTCCACTTCTTTCCAATCCTTTTCTTTTTAGGTGTTTCTGTGAACTTATGTTTTCAGATTTTTTCTCTGTACACACTCTTGTTTGATATATCTTCTTCAGAGATGTTTAGTTTTACGAGATCTTCCATGGTTTCCTTCATCCAAGCAGTTTTCATTTTACTATTCTTTACTAAGTTATATTAACTATTTTCTTGGCGAGTCTGCTGTCGTTCATCCAGTAAATGTGACCATAAAATCTTGCTCGCCTTAAAGTTGTCTGTAATAGTATCCGTCTGCTTGTATAACTCTACTGTAGGTCTCTTTCTCCATATTCCTTCTCTGTGATATGGCCATTTATTAAAAAAGTTAAAAAAATAGACTATGGGTGTAACATCAATGAACAACCTAATGACCTAAAACCTACACTTAAACTTACCGGTACCTAATCTAACCTACCTTCAAAGGGCTTAATGTAGTCACTGAATCATCATAAGCCCGGCCTGGCTTCCCCACATGCCTTTTCTCTCATGAAACCGATTGATGGAATCATACAGCAAGTTTGGTTAGGTTTTGTTAACTTAGAGAACAGTTCCATTTTTGAAATAATAAATAGGCCTAACATAAACAATCATAATAAAATAATGAGCAGTTAGTCACTATCATTCTATGAGCCCAAAATTAAGTCACTGTGATCGCGGTAGATCCGTATCACTTCTTGTTCTTGGTTCCTTGGTGTGCGATACATGCTCCGCGCCTTGAGAGAGTAGTTCCGTATATATAATTTTGCAATTTGTGGTAGTTCCCGCACCTTAAAAACATTTTTTAGTGTAGTTTATTGGTTATTAGTATTGTATGAATGGTTTAGAAATGCTTAACACGTCGAGTGGGGCCGTTCCCGATCGGGTACAGTGCTTGGCCCCCGTACGGTGCATCCGTACCCCATCGGGATCGCTCGGCAATGCCTTCTGTATATCTTCGTTTTTGCTCTAGCGTCGGCCGAAAGAAGCGGACCTATACCACGTTAGCGTGTAGTATGTGACTTGTATTTTGTTGTGGTGTAGGTTGTTAGTAAATTTCCCCGTAAAATCCCCGTCGGGCAATCTCAAAAATCTACTTTTCGTCCCGTCTTTTCCCCTCCATTTGGCAATACCATTCCAATGGGACCGGCTACGTTCCAAGCAGTGCTGCTGTCTGTGGGTGTTTAGCAAACTAGGTCGACTCTCGTTGTGAAGCAGGACATCTCCGCACGTTATTTGCTATTCGTCAGACCAAAATTGGAAAGCCAATCACACACGGCAATGGGTATTGTTTGACGCTGAGGGCTGCGCCACACTGGGGATACGCGCGCCATTTGACGTTCCGCAGCGAACGTGTTAAAAGAAAGTCTAGAAAGTTCAGATTTACCAATGACATGGGTTGGGTCTGTTATTTAATGTGAAGTTATGTTCTGTTTCACAATCACAGATCTTTCTGATCAACGCCTAACTTACGTCATTCCGAAATAGGTATGTCTGCCATAAAAACCTGAATGTATTTATCTCTAATCTCTCTGAATGTATAATATCTCCTCTCTCTGGAACAACTGTGATATGTGCAAAGATCTCATGTCAGTTGCTCTAAATTTCTAAATGGGTCATTTCGTTTCTTGGGTTTGGTAGCAGAGTTAAGGCCTACCATACAGTTATCTTTAGCAATTTTATTGCTTTGTTAAACCAGCCCCTAATCCCATGTATTACTTAGGTACTGTACTAAATTAGCCTACATAACTTACTGAAGCATTTTACCGATATCTTGGCACTAGCAGAGTTTGAGAAAATGTATATAACTTATTTTGTGTCTACTGTGGGCTTAATTCAATGGTTGCAGATGCTATTTTAGCTTGTGCACTTAGCCCTCTCTAACCCCTTACTAAAAACCCCATACCGTATAAGTCAGAAAATTATGTCATGTCTCTTATTTCAGATTGTTGACTCCTGTACGGCATAAAATATTCAGTCCCTCATACGTTGCTCCGATTGTTAGTCGTGAGAAAATCAAACAACTTCAAGAAACTGGAGAGATTTCAAAACTTGCCCATGTACCGATATTACCAGCGACTAACACTGAGAACATATCTGTGTATAATGATCCAATTATACAGTAAGTTTGAAATAAAATCTAGGTTAAATTAGTTATAATACCGGGGGGCCGAGCCATGGCTCGGTATGTTTATTTTAATTGTAAAAGCAATAAAGGAAACTCGCGTTTTCTTTTCGCCTTTTTTATTATTTAAGTTTCAGTGGAATTTTAATTTACTATGATGGAAATTTTAACTTGGCAATTCAACACATTAGGCTAATTTATTTTAATCTTACACATTTCTTACATTGTAAATAAATAAAACAAATGTAAAAAAAAGAAGTATTTTTTTATATCAGTTCCTATAGTAGGAATTAATATATGATCACAGGTTAATACAAAGGTAGTAATCAGCTACAATAGCATTAATACAGCATAGTACAGCTGATGGGGGATATTCCATACACACCAGGCCCCCCCCCCCACAGATGGGTATAGGAAAGCCCTTGGCTCTAGGCCAGAATTTTGAATTGTAGAATAAGGAGGATATTAGCTAGTTTACTTTGAAAAGGTGCAGGGAGGCCATAGAACATACAGAAGAGATAGTGAACACCAAACATTTTGTTCACTTGTCAAGTGCAGAGAAAGGAGAAAGTGATAGAGAGAATAAAATGCACTTGACAAAGTTCCCGGAGTATGAAATGTCTATGTTCAGAGTCTCCTATGTATGGCCTGGCCTCCCTGCACTTTTCAACGTAAGCTGGCTGCTACCCCCATTATTCTTCATTACAACTATATCAGCTGCCTATTATTGTTTTATTTGAATCATATGTGGTTTTGTTTTAGAAAGTTTACCAACTATCTGATGAGGGAAGGGAAGAAGCTTCGAGCTCAAATTTTGATGCTAAAGGTGAGTTTTGTCATGTTTAGTCCCTCTATCTATTTATTTATTTATTTCCCACGGACATCTCCATTTTACAGCATACAAAACAAAACATTAAACTCAGGATGACTTAATTGTTAATACAAATTTTGTGCTTATATTAGAAATAAATCGACAATATATAATGATCTAATAACAAATAACAGTAACAATGCCAAACCTAGCCAAACAAAACAACAACTGACAAAATAACAAAGGTATACTAATAATAAATAATTTAAGACAACAACAATAAATAAAAAATATGAAACAATAACAACAAACCCACTAACAACAATAACAAATGAGAAAGATAAATATATAGATTGACTAATATAAAAATTAAATTGATTAAAGAGCAACAACAGACCTAAAGTTAAATGCAAAGACAAAAGTGAAATTTTTACAGACAAGTAGTATTAGTATGAATGGTACAACGAAAAACAATTTTAATTAGGACTGACTGAGACTGATGATCTTCTTTTTCAAAGTAGTTACGCTGTCTAGAAAAAAGTCGACATGCCTTGTCACTTTGTTGCCAGCTCCCTGGACCCGAACCATCGTGCTGTTTGCTGAGTAGCTAGTGCGGTGCTGTTGCTTGATAAACAGATCAGTCGACCTTGTGTTGGAAGGAGTCTTGAAATGGATTTGGCGGAGCATGTCAGGACAGTCGACTCTTCCGTTGATAATCTTGTGCAGCAGGACCGTGTCAGCAATGAGTCTACGTTCCTCCAGCGACTGAAGACCAAGTTCCAGGGATATAGTGTCAATGGGCACCTGAAGGTATGGGAATCCCATCTTGAAGCCCACCATTCGAACAAATCTTCGTTGAATTTTCTCCAGCTCATTTATTAGTAACCTTTGATGAGGACTCCATATTGGTGAACCATATTCGAGAGTTTGCCTCACCAAGGCACAGTAAAGGGACTTTAGAACTTCTGAACCGCTGAGCTGCTTTGAGAAACGGAAGATGAAACCGAGCGTTCTGTTTGCTCTACAGCATAAATCCAATACATGAGCTTGATAGTTCAATGAGGGCGTCAAGATGATGCCGAGGTCCTTAACTTGCTGCACTCGGTCAATATTTAAGTTGTGAACTGAATAATTGTAGTTTATAGGGACTTTACAGCGATGAAAAGTAATGACTTGGCACTTCTTGATATTCAAATTCATCCTGTTGTCCTCACACCAACGATCAAGACTAGTCAGATCTCTCTGAATCCGGAGGCAGTCATCTAAAGAAGATATAGTGGAGAAAATCTTTACATCGTCAGCGAAAAGCAGAGATTCGTTCTGAAGTGCGTCAGGGAGGTCATTAATGAAGACTGTGAAGAGATACGGACCAAGTAACGATCCCTGGGGTACCCCTGAGTAGGAAACAAATTCAGAGGAGAGAGCCGACGCATACTTGACATTGAGACGACGGTCAGACAGATAACTGGCCAGCCACATGACGAATTTGTTTCCAAAGCCGTGGTCTTGAATTTTCCGCAGCAGAAGGGTGTGGTCCACCGTATCGAAGGCTTTGGAGAAATCCAAATAAACAGCATCAAGTTGTTTGTTTGAGGCAAAGGCTTGTTGAACTCGGGTTTGGAGAAGAATCAAGTTAGACACTGTTGATCTTCCTGTTGTAAAACCATGCTGTTGAGTGCATACAATCCCTGCAAGTTTATGTTTGATTCGATCAAGGACAAGGTCTTCAAATACTTTAGATATAGAGGAAAGAATCGAGATTGGCCTATAGTTAGCAACATTTTCAACTGGACCAGTCTTATGAATCGGTACCACATAAGCCCTTTTGAATGCATCAGGAAAGATACCAGTGTCCATTGAGGCATTAAATATGTCACAGATTGGTGGAGCCAGTAAACACCTGTTGTGTTTCAATACCCTTGGAGGTATGCCATCAGGACCCCAACCTTTAGTGTCATCGAGCTTTTCAAGTTTCTCAAAGATTTCACGTGGGCTAAACCTTAAAGTTTGGGAGTCTCCAAGGTGACCAAAGGTTGACACATCAAATGATTCCGTTGGCTTTGTAAAAACTGAAGAAAAGAAATTCTTGAAGAGGTTGCACATGTCGTCAGCTTCAGTTGCGATGGAACTATTGTAGACAAGACGGGATGGTATTGTGGAAGACTTTTTTAGAGTGTTGACGTGACTCCAGAAGTAACGGAGATTCCCAGGGATACCCTGCTCAATTGATCTTAAGTACTTCTTATGTTCGCTGACTGCCAGACTCTTGCACGAAGCCCTAGCATTTGCAAAGGATTGGTAGTTGTACGCTGTTGGCTGTTGCTTATATTTTTTGTGAAGGATTTTCTTAGTGATCACTAGATTTTTTAAGTCGTTGGAGAACCATCTAGGAAATGGAGAAGAACCTACCCTTCTTAAAGGCGAGTTTTCCTTGACAACCTCAGCAATTACAGAAAGAAATTCGTCAGTGGCTTGGTTTAGATCAGGTGTGCTCAAGACAGACGAAAAATCTATAGAGGAAAGAGATCTATGGACAACATCTAGTCGGCATCTTTTAAGGTCGTGTGTATACTGCTTCTTCTTGGAGGTCACTTGTTTCGTAGAGGAGTTGTAAGGCAAAATGATGGATAAAGGGGGGTGGTGTCTCTCTTCAACATCTAAAAGAAAATCGTTTTCCAAGGACACTGTGAAGTTCATATTAGAGCTGAGTACTAAGTCTAATAAGACGCCTCTTCCATTAAAAACGTGATTAATTTGTTTCAGACAAAAAAGTTCCATCAAAGTAAGAACCACTCCAGATGATGGAGTGTGGCCTCTGTCCAGTGGATGGTCCCAATTAATACCTGGAATGTTGAAGTCACCGACAATAATGATATCAGTAAAATTCTGGCCGGAGGACATGACTTCTTCAACTGAGGAAAGAAAGCTGCTGTACTTGGAGACGTGCTGATGTGGTGGTATATAGCAAGCTACTAGAAGCCAGCTAGTGCCTTTACAAGGTTCAATTTTAACCAGCAGATGTTCCACTTCTTTTACATTTGATATCAAGCGAGTCGAAGCTATATTATCTTTGATGGCAACTAAAACACCTCCTTTGCAGGACTTAGAACTGGTTAGTGGAGATCGATCACACCGGTAGATAGTAAAATTGTCGGGAGATATTTCTGCATCGAAGACATCATCTGAAAGGTTTGTTTCTGTCAAGATTATAATGTCAAAATTACACATAGAAATGGATAGTTTGATGCTGCTTAGTTTACCCCTCATGCCATTCACATTCTGATAATAAGCTCTGAGATGCCCGTTGGATGTAACTAGTTTTTTGACTGCTTCACAATCTTGGGAACGCCACTGTGGTGCTTGATGGTGAGGTCCTTTTCACCTGCCTTCTTCCTTTCTTCAAGCGTTGATAAAAGTTCAGTTAAATGCGTTCTCTCCATTAGTGTGCGGTCTCGAGTGATAGCAATGGTGTGTCCAGGAAAGGCATTTGCACATTTATCAGGATGAAAGTGTCTGAAGAAAGTAAAGGCCTCTTCAGAGTCTGCGAACGAGAGTTTAACTGGGCGAGGTTTATCAGCAGTGTGCTTACCGATTCTTATCACTTTTGTGATGCGGAGATTATTTAGTTGGAGGGCGTCTAGAAGGGTGTTAATGCATTCCTTGTCGTGATCAATTTTTGCTTGAATTTCATTTTTTGTGGATTCAGGAATCCCGTGTAGAATAGCGTTTTTACTTCGTTGAGATCTATCATTCATTTCTTGGATTAACGTATTGGGGTCGTTAGACGGAGTTTTCTCTAACAAATCAACTTTAGAAACTAGATTATCGATTTTAGCTTCATTTGCAGACACCCGTGGTTCTAGTTTCGCTATTTGTTCTTTTATTTGACCAATGTCGGATTTTATTTCGGTAATTCCATGAGACACTTCAGTAATTTTTTCTATCTTATCAGACCAACTATCGATCTTGTTCATTAATTTATTGAGGCTAGTCGTTAAGACAAGTAGGGGATCTTCGTTCGGGGATGCGCAATCGACTCTGCCGCAGTACCATTTTTTGTTGGCATCCTTAGAGAAAATAGTGTATTCGCTCTTGGATAAATTTACACAGATGCGATGAAACCAGCGAGAACAGTTAGATTCACATGCAATTCCCTCTTCCGAATCCAGAACCGTCTTCATGCATATTTTACACGTTGTCTGTGAGTGAGCCATGTCCTGTGGATATTTAATTTGGCCGGGGAAATATTTAACACAATGGGATCCCTTTGAGAAAATCCCAGGTTAGCCACTGAATCCACCAGCAAGAGATCCAGATAAATGGAGTTTTTATATAGTATTAAAAGTGGAAGCAGAGAACGATATCTATAAGGCTGTGGCCAAAAAGTAGAGTAGCGCAGATCCCTCCGTGGCTCATGTGACGTCAGAGCTTGTTGACAGTAACACAGGGGGAAATGGAGTTGACCAACACAGGTTGAGGTTAAGTTTGCAGATAATTTGTTGTTAGCAGCTAGGGTAAGTGTCTGTTTGTTATTCGACAGATAATAAAATGAGAAATTGCTGGATTTTAGACATATTACAATGAACTCACGAATCAATTAGAAAAGGACTATGCTGCAGTGGAGACAGAAGAAGAGTGAGAACTGTGTTTAACCCGCTAAAAGTGGGAGCAGAAAATCATGCATCCGATAAAGTCAGCCATCTTGAGTTTTTTTTTCTATCCGCTTAATAGTAGTTCCTGGCCACATAAAAAAAATCATAATAAACTGTGGTAATGTTGAGGCGAAGATAATATCTATTACTTTGAGGAGGAGACGTGAGCGAGTCTCTGACACTCACATCTATATATATATATTTTGTCCTAGGACGCTAGGCACGAGCCCGGAATTGTTTTTCACATTACTTCAGGATAGACCTAGGGGTTAGGGCATTAACACTTAGATAAAATCCATTGGTGATTTGGTGGGATTTGAACCGGGACCTTAGGAACTGGAGTCCCCGTGCTCTAACCACTAGACCAGCTCGTTCCCCCACTCACATATATATTGGCTCATCTATAGTCAATAATGAAGGCCTAACTTATGTATATAAACTTGTTATTAGCCTAATTTAATTTAAATTTTATTTTCCATCAACTAATTAAAAAATTTAATTTGTAGTGCTTTGAGCGTATCAAACGTATACAAGTCAAGAGATACCACAAGCAGGAGGACCCAGTGGAGCGAGCCAAGATTGAGGTGGACCCTTTGAAGATATTCCATGCGGCAGTCGAGAACTGTAAACCACTTTTACAACTGACTGCCGTTAAGAGGGGAGGGGCTACCTATCAGGTATTAAAGAAATTATCAAAGGAGTTATCAATCAGAATTAAGATCCAGTGAATTTTATTTTAAATAAGTAAGTTCAATAAATAAATAATGCAAGTTTGATTTTTTTATAGTGAACCTTGGTGATAAAATGTGTAAGGTACAAAACTTTAAGGGGGGTAAAAACATACTACGAATAAATGATCACCATAACTTACCCGATTTTTAACCACAATAGCCTACTCCTAGGCCTATGTGTTGGCCATAGCTTGGGCTATGGGCCAAAGAACGTAGGCCCATTTTTATTCACAGTGAAGTACACAAACACACCCACAACTGCATATTTATTTATGATCGCACTCAATTTCACCAAATAATGGTAACCGACCGACTTTACCCGTATTTATCACCGACGACGACGACATAACCTAAAACTGGTGTTTGTTGATTGACGATGACAGACGATAACTAGACCGAATCCCCGATCAGCTGTTGGCTAGTTTCCAAAATCGCCACCGCAGCGCTTAAGCCGCGGCCAAGGAAATCGGGATTTGAGCCGGGCAAGAATTATTCGCTGTTTGACCACCGACTAGCTCGCACGAGTTACGAATACGACAACGACACTACGATATTATTACGAAGGTTAGCTACCATACGAGTTAGGCCCCTTTTTACGTTTTACGTTATTTCTGTTCTATCTTACGCATACTTAACTTATTATACCTTTTCGTTTTCTTAAAATTCCGTTTCGAATTATCTAAATTAAATATCTTAACTTGAGTCTTGACCCGCCAGTCTAATTATTTTATTTTAATTAATTAGTTTCAAAATACGATTACTCTGTTTGCTTAATGAGTAATTGTTACTTGGATTATTTTAGTTAATTTGACGTTTTGATACCCCGAGACTTGTAGATTGAGTTCTAAACCCCGTCTGTGGCGGGTGAAAGAATCAAGTCTGGGAGTAGGCTGAGTTGAACATTCAGCTACAAATATTAGTATCAAATTTATTTTAAACGTATCACGATTAATTCCCCGTCCAATTATATTCATTAGGCCCCGACGACTCTGTAGGGATTGCTTTTACATTATATTCGATTTTATA
This sequence comes from Macrosteles quadrilineatus, assembly GCF_028750875.1. NCBI lineage: Eukaryota > Metazoa > Arthropoda > Insecta > Hemiptera > Cicadellidae > Macrosteles > Macrosteles quadrilineatus. The sequence goes on along the minus strand of NW_026542601.1, from coordinate 8,113,042 downwards.
TTATTTACCTAGGCCTTTAGTTAAATATTTTAAAGTTCATTACGAGTATTTAGATCACATTGGCTTAAGATTGGATACTCATCGGCCCTACAGAGTCATTCTAAGAGTTAGGCAAAATTCTCCTAAACACTTTTACGAAGGCTGGGATGATATAGCTCCAACTGGGCGTCTGCAGGATTTCCTGGGCGCTTCTAGAGCTCTGAGCCTTCGATTAAATTTTAATAAATTGATCAGTCAAAGCCGTGACAACTTCGTATCGACCCCTGGATTTATCTCGGCTCCTTCTGAGCACTCCGGGGAAGAAATTCGAGTGTGGCCGGTTCTAGGGGTAGGCCTAGCCTGACTTTTGCGTCACAAATGTAGCAAAACTTGCCATGAATGATCATGTAAAAGACCTGTTCGATAAGGTTAAGTTACTAAACAGAATCAGAAGTTAAAAACTATGATCAAAAAAGAGTTTAGCTAGGTTAGACTTCAGCATCAGAAGTTAAAAACAATTATGATTAAAATAGAGTTTAGGTTAGATTTGAGAAAAATTATCTTGTAGCTAAAACACACACAAATTTAAGTACATTCTCTGATAAACTATCTGAACTTGGCCACATGACTTACCATTAAAATTTGTTTGAGGATTTGCAATTTACTTAATGCAAAAAATGTTGTTAGCGGACAGTGTGTTAAAAGACAAAACTCAGTCTTGCCCTATTGGCTGCTAGCTGCTATAGTTGATAAATACCGGGGGAAAGAGCCATGGCTTGGTATAGTTTATTTTGATTGTAAAAGCAATATAAAAGAAACTTGTTTTTTATTTACAACTAATTTTATTTTTTATTATTTCTTATTTAATGGAATTTCAATTTAATTTTATGGATATTTAAACCTGGGAATCCACATCACATTTTTACAGTTGGTATTAAAACTCACTTGTTTATAATAGCTATACTTGCATAAACATTGTTTTGAACATTTGTTTAAATTAAAACAGCTGATTAAAATTTTTTGTCAAAATCCAAATTTATATAAAATATATATGATATTAAAATATTTATTTCACTGTTAAACCAAAGCCCCAAAGCAGAACTACAGGGGACAGTGTGACATTGTTACAGAAAAACGGCACTGGCTGCAGACAGCCCATCCTGCCCAACTGGTTGTTTTTATTTTTTTATTGAAATTCAAAATTATTTATTTTCACAGGTAAAGTTAGGGACACATAGCCCTTTCACCCTTACTTTACCCTCTATAAGTTTTTGCAGGAAATGCTACATAACAAGTAAAAACATTATTAACTTACATAACAAGTAATAAAATTTGTACATAACGAGTGCAGTAATACAATTTTTGTTTTTTGCCAAAAAGTTACAGTTGTTTTCTGTAGAAATTTATTTTATAAACTTTATTTTCTGCAGAAAGATCCTGCGTTCTGCAAATAGTAACACATCATGTAAACAAAACATCATGCATTACATATTTGAAAGCTGCCACATCAATATTCGGTGCATCGATCGTGAGGAAGAACGCATAGAATAACCGAAATACTGAAGCGATTCAATGTAATAACAGTACGAATCAATAGGAGCATTTGAAAACTTATTTACCTAACCCGCCATGTTAAACTTCCCTATCCGAAGCGTAATGTATACAACTTCCTTACTTCTCAAGTGATGTAAGTTGAAAAAAACTCACTCGGTGATGTAATGAAATCCATTTAAATAACATTGAGTGGATAACTTAAAAAAATATACCTCTATGGAGCCAACGACGTTCAACGCTAGAAATCAGCTGTGTGTTTGAATTTTATTGTTATGCTTTGAAGAATTTTCCTAACCTAGCTTTTGTTTGTAAATGAACGTTACTGTTAGAAGATGAGTGAAATTGATAATGAAGCATATTGCTCGTAACCTCCTGAATATTGTCGGGTCAGGTAAAATCTTGTACGTTACACGTTACGCAAGAGCGTGTTTACATCACTTCGGTGAATTATGCAACTCGCCTTCGCTCGTTGCACAACATTCACCTGCGTGATGTAAAAACGCTCTTACTACACTTGTAATGTAAATAGCTATTAACTTCCCTGTTGTAATATTAATCAGATGTTATAATTAACATCTGTTGGTTTATTGACTTTGCATTGTAAATATTTTGAATGTTCTTGCTTTATAACTGAATCTTAATGGAAATAATATACTTTTGAATCAAAGCTAATGAATTCTCATTAATTCATATACTGTACGGTATTAAAGCAGAAAAAATTTATAAAAAATATCACATAGGCGGTTACTTTGTGCATGCATACCATACATTACAAACATTGCTCATAGAAGAGTATAGGATTATTCATAGTTGCCTTTATCCACCAATGGTGTACCTACGATTTTGTGTTATTTATAGCTGTTGTGGAATATTTAAATAAATAAAACGGCATTTATTCATCAAGCGGTTCTTAATATAACAACTGGTTTTTAGAATAACTCTCGTCCTCATATATTCTAATATTTAGCCTGAAATCACATTTTTGTGCCGTTAGGTCCCCAAACCAATCACACCAAACAGAGCTTCATTCCTCGCCATGAACTGGTTGATTGAAGCAGGAAGAGACAAGGATCGCTCTATATTATGGTCCGATCAGATGGCTCAGGAACTTATTAATGCTGCCAGCAACAAGGTAGGGAAATGAAATTTACCTGCATAGTTTAAATCCCTAACTCTTGACTTGAGGACTGATAAATCAGCAACTGAGAGGTCATTATATCTTAATCTCACAGTTTGAACCTTGACCTTTCAGATTTGACTGAATTTTTCTCAGGTATTGTACCCACCAACACTAGCTTAGAACTAAAATTGTTATTGAATTCTCATTAACTGTAAACATAGAACCATGTAAATTACATTCCCTCCCATTACAATCTGTACAAAAAGTACGTAACCATAAGATAGAGTAACATTTACTCACCAAACCTCCACTGGGCACCTAGCCAGTGGATCCGTTTTCATACCTCAGGTGGCATATTTATTGAACTAAACTGCCACTGAGTGCAAAGCCTCTAAACACCTATAGAACCCCTCCTGGTTGGCAAGGCCTGACCACAAGTCAACCCAACACACACACACCCTACCCTCCATTACAAGCTAACTAGAGCATTCCCTAAGACTACCATATTATACCCTATTACCAATTGAGATGGGGAGACTACCAAAGGGTGTATTTCAACCAAAATCATAAAGGACAGCGAGATCCAGATTAAATCCATAAAAAACAGACTTTTCTCAGGGTTGTTGTGAAACCTTTTGATTGTTAGGCAAGCACTGTAGCCACCCAGCTGTCCAGTTTATATTACTTTTGTCAGAACAAAAATAAGAAGTATTGTTACAAAATGTTTTTATAAATAGAATAAATACATTTTAGGTTGCCAGAAAAAAATCCTTTATCTTTAGTAACAATTTTTACTGATTGCTGTTATTATGTAAGCAGGTTGGTTATGTTTCTTCGTTGTGTAAAATTTTTTCAGGTACAGTAGAGTGTCAAAAATCCGAAACGTCAAAACCGAACCGCTCCTGAGGGTTTTAAAATATTTAATTAGCACGGAGACAACAGATGTTTTACAATTTCGTGGGCAAAACAGTTGGTTTGTCGGTAATGTATCGACAATACCTAAGTACAAGAACATTGTTTTTATTTTATTTACTGTATTCTAGAACTGTATCTTTAATACTGTAGGCCTCATTGTGTGTCTATTAGGCATTTCTAAGTTATGTTTGAAAACCCAAGCAATTGGTTCATACTCTACTTATAGAAAAAAATTATCAAAGGTATGTGTTTTGTGATCTTTCTTTGTGCATCTTAACATCAAAATCAGCTTTATGGCTGTTCCTAACAATGTGTTGGTTGACTATTTGTATTTTTGTCCTGTAATCTTCCTCCACTATAATCTACAATTTTTTGTTTGCAGGGTAGGGTGATAAAGAAAAAGCAAGACCTACACAAGAATTGTGAAGCCAACAGAGCCTACGCACATTACAGATGGGGCTAAAGTGAGAATAGACACTTGTCAAACTTGTAAATATATTTGTAACCATTAGTATCTTTGATCCATTTCCTTGACGTTTCCATTGTCAAACCTACGGAATGTGTCTGTCATTATTTTTTAAATCTTTTAATACTTTTAATACTTTTTATTGAAATAGCGACCACACAAAGTAGGTATTTTAAGCCAATTTTGAATGGAGATGAGTGTAGGATGAGTAGCGATCTTGTAGTCTTGTTTGTGACTAAAGCCGACATATTCCTTAGACACAGCTGTTAATTAATATCTCATACAGCTAATGGCGACTAAAGGACAGTTGAATCCGAACCACATTTTTGCCTTGGTATAAACGAATTGGTCTAATTATCAGGATAGTACTGCGGATAGTTGTAGTACTCACTAGTGCGGACGTTAGTCCACAACAGGTAGTATCGCATCCACAGTGCATGCCTATAAATACCCACAATTCGTGACCTCCTATTAGCTGGATTTCAGGACGACACCACCGTCCCAGTCTTCTGAAGGCCCCTTTCATACAGAACGTCGGGCAACGCTTGTGAGCGGGTCCCGCTATGTGCCAAAGTAAATTGTTTTGTGCCTTTCTATTGCCAAATGACTTAGCAGACATCACAACAGTCTTTATTTATGTTATTCCAATTGATGTTGTCTTTAAACCTATCACCGTATACAAAAAACATACTTCTTAAAATAATTGACAGTTTTTTTCTGAACTTTGTCCTTATCGTATGAGAACCATGTTGTTGTCTGCTCCATTACATGATTTTTTTGGCCTCTGGGGACCTTAAATCGAAAAAGTAAATCGGTCCCGGGTCTAGGTCTTAGCCCAGGCGCATATTGAGCTGTGCGGCACGGTCCGGGCAGTGCAGCACAGCACAGGGCAGAATTGGGCAAAATGTCTGTGTTGCACAGTTGTCATCGCATATTGGGAAGCAGTGTCGTACAGTTCTTGTATAGGAGTGAACAGTTTCGTGTGTGAACATGTTGTTAAATATTAGGATCTGAGTTCTGAGTCATTTTCAGGTGCTGATCTAGATTTATTGTTCCTTCTTCACCAGAGAACAAGAAAGAAAGGGCGAAAAAATTTGCAATGTTTAGTGATTTTCGTATTTTCTCCCAGATTTCATTCTTGTAATTACTCTTTATATACTTACTATGAATGGTAACGTAAAAACTGGATAAAAACGCAAAATTTGTATTAATTATCCTCTGGATCCGTCACAAAACAATAGTCAACCCGGCGCAGGTGAGCAATGCGTCACAGACACTTGTGACTCGACCACAAGTGCGCGCAGTCCACGTGCGGGACTGCACTGCCCTGCGCTGCGCTGCGCCATAATATGCGCGTGTCCTAGCAAACACATGGTTTACAAAACACTGCCCTGCGCTGCACTACGCTGCGCTGCTCCGACTGCGTCTCAATATGCGCCGGGCCTTACCATGAGACCTATGGTAATAGCTTATTCCTTATATGGGAAATTTGCTAATACTCCCATATGGGAAATTCGCTAAAAATAGGATTTGTTTTTTATTTTAAAAGGGAATTAAAGAATATAGTAGAATGCATTTTCCAAATGTATATTGTATAATACAACATAATTGACAACAACAATTCCATGCAGTTTATAATAATCACAATTTGTACATATCATACTACTTTGGAACTTGGCATTCGATACCTACCTGTTTTGACGAAGGAAAATATCTATAAACAGTTACTGGTCATATCTTAAGTAAAAGTAACATTTAAAAGGTTATTCAAAAGTAATTAAAATTTGTAGGTTGAAATTTTTGTTTGTAGAATTAAAATTTTAAAATATTCACTGACCATTATGGAACAATGCGAGATAAATTGGCAAGAAATAAAATGCTACTAAAAATTATGAAAAGACTGCACAGATGTAAGATTGTATAACAATAAATATATAAGTTACTTTAGTCTAAATAATACAAAACTACATACATTGGTAAGTGGTGATATGGTTGTACACGTGGAGTTGAGTTACAAACAAGTTTAACTTAGAATTAACCAACTTTAAGTTAGAATGTTTTAGAGTTTCACTCATTTATCAGAATAAAGTTTTCTTAGATTATTATCAATAAAAAATAACATATTTATGTTGCTTAAATATAACATTGAGTTTTTACCTTCACTTTTCTTTTACTACGAGAAAGGTGTTTAGGACTAGAAGCAATTTGTTTTGGATTGCCTGTAAAAGTAAGTATTTATGAAACACTTTGTAAATACTAGAGGTTACTTTTACTGACAATCTAAAGCTTTCCTAAAAGAAATCTTTCTCGTGGTAAATGAAAAGTTGAAATCATACGATCAATTGAAAAATTCAGTTAACAATAATTTTCTTTTGATTTGTAAGTTTAACAAGCATCAACGCTATATTATTCCTTGTTACAAAGTAATCGTTTGGTAGTCCTATAAAGGCTTTTTAATAGGTATTTATTTTATATTTTATTATTTTTTAAAGCTTGCTAAGAATTACAAAATTAAGAACTGTAATTTTTTTTCTTCCTAACAATTAGAAAAATAGCTTCAAGGAGTATTGCTTTTCAATTTTTAAAAATTCTGCTCGCAGAGCATAATATACATGGTATATTAAATACAATTATTGACATAGATATATCAGGGAATAGAATATTAAGAATAGAAAAATGTTTTTTACTCTTTCTCAAACGGGCAACAATTATTATTTAAGTCCAAATGTTTAACATTTCACATCTTCAAATAAAACAATTGCAAGCTTTACTCAACTCCTAATTGAAGAAAAGCGATAAATACGACAACTAACATCGATGATGATTAGTGATAAACAAAATCGCACAAGACAACAATACAGCATCAAACTTCAGGTACATACAGAATTCCTGATAATACATAGATATAGTTTAAAGTATACACATATTATGCCCTTTTTGCCACTAATATGCTCTTTAAATATTCCTCTACATTGATTCAGTTAATGTAAATTTTCTGTACTATTTGATTTGTTTAAAGTTGATGTTCCTTGGTATATAGTAGTTTTAAAACCAATATTCATCATACCTTAATTTGAGGACTGCTCTCGTGTCAAACTAACACAGGAATAATAAGATGTAATGGGAGAGAAATTTTTAAAGAGCAAATCAGTGAAATCAACAGTACTTTGAATTAAAGCTATCGAAAAGCGAATGTACACTATTTTAAATCTTTACGAGTAAACTAACTATGTACAAAGATTAAATACTAAATAATACTTCAGTCTCTTTGTAAAAATCTCCTCTGCCAAGCCATGGAAGACCAGGTCGTTCCCATCGGATACTTCCTTTGGATTACTCTATCTGTGGACCGGATCTGTTCGGAAGACTCCGGCCATCCATGGATACCCGGGTACCGACGGATTTCCCAGGAGGGCCACCAAAAAGCTGGTCTATCCTCGTGAGGATTAGCGACATCTGGAAACCTAACGTAGGACTGAGTTTTTCGCACAGGAACGAACGATTCAGAAGGAAACCTAACCTGCGAACTGGGATCGAGGAGCGGTAATTCTGGGAGTGAAGATGGACTTGACTCACCCAAGACTACTTCGGTCCCGACCGGTTCACAATTTTCAAAAGCTGCGGAATCTTCACATCCAGGCCTAAATGTAACTGTAGGCCTGATGGAAGATTCAGTTGCGTCTCTAGACTCGCCAAAGGTTTCTGGAATCTCAGTTGTGAACTTTGTGTTTCCCTCTGTCGTAGCTTCTGTCGTAGAAGTTTCGTTTTCTTCTGGCAGTATAGGAGTAGTGTCCTCCCTAGTGACTGTCGGGTTGGTAACTATGATCAAGAATGGTTTTACTTGTATCTTCTCTCTGCTCTTTGGTGTGCCAAATGATTCTTCTACAGCCTCTTGGAAAGGCTGGTCTCCTAACATCACTGCAACATCCCCATCCGTCGTCGTCTCTCTCCTTGACTCTGGATCATCAAAATGACTCGCATTATTTTTATTGAACACAATGTGGAAAATGTAGGTGAAAGGTTGCCTCTTATTGATCAATCCCAATATTTTCTACTATAGTATTGCAAACTGTGAGTATTGAGCTATTTCTTGTAATTCTAGCCACTCTCAAAGCACTATTGCGTTTCAAAGGATTTTGATGTTCTCTCTTCCTAAATAAAAATTTAGAGCTGTGACATAGACTTGTATGTTTATTGTTCCATATTACTTATATTGACCACCTTCCTACTTGAATAGTAAATTCCAAAAAGGATAGGCCTACTGATAATACTCCACTAAATGATTTAAATAGTTTCTTCATTAATTATAAGTTACTATCATTACTGAGCAAATAATACATTTTTCGTTGATATAATTTTAAAGTTACTTTCCATCAGATAGATTTCTAATCTAGGTACTACATGGGCTGGATTGAAAGAACAATCATGAAAGTAGCTGATCTCGTATTACTGTACCTGTTAAGCAGGTAGTGTTTTACAGCCAGAACAAACTCCTACTTATAATAAATTGCTTACAAACAAATCCAACTGAAAATGAGAGGAGAGGTTGTATGTGTTAATAAAGAAAGTTTACAATCACAAGCATATCTTCCATGACTTTCCAATAGAAATTTACAATCATAAGTAAATCTTCCAGAGTTTCCAATGAAAGGTAACATTCACATTCACAAGCATTTCTTCCATGAGTATTTAATGGAAGTTTACATTCACAAAAGCATTTTTTCCATGAGTCTTCTTCAATGGAAGTTTACACTCACAAGCGGTTTTAACAATAGTCTTCGATAGAATTTTACAATCACATGCATTTTTTCCATTCATGAATACAAGAACACATTCAAAGGCATCCACGGATCATGGATAAACAATTTCCGCAAGCATTTCTTCCATGGATCATTCATAGAAGTTTACGTTCACAAGCATTCCTTTTATGTTCCGTTTACAGAAATGTTATTTCCGAGGGATTTACACTTCATTCATGTGACATTCATTGTAAAGTACAGAAAGTCTTCTTAATCATGATTTGTGCTGTTTAACAATCAAACATGTTTTGTGCTTTCCCTATGACATGTCTTGATGAAGATGAAATGTTAATTTTGCAGAAGATGTAGATGTGAATGTGAAGTTATCAATTGTCAAAACTCACCTTGTATAATCATGTAATTGATTTTGTCAATAATCCACGTCTCAACTATGGAGTTTAATTTAGTCCGCAAAAGATCCATTGAGAGTTAGTAACAATGAGAAATAAATCTCTATACCTCTGTAAAAACAAACCGAGTAAGAAATTTGAAATAATTGTGTTGATAAATTTTGTTTAGGACCTTTTTAGATGTGTTATTTATTTTTCCAGGTTAAACTATTGAAGGTTTATTAGAAAATGCAAGACCTGTTTTTTACAATTTTATGAATATTTCTATCAGCGTCAGTTCAGAGCAAAGTTAAAGTGTCTTGACATCTGACAGAGAGCGTTAGTTGACGCTTTAATAACTGGATTTTTACTTGTCTCTAAAGCCTACATATTAAGATTGTGAACATCTTTGTGTTAGGAACATTTAAATTTGAAATTGACTACAACTAAAAATCAAAACAAACAAACTTGAAGTTACAAGTTAAAATCCAAGCTAGAAGTTAGAATCCAAATACCTAATGTTGGGTCAGTATAGAGATCTTTCTCTGTGGTCGTAACTTCCGTTGGCTCGACAACAGTTGTAGATGAGACTTCTGGAGTCGTTGATTCGCTCATCGTCGTAGTTGGCCACGTAGACGTTTGTGGTGGGATTGTCGTTGCTCTCGCAGTCGTCGTCGTTCTTGTTGTTGTTGTTGGTTGCTGTGTTGGCTGTGGCGTCTTCACCTGAAAATAAATAAACCGATTGAAACAGGGTAAAACTGTGTGTTTCCAGCGACCAGGGGAAGATGACGGGTTATATGAATAGGTCGTTGTCAGCTAATAAGTTTGTAATTGAAGCATTACAATTTCATTTTTCTCTCAATTCTTGAACCTCATTGGTCCGTTACTTTACCAAACTAGTGCTGTAAAGCAAAACAACAATGCAGTAAAGTAAATAAACAATGCGGTAAAGTGAATCTTTTCAATTCTAAGAACTGAATTGTAAAGGCTAGTTTAAGAAACTGGCTGTAGCATCTTTTATGTCTTATCAACTTGGTAACTAGAATTTTAGACTGGCACAACAGCTGGTCTATCTAGATGGGATGTCTACTTTAATACCCAATGTGTCTAATCCTCACCTCTTGCATTGGGGGAGGAAGCCTCTTCTGCACAACAGACTCCTGGGGATTGTTAGCCAAGGGAAGGTTGATGTGGAAGGGTCCGGTTTCCTGGGGCTTTTTACTAGTGGAAGACGGAGCATACATCGAGTTCAGTCTCTCCAGGAAAAAGTTCCACTGAGATTGTTGGTTTACCTGCAAAGGCAATGGGATTAAATGGTCTCGTAAATAATTTGTATTTATACAACACTGAAAAAACTTCAGTGCTGCTACCAGTGAGTGTTTCAGCAAACTACGTTGACTCTCATCGTAACGCAGAACATCACCGCATGTCATTTGCTATTTGTCAGACTGAAATATTTGAAAGCCAAATGGACTCGCTCAACGCTGCGCAGGGGCTACACCTGCAATTGGTGGGCTGCAGGGAACGTGTTAAAAGCCCAATGATCAAGAACTGGGTCCAATTTTGAACTGTTGAAAACTACCAAATATTCTCAAGTTCGAACCAGCAACCTTTTGATAGGTGAGCACTAGGTCTACTCAGATATGTTGTGATGAATGTGAGAAATGCTTTGGTGTGTGTAAAGCTAAACCTTGCTTTGCATATTTTTTGGATTATTTTTTAATTTCTTTGATACAGATACATTAACCATATTTTTGCAATTATAATTTTAAGCAGAGGAGGCGAATAGGGAAGGTATGTAAGCTGTTGCCTCCCATTTTCGGAGAAATATTTAAACTAAGTAATGTTAATCGTAATTCCCCATAATTTCTAAAGACTTTTGCCCCCTCCCTTATCTAATAGTATATCACCGCCACTGTGGGGTTGGATAAGTCAAACTGAACACCAGGTTGAAGATGAATACTGAATGGATTTTAGAGATAAAAACTTGTTAAGTGGGTTTTATAAAAGTCCAGATGTTTAGAAAATTTTTTGGAGGTATATGGGACGTGAAGGCTGGACCTCAGTATTTTATGGGTCCTACTAGTAATACTAGTTTAATTATATACAACTTGAGCTATATACATTCTTTTACATCGCTAATATATGAAAAGGAATTAAATACAAATCTGCAGGGCTTACCTTAACAAGTTTTACACACCGCCCCAGTGAATCTTGCCTGTACCCTTCTGAGCAACCTGAAAACAAAATTATGTATTCTTAAAATAATCACTAAAGTGAATTCAACAACAATGTTCATACGGTGAAAATGTAAAACTTTTCAATAATCATCTAGTACTGAACACTATTTATGTGAATATGCCGCAAAAAAATTAACATCCATTTTAATTCAACATGTAAGTCCTGGCTTTTAAATTTGAAAATAATTCAGAGTTTTTTTTAAGTCTAAAGTGACCTTAGTTGTATTTATAGACTACAGGACTTCTCTCCCTAGAGTCTTTTTCTTTTTTTTTGTCCTAGGACGATAGGCACGATCCCAGGATTGTTTTTCACATTACTTCAGGCTAGACCTAGTGGTTGCGGCATTATAACTTAGATAAAATCCATTGGTGACTTGGCGGGATTTGAACCCGGGACCTCAGGAACACTACACCAGCTTGCTCCCCTTTTTCTTCTCATAGATCTCTTGACTTTTCTAAATATGTATTACTCTTCAAACTATACTAAATCTCTCCTTCCCTTCCATAGACTGTACTAGACTCAGACTGTACCTGTGAAGGTAGGAGCTACGAAGACACTCTTGGGTGTGATGCGCCTCAGCAGAATAGAGGCGCCTGTGTCCGCGTCGTCCCCGGCAACCACCCAGTCACCCCAAGCGGGTCTACTCTCCCCACACACCAGGGCTAGGGTCAGCACGCAGCTCAGCAGCAGCAGCAGGAGCCGGCCATTCATACCGGGTCACGGCAGCCGGCCGCCCATCAGACTGAAACACAAATATTATTGTTACTATTACCAATTAGGATGGGGATATATGCAGTGCAGGACCGAGTGCCAGTTGCTTAAAAGCTTTGACCATTTTACAGCATAAGACTTGGCGGTGCGAGTGCCAGCCAAGTTTCAGTGACCGGTTCCACGGTGCGGGGGGAATGGGGGTGGAAAAATTCACTATGATAGGGGGGGACAGGATGAGCAAAACGTATATTAATGTATAATGTATAATGTGTATGTGTGTGTGTGTATAATGTATAATGTAACTATTATAACCTAACCAAACTTGCTGATAATGAAAAATTCGAATAGATGTTTATTAATCGAATCAATATTTTCAATTGATTTTAGGGTAAAAACTTAAGAAACCTGGTCTCCGTTAAATCCTGCCCAAACACCACCTTCCACTATTACCCCTTCCCTGAATCACTCTACGCTCTGGGGAGTCAAACAGCAATCAGGCCTACCTGACGGTTATTGACAGTATGACCTCCACGGCAAAAAATAGGATGGTACTCGCTCCGCTTACCGAACATAAGTGGGTATATTCACAGCCACCTCTAATACATATTTCAACCAACCCATAAACAAAATAAAACGGCTACAGCAAACCTGCAACTAAGCAAATTTCTATATGTCTGATTGGATTTTTACTCAAATATTTCCTTAAACATGTTACATTTATTCCCTATTTAAATAAATTTAGGTACGGTACTTAGATTGCTGCTGCAACGAAGGAAAAAATGTTTTTTTCCAAAATATTATAAGTATTACGAAATAAATTAATTTGCCATAACTTATCTTATGTTATGAAAAATATATCCATTAACAAGCAAATTGCAATGGTTTACTTTTTCTTCGTAAGAATAATGTAGGAGTTTTAAATGTACAGTTTTAAAATTTTTTTCTGAAACCTTTAATCGTACAACGCTTCAATACACAAAAGTATATTGTTTTTTAAGCTCTACATGAAGGCTGTGATACAAATTCGGCATTTCCAGTTTCAAGGGTAAAATTAGTAAAAAGTTTTTGAAAACTATTGGTATGGAACAAATTTTTGGTTGAAAACTCTATAACTACTGATTTTAAGAAAACATTGTGCAAAATATAAGTTAAACGTTTTCAATGTGATCTCATCTCTTATTAGAGTGAATTTTACGATCAAAACTATACTCTTTGGCTATAGGACCAAAGGACAAGATATGGTTTAGAAACTTTAAACACATTCGTTGTAATAGTTTTGGTACAATAACTACAACAATAATAAAACAAGTCGCACAAAATATTTAACGCCTTCAGTAAAAACTGTGACTTGCAATACAACAATGGATTGCAAGCTGTAGCGCTAGCTTTGCAGGCACTACACCAATTCTCTTCTGTTCTTGACATATTAAATTAAAATTTTAATAATAGTTATTTTAATGTTTCATATGCATTGTTGTTTTATCAGCTGTTTCTTAAATGTTTAAACAAATACATTAGTTTAATCTTTAGCGAAGCCATATCAAAGCCTCAAAAGTCATGTATAGAATGACGCACTAACCTAATTGTTGCACCTGTCGAACAGCTGTTATATCACCACCTGTTGATAGGTTGAATGTGGTTCTTATTGGCCTAACTTTGGATCGATATTTGATCTATTACTTCCATTTGGCACGAAAAAACATACAAGGCGTTTTCAGAATATCTTTAACATTTTCTTATTTCATTTCGATATTTATCAGTAGTATAATCATAACAATTATAGAAAAAAGTAAGTATTTGTTTAAGGAGTTTGTCTTTACATTAAAAGTATTTCTTTTTTTATACTTAGTTCGCTTAATATGACAGGCAGAAAGTGTGTTTTTGAGCCTTGTAATGAAATATACTTTTATAGATCTCACATATCCATGTTGAAATTCCTAAAAACTCACTTTCAAACCACACAAACATCATTTGCCACTAAAGCCTTGTGTTTTCTAAGTGGCCTCAGAAGTACGATGTCGCAACAACGAAAGTTTAATTTACAAGTTGGTGACAGTACGGTTTTCCACGGTTCATGTACTTCAACTACTTTCACGACACGTTTACCTTGACAACAGTTCCGTTTAGCTAACTATCTCACGTGTAAATAACTTGCGAGTTGTATAGTAGTAAGTATCAAAATACCCCCGCTGCAGCAAACCTGTAGAATAAATGAATTTCTATTTTCCTGGCTGGATTTCTATTTAATATTACCTTAAAATTGTCAGATTTGTTTCCCATTTAAATACTGTAACATTAATTTTAATGAGTAGGCCTACTTAGGTTTTTAGGTGTTTTTTATTGGAATGTTGATAGCTTAGTAACTTATGAAATAAAAAATGCAAAGTTTTATCGACATATATCCATAAACAAGTAAACTACAATAGTTTTCATTTTCTCCATAAGAATAACATGGGAATTTTAGTTTGAACATTTTTTTTAAATTTCTCTGTAACCATTAGGCACACAACAGCGTTTCAATGTACTTAATAATTTCATTTTTTTAAGCACTACAAAATGGTTTAGAAATAAATTGCAAAATTGTATGTTTTAAGGGTCAAAAATGGGAAAACCCCATTTTACCCCCATAAACCCCCGTTTCCATGGTCCGATCATAACGGTTCGCGAACTTGTTCAAATAAATGTAGGTTTACACGTTTATACAGAATTTCATCTACATTTGATAATTTTTGCTCGAGTTATCGTGCTAACGGACACATAAATATATATATACTTATGAATTTGAACGGATGGTGTTCAAGGCCTCTGGGGACCTCAACACGAAAAAGTAAGTTGGTCCCGGGTCCAGGTCTTACCATGATACCTACGGTAATAGCAGCTTATTCCCTAAATGGGAAATTTACTAAAACTGCACAAGGGATTTTAATTTTCCCACTTATTTCTTCTGAGTTGACTTTCGGTACTGAAGTAAACGTCCTTATACAGACCAGCGATAGCAGGTCTTAACACAATTAAATTAGTAGTTAATGAGTCTTGTATTGAATGTTCTACTAAACAAGTTTTAGACCACCTTTTCTTTCAGTATTTCACACTATGGGGTCATGAAATATGCTATGGTTTACTGTAAGTTACCTATATTGGCTTGATTTTCAAATTGTTTCATAAAAAAACTACATTCGTCACAAACATACTAATAGGTAACTAAATTTAACAAAAATCTTAATTGTCTGCATAGTGAACATTGGAATCTCTGATTCGCACTATATCTATAGTTTGTAAAGGCATGCTTACAAAAGATTATGTGTAATAAGCAAATACAAATGTAATAATTGTTACGTAGTTTAAAAATTACAATATCAAGGTTTTAGCTTTTGATATCTGTACAAACAAATAAACATGAAAAACCTCACCAAAAATAGATTTGATGAAATAATTCCCACTAATTCACTAAACTCCCAAAACCGTAAATCACCCACACAAACTGCAGACTAACGATTTCCAATTTTTCCATTCTTTATCATTTCCGAATTATGTCAAGTGCAGATAATGATGAGTCCAAAACCGTTAGACAACACTCCAGTTTTGAGGTTGTTGACCTGTAATAGGTAAAATTATCTGTTGCGACATAGGCTTGATCATCAATGACTAGACTAGACACACCTAGTCTCAAGTGCCGGGCTTGGGGACCGAGCTTTGCACAATGAAGGTTAGCTTCACCAATATAGAGGGAGGAAAGTACTCATCTCATTGTACATTTTGAAGCTCGTTTTTCGTGTCTAGTTCATGTTCGGTGATACTGATCGCTAGTCTTGACGAAATTTTGTTTATATTAGTTTACGGTTAATTTTACGATTTGCTTTACTGGTTGGTTAAATAGGCCTAGCTAGGGAACGAGTTATTGTTTATGATTAGATCGTTTTATTTGGTTGAACGAGGTTTTAAATAACTGAAATCTCAAGAAACTAATTGTAAACAAACTACGACATCTACAGTGCACCGGACAGAACTAAACAATAACATTGGCTTCAGCTGTTCCATAATGATGAGAAATTGCTATATTGAGAATTACTGTAATTATGACTTTAGGCTTATAGCTGGAGGATTTAAGTTGGTAAATAAGTTCATGTTGTATGTTGTTTTTCTGAATCACTGATGATAAAATATACATAAGGTTACATTACCTTATATATATTTGGTAAATAAGGTTTTCGGTAGTTTTCTCCATTGGGGATTTTCGGTAGCATCTTCCTCAACGTCAATGTTTTGTATTACCATATTAGCAAATTTTTTAAACGATAATTATCTTCATGTTGTGTCTTTTTCATTAATGTAGGCCCTACATAGTTATCATCTCAATCAACATAGTTATCATCTTTTCGTAATCGTAATTCGCCATCTTAAAATCGGAATGTTCATAAACTTTATTTTCATAGTGTAGCATATTCTTGCATTGATAAGCATACATTACATGCAAATACACAATGCATTTCCATTAAAATAAGCAATACGTACTATATAGCTTTGTCTCTATAATCCATGGTAAATATGTAACTGTTTTTTTTTTTTTTTACAGTAGATTTAGAACCTAAACCATACTATTTATATATTTTCACCCCGTTTCTAAGCACGGACAAATCAACTATTGCCCTTCCCAAAATTTTGGCGGTTTAAGGGAAAGGTTTCCTGGGCTCATCTACCACTTTTTTAGCTCAATGTATTAATCAGCTGTTGGCTGTAGTTTCTAAGTAAGGGTGAAAATTAGGGGATGGAATGGCTTGTGAACGGAGTATTTACTTTATCACTTTAACTCTTTTTATCTTAGTGAATCAAGTCCGGTTTTAAAACAGCTGATCAAGCGAGTATCGAATCGCTGTCACGTTCGACCTTCGCATTTGCCGGGTACAATCGTTATCATAGATGAGATGTGATAACCGTATAATCTACCGGGCGATTAGGCATCTGGGTCAAGTTTTTATATGGCCAAAAGGAAACCTGACTCAATCAACAGGGATGAGTAGGCAAAAACACGAGATGGGATTGGAGTTTTCAATTGGCAATTTGAAATTTTAGCTCAATTGCAAAGTGGTTTCTAGAAGAAAATAAGACACATTCCTATCTTTAGGCCTAGTGGTACCTTTACCAAAGGTCGTTCATTAATTGCGCCAAAGAGTTCCTTAATTGCGCCAATTCCTCAAAGGGTCCCAAAAAATGTTCTCCAATTGCACCAAGCCCAAGCCAGGTAGGTGTGAGTTGCCGGCAGAAGGAATGTCCTTGTTTACATGTCATCCTAACTTAACCTAACCTAACTTACTCAATTATACAGTCAAAGAGGACCGCTATTTGACGCAGTAGTCACGTATCGGGTGGCTCCCTGGAGTAGTTGGCGCAATTCAGGAATACCAGACTACCTGACTCAGGTCAGTTGGCGCAATTGAAGCCCGCCCTTACCAAATATTTGTAGATCAATACTATCACTATGAACTGACAATACTGTATAAGTCTACGGTAATAAGAAAATTGACCAAATTAATCGAGAAAAACAATTTTACAGGAACTTTTAACACGAGATTACACAATTACAACTGTAGAACTAGACGTTTGCTACATCTTCAGTTGTGTTAACCAAGGTTAATTCTTTCAATTCCCACAAGGCCGCGTCATACTCTTATAATAGAAGATTGCAGTTTCGCGTGTTAATTGTGGCGACGAGGAAGCATTCTTGGCAATAAACTTAAACTTTAAAGTACCTTTTAATCTCAATTGTTTCTCGAGAGAGAAAATAGCATTGTGTAATAGCTGTTGTAACATTAGTTAATAGTTCCTTAATCAGTTAAATATTTTTTCGTTCTAGTTGCATAAGAGAGAAGTTAAAACCTTAAGAGCATTTTTTATAAATCAGATTGAAAAGTAAAACTTAAAAATATCGATTCCTGTGAAACGCTGCATCTATCTATCTATATATATAACTAGCTGTACCCGCGGGCTTTGCCCCGTTTAATTTCTTAATTTTCAAGATGAGCTCGTTCGCATGGCTCAATCACGTCCTGGTTGAAGTTCGTTCGTTCACCTTTGGGTTGGAGCTCGTTCGCTGCGCTCACTTGCCTTCAGGTTAGCTCGTTTGCTACGCTAACTCGGCTCCAGGTAGAAGTTCGTTCGCTACGCTCACTCACATTTTGGTTGCAAATTAGCTGTTGTCATAAATTTAAAAAAATAATAGTGCTGCACCCTGTTGGTAATCCTTGTAACTTTAATGCTATTGAACATCATAGAACAGAACCAACTTGTTTAATTGAAACAGCTGTTAAGATTCATTAATTCCTTTTCTATATGAAAAATCATAAGGTTAACATGGGAAACTCCAGAGCCACTGGGGCGGAGCCCGAAAGCCCGATCAGAATAAAAACTACTTAGTTTTCCTATTTAATGCCCAAAGAATTGGTGTACCGAATTTCAGCCTCCTAGGTAAATGGGAAGTGGGAGAATTAGTGATGAGTGAGTGTGTCAGTGAGTCAGTGAGTCAGTGAGGGCTTTGCCTTTTATAAGTATATAGATTCTGTAAGACCAAATTTTTACCAGAAAATTGTGGACGTCTGGTAAGTCGCAGAAAAGTGGGAGAGATCTTAAATTAAAGGTCTTGACCCCAGGGACTCGGGAAAAATAGCAGAATTCCCATAAAGTTACCAGAAAACGAGATATAACGTAAAATATCCACCATAAGAAATGCATGGGGACTGAAAAACGTCTGCATTCTATCAGCTGTTACTTATTTATTTGCAATGTTTATATTTATTCCGAAAGTCAATATTGGTAAATAATGTTTCAAAATGAATTTTATTTGTATAATTTGTTTTCCGTTTTTATAATGAGTGAAGTAACTAGACAGGGTAGGGGAAGACTTGCAAGACGTGGAAGAGTGTCCAGGAATTCAACAGACTTAAGAAATGCTGAAAGAGAACGTCATGGGCCTAACTGTGAAAGAAATCCAGAAGCTGGTTTACAACCTGTCTTCAGAAGAACACTGGAAAATGAGTTGAGTGTTGTTCCTCACAATCTAGGTCCTCTTAGCACTTGCATGCATTGTGGCGCATTTCACTTCGCAGAGGAGGCCACAAATGGACATTTCGACGCATGTTGCCACTATGGACTCATTAACATGCCACAACCACAATTAAATCAGGAACTAAAAGTCATGTTTTGACATGATTCTAACTTCATAAAAACATAAGGCAATACAAAAGTGCAATAGCTTTTGCGTCGCTTTCCGCTACGCAAAAAGAGATTCCGGGAAAGGGCCTTACTGCTTTAAAATCCAGGAACAAATTCATAGATATAGCCTATATATTTCTGACTTACTACCGCGAAATATGGAGTTGCCTTCATATGGACAATTGTGTCTAAATTAGGGGCTATGGCCACTACAGGCCACTAGTTTTTAATAAAGCACAATACCTTCCGTAATGTAAATAAGGAATTTTCTCTATTTAATTCTTGATTTTTTCACGTCAAGGAAAAAAGAAAATCGGGTGAAACGCCGGTGATTTTGTAGCAGATTTTAACTCAAACCAAACATGAACTCTGTTTTCATCGAAGATTACTTAAATTGCTTTTCTATCTCTGATAGTTCAATCAACCAAAAACAAAAAGCTCTTTATCCAATATCATAAATATTGTCACAAAATTCGGAAAAAATCAAGATAAATTCTAACATCTCTGAGGGTATTTCTATCAGGTGGTGCATCACAAAATGTCTTAATGCTGCAAATCCAAAACATTAAAACAAAACCAACCTATTACGTCACATTAATCTTTGACAATCATGCAATTTTTGAGCAAGGCTTAAAAAGCGTGAGGCTAACAAGTGACAATTGACCTTCCACGTGCCAAGCTCGGCCTCCTCATAACATACTGCACCATTCCACCTGACTCTGCTCTCTTTAGTTAGGTTCGCTGTCCAGACCGGTTCACCTCGATATTTATGCGTAGCCTCGAAAATGCAATGTTCTATCTGTTCTTTGTCGAGTTCTCGCACGCGCAGGCCACACTAGGTTACTTTAAAGTTTAAAACTCCAAGGGAAGAACATTGAGGGACCTTGAAGTTATTGTGTTTTGGACAAATGCATCTGTCCAGACGTACTTAAAATCGAATCACACCCTATCAACGATGGACTTCACCTATGTTAGTACATAGAATGGTTTAGAGCCTTCCTAAAGTTTTCAGTCCATCTAGGTTATAAAATATCGATCGGATAAATTGGAATAAAAAACGTGGATAAGTTAACTTTTGAAAACCCTCAATGAAAAAACATATAAAAAAACACACAGAGAATTATTTCAAACCCCTGGGTGTTCTTGAAAGTTGGCTAAACATAATGGTATATCAATTACTTGGCATACAAAGGCCCGCAAACTACTTTTATTCGTAATATTTGGCTTTAGTTCAAACGTGAATGCATTTAAACATTGCCAGCTACCATTGACGTCATTTTCAACTAATTGTAACAGTTAATCTTTCCGTCTAAGTAGCGCAAAATAATTGTTTGGACCTGTTCCATTACTACAGCAGGAACAAATGTAGTAGGTAAAAGGCGTAAATAGAAATACATAATATTGACGTAGTTTTCTGCAAGCAATGATTACTATGGTTCTGTTTTGTTACTGTACAAATTACCATTAAGCCAATGTAATTTACGGGCGGGCATTAATTGCGCCAACCGACCTGAGTCAGGTAGTCGGGTATTCCTGAATTGCGCCAATTACTCCAGAGAGTCACCCGGTAAGTTCATTAACGGGACCGCGACTGGCGACCCTCTTTGACTGTATAATTGAATAGGTTAGGTTAGGTTAAGTTAGGTTATGTTAGGTTAAATTAGGTTAGGTTAGGTTAAGTAAGGTTAAAACAAGGTCAATTCTTCTGTCGGCAACTCACCCATACCTGGCTTGGGCTTGGCGCAACTAAGGAAAAATTTTGGGACTCTTAGGGCTTGGCCCAAAGGAACTCGTCGACCCAACTAATGCATGACCTAATTTAAAAAGAACAATTTGTCAAAACTCATAACGCTCCGGAAGCGACTGAGCTCATGGTTGGCATTGAACAATCCTTGAATGTCATCTCATCCTTCGCCAACTAGATTAGACATTTAGACACTGTCTTGTCTGTCATTGTAGACAAGTTGTCTGTGAAAGTTTTAGCGACAGTCCTTGTTGCTTGCCAAGTACTTTCGATTGTTTCCCCATCATCCTCGTAAGCTTTTACCGCTCCGGGTGTCCTAGAGAGTTAGTGGGTAACGAGCAATGTAGATAAATATTTACAAAACAAGTAATTACTTTTTGATTTGTTTGTTGTTTATGCATAGTATAATTTAATTAGGCATCTGGCTGAAATGAATTATTATTTTGAAACGTAAACATAGGCCTACATATGATTATTATTTTTGATACAAAGTTTTAGTGTTAAGGTAGTTGAAACCTTTCTCTCTTAAAATCTTGAAGTGATTTATATCTATAAAGATAGTGGGTTGCTAGCCTAGTGGACAACATTTTGGAGAGTAGTTTTTTACTTTACAAAAATATCTGTGAAATACATTTGTGTGAGCACAAAAATAACCACAGCGCAAAGCAATGTTGAACAATGGTTGAACTTAAGTCCTCTAACCCATAAAGGACTGGGACAGTGGCGTCGTCCTGTAGTCCAGCTACTAGGAGGTCATGAATTGTGGATATTTATAGGCATGCACTGTGGATGCGATACTCCCTGGTTTGGATTAATGTCCGCACTAGTGAGTACTACGATTATGCGCAGTGCTATCCTAAAAATTAGACCAATTCGTTAATACAAAGGCAAAAATGAGGTTCGGATTCCACTATAATCTGTAGGCCACAGTTGCCATTAGCTGCATGGGCTATTAATTAATAGCTGTGTCTAAGTAATATGTCGGCCTTAGTCACGAAAAAGACTACAATATCGCGCCACTCATCCTACACTCATCTCCATTCATTCATGGCTTAAAATACATACCTTTGTATGGTTGCCATTTCAAAGAAAAAGTATTTAAAAAAGGTATTAAAGAAGTTAACTTAAGAAACTCATTTCTCTATATACGCTACGAAACAGTGTAGCTTATAATGATAATCATAACATTTTTAAACAATCAAATGTCTAAAACCTTGCACCCTTTGCTGCCTAAACATTTTCAGCTGGGTGAATTGCTGTGAATATTAAATTTCTACATTCGTACACAACCCAGCTGTCCATATATTCAAGTGAATCGGTTATTTTAGGTCATCAAAATCTAATGTTTAAAAAGATTAATTAAAATGCCAAATAGAAAAATTAACCCCGTCTCAATCAAAGTAGTCGGACTCATTCTATCGGAGGCTTATCAAAGATGCAAACTTTTCGCACAAAGACTCTACAAGCACCATAAGAAGAAGTTCTTACAACCATCAATAACTGGTTTTCTGGACATGGATTGGGAAGATTTCATTCGAAAGCTCAGAAAAGACATCGGGGGAAAAACGTGGTCTGCGAAATCAGTACTTGTTTTCCTTAACGACTCTTGTCTTGGTGGCGAAGAAGAATTGTTCAACCACTTCAGAAACTTTTTGTACGAAGGCCCAAGCCAAGAGACTATCAAAGAACTTGCGAAGAAGGAATATGTTCAACATCTCAACAAAGGCAACCTTATCTATGTTTATTTCGAGCTTAGCTTGGGCGGTGACTACATGGGTACGTTGCTGTTTCAGCTGAGACACGATTTTCTACCGAAAAGTTGTATGTGGTTCACAGAGTTTTGTACTCACGACTGGTTCACTTATAAAGGGACGAAGATTCAAAGAGTCTGCAAAAGAGGGTGGTTCCAGTCGTGTGATGTAAGTACTGCCTTCCAAAAGTAGCACGTAGTGAATGTCAAAAGGAGATGGAAGAACCGATAGATAGCCTTAAATACTAAATACGATAATATTATCTTACTTGTCGATATAGTTTTAGATGCTGTAGAAATCCACTGAATCTCTCAATTTTAAAATTAATTTAAGTATTCATGGTGGTAAATTTACGAATGCTAACAAAACCATTGCTTTTCCAGATAACCAATCATAATAAATGGTCTCAAGACACCATTGACGATGAAAACTACTGCTACAAACACGACAGAAGAGGCATCCTATCTTTCGCGAATGAGGGTAAGCACACAAACCGCTTCCAGTTCTTCGTGACATTCGAGCCTGCAGGCTGGATGGACGGTAAGTACGTTGCTTTCGGAAGATTAGTCGAGGGAGCTGACGTTTTGAGGAGGATAGAAAACACCCCTTGCACCTATGAAAAACCAGATAAAGACATAGTAATCACGAATTGTGGATTGGCCAAGGTAGGTCTAGGTAGAGATATCGATCCTAGCTTGAGGCTCAAAGGAATCACAGTGGGCGAGCCGCACATTCACTTGGAGTTCTTCGAAGAGATAATCTTCGAAAGGTTCGACCAGATGCTGTTTGATCGGTTGGACGAAGAGGTGAAGAAGATCATCGGTGAACAATGGATCATAGAGTTGATCTGGAGTAAGATAATGTACGAAGTGTCTACGAAGAGGCCACCAGTTGAAGATGTGTTGGACGTTAGGGAGACTTCGTCAAGAGAGTTGTCTGTAGAAAGGTACATTGCTGGGTTGTACGGTCTGTCAGAAATCCCTGATAAGTTTATCAGAGAGTTGATAGAAGAAGCAATAGACAGATCGATAAAAATGAGTGGCGTAAAAATGATAGCGGCCAGTATTGTGAATTTCTTGATGCATCGTGCATACAATGAGGCAATAAACAAGACGATATCGAAAGCAACAGTACATTCATTAGTTGAAGAAGTTTCAAGGATTGTTTATGGAGAAGTTCAACCAGAACAATTGCCACTGAAAGAAAGCTCTTCTTTGTTAATGACTGTTAAGGAAGTCCTTTCTAAAATCCCGAGTTTGAAAACGTCTCTTTCCGATCTCAAAAAAAGAGTTGGGGTTGAAGAGAGGGATGGAGATTATTCTAAAGAGCAATTGTCAACAAAGGAATCAGTAGCCGCTTTTGTCTGGGGATTCCTAATGGAAATGTTGGAAAACATCAAAGGTGAAGAAGATTTAAACGATGAATTAAATATACCACACACTTCAATTTCCTCATACGTCGTGGCATAGATTTAGTTGGATTAGCTCTTGTATATTTATCGTAACTTCTAATTAAATTCTAGATGGTAAGATTCACACCAATTTATAGGTAAAATAAAATAAATGCCTTTGGAAAAACCACGTTAATTAATGTTGTGATGCTACAAATTGGCAACGTTAGATGGCAACAACACCAAGATTTTGACCGTTCCCTTGAATTAAATCCTAAGAAGCCCCAAAAGCGTTATAAATCACAAATCCTTCAATTGCCTAAAATCCATTCAATAAACTGACTGGCAATCCAACCGATATTTTCTTTTACCACGTTTCCAACCTGTTTGTACTCTCTTGCCGTAAGCGGACTTAAATCAGGAATTGGCGCATTTGATACTGTATTTCAAGCACATTTGTGGCGAAGGAATAAATTATCCTTGAAATCAATACTTCAGCGCGATCAGTTACAGGTTTTTTAACATTCATTTTAGACAATGGAGGCTATATAAAATCAATTTTCCGGTATCACTCCATGACGAGGAAGTTACACTTGGGAAATCTCCAGTATTGTTGTCCAGAAAGTACGTAGGCTGTTTGAACATTATCGGGCGAATCAAAAACAAAAGAAATGTTTTAGAGTTGTGTAACTAGTGTGCAAAGTGGCACTTTGCTGCACATGAGAGAAATGTTTACGCACGAGCCGCATGCAATTTGCACTCGCGTTACACATTATACTTTTCATTCAGTTGCTAAAAATCATATAAAAAAATTGTTTTCAAACACTTTACAACATGTTTTTAGGTTAGATTAAATCCAAGCGTTGAACGAAATGGGAAACACTGCACAGCTGATCGTAGTCGTATCTAAGTGTTGCCAACTTATTTTCAAGTGTACACGTATTACGTGCCTAATAAAAGCACACTGTTTTGTGTTGTTAGTTAGAATACAGGAGTGCGAAAAATGAGTGCGGTAAAAGTAAAGAGTGTGGCAAAAGTAAGTAAATGCTGCAATTATCTACTTTGCGTATTATAATCGATGCAAGGAAGCC
The DNA here is from genome assembly GCF_028750875.1 of Macrosteles quadrilineatus. Classification (NCBI taxonomy): domain Eukaryota; kingdom Metazoa; phylum Arthropoda; class Insecta; order Hemiptera; family Cicadellidae; genus Macrosteles; species Macrosteles quadrilineatus. Next base: position 8,087,746 of record NW_026542601.1, on the reverse strand, counting down.
CGCTTTGTCGGATGACTGTTGGAAAAATTATTTTTGTTGCGGTTGCAAATTTATGAAATGGCAGGTGTCCAGTTGTGTTTATGTTCGAATAAAATAATCCATGGATTTATCCACGTGGCTGTGGTTTAGCTCATAAACGGCTTGAGGATGGGGATAGATTTTCAACATTGGGGTGTTGCCTGACTAGCGGTTACAGTCCATTCTAAGAGACCGACGAGTTTGATTTCCAATATATTCACAAGTTTTACGTATTTCGGCACATTACCGCCGTTATTACATAGTTTCTTTCTAACATAATTATACAGGACTAGAATAATGGGCTTTATGGGTTAATGATAATAAATATTGCATTATGATCTGCTCGTTATTTCGGTTGATTTGAGTAAACCCATTTATGACGTATTTTGATTAAAAAAATTGTTTTTATGGGTTTTTAGTTTTTTGGGGGTTTACCTCGTTTTCCACGGACAAAGAACGTTATATTCGGAATCAGTGTTGAATTTTGAGTAGAATGAAAATAGTTTCAAAATTTTTTTGCAGACCCTAAAATGCATATTTACCGGTTTATGTAGATTTTAACCTAGGTATGGTTAAACATATTTATGGAAGAGGTGAATACAATTGTACGGTAGTACAATTCGTGTACATTGTATGAATCCGCGAGCTTTTTTTAAAGGCTAAAACAAAACAATAAATGATTTTTCAAAGCCGGTATAATAATCAGGTAACCTCTTAGTATGATCAACTGTGACATAAAAAAATTACAAAACTATAATTCAAAAACCGTCTAATAACTACTTCACAAGAACTCTCTGGAAACTAGAATGATGGAAATTGTTACAAAGTGTGTCCAAATACTTCAAGCTTCTGTTTAGTAGCCTTGCAAAGATAATTTGTGACACACAAACAGGATGAACACTAATAAGGAACCAGAATAGAGCTTTATATCTTTTTTCCGAAATCCTGACATAGATTTCCTACTGAGTCAGTTCAGGACAATGAAGGGGTCGATAGTTGCAATATTTACTTTTGTGTCATGTGTTTGTCCTTTATCTTATTTGACTTGTCTGATTTTTGGATGGATTTGGTTTGATTCCTTATCTCAATGACTGCCACGAAACGACAAGGACATTTTAAATTGTAAATGTCAGAATGTGTCCTGTAAGATATCTTACAGCACATGTGACATCTTTACTACGAACCGAAATCAAAGTCGTTTACTGTATTATATATCTTGTTTACAAGAAGGGGTTTACTTTCGTTTAATAGTATGTTATAATAATTGTTGAAGATTTCATCATGCTACTGTATATGGTGATTAGTGAATTATACCATAGACGAAAAGAATAGACTGTCAGCCGTGTGGTTACCATGGTTACCATAGGTTCTGGCGCACACCGCTGGGAGCGTTGTGCAGTTATGTGGCGCCTACGTCGTAACTACATGGCGCTCCCAGTGGTGTGCGCCAGAACCTATGGTAACAATGGTAACTGCAGCACGGCTGACGGTCTATTTAATTCTTTTTGTCTACGATTATACAGATTAGGGTAGATTCATAGGATATATCAATCTATGTTGTGTTAATTCAATGAATTTTGTAAAAATTGATAAAGCAGCTGTGAGAAATTTGAGATAAATAAGTGTAGTGATTCTGTTCGTAAATATATTCAAGAAATCACTCATATCACAAGAAATTAAGGATATTGTTAAAGTAACTATATTTTTGCAAATTTATAAACAAATTTAGTTGAGATCATCCACTCAAACGTAAAATTCGTGAAATATGAAAAAATGGGCTTGAGATAAAAATATGATCAGAAGTCTACTTGCAGAATCCAATATGGCGTCTCTTATCTTAGTAACTGGTCTTTACATTTTATCGGACGTGTTGGTGAATTTGTGTAGTTTACTTTTCCTTCAGTGAAATAGATCATGACAACATCATGTAACTTGACAAAGACGTTCTGTTAACAACAATCAAACATTACCTTGACCACAATTGTGCAATGCTTTTATCAATTTGAACCCACGCCACTCATCGTGGTCCCTACTTGCGCACAACAACTTGTGGTACATTTCCTCTGCATTGGATCATTGATTTGATAGAGCAATGGCTAGGAATATTGGAATTTTCTCTTTTTACTTAAAAACTCGCGAAACTTTTAATCAGCCATGTACAATGATTAACGTTGTGGTGTTTGGGGGAGTCTTTTTTTACTTTTGTAAACCCTTTGAAGTGAGAACCATGATTTGAAAAGAAACAATAATTAAAAAATTCAGGAAATGAAAAACAACTAATTATAGTTTGTTTTATGGTGGTGACGCTATTATGACAAACCTTTGATACAGATAACATTCGTTCCATTTCATGGTTTCAAAAATTTGTCTTTAGATTATTTTCAATCTAATTTAAAACTTAAAGGGACGAAAGGAGTTTTTACCCCATATAACCCCAATCTTATAGTCTGATTATGCTGTTTTGCTTACTAATCATACAGTAGTAAACATGGGTCCATAGGTTTGTACCGCATTTCATTGAAATTTTATGATTGTTATTCCAGTTAACGGAAATTTATGTATATATATATATACATATACTTGAACGGATGGTGTTTTTGGCCTTAGCATCAAAACGTAAAAGTTTAGCGGTCCCGAGTCCTGGCCCTACTATGAGACATTTCAATTATACAATTATACAGCAATAGCTTATACCCTATGTTAAATTCCTTTAAAATAATAAAATAATGTTTTACAAAGGATGACCACGAAAGTAATGCAGCATTTTACATTTTTTGCAAAATAATAATGGTAAATATTATTACTAATAAAGTCCTTATTATTAAAAGGTCGCAATGCATATGCTGATTAACTATTCGATATTAATTAGCTTCAGATAATAAAAAAAAATCAAAACAAGTTTTAAATAGCGAAGTAAAAATTGCACAAAAAGTTTTATTGAATATAAATCAGTAGCTTAAAAATATGCTGAAAGTTTTATAAAAAAATACCCCCGCCGCAGCAAACCTGCAGACTAAGCGAATTTCCATTAACCTGATTGGATTTACACTAAAATGCCTCCATAAAAATAGCACATTTATTTCCTATTGAAATAGAATTGGTTTAACGAGTACTTAGGTTTGCTGCAACAGGGAGGGTAAAAAAGATTTTTTTTATAAAATGATAATAGTTTAGTAAGAAATAAAATTATTTTCCAAAATCGATCAAAATATGCTCATAAACAAGCAAACTACAACAGTTGTACAACAGTTTACTTATTCTCCATAAGAATAACATGGGAATTTTAAAATTACAATTTTTTTGAATTTTCTCCGTAACAATTAGGCGCATAATAACGCTTCAATATACTAAATTATTTGTTTTTTCAAGCTCTACAAAATGGTTTCAAAATAAATTGTGAAATTTTGTGTTTTTAGGGTCAAAAATGGGAAAAACCTATTTTTACCCCATAAAACCCCCCATAAACCCCCGTTCCCATAGTCCGATCATGCTGGTTCGCGAACTCATTCAAGTTTATCCCGCCTTACACCTTCAAACCAAATTTTATCAAAATCTGACAAAAATTAAACGAGTTCTAAAAAGTTAAAAAGAGTAAAAAGTTATCGTGCGGATGGACACATAAATATATATATATATATATATATATATATATAGATATATAAAAATTTGAACGAATGGTGTTTTTGGCCTCTGGGGACATCAAAATGAAAAAGTAAATCGGTCCCGGGCTTAGGTCTTACCATGAGACCTACGGTAATAGCTACTTCCCTAAAGGGAAATTCGCTAAAATGAATCAGTCACATTTACAAAATATAAAGAAAAGTAAACGAAACAAATTGTTTGTTATTCTGAGAGGCAAACTAACAATGAAACAAAATTAATGAATTCATTTTGTTTTACAACATTAAAAAGCCAGAAATAACATTTTTATCAATAACATAAATCACTTAGGTTAAAAAGACAATGAAACTAACGGAAAACTAGTAAAAAAGTCATATGTTAAAACACATTGAAATAAGACTTACATAATTATTAGGAAATCCAAAATATATATCCACGAAACTGGCACATCGAACACACAAAAGCACAGATGTAAATACGTAAATCACGCGAAACAAATTTTTCACAAAGCCTGCGCTCTAGCGCACTGCTTACGCCGGACTAAACCGAGGAAAAGATAGCAATGCTCGAGTGGTGAAACTATCGAGTATCGAACCACAATTAGTTCGACCATCGACTCGTCGGTTGAAACTATCGATAACATCATTGGCTGAATTTTGTATTGCTACTATAAGTCACATTTTGAAGGTTAAATCTTTTTTAGTAGATTGAGCCATTGAACTAATTGTATTCTTAAGAGCTACCTTAATAGCTTAAAATAATATAACTTAATATTTTTTATAACTATTAACACTGAGTACGATTTGTGAGATTGGGAGTTATTTAACGCAGTTACCCCAAGATTTAAAGCTGATGAATGTAGGATATAATACAAATTAATTTTAATATTATAATCTTACAACAAGCATGCAGTATTCGATGCTAGCAGTGTCATTAAGTAAATCACGATTTATAATGGGGCTATGTCTAAATGATAAATGATCAATAATTTGTTCATACTTTTACCCCATTTCAGTCACCTCACACATCTTTTTGTCACTAACAATATTGAAATAAAGTAATTAATAACAGTAATTTTCTAACTTCATAGTATATGAATGGGGTTTAATTTGCCACACTTTAAATAACTCCCAAACGCAAATCAATGTATGATGTCCATTGTAAATCCAAAACATGTTTGCAAGGACAGCTCATGAAAACGAAAATATTGACTAAAATATATATTTTTAGGATACTTACTTGTAGGTAAATTTAAATCGTGTAAACAATATTACAACAAATTGTCACTAATACAACACGTAAAAAAATACGACATAACGAAGAAAAATGTAATCTATGTCAAATCTATTCGATAGTTTCAGTCCGAAACCTATCGATACTAGGCAATCGATAGTCGAGGACCGCATCGGTCATCACCTTGGTAGTTTCCAGTCATTGTCAATTGTCAGCCCAAGACAGATGACATCCGTGGTTAACCAAATGTCAGACAAGAAGGTAAGATTTATGGCCGAGATATGTCACTTGAATCAGGACGTATTCTTCTAGTGGCATTCAGACTTGATTAAACTATACGGTGACTGCCTAAAGTGCGTAAAAGATAGGAAATACTTTTTTACCGAATGTTTTAGGGTATCGCACAACATTTTTACATATGAAATATATAAATTAAAAAAGTCGTAAGGTTATAACACATAAATTTCTGTAGATTGTTTATACATTTGTATGAGTAAAGGCTTTTCTTACTGGACACATGAAAAAACTTTAGTTTCAATACATTAAGGCTAAAAATAAAATAAGAAAATAGAAGGAATATGAAGAAAATGAGGCATTTCTAAGATTCTAGGACTACTGGACATACATCTGGACTACTGCACATACATTGCGCGTTTTTACAAGACTAGATGGAGTATCGCATTACAGTACCAGATAATTTCTATCTACCAATATAAATTGACAATAAACGTTCTGAATTTTGAATTAGTAGGAGACGATTTTATTTTCCAATTATTGTCATTTACACGCATTGTGACTGCGATTTGCCGATTAAATAAACACCTAAAATATTCCTTACAATTTCAAACATGTATGTTTGTATGATACATTAGTTTTACATTATCGACGCTGAGGAAAAGAAAATCATATTTGTAAATCCACTCAGTTGTGATGACACTATACACTTAAGTAAATTGAATCTTGGCGAAAGAAAAATACACAGTCATTTGAATAACCGTAGCCTCTGGTATGAATGATGTCATTTATCCAGCCTATATCATTACGGTATATGTCAAGGATGTATTCTAGGCCCTGCCTTGTTTAATGACAGTATGCAAGCTACGGTTTTGGAACGATATATTTATCGGATGATTAATAACAGTCTAAACTTTTGCCTGTGGGTGTGTTATAGGTCAAGGCTTCCTGAAGAACAATAATTACTTATTTTTACGCGGTCTAAATTATTAGTTGCGTAATAATTCTAGAGTGCTTAAATTTACCAGTTTTGTTCCTAAAACTTCTTTTGAAAGAACGTTTATAACAGAGAGTGATATGAGATGTACGGTTTCAGTTGATCCTTCGTTGCATTATCAGGTACTTTTACAAGAATTAGTATTTTATTTACTTTTTAAAGTGTATACTATTTGAATTTAAATGTAGGGTGCACAAACGCTTGCAATAGAAAGCCAGTCAACTACAGTAAGTGATTTAAAACAACACATATTCGAAACCAACACATCTATTTTGTTTATAACTATTTCCAACATTTCCTCTCTCCAATTGATTGATTGTTGCTCTTTGATTGTTTTGATACTGCGACTTTCTGTAACAACATTTCGAAAAATATTTTTCTTAGGAGGTTATTTTTGTGGTATAAACACTTGATAACGGATGTTGATGTTAGCGATGAATTTAAATGCGAATCAGTTTCTATATCAATAAGGTATTACTCTTAGGACACAGTTGTAAATCACATAACAAACTTGTGGAGAAATCTTGGAAATATGTCATAGTATTTCGATCTGACCAACAGATATCGCAATCGTGGTTCGAAAGGTCAACTACGTTACACTCTGATGGCCTTTAGTCACGGGATAACTTAGCGGGGGTTGTGGCAAAACGTTGTTGTGTTGGCAGTGCTGATAATGGAGTTGTTATGGTGGCAACACTGATAATGGCAGTAATTTCCCGCCAAATCGACACGCCACTTTTGAGGTTAGGTTCGTTTCAAATGAAAGCTGGTCTTGTTATTTTTGTTTAAGTGAAAATGTAAACGGTTTGAATAAAGTTTTGGTGGAAGCTTGCAAAACAGTTAGTTACAGTTTTCCTTTATCAAGTTTTTTACTAACATTTTTTATTTGATAACTCATCAGGACATCAGAGGGATATTCAGTATGTGAGCAAGATGTTTGTTGGTCAACACCACAGTCTTTGTGATGGTAAAAGAAACGTTTTAGTTTTACAATTCATTTTAACAATCGAAACCGGCAAGAAATCTGAAACTCGTTTTCAACTTTTGGTAATTGTAAAAGAAATCTTATGATGCTTTGCTCAGTTAATTCTATGGCAGTCGTTCTGTAGTGTTTTGGGCAAATGGAATTACAAGATGTTCAAAAGATTCGTCTGGATTACGGGGTTTAATGTAGCATAATTTTTTACGTTGTACTTCAATGAGAATTCTAAGCCATCTTACACTACGGGTAGTTGGCGTAGTAGAGCTACAACAAAGTCAAACACCTCAACAGAATAACCAGAGCTATTCTACCCTAAACATCTAAATTAGTATTTTCTTAATCCACGCTTGGTCGTTACATCATGCTATGAGGGAAAAGAGAGTATTAAACACCAAAGTTGGCAACACTGTAACAATCAGCTTCAGTGTTGCACACCTGACTGACACTATGGCGTCACTTCACTTTCACGACATAACCTAACCTTCAGTCTTGAGTCTATCTAGAGAGCTATGCCACGGATGAAAATATCCACAGTTTTTATACGTCCTTGGTCAAGGAGAAAGGTTAGGAATTCAAATGGCTGTTTTACGACCGTTGGGTAATTATGATTTAAATAGAAGCAAGTACCGATGAAGAAGATAGGTTTGTTTATGAAGGATGATTAATACTTTGAGATTGAAACTGGTATCTTTGGATCAGATCTAGGCCTAGTTATTAGGGAAGGTCCGGAGTTATTAGGTTTTTGGAAAGTAAAAGTAGTGTTATGTATTGTACCAAAATAGAGTGATGTTTTGACGTGTTTCAAAGCCAGGTGAGTTATTCGAATGACAATAATATAATTTTTATTTATTGGAACATTACATATATGTAAATTTATAAAACCCAATTGATAAGGATTGACAATGTTGAGTCGTTTCATACGTTGTCACTTTAAACAATTACAATTTTTATATTCACCAATAATATATTTATACATCCGAACATATACAACCATGTCGCAGCAAAACTTGACGAATGAGCTTTTAGAATCAAGTATATAAACATAGGCAAACCTGGAATGTAATCCTTTTGAGCCTCCAATAAGCATACCTGAAACAACAAAGTACAATTTAAAATATTAAAAAAAATCTCTCTCTGATAAGATATAAATCAGCTGTGACATTACTAAACGTTTTGCGATAGGTTCTTTTCCCGAGGAACTCATCAGCAAAGAAAAATCGAATCTTGCAGATTATTGTATTGTTATTTTAATATCTTCTAACAACCCCTTTAGTATTAATACAGTTTACTTATTACAAATACCTAAACAACATGGTCCAACTGATGGTACTTAAATAATAATATAAACTACGATTTTAAGTGTTTAAATTTAATTTATTACTTATTTTAAGACACTAAGACATTATTGTTTACCACATCAATGTACTAGTGTACAACATTCACCAACAATACCGCATAAAACAAACGTCTTCATGAATAACATGGTCGTGCATTAATTGCGCCAAAGAGTTCCTTTATTGCGCCAAGCCTTTAAATGGTCCCAAAAACGTTCCTTACTTTAGTTGCGCCAAGCCCAAGCCAGGTAGGTGAGAGTTGCCGGCAGAAGGAATGTCTTTGTTTACGTGTCACCCTCACCTAACCTTACTTTACCTACTCGCTTATACAGTCAATAAGGGCCGCCACTATGTGGTGGCTCCCTGGAGTAGTTGGCGCAATTCAGGAATACCCGACTACCTGGCTCAGGTCAGTTGGCGCAATTAATGCCCACCAATAACATTATGGTATTTATTGTTTACGACAATTTAAAAATCAACAAAACCGACACCAAAATCCACATGATAAAACATTTATTATCCCCCCTTACGAACAGAGGTTATTTATACCGCAGCAGACTGGCTGTCATTACCCCACCTTATAATCATATGCTACACCAAGGCCCGCGGAGCAAAACAAGCGAGAGGAATAAGAACAAGGCGCCAGGACAGGTGCAAGCGATAAGTCGAACACAACACTCGATATATCGATGTATCGATTAAAGTAATCGGTTGTAAAATCTTGTTGTAACGACTATATGTTTTGGATTACATGAAAACAGTTCTTTGACTTTACTTTAACTAATGAAATTGAGATTTTCCAAACTTCTCATACCAATGGAGAATAAACAAAAAACGTAAATTACATGTTTAAACTGCCATAAATTTGGTTGGCTATATTACATTCCGTTTCTGCTTGTTATCGAGAAAATTAAAGTGCTGACATCGCCCCTAATAAGAAGCAAAATCCCTATTAATATAAACTTAAAACAACCAGAGTTAATAAAAAAATTATTCACGATTTAATTTGTGAAACACATTTACAAATATCGAGGTATATAGTAACAGTTCGATACTATCGATATATCGTCGATATATCGGCGATGACGATACTAGACACAGGTGCACCAGGCCTTGAGAACTGTTGAAGCTTAACCTTGATCTTTTACTGGGAACGCCAAAGGGCTTTGGTTATGTGAGGAGGGGTAAACAAACCAAGTTTTGTTTCTCTTGCATCTAAATCGGTCAAGTATATGGCGCCACTTTGTCCTACTGTGTTTTTAATATAAAAGGTGGCTAAAATATTTAAAGTTTACGGTTAAAAACGTCACAATATCGAACATAGGTGGCCATTAATTGCACCAATTGACCGATACGTTCCTGGATACGTTCATTAACTGCACCAAGTGATGGCCCTCTTTGACTGTATGATTGAGAAGGTTAGGTTTGGTTAGGTTAGGTTAGGTTGGGTTTGGTTAAGTTAGATTAGGTTAGGTACACGTAAGCAAGGACATTCCTTCTGCTAGCAATACATCCCTGGCTTGGACTTGGCGCAACTAAAGAAAATTTCTGGGGACCATTTGAGGGCTTGGCGCAATTAATGCACGACCGTTATATCTGTAGTACATCTGTAATTATTGGAACTATTTAAAATATCTGCTTCGGCTAGGCAAACTAAACCTCAGTGGTTCAATTCATGTTCTTATTCATTGTTGCGAAACTCTTCAGAACTCAATCATATGAATGTAATGTTTACTTTACTGTAGTACATCTATAGAGTACTTACCTAACCGTAAGAAGGGAAAAACTGTATCGAAAATCTCTCTGGGTCCGAGTTAAAAAAAAAAAGATTAAAAGGGAGTAAACTGAGAATATTTGAGAAAGAATATTTGAGAATTTCACAGTAATAATGTCACTTGGTTGTCAATAAGAATATCACCAGTTTCATTAACAGTAGGTTGAGTTTAATAGTCATGTTTATCAGGTGTATCAGGTGTAATGAAACGTTTATGGGACCGTAAAGTGTAATTAAATTCCAAGTTAAATTAAACTCCGAGATAATGTGATAACTCAATACTTAATTATAGATATACCACTTAAATTAGCAGTAACATTCAGTACGTTCCCAAATGAAGGGTTTACAAGTTGGCAGTTCTTTAATTTATTTTCAGTTGGTATGAGCAGTTAGGCTAGGCCTATAAAACTATTTGGGATATGTTTATAAGCTTATCTTGAACATAACAAAGAATAAACCAAATATGCTAATAATCAACGAACTACCGGTACTTAGATTCATCCCAAACAAGTCATCTTAATTTTTTAACCCCTTAAGAACAAATTAACAACACGAATGAATGATGGTCAAGACCCAATGTATTTAGTATTCTACTATAGAACTCCATCTTGTCCTATCATAAAGATAAATTACCCTTACTAATGGATGAGTTTCCAGACACAATGTATTTAGTATTCTACTATAGGAGCCCTTCATGTACCATAAAGCGGAATTACCCTTGCTATTGTAGAACGCTATGGTCCGGGCACTAAACAGAATTCTACTATAGGACATCTTGTACCGTCATAAGAGCATATTACACGCCTTATAACCTCGAGAATACCCTCATAATGATATGATCAAGGTGGGTCGTCATAACTATGACGCCATAAAGGCCTTACATTCCAGCTGACTCTCCTTAATCAGCCTTACACTCCTTAATGATATCATATGCAATCCAGCAACGCCTTAGTTCGGTGGTTTTGTTTTAACTTCGTCATTTTTAAATTAAATTGACGACGAAATGATAATATTAACTGAGCGACTAACTAAATACTAATGTTTGTGAAATCCTTAGATTATTAAACAAGATGAAAATTTGAGGGCATAATTATAGTCCCGGTGTAGAGGAATAAGGGTGAGCATTAATTGCGCAAACTGACCTGTGTTAGATAGTCGGGGATGCCTGAATTGCGCCAACTACTCCAAGGACCCACCCGATAAGTTCATTAGCTGCAGCATGTGGCGGCCATCTTTGACTGTATAATTGAGTAGGTTAGGTTAGGTTAGGTTAGGTTATGTTAGGTTAGGATGACACGCAAACAATGACATTCCTTCTTCCTGTAACTCACCCCTACCTGGCTTGGGCAAGGCGCAAGTAAGGAACTCTTTGGCGCAATTATTGCACGACCGAGGAATAAAGCGATCAACAAAGTTATCTGAATGGCTGCGATCAAAATATCAAACTAATAAGACATTTATTATTTGTTTATGAGTAGACCTACACTATCGGTGCATAGGAATGTGTATAAAATAATCCAAATGCATTTAACAAGCTGATTATTGTAGTAAAATATTGATACTGTATTTTAAAATAGAAACCAGATTTTAAAACTACCTGATATATTGAAAAAGTCTTAGCAGCTAAGAACCAAACCCAAGAGAGACTTCTATTGGTCGTGCATTAATTGCGCCAAAGAGTTCCTTAATGGCGCCAAGCCCTCTAAGAGTCCCAAAAATGTTCCTTGTTAAGCCCCAGCCAGGTAGGGGTGAGTTGCCGGCAGAAGGAATGTCCTGGTTTACGAATCATCCTAACCTATCCTGTCCTATCCTAACCTAACCTAACCTAACCTACACAATTATAGTCAACGAGTGCTGCCACTTGGCGCAGTTAATGCACGTATCAAGTGGCTCCCTGGAGTAGTTGGCGCAATTCAGGAATACCTGACTACCTACCTGACACAGGCCAGTTGGTGCAATTTATGAGCGCCCCAAATAATATAGGACTTGTCCAAATGTGTCAGCCAATATAATAGAAATGAATATTAAAGGTACGTCAAAAGGTTAACATTTTTCTAAAGAAACTATACTGTTAGCGGTATTGTTCAAAGAGTAGTTTTTAAGGGATCTAAAGGTTAGAAAATTTAGAATCCGTAGATAACTCATCAGCTTCATTTTAGGTTATAAACGAGTTCTAAAATATTCTCCCTTGAAGGTCGTCTTACCAGAGAATTGTTGAATTTCACCAAACCAGTCTGGACTATTGACCTTGCAAGGAAATTCTCGGAAGGCTTTCAGCTTAAGGAAGACCGTATTATTTGGAGACGTTGGATGAGTCTATTGTGATTTTCTTAGCCACCATACACAATGCTCTACCGTGGGAAAAGTTTCTCACTACATTTACCCAATTAATTAAAATAACGCAAACAATAAGTCTCATACACGTGACGTACGTGATTATTGGAATAAGTCATTGTATTTATGTTTGTCTTTGATAGGTCAAGTCTAGCCCATTATTCCACCTTAGTAATTTTAATTGATAAAAACATAATATGAACCCAAACTATGGTCCAAAACCTTGAATTTCCAACAAAATACTACTATTGAAATATTCCAACTATATACTATTGATTCAAAAAGGCCATCTAAATGTTAAACGTTGGCTGAAGTTTATCCAAAATATGTTTAAGAAATAAACGAACGTCGATGTTGACTTAGAGGACGGAATCTTGACAAGCTTACAATATAATGTGTGGAATCCATTCCCGAGCCAAGAAATAATAATTATCGTTCGTGTTAAAGCATTTGCTATCGTGAAAGATATACAAACCAACCTAATAAAAAATAACTAATAACTTGTGGAAGTTTTTAAACAGTTTAGTCTGACTTTGATTTACAACATATTTCCAAGCTTTACGCACGTCTGTGTTTATGTTTGTTCCAAAACTTGCAACGTCGTCGTAAATATCTTTGCACGTATCTAAGTACGAGAGCACGGGAATTCATACAAAAAAATATTATCTAGTGACTAAAACTGTGGGTCGTGCTTTAATTGCGCCAAGCCCTCAAAGGGTCCCAAAAAATGTTCCGTAGTTGCACCGAGCCCAAGCCAGGTAGGGGTGATTTGCAGGCAAGAGGAATATCCTTGTTTACGTGTCATCCTAACCTATCCTAACCTATCATAACCTAACCTAACCTACTCAATTATACAGTCAAAGAGGGGCGCCAATTGGTGGAGTTAGAATGTATCGAGTGGCTCCCTGGAGTAGTTGGCGCAATTCAGGAATACCCGACTGACTCAAAGTTGGCGCAATTAATGAACGTCCAAATTGGTCCACATCCGACGGAAAATTCCCCTGGTCAGTCATTTACAGAGAGTAATGAAAGACGTCTCAGACAGAGAAGAAAGAGAGAAACAGTCTGACACTGGTGTGACAATTTCGCAAACAAGTTCCCGATCTCGACCCAGTTCACTCTTAGGTCACGTGACCAGCTGATCAGCTGATTGGCACAGGTCACTTACTGATTGTAGACTGATTCATTGTGTAACCAAACTGTTGTTTTGACGAGGATACAAAACGTAAATATTGTGGAAGCGGAACAACATCAAAGAGTTGATTGTAGTGACTGTGAATGGTCAACAATGGAAGAAGCAACGATAATAGGGTTCCCCAGGGCAATGTTCTATGTCCACATTTATTTGACTTTGCAAATTTTAGAAATACTTATTTTTTTATTCTGTGTGAATTATTTTTTCTTGTTACTAGAAAAAGCTAAATCTGTTTCTATAGTATACAACACGCATTTGTAACGGATGTTCAGTAATACCTTAAAAACTAAATAGAACAGCACTGTCTTTGGATAGTACGATAATACATTTATTTCAACGTACATTCCCACAAAAAAACAAAAAAACAAAAAAAAAAACACAACGTCTTTGCGAATAACATACATAAACGTTAGATTATGTTTAACCGTTTGGATGAAATCACACACCTACTAATTAACAATCCAGAAGTATCTCTTTTATAAATATCTCTTATTTATAGTACATAGATTTTTCATAAAACAATGTAAAACAGTGGTTCAAACAATCAATTAGCAATATTTCTGTAATGTATATTATAATAATCAAGCATATAACATAGAATTCAATAACTAATTTATTTAACTATATTGACTAAACATTGAAAACGTTTTCTCTTTCAAGCAAGTACACTTTAGCTATAGAATTATAGAATCGTATCCATATAAACCTAACCTGTTCAAAACACTTAAAACACCTTCTTTGAAGTGTATCGATGTTTGACTATAAAAGTTAAAAGGGGCATTGATGAAAAATGTGCCATACTATTATACCACTGACACTATCAACTGCAAGTAGACACTTCTCTTATTTGTAAAAGCTAAAACCGGTAAATGCTTATAACTGACACATATTTGAGTGCACTACAAAGTTTATAGTGTTGACTAAATCTCCCATTCATAAGGAGTACATTGCTTTTATAGAAAAACTAGCTGTAACCCGCGGGCTTTGCCCCGTTTAACTTCTTAATTTTCAAGATGATCTCGTTCGCATGGCTCAATCACGTCCTGGTTGAAGTTCGTTCGCTACGCTCACTCACCTTTAGGTTGGAGCTCGTTCGCTACGCTAACTCACCTTTAGGTTGGAGCTCGTTCGCTGCGCTCACTTGCCTTCAGGTTAGCTCGTTCGCTACGCTCACTTGCCTTCAGGTTAGCTCGTTCGCTACGCTCACTCACCTTTTTGGTTGCAAATTAGCTGTTGTCATAAATGTAAAAGAAATAATAGTGCTGCACCCTGTTGGTAATCCTTGTAACTTTAATGCTTTTGAACATCATAGAACAGAACCAACTTGTTTAATTGAAACAGCTGTTAAGATTCATTAATTCCATTTCTCATAAGGTTAACATGGGAAACTCCAGAGCCACTGGGGCGGAGCCTATTGGACGGATCACGAAATTGATGGTGTATAAACCTATTCTATGACATTCTACACGTATGTACCAAGTTTCGTGGCAATCGGTTCAGCGGTGTCCGAGTTTATCACCCCCAAAAAAACAAACAAACAAATATATATACAAACATCCTCTTTTATACTTATAGATGTAGTATTTTACAATTAAACTATAGGACTAATGCTGATCCGCAGCGTTGGAATAACTATAATATCCCAGAAATAATAAAATTTATGATTTTTGATTGAGCAATGCAGTATCTTGAACCTAACGATCAATAGCTCAAATTAAAGCCTATGTTAATTTGAGACCTCAATCAAGAAAATCAATCTGGTAGAAGAGCCAAACAAACTCGGAAAAGAAAACCCAATTATTTAAAACATAAGATCGTTCTAATGCTTTGAAAGTTAGAAGATGGTTACTTGACAAGTAATAAGTATTGCAATAAAACAAATCCTAAATTTACGTGACAAACATACCTTGAAATTGCCCTCAGCTGATCCATAAGTTAAATCAACGGCGCAACGATTTAAACAGTACACCGTTTTCTCAACTCGATCTTTAAGCACAATTTCACAGGTGAATACACTACATGAGTCATCTGCATCAACAAACGCACGACATTGAAAACAGCTCCATATAACACGTTACCACGGCAGAAAATAAACAAACACACGGTGAAAACAAACACGCGTGCACTGACACGCCTGTGCGACACGGGACTAAATTGGAGTGAGAGTTGAGGGAGGGTTTCGAAGGGGATGCTTTTATAGAGGGAGGTAACAAACACAAACAGCCCACCGGGGAGACAGGTAGCAGGCGGGTTTTAGGGTAAATATTTCAGAGAGAGAACAAACGTACAACGGACTTTGGGATTAACGAGAAATATGCAAGGAATGCGGATTAGGCGATTGCGAAAATTGATTTTGTGAATGTAAATATAGGGTTTGCTATCACTTTCAGTTTTAAGTGGTGTGCACTTCTAATTTTCTTGATTTTAATCCAACGATTTTAAAATATTTTGAAAATTGTTTTTGCTAAAGTTGTTTAAGTCATTATCATCAGAATATGAGAGAACACATCATCAGAATATATTTAGAAACAAAGGAAATTTACTTTAATAGAGTTATTTTAAGTCACGCTGGGCCAGTAAGCCACATTTAACATTAACATCAGTTTTGTAAAAAGTAATGCGTTTCTTAAGAAAGCTATGTTTTACATTATTACGACGGAATCGTTGTTCTATATTAGGTGAAACTTAAAAATCTTCTTTTATAGTAGGATATTGAATTTTAGTTTCACTATGCGCAATTTAAGAATAGGCATATTCGTAAAAGGAAACAAGAATACAAAAATTTAATATACACAAAGGAATATGTGGTAATCATAAAACTATTAATTTAAAAACTCCCTATTTCTGGAAAATACTAGTAGACTATACGAACGTGAATGGTAAGTAGGTAAAAGTAGAATGCTTTATAAGAGTCGGTCTAAACACATTGTTAAATATTATGTAAAAATATCTCCGGTTTCAAGCGTGCGATTACAAGCAAAGAAAACGGAGTCCCTCAAGGAAGCACTCTAGGTCCGATATTATTTAACAGGATTTATTTACCATAAAACCTGTCCTTTTCTTTGTCGTGTGAGCCAACTAACCCTATTTCGCCACTTCCAAGAATGTCTACCACTTTGTCTTCACAAGCTCCAACAAGTCAGAGACTTATTTCATCACTTTCTATTGTTGAAGAAATCTTTGTTCATCTCCAATCGAGCGATTGTGTGAACCTTTTGATCTTTCCTGTTGCTACAGGAAATATAACACGGGCTGAAACAGCTAGAGGGTGTACTTTTGTAGGTACAGTAGTGTAGTGTGTAAGTTTGGTATAGTTTTAGGATGCCATTTATGCGATTTCGCATCAAGATAAGCAATTATTAGTGAATAATTTAAGTGTATTTTTTTGTTAAATTATTTCGTCCTTTGAGCCAATATTTGTTTACTCTACAAGTTTTAAAATTCATTATAACTGTTTATGTATTGAGGTGTACACACAAAAAGAATTGCGACACAAAATTTTCCTCTAAGTTAGATTTTAGGTATATTAAAGTGATCAAGGTAAACTGTTGTGCCTTTTCTTTGGAAGAAACGGTATGGATGTCGAAACTATTTCTATTAACTCATAAAGACGTAACCAATTGGTCACAGTCATATCACTATCGTCAGAGATAAGTGTTTGAACATTGACTACTGCTTAAGTGTTAAAGCGGACTTTGGTCACGATTATTGGTTTGTTGTTTAGCTAGAGCAGCCCTGAGTAAGTTTACTTCGTAGTTCATAGAGATTTGTTTGAAAAACTATTCGATTGATGTTTTGATCCATCGAGTTCGGCCACAGTATTCTGAACACCATTTTTCATTTATGTTGAACTGTAAAATCGTTAGTTTTAGGAGTTTTAATTATTTTGTAATGAGAACGGACACTCATAACCATAGGTGAATAGGGAATAGAGTGTTTTTGGAAAAAGAGGACGATTTGGAAAATAGAAGGATGCTGCGAACTCTGATCAACTGTTCTACTAAATGACAGGTTGATCAATTGTTGAACACCCAAAATTAAAAAAAAATTAAAAGTTGAGAAATAAATAAGGGAAACCATTAGCATAGACCTGACTTAACACCAAATTATTTTTTGTGCACCAATTTTGGGGAAACTAAATTCTTCACGAATCCCACGGACTATATTAATGTAACATGAACCTTTCAAAAGGAATACAACTGATTTCTCATTTAACATGGCTTTACATTACGATCCAGGCCTAGTTTTTGCTGTTTTTCTCCGTTTTTCGCCAAAAAAATTCCTATTAGCAGTCACAACCAATTCTAGAAACGTAATGTTACAGTACACTTTCTTCTGTTTACTCTTTGCTTTGACAGTCAAACTTCAAGAAAATGCAGTAAGAAACAAGACGAATCAAAACGGAACGACTAAAGGAAGTCGTGATTGTGACCCGTGTAGTCCTATTCCGCCCGAGTTTTATTTCGCCCGGAGCCTAATTACTCCCAATTCGCCCGCGGTCCCAGATTAACCCCTATAATCCTCAGCTCTACCTGCGTCAGGAGTCCTATTCCATCCACGGAGGCGAAGCCCCGCCTCCTAGGACCCCACCCACCCCCAGATAATGTAGCTATATAAAAGCCCTCCCCTACCCATCACCCCTACCACTTTATAATCTGGAACTTTCCTTTGGGTTGAAACGCTTCAACAGTTATCTATATTAATAAATGCTTACGACATAACAGGTTAATAAAATTGACTGTCCATAAACTGTTAGTTACTGTACGGTAACTGTATGTTTCTGTACGGCAAACGGAAACATATGATAACACTGCAATCCAAGACATGGCCAAACAAAGGCCACTAGTTAGCTGCTTCTAGTGTTAAATTTCCAACTGCACACCTTTGAGTTTTCTTTATTATACAATGTAAATAATTCGCGTATTGGGTCTGATGATGATTGGAGTGTCGAATCAAACTCGATCACCATTTGCCATCTTTTATGTATATTTATCGTCTGGTGAGATAATAGTATAAGAGCACAAATATATATTTTAAGTGTTATTAGACGTTTTTTTTCTTTTCGTATACAATGTAATATAGTAGTTTACGCAAGGAATACGTTAAGATAGTGTCGTTTACTTTATTTACGCAAGTTGCGTACACTACTTCAGTGTTACTGTATTTTGGAGTAGTGACAGTGTAAATGGACCAAAAAGTAATGACAATGTAAAGAAAAATATTGTTCGTAACTCGTCCTAAAACTAATATTTTAGTGCATTATGAAAACGCTGCTCCCTCGATATTTAAAATCTATGTTTTCAAACAACAGTAATGAAAACATTGATGAAGACTTAGTATAACCTAAAATAATGCGGTCTTATTTTGAAACAATCAGAGGGTTATTTTCACAGAATGATGGTTGTTAGACAGTTATGCTTGTTTAAATTAAAATGAAAATGTACTACATCTTATGAATCCTCGTTTGAGCATTTAAATTCGTCAAGTACGGTATACAAATTATTCTCTAACCATAGAAAAGAAACAATTTAACCTCGACTTCAGTATTAATAAAAAAAGAGATGTATTACGAAACATTGTTTGACAAGGAAAATGTTATTCAAGATATTGTTTACATACCTTTGCCACGGTTATGTTGTCTTCTTGTCGAACCCTCTTCTTTGCGTTAGCAGTGGCTTTTTTCACTTCCAACTTTGCAACGTCCGGAATACACTGATGAGCTTCTCCCCTCAACACTACTTCTTCCTTAACAATCACCTTTCCGAGACAACCTCAGTTAAACGATTTACTACACCACCAGATCACTTCACCAGATTTATTCTCGCGTTTTTTAATAGCCATACCCGTTGTAAATCAGACTAAGCGCACCTCTATTAGTAGTTGTGTACTCCATCGCGATGTGTAACAGTCAACGGCACATATGGAAATGAGATTTAGCTCTCATCTCCCCAAAAAGAAGCATACCGATGACGAATCCTGAATGACCACCCTCTCTTGGAAAAATGCGAATCTCTGCTATTTCTCCCCTGTTATTTCTCACGGACAACGCTTGGACATTCCAAGTCAACATCCCTCGCGCTTCATTCACATCCTGTCTGGTTATTAATAGGAAAATATTGTCGTAGGTAAAGTAGTGTACGCAACTCGCGTAAAAAGAGTAAACGACACTATCTTAACGCATTCCTTGCATAAACTACTACATTACATTGTATATGAAAAGTAAAAAAAGATAGTCTAATAACACTTAAAACTTTTGTGCTCTCATACTGTTATCTCATCAGACGATAAATTTACATAAAAGATGGCAAATGGTGATCGAGTTCGATTCGACACTCCAATCATCATCAAACCCAATAGGTGAATTATTTACATTGCATAATAAAGAAAACTCAAAGGTGTGCAGTTGGGTATTTAACACTAGAAGCCGCTAACTAGTGGCCTTTGTTTGGCAATGTCTTGGATTGCAGTGTTATCTATCATATGTTTCTGTTTGTCGTTAAACGCAATATTTTAAATAATTAAATTGCTTATTTGCACATTTTGGATAGGGAGACAAACATACAGTAACTAACAGCACATAGGTAGCAAATTTTATTAATCTGTTATGTCGTAAACATGTATCAATATCGTTTCAACGCAAAGGAAAGTTCCAGATTATAAAGATTTAACATAATATTTACAACGGCTACATCAATAAGGGCACATGCCCCTTTATATTGTAATGCTTAAAACTTCGTGTTTAAACTTTACATTAATACAAAGGAAATTCGCTTGGTTTGTCTGGTTTGTCAAATAAATATTTTAAACTTAAATAACCGTGTAGTCGGAGGTGGATAACGGGGTGATGGGTAGGGGAGGGCTTTTACATAGTTGGGGGTGGGTGGGGTCCTCCGTGGATGGAATAGGACTCCTGACGCAGGTAGAGCTGAGGATTATAGGGGATAATCTGGGACCGCGGGCGAATTGGGAGTAATTAGGCTCCGGGCGAAATAAAACTCGGGCGGAATAGGACATAACCGTGATTGTGACCGATGGTTCGCTCCACTCGTTTCTCAACGAAACCTTGACCTTCCAGATATAGTGATGTGTTACGGTAGCTGTCGGCCAATCGCAAGAGCACACCTGACTAGTGACTTACCAGTTTTATGTTGCATGATAATCGATACATCGTATTTACTCTATATTGCACCAGCTATATTGGACTGAGGGTAATCCAAAGAATGTCTACTCGATTAAATCTCGTTTTTCAGTTGTTAATTCAATTATATCGATCAATCGGAGTCGAGTAGTGTTCATATTTTAGTTAGGAGGTGTATCCAGCGATCACCTAACTGCGATGGCGTACGTAAGAAGTATGATCCTTCAACCTGTGTTTCTCAAAATTTTCTGCAAAAACGTCTTTGCCACAGTCACGTCTACCTTAAATGTGTTTAATCCTTTAAAATAAGCACAGCTAACGTTATTAGTGTGAGAAGTTACGATTCCAATGCAATACAACAACTAAATTGGCATACACAGTAAGAAAACTAAACAACAAATACAATATTGGAACAAATAAGTTGTTGTCTCTGTGAGAATAAATTATGTGTGCTGTACGAGAAATTCTACATACAGTACTACTAATAGAATATAAAATAACAAGTCAATGCTTATCCACATACAAACAGTTCTAATTTACATTAAAGCATTTGAAGGAAATGTTTGACAATAACATTTTAGTGTTAGCTTCACATTCCCCGAAACAACTTGAGATAAAGTAACAATGCACGTAAGTACAGAAAATATTAAACAAATAAAACAATAAGTTAATCATTGTACTCTACACATCCTGGTCAACTACTACAAAGTAGTTCATGAGCTGAAGAACTATTTGTGCTAACTAATATATTTGTTATATAAGTTTTCTAGAATAAAAACAATGATGAAATTGCTATATTTAAAAAGAATTGATTTTTTTTCTGCGATTTAGTTCGAACGGTCTAATTTCCACAAAAGTTGAACCGTACAATGTTTAATTGTTTCTAAGTTTGATTTGTTTCAGTAATTAATCTCTTTACAGGAATTGAGAACAATTCTAATTTTATTATAACCAGAAGAATTGTAAAACATTGTTATATACTTAACTAATACCCTTTGAGGTCGAATTTTTTCCACATTTTCCGGTGAATTTAGCTTGCCATTCAAGCAGTCAGGAAAATGGCACCCAGTGACCTATAATCGCCATTCGACCAAAAAAATTAACTTTTTTGATTTTTTTTTTTTTTTGTCCTTGTAGGTCGCCATTTTTGAGCAGTCGGCAAAATGGCGGGCGGCGACCTATACTCGCCATTCGACCGCAAAGGGTTTTAAAGGTAATAATCCAGCACGTCACAGAGTTTTAGAAAGGAATTTGCCCTCGATATTTTATTTCCGTGATCATTACAAGAAAACGCCGAAGTTGATAAATGAGGCCAGTCACCCTCTGTTATCATAGAACTCTTTCGCTCAAATCTGTCCATTAGCTGGGGTAAACTTCTTGACATGATCATGATAGTGTTACCTACAAACCTCGCATTTACCGATTTTTATTATGATTTTTCTATCTTTTATTGCTATGAAACAGCCAACCATTATTTAATCTTTTTATGTTTATTACTAAATTAAGCAAAAAAGGTAACTAATTTATTTGGGTCCACACCATTTCTTAATCTAAAATGAGACGAAGGCCTTCAAACGTGTTTAAATGGCTACATTACAATGCATTTTACTCTTAGACTTATTGTTGACTTTGATGTACATACACACAGATATTAGCTAACAAATTGTCTTACTTGTACTTATAGCTGAGACCGAAGGATATCTCAGATGACATGGTCAGGTTGAGCAAAGGAGAAAGGAATACCAAAGGACAACGCCCTTCTGGAGAGTCAAGGACGATATCGTTTGTTATCAACGGGGAAATACGAGGTATTCCTAAATTCTTAGATAACGACTGAGATAGCATGTCTACTTAGATTTGAACCCGAAGTTAAGTATCGACTGAATCCGAATCTAAATAGGAAAATTAAAAAATGTAATTTGGCTCAAAAAGTATTTGAAGGTGGGAAAATATTTAACAAGGCATAATACAGTACTGTACGTATTTTTATTTTATTTTATAACAATTTGTATTTTTTATTTTTTTTATTTGTACTACAATAATTTGTAGGAGGAAATGCACGAAATTCGCAGTTTGATATGGACCAACACGTCTTGTTTCCTAGGCAAAATTAATCCATTGCAATACCCATTTACCTTTTAAAGATCATGTTTGTTTAGAACAGTTTTTAGGTGAATAGAATTACACATTTATAATACATTTGTGGATTTAGATGTACACTATAAAGAGCGACTTGCCTAGATCAATCAAGTCACAGTTACCGAAAAGTAACCTATTTAAACATGTTTATAGACTGTTTAGAATTTATTTTTTAAACCATTGACTATTGGATACTGAAGTAGACATCCCATCTATATAGACCAGCTGTAGCCAATAAAAAAAGACGTAGTTGTGTGAGGCAGTCACAAAATGTGCTAGTGACTAAAAATCTATTTTTGACCTTATTTTTTGTTGCTGGCCAATTTGATGGGTCATAATAGTTGCTATAGCTCACAATAAAAGGCTTAAACATTCAACTGAAGGAACAGCTGTTAAATAGCAATTCACACTTAAACCATTGTATAGAAAGTTGGTCGACATAACTTGCTTTAAAATGACACCTCAATCGTAAAAATCGGTCAAGTAGGACAGCTGAAAAAGGGGTGTCACAGGGATATATTGTATTAAGTATTTTTATAATAGGACAGGTATATGGGTAATGTATAATTTGGGACATACAATCAGTAATAAAACGTGTCTAGGATTTATATAAACTATATAAATAGCATATTACGAAGTATTGCACAATTAATTGTCAACAAAACCAGCTGTTTATCAATACAAAACAGCTGTAATCTGTCCAATTGATTGAACATGCCACCAGAGCAAAAGGTCATCAGCCAATAAGAACGCACGATTCTGGCCCTCGTCCAATCAGAGGGCAGCACCTGCCCATTGTTGTGGTCACATGATCACTGGCTTCGTTTACGCACAACAATCACGTATAAATCTCTTTTAGCATTCAAGGGGGTTTTAGCACGTAATTTTAAACTTCAAAGAGATTTTGGTTTATTTGATAGTTGTACAGGTCATTATATAGAAGCTATCTACATATTATATAGCGATACCCCCTTTAAAAAATAATTTTAATGATTTTACTTCAAACTAGAGCTTGCCCCGTGGTCAAAAACTCGTACAAGATATATGTATTGTGCAAATTTCTCTCTTTTAACCCCACGCTTTAAGTATAACATGTAATTGGAATTTTTTCCATTTGTTTAGATTTTCTGTTTATATTTTGGTGTTATTTCCCAATTAACATCACTATTTTAAAAATACATATAGGACCGATAGCCTTTCTTTTGGTACAACCCGCGTGTAATTCGGTACAGTAGTATGGCCAGGCTAGCTCTCATAAGTTTTGCAAATTTTTTTTTTTGTATAAGATGATAAATTTCATCACGGCCTTTCAAATAGTTACTTCATATGCTGAAAATTTTAGAACGGACGTCCATCATAAAAATTTAAACTTCAACGACTTCTAGTTCGTCCTTCCTTTAAGAGTCCTTGGAGCCTAGACGTTCTATTTATTTATTTATTTATTTTTACTGCAAACACCATTTTTTACAATTGTTTTACATAGTAATACATCTTCTAACTCGTTAAACTATTAAAAAACTACGAAGACAATTTCTAATCTCACAATATACCAGATGTTTAAATTACAATCACTCTGATGTTTTCAAAAAAATATTTTGAGATAGTAAATAACTCTTCAGCGGCTGTTTGAAATCAACGAAATTTACATCTCTCTTATGGTGGGCAAACCAAAAATGGCCGCTAGCTTCCGACTACCTTGAAGAACAATTTAAAACTACAAGGAACATTTCTAATCTCGCAGTATACTAGATATTTAAATTATGATCACTTTGGTGTTTGAACAAATATTTTTGGACGTTAAATAACTCTTCAGCAGCTGATTGAAATGATCCAAGATGGACTTAAAACACCACATAAATACGTAAAACCGAAAGTAACCCTCAATTACTTCAAGATTTTATAGCGAGATTTTTTAGATCTCACTTTCATGTTACTTCAAAAATAGAGACCTCAACAGTGGGAAGACCTTGGTCTTATGAGATCGTTGGGAAGACATACTACTTGGTTCATCCCTTGAGGTTGACGCCCTAGAGACATGAAAACTGAAAGTAACATATCACCCAAAGATAATGCGGCCCATTTTTCTATCACTTTTACGGTTTGAGACAAGATGTGCCATTACTACTCCATTAGGGAGCTCACCCCTCCAAATATTTCGAACCCTCCCCCTAGAAAGACCCATTGTTGCATAAGAGCTGAGGGTAAAAATATGGCAGGTACTTCATTAGCCGTGGTTTGAAGAAGAGAGTAGTAAAAGCATATTCGTGTTTGTGGTTTTTGTGCATTTAGAAATGTAGATTGTGTTTTTGTGCTTTGTGGGGTTGGAGTAATGAAGAACCTGAGTTGTAGGGTAGTCTGAAAGTTTTTGGAAATTCTATAAAACATTCCCAATACTAAAACATAATAGGTAAACTAAGCTACCTCCATTCCAACAGTAGTAAAGGTCCTCCGAAAGTAATAGGTCAGACCATAGACAAAAAGAATTAAATATAGACCGTCAGCTGTGCTGCGGTTACCATAGGTTCTGGCGCACACAGCTGGGAGTGCCATGTAGTTACGGCATTCGCGCTACGCAACACGGCGCTCCCAGCGGTTGTGCGCCAGAACCCTTGGTAACCATGGTAACCACAGCACGACTGACATATTTAATTCTTTTTGTCTATGGTCAGACAGAGTATTTCCCACTTTCACAGGCAATGACGATTCTGATAACCATCGTTTGAGCTAAGATTAAACAATGTTATCATCCCTACTATTGGGAGTGAAGTCCAAAAACTACCCTGCCTAAAACCAAATGATTCATTCTGCCAGACACGACTGGAGACGAAATAGATATCAGACAAAACAAACAAGTCTGGCAACATTGAGTAGATATCGAATGTGCAAAACTATCGACTGAAGTATCGTATGAATCTACCGAATAAAGTAATTTATAGTTTATATAGGGTTGTACTCTACAATTTTTCAAGGTATTCCTGACTTATTTTGAGTATTTTTAATGTACGTGCACTGAGAAAATTGTAACTAGAAATTTGTATTCATTTAGAAATCTTCGGATGCAAAGTGTGGTTTTTAGTTCGCAGACAAAATAAAGTAATACATTATGGAAAATTGGAAAGTCCGAATAATTAAATTGACTGTTTGGCTTTATATATTAAAAATTCTCTGCTTTTAGAACCCATTGGATATGTTTTCGTGGTTTTAAAACTGTAGTTATAATAAAAAAAAATACATTGACTTTGGATACAGCAGTAGGCGTCCCATCTTTTGGTACGAGTACCAACCGTTAGATATGTAATACAGTTAAATGAGCTTCCCATAGATTATATTTCCACTAGTAGTTCAGTTTTGTTTCATTGTATTTTCTGCAATACATTCTGTTGATAGCATAAAATAACACTGCCATTTTTTTAAGACAGAAATTAGAGGACATGTATATTTTTCGGTTCCGTAGGCCATGGTTACAAGGTACGTTTTAACTTTTTGAGAAATACATTTATTTGTAAAACTGCATAAGTGTTCCTAATAGAACACATGATAATTTATGAAAATATTTTTGTTTACATTAATTATTTGCACAATAATGCAAACAAACTGACATACACTATTTTAGTATCAGTCTTACCATAGATAAATCATACTCCAGTTGAAAATAGGCATTGAGGTCATGAGGTTAATTAACCAATACACCTTAGGTAGAACAAGACTTACAAAAAAACGCCCGCATGATAGAGTGTAGCCAAAGCCCCTATGTTGGCGACATGCTAGTTAGGCCTAACACGGAGTTCACAACAATAATATATGGACCAAACAAACTCATGCCATGGAAAAGGAGATTTATCATTGGCCAATAATTATTAGTGCACGTTCACTTCTGATACAATTTGTACTAGTTTCTGGGTGTTCCATGTTTCGTGACGTTTGAGTGCACTATTTTCAATCGGCTAAATGATTATCTATTTTATTTTGTAAAATATTTTATACTCAGTTCAAACGGTTACCTCCCGCTATCTCCGTGTCCCGCCACCTCCGTGTACCGCTCATCGAATGTTGAGTTATATACATCGATGGTACCGCTACCTCCGAATTTCAGAGTGACCCCTATAATCCTCGGTTACTTCCTGCGTTAAGACTTTCCGTCCAAACCTAACCTAACCTAACTTAACTTAACCTAACCTAACCTAACCTAACCTAACCTGACCTAACCTAACCTAACCCACGGGTTAAATTTTCATTAAATCTTGCATCCACGGGGCTTCGCAGTCGTGGATGCAATGACAGCTAACAACGCAGGCAGTGACGGGATTATAAGGGTCACTCAAGAATTCGGAGATGGCGGGACAGATTTGGGTTCGGATATGGCGGAACGCGGAGATAGTGGGAGCACACGGTTCAAACAGCCGTGGCACCTGACGGATTAGGAGACCCCATGGAAACCCTTGGGGCCTCCTAATCCCTCAGGTGCCACGGCTGTTTGAACGCACTATAAGCTGTATCGTATGATATGTTTCTGTACTTACATAAGTCTAGTGTTTATGTCACTGGTTGCCACTCACCTATAAACAGAGAGTATAAAATCAACGAAATGGAAATACAACTAGAAACTAACTACTACAGTATTCCACTTATTTAAACCTTGTCTCAATATTGCATAAAATGTGCAAAATATCTCACTATGTACCAATAAATAAATAAAAGAACACAATAATATTAGATACGTTAAACTAAGATCCGTGGTAAAATCAAGTATAAAATGGAACCTGTGGAGTTTTGTTAATGACCTTTAAAAATGCATCCTGTGTAAAAAATCAACTGACCAACATAGCACTTCCAAAATGATCCAATCGTAGCTGGGATATATTTTGGAATATTTGTTTACTCCCCCTTCACGCTTTATTTGACAAACATAATACACTGGCGGAACCTCAGAGGGGAAGAAACAATTCTTCCAGAGGGGACGAATTGGCAAACAAGTTGTGATGTGTACTGATGTTCTTGGGTTGGAAAATCAATCAGATGCCGCCAGGTCAATTTGATTTAGGGGGCGAGATAATAAATCTACAACATGACCACTATAAGACAAACTTCGATTGTTTGATGGATTTTCAAATTTTGCACATTTAAAACCAAGTATGAATAAAACGAGAGCGGGGAGGGAAACATACCTTTGGTATTAAGTTAGCTTATAAAAACCATTGCAGAACATCAATGAATAATTAACTTCTGTGATAGCTGACGACACTAATTCTACAATTTTCTTTCACTGTAGCCTCTAAAAGACATTTGTACAAATTGAATCTTCGTCACTAAACCCAAACAATTCAAATGCAGTTCAATTACTTAGTGTTTAGCTCTAAATAAATAAATCAATAAATAAGGTTACCTTCGTCAATCAGCTCATAGAAGTTGAAACATTGTTACGGCCGTTTCAGCATATCCATGCCATCATCAGACGTTCAGCCAAGTGGCGTCGTTAATATACAAAAACACAAACTGTCACACGCGACGTACACATACATAAACATAAACGGGGGTTTTTTACTAAACAGGCCTGTTGATTAGACATATCCGCACAAGAGCAAGTAGCTGACTCAAAGTCAGCTACTTGCTCTTGTGCGGATATGTCTAATCAACAGGCCTGTTTAGTAAAAAACCCCCGTTTATGTTTATGTATGTGTACGTCGCGTGTGACAGTTTGTGTTTTTGTATATTAACGACGCCACTTGGCTGAACGTCTGATGATGGCATGGATATGCTGAAACGGCCGTAACAATGTTTCAACTTCTATGAGCTGATTGACGAAGGTAACATTATTTATTGATTTAGTCACAAGATCAGCTCAGGGGCTAAAAAATATGGATTTTAATTCTAAATAAATAAGTTGGTTCAAATCTCCGTGTACTAGCAGCCTATGCAACGTAGGAAATTAATTGTCCAACGACAGCACAAAACCTGTGAAAAATGACATGGTCAATAGCTTGGGTTCTAGTTCATATTATGAATGCCTACAGTTATTATCTTTTAGGGTCTTCCAGTTGGATTCCCATAAAAAGCGGAGTTCCGATTAGTTTTTACCTTGGTGTAGAGTAGATCTTCCCTATTGTATGTAAGATGAATCAACTAAAATATAAATTCAAACGTGTTTTTACTTGAACTATGGCGACCAGATAAAACATGTAATCTTACAACATCCTCGTTCAAACAAATACATTATCAATTTTTCACCTAGATTGAGTATTAAAGATTCTGAATCCTCTTCTAACTCTATCTGAAAACCCTCCAGACCAATTTGTCATCGCAGCATCAACCCAGATACATCGACGATCACGTGTTCTCGTACGGCGGAGAATGCCCGAAAGCAATCAAGGATGCCCGCACGTACAAGCAGGTCCGAACACGTTCAATCACGCCCGGGCATGGTCAGATTCGCACGTGCAGAAGGAATTCTCTGGCAGGAAGCGTGCAGTCTGTGATATAACTTTATCTCCCAGGTGACCCGTATTTCCGGCGGGCTGAAGACTATTTCCGGTGGATAATCGTGCTCAGATGTTCCCTCGGGTACAAAGACGGTGTTGTAGACAGGTCAGTGACTTGGGAAACATGTGATTCTGAATTTGTAGCCAATGTTTTGTGAGAATATCTTGTAGAGGAAAATATAGGACTGTCAATGTACTTTGTACAATGTTATTGGAAGCAATATGGTTTTCAATGCCATTCGTTCAGACTACAGTATTCTCTATATACACAAATACATGCAGCAAAGGTTAAACAATTCAAATTTGTTTGGTGTGAGACTAATCTAACTGTGAATCAAGAGCTTTCCGTCCTGTGGCTGTAATCAATACCCTTAATATCATCGTGGATATGTGATATTAGGCTGTAGCTTTGCCTAACTGAAAAAAACAACTTTCTATCGTGTAAAGTAAACTAAATCTGTTAATAAAGATTTCTAACGATGAAAAAACATAGAACATTTCATCATATAGGTGTGTTTGGAAGGAAAAAGCAGCTTGTACTAAAATTACAGTAACATACAAGATTAAAGTTTAACGTCACTGGCTATTCCATGCAAATTCATACCTGACATTTTATTTGAAGTTAAAAATATAGAACGTGGTTCGATTACACTCGTGACAAACCATACAAAAGACTTACAAGTGTGTAATCCTAACTCTATTGACCATACAATTACCTTCAATGGCTTCCAGTTTAGGGGAGGGTGAAATGTTGATCATCGATCAGTTATGACAATTGGGATCCTAGTTTAGTTTATAGTAGGCCTACCATAGTAACAGTAATTTCATAACAAGAGTAGACAGTGAGTCATTATTTGAGACCATGTTTGAAGTACGAGGTTTATCGAGCATTATTTTAATTTTCACTAAACTAATATGAGTTGAGCTGTTTTCGTTAACAACTTACGAAACATCATACTGTATTTTCAACATCTATCTACTGTTTGCTACCGAAAATAAAATTGTTTACAACCGAACATTTTCCATTGTCAACAACTTTAAATATTTGTTTGTTGTTTAATTATAACTAACATTGGACCCCGATGGACTGTAGTATCGATGAACTAAAATTAGTTTATCTATATTAGTTCAATTAATAATATTACATTTTTAAATTACCACCACTGTTAAGGGCCTAAGAAGGTCTACTTTAAAAAGTCATGATTTAATGCGAATTTTTTCCAAAAATATTTGGTTATCGATTTAAATCTGCTGTAATACGTTGTATAGTGTTTTGCAGTAATGTTTAGAAGATTGTAAGTTAAAATACGTATATTATTCTTCGTCGTAATAGTGTCTAAAACATGTAAAATCATTGATACTATAATTAATCTAACGACGTAAACTAATGGGTTCTATAAACCAGCTAATAAATAAATGTCACGGCAAAAACAATCGTTAGGGAAAGTTTTGAGCCAACAACAATATCAGAAACAAACATCCCTACAATCAAAACAGATTAGAAGCTTTGAGGTTATGTTTAACGAGATAGGCGTGTTTGAGGTTATGTTTGACGAAAGTGAGGTTATGTCGTGACCGGAAGCTGTGGGCAGACAGGTGTTAAACAGCTGTTTTACCGCAATACCGAGTGCTACTTCCGTATCCGGCCCACGTGGCCTCACATGTCCGCCATCTTGGAATTGTTCCAACAATGAAGTGGTTAGAATCAGAAGCAGGTGACCAGCATTTATCATTCATCTGATCAGACAACAAAATAAATGGCAAACCTCTGCACATAATTAAGGGGTTACACGGACAAATGCTTAATGTCGCTTATTTAGTTCATATTTATTATGAAATCAATTTATCACAATCATATATGCTGTATAACACAATCTTGCATCCAACTAAAAAAATGGGACGTGGTGGATTTTTTGGACGGTAAAACAACATATACACCACTTATTTACTCCTGGATGTCTTTATTCAAACCACATTTCCATTAACTTGTAAATTCCTTTTAAAGGACAATATTACAGCCTGTGTAAATGTGAGTTTAATATTTAAGATGTTTCATGTTATTAGTGGTAAAAAACTCGCCCAAAAATATGTACCTATTTACTTCTCTATTTTCACCCCAACCGCTCCAGAGTAAATAAAACATGTGATTGGAATTTCTTCCATTTGTTTTGATTTTCTGTTAATATTTCGTTGTTAATTCGTCACCAGCATGGCAACCCATAAGGCCAACGTAATTTTTTTTAAATTCATTTTTGGGCTTATTTTTAAGCATACATATTTTAAATTATTAAATGGATTCTGCACATCTACATGCAAATATATTTCTAACAGTATGCGTAAATTTCCCCATTGATGCACACGAGCTGAGAAAAAAGATTTCCAAAATAATAATATACTATCCGATTTAATTTTTTCCTCTCATCAAGCTTCATTAGTCATACCTTTTGGTTTACTTTCGCAACCTCTCTGTGAAGGCTAAAATAACTAATCAGTCCTCGTATGAATTCAGATCGCGAATTGGGAGCAACAATCAATTTGTACCATCCCACAATCTGCCTACTATCATCATTCACCTGACCTTGCATCTGTAGGCTGAAATCAGCTGATATACTGAAGATTTGAAATGAGACATGTGTCCTTGAAGAAATTTCGAGTCTGAACATTGAATATGCTACATCTCTGCTGTCAATGATTCCGTAAGACAATGAAAGGAAACTTTGACCTGATTAGCTGCTTAGTCAGAAGAAATGGACAATTGAATTTTTTCTCACTTGGTAAGGTCAATACTTTGTTAATATTACAATCAAATAAATCATTCATGGCAAAAGTATTTCACAACATCATTCATAACGTTAGCTTGGTGTTTTACAGATGGTGATAACGCCATAACGTCTTGGCTATTGGTCAGAATACCTCTGTCAAAATTGCAGAATTTTCAACAAAGATGGGTCAAAAGCTATCTTGAATAAAACCAGACATTTTGTCAGTACTTGCTGTTCTGTCTGGCAAATCCATTTCAAATCTTCCAATGAACTCATTTAAATTCACATGGTTTATTATGCACTAGCACTATACTTCTCGGGTTTGATCCAAACCACATGAGCTCGATGCACAAGAGGTTGCCTATAGTATTGGCATGTGATCTAGATCAGATCAATCGTTGCGGTGACATGAAAGATTCTGATGGCCGTAAAGATTGAATTGAAAGATAAAAGACATGAAGCTAAGAGGCTTCATTGTACCAGAGTGACCTTGATGTCACCGACATCATAGATTACATAACGAGTGACGAGTTGACAGAATATGTTAATTGAATTGAAGTTCTTAGTTTGAATTAGGTTTGTGAGATTTGGTAAGGGTGGTACTCTACTCTTCTTTATATGATCTTAAAGACACTTTCGTCTAAAATCTCCAAGGTTATTCCAGTGATCAAGTGCTTTTCAACCATGAACCATTAAGAAAAATATAACTCATGGGAAATTGTACAATCCTGTCACGCGTTCATAACTTTCCGTATTCAATTTGTAGAAACATTGAACCAAACTTGTTGTGACTATGAAAGAAATTGTCTTTGGATTTAGCGTATGTTGAACTTAACTGCTCTTCAATTTTCCTCATCACATAGGTGAAATTCGTAGATCTGTTTTTTTGGTCAACCGACTGTATGCAAGCAATGTCTACCTCATCCAGGGACAGATGGAGGATTTTAGATTGTGCATCTTGTTGTATTTGATGTAATATATTCTAAAGTATGTTTGTTTAACTAACATTACAACAGGAAAGGAGATACGCTAAATGACATAACGGAATCTGTTAACTAATTGCTACATTCCTATGCATAATTGCCCGGTTAATTGCCTTAATCACATTTAATTTGCAGAGGGTGGACGATTCCCGATTAGTGAGCATGAAATTGGACATAACCCGCACCGCTGCCTGGTGTAATTGAGTAACCGAGTATTCGGTTGTAGAAGTCGAAAGGTCGAATGAACTTTATATTTTGCTGCCAAGGGATGGCTGAATCATAATAGCTCAGAAAATCATATTGGCTGAAGAGTTAACTGAATGAAACGTAATATGCAACAGGATTGACGACTGTACTATTTAATACGACGAATCTTAAACCATGGACAACATTGCAACTAGAATAGTTAAACATCAATTGGTTAATAGGTTGCCTTCCAGAATAGGAGGATTAAAAGGATTATGTCAAAGTTATTTGGACCATAAATATCTCCAATGTTTTCTAGTGCATTATTATATTCCAGCAGTATTTATACTATTGATAAAACTACTGGGTCAATAATTTATGGGCAAACTATTTGTTCTATTCCAACATTGTATCGATCATTATTATGATAAATCAATTTTATTTTAAATAACGCTATGTTTGCCATTCTAACACACGAAGTAAACCTGAATTGGTTCGGGCTATTCATAAACCCATGCAAACCTTGACTAGTTAAAAGTGCTTTGGCAAACCCTTGGGACGAATATAACAAAGTAACAATAAAACTATCATCTCAAGATTTGCCAACTGGCTGCTCCGTCGCGAGTAAAGTTAGATTTGCTTTCGTTGAGACCGGATATGAGTCAAAACTTTGCGAAATGTCTTGAATCATGACCTTTTCGTAATTGGTCAGACCGATAAAAACCGCAGACGAACAATTGCAAAAGTGTATTGAATTCCTTGAAACGGTTTGGATGGTAATGAGTCAAGTTGTTGTGTTGGTTGGAAAAAATAACTGTTTAGTGGTCAGAAAAGAATATTTAAATTGTCTACCGTTCATATTTGATCACAAAATCTCAGATTTCCTTTCTCTCTACATCTTCTACTCTTTTATCTGAGAACTCGCATGCGTTTTGAACAATCTTGAACACTCAGCATTCAGTCAAGGCAGTATCCAATTACACTCCGAGGTTACTCCCACGAAATCTGTGTAATTTGTAGAATGGTAATTCACATGGGAAACCGGAAGGAAATGTAATACCACATTAATTTACAGTGATTTCATTTAGTTATACGAGTTGACGATTCAAGTTCGGTTTGAATGAACTTTCAATGACTTGCAACAAAATAATCAAGGTCAAATTATAACAATTCAGAGTATGCTAGAAATACGTTGTGAGTTGCAAGAATAGGGTTACATAGCAATTCAATTTCAAAAGTTGTCTTTGGAAGAAATTTCGGTTCGTCTGCAGTTTGCATTTTGACACAAAAGAATTAAAAATCACATTATCACATACGGTAACAAAATCAACAGTGTAGTTTTTATAAGTTTTCAATATAATTTTATTTGTAACGTATTATATATATAGATATTTAATTTGTATTTTGTATCAGTGTAATTGTTAGCTAACCTAAGGTGGACAAGGAACAGTTCATGTAATATGTTTGCAGAGCAGTGACAGAGAGTGAAGCTTCAGTCCCAGATTCCATGGGTTCAAGTCTTTCCAATCAACAATAATATTGTTGATTGGAAAGACTTTAACCCATTAGTTAAAGCAATTATTGCCATGTGGTGCCTAGTTTTTAGTATTGTGTAGAACGGTTTTCGAAAGCCTGACCGAGGTAGACAAATTGTAAACTTATCATTAATATTTATTGATTAAGCCATCAGGTTTCTAGAGATAGGTAGCGGTCGAAGTTTTTTTTTCATTGTATTGGCACAGACAATATAATACTTTAGTGTATTAAAGTATTATTATATTGTCTGTATCCAATATATGTATCCAATCTGTATCTTTATATGTATTATTATATATAAAGTATTACTTTAATGGTTAAAGTATTATATTGTCTGTGGTATTGGCCTGCGCGGCGGCGCGCGGTCGCCATACAACGGTAGGCCACGCTCTGGTGAGCTTGAGTGGTCAGTATGCTTGTTGGCGCAGATGTTATCTTTCCCTGGTATTCTCACAACAGAGGCTATCCGATAAAATCACAAGGATAACATCACCTCGGTGTTTTCGGTTTCTTTGATTTTGTCGAAAATTTATCCCCTCGAAGAAAACTCGCTTGCGTTATCAAGCGTCCCGCCAATACCAGATATAATCTTAGACAGTGCCTGGTTTTACTTTGGAATCCAATAAATTGTCTGGAATTCATGATATACTGTGCTAAAATGATTTTCAAGATATGGCGTTCCCATTCGGATCTTTTCCTTTTCAACAACATCCTCTGGACGGATAAAACTGGGTCTGGTTTCCCAAATCAGTCAAACTTTCATGCATTTATTCTGTAAATATTGTTGATTACTCTTATTTTGATGCTCTGCTTTTTAAGTCACCCTTAATAAAGTTTTGTACTATGGTGGTGCTCATGGATGCTTTATATTTATTCGTTTTGAAGAGTAGTTACTGATACACAATTATTCCTACGTTTATTATTCACGGAAACTAAAAATAAACTTATGACGTTGTCCAATGGAATTTACACATTTTTAAACGACGTGGAAAAAATCAAATAGGTAAGAGACCCCTGACCACCTAGTTTTGATTTTGATACTGACCAATAAATTTTGAACCATTTAAAAATATTATTTAGATTACATATTTTAGATTTTTGTCACTTAGTACACACTATATTACAACGATACTTTAAACCTTGAAGGTGTATAATTGTGGTTGTTTTTCTAGGCTTCCATTATACAATGAACGGCGATAGCTGTTTTAGATCACCATTCTGACCCTACAGTGTATCCCAATTATAGTTAGTGGTTCCCTAACCGCTCGCCAGGGGCGCTATGAGCAACGGTTTGCGGTTTTGGTCTAGCGCGCATGCTCGGTCACAACGCGTGCGCCGTAACATCCAGTGTTGCCAATAACCATTGATGCCAAGCGAGGGAATTCCGTTTTTCCATCGAAACTTATTCTTTTTTCAAATGTGTAAGACAAAGACAGAAACATATGCTTCAAATGTTCCCGCATTACAATGGGGTTTACTGTTTGTTGATGCAGCAAATTATGGTTCAGCACATAAATTATCGCTTATTCTGAGCAAAATATGTTCCTATTGTATACTTTTTGTTTGGTCGCTTGGCAATTATTTTGTAGCTTTTGAGCCAAAAGGTCCGAGTTCTGTCTGAACGATTGGAAATTTATATCTGGTTCTATTATAGTGCGGCGATGACGATCCAAAGGTCCGATGGTTCTTCTCTTTCAAGCTTAAATGTTACACTGCCTCATTTAATAATTGCAATAATTTGGTACTGATACCACAATAAAAGCAACAGTAAAAAGAAATCACGCTCTTGTAAATATTTGAATGCTTGTAAAACAGCGATAAATGAATGGTAAACATTAAAACTGATGTAACTCATATCAGAAATAAACAGACTTTGGATTAGGCTAAGCTGATCCATTACGATGTCATAAAATATGCGTAGCATAAGGTAATTTGTCATTTATATCCAATAGCCGCAGCCTCAAAACGTTGCCCCAACTACTCCAGGGATACACCCGATACGTTCCTTAACTAAGCTAAGTAGCGTCTTTCTTTCACTGTATAATTGAGTAGGTTAGGTCAGGTTAGGTTAGGATAGGTTAGGTTAGGATTCGTTGGTTAGGATAGGTTAGGTTAGGTAAGGTTAGGTTAGGTTACGATGAAACGTAAACAAGGACATTACTTCTGCCGGCAACTCACCCCTACTGGCTTGGGCTTGGCGCAACTAACATTTTTTGGGACCCTTTTAGGGTTTGGTGCAATTAAGGAACTCTTTGGCGCAATTAATGCACGACACTCAAAACTACTCTAAACAGCTGCTCTACATCATCAAACGTTATTGGGAAAGGGTCCGAAAGAATATACGGACTCATTCAGTGACAAAATCAAGTCGTAATCTTCACTTCACCTGACGGTCTGTCAGTTGATTATACTTACAGGTACTATTTTTGTGCCAAGCAAACAGTAACAAATAATTCGATTTTAATATTTTCAATGATAAACAAACGATGCGGAGTACTGCCCGATATAATTTCATGACTTGCGTTTACTCGCCGCTGACTCATGGGATTGATGGGATCAAATTGCAAAGATTAGTACTTTATAGACAAACAACTTGCTGATAGGCGGTAGTTGATAAAATTGTTTCGGATCATTATGGAGGTATAAATATAGCACAGTAGTCATGCAAAGTTTTTATAGAAGTAGTGTGTCTGCAATCGCAAAAATAAAAGTGTTGTTCGTTGTATACAGTGGGAAACTAGAAATTGGTAAACTACTACGGTACTTAATTGCTGCTTCCCTATAGGGAAATTCGCTTAATACACACAGTTGCTGTCTAAATCTCCATATGCAACTACAATAAACATTCTAATAAAATAACTGGCATAAACGACGTATAAGGACATAAAATAAGTGATTGGTGACATAAAGGACATACAACAGGACATACAAGACGTGACTTGGTGACATATTTCCTCCGTTATATAACACGATCACTACCAATCACGTAGTTGATTATGCGAGTTGACAAAGCAGTGAAAGTGGCGGAGTGCCACAGGGCTCAGTCTTTGGACCGCTCACATTTTTCTTCCTCGCACTAATGACGAATTATTTGTTGTCTTAGTTACTGCCAGGGTCTTAGTTTTAAGCTAGATTCATAGACGGTCATTTTTTACTAGGGTTTTGTTGTTGAATCCAATTTCATAACATTTATAAACTTATCAAATTTGTTTGTGGTTATTGTGTTTGAAGTATTTAACTATGGGTACTAAATTGATATTGAGGCCACCCTTTGGTAATCACCCTTTCATCAAATAAATGGATTTTATTCAAGAATATATACTTAAGAATTTTACCTTTATCATGTTTTAATAAAATGAAGTAGGTCATGCATTTGTATCAAAATACATGAAAAAACAAGATTAGCCTATATTGTAGTATTGGATTGAGAAAAACACTTTAAATTTATTGTAGAACATATAATCTTTAAATAAATCTTAATAGATTGATCTAAAACTCAGAACTGAAACAAAACATATCTTGCAGCGATTCTAAAACTCTTGCCATTTATATAGTTTATTATCTTTAAGTGCGGTCCAGCTTACAGACATTTTTTATATTGTTGCTTCAACTTTGCCATTATTTTCAAACATTGTGCAGAATAAGACGTTTCCTGATTTTTTATTTCTAATACTTGAACATCAAAACACATGATAACAAATCTAGGAACTAAGAAGTTTATGTAAAAAAATAAGCTGAATCATACCGGATTACATAGAAAACGTCAACAAGAAAATTTGACGTACTGGAACGGAGAAAATATTTTCTCATTTGACTTTGAGTTGATTTTCCCTCCACTAGTTTAAAATCACTATAAAACCATCCCAAAGAAATTTGCAAAAACTGTGCTTCTAACATGATAAATTCTCTACCAGAACTTCATAGTTTGATCAATGTTTCACACAATATCGAACAGTCTGTTTGCACTAACTGATGAGTTGTGATCTCGCGTGTTTCAGTTCGTGCAGAATGAAGATTAAATGGAGGTAAATGTGGAATCGAACCGAACGACACGGCATCACGCGACAGAGGGAATTGAGAAATCCCAAAAGTGAGAAATTAGAGGGTTTAAGCCAATTGCTGCAACACAATCTAGGGTGAGATCTTTATTTGCGATTCATTGAATGGTAAAATAATACATTTCAGAATTAGAGTACGAATCTGTATACTGTAAAAATAACATTGTCAAGCCTTGATACATCGATTAAAATTCGTGCCTGAAACTATAGTATTTACTATATTGATGAAATGATAACATCAATAACAAATATTTTGTAGTATTTTCAGCTAGAAGTAAAAAGCTACCGTGACTATGGAATGATGGGTAACAACCACCAACGATGGTAACAGCACTTCTCTAGTACGTTACCCCACTTTTCTTGGAAGGGAACTAGGAGGTAAAATACTTTTATGTTGACAACAAAATTTAAACTTGATTGCATTCATACTGAAATGAATTCGATTTCATAAATAATTCAGTATATACCTTAGAGTCAGACAACCATTACTTTAATACTTTTATGTTTTATACTTTTCAATGAAATGGTGACCATACAAAGTAGGTAATTTAAGCCAAGTATGAATGGAGATGAGTGTATGATGAGTGGCGCGATCTTGTAGCCTTGTTAGTGACTAAGGCCGACGTATTCCTTAGACACAGCTGTTAATTAATAGCCCATACACCTAATGGCAACTAAGGGACCTACAGTTGTAGTGGAATCCTAACCACATTTTTGCCTTGGTGTATACGAATTGGTTTAATTTTCAGGATAGTACTACGGATAGTCGTAGTACTCACTCGTGCGGAAGTTAATCCACACCAGGGAGTATCGCATACACAGTGCATGCCTATAAATATCCACAATTCGTAACCTCCTAGTAGTTGGATTACAGGACGACGCCACCCATTCCCAAACCTCAAACCTCAATCTTCAACCTTCAACCTCTTCCTCGCCATCAAACACTTTTTGATGGCCAAAACGACAACTACGAAACTCTTCAGTTTCACTGTAAATGTCAGCGTATATTGCTCACGTCAAGGCAAGGCACGTGCGATCTAAGATGAAATTCCATCATAAGTCATGAAGGTTTCAAGACTTTTAAGCCCTTGTTAGTTCCGACCCCCAGTCTTATCAGAGACTAGGCCAACCTGTCCTTGGGCAAGGTCATCAGGAGGCCGATGATAACATTGTTCAACAGTAGGTCTGCCTTTGTAGGTAGTTTGGAAAGTTGTAGAGGAAAGCCTGTTGAGTGCGTAGTAACGAGTTGAAATACCTGTGCAAATTAAAAGTACATTCAAGTTTATGAATATTTATAACTCTTTACGGTAGACAAAAAATGTTGGTCAAGTAAAAAATATTAAGATACTTTTTCTTGTTTTCAGATGACACCATTGACTATATACCATCTACTACAATACATAGGCTACATTTATTTAAAGAAAGAATATAAGTATCTGTAAGGCATGTAATTAAAGTAATTAAGTAAATAATGCCAATGGATGGGTGCGTTTTCCATCATATTTACACTTACATTTATTTATTTTCCCATTTAATTATTCTAATAACGCCACTGGCAAGTCGAGTTCACCGTGCATATTTACCCTTTCGTTTATTTAATTTATCATATGTTTGGAAAAAAACCAAATAAAAATTCTTCTTCTTTCAGTTCAATGGAAAAGCTACACAAATTTACGTAAATTTCGATCGATGTAATTTCACACTAATATTCAACCTTTGTTCATTTTCATCGAAGAAATCTTAGTTTTTAATTCCAAAACGATACACATATCCAGTACAAAGGCTATACAAAATTTGCGAAAACTTGATGACGTTACAGCTACCTACAATTTCTCATTGTTCTATTTCAAATAATTAGCATTCATAACACATCTTACAGTTCAGCTGTTCAACAATACTGACAAATTCATTCAAACTTCACATGAGTCATTTATCAGCTGATGACTTGACACCTGTCGTGCTGTAACATGTGAGGTCGGACTCGAAACAGAATATATCACACCTCGGACGCCTCCACGCATAATTTCAGAAACTCAGGAACACTACCAACCTGAGAAGATTTATGGTGAAGAAATCAGAATAAAAGCCTTGGCATTTCCTATTGCTCCATGCAGCTTTCTCCGTGATGCAAATAGATGCAATCGACCAGTTACACGAAATAGAAATTCGGTTGTAAAATAGCCTGTTTTAACAAAAATGTAAAAAAATGAAAAGCTTGACACAATATTCAAAATGTTAATAACAAAATATTTAATGTAAAACACCCTTTGGTGTTGATAAGAAATGGTCGATAAATTTGGTCAGATGTTATTTATAAAAAATTTAGGCTTAGTTATGACAATACCTTATTTGCGTTCGGCATCTAATCGTTTTAGGCAAATTTGTGGAATCTTCAGGTTTTATGGGCAAATATGTATTATATATTTTTTATGTGATGGTCTTCAGATCACTGATTGAAGTCTTGTGTTACAATGACTGTTGAGCTTTTAATTATTTAGTTCAGAAGTGGTTGACTTTAATACAGTATCTTTATCTAGTTTTCTATTGAACATTTATTTACGTTTAATATCACTTGCCAAACTTAAAACACTTAAATTATCTGCATGCACCATACAATCATTCGACGATTGGCGGAAATCAAATGTGGGACCTTGTAGCCAAAGTCAAACGTTCCAGTCACACCCAAGCTTCTCCAAGATCAGATATTGAACAAGACTTTCAAATAGGAAGACTCCCTGAAGGACACTATTCAAATCTACTTGCATTTTACATATCAACCAAAAGGAATCGTCAACGAAAAGGGTAAATTTTAAAGATCGAAAAGAAGAAGTTTAATTTACAGAGTGCAGTTATTTCTTCAAGTTTGCTCGCTTTTAGATCAATTCATTGAAAAAGAATACTCCCTTGCATTTAACGATAGTCTTGAGGATGTATGCCATCCTGTATGCGGCCTAAATGGCACGTTTATTCTTCGTGATGCCAATCAATAACATTAAAATATTACTTTGATTCATTTTCAGTAGAATGCAACGCTTATTCACACAATATTGTATGACTTTTTCATTGTATCCTAATTTTGTTTGAACAAAATTGCAATACGGGGTTCCCTTGTCACTTACCAAACCTAGCTTTCCTGGACTTATAGATATTATGTAGGTGGGGCAGCTGAGTCTAGCGCTCAGCCAGAAGATCATCGGTTCGATCACAAGACGAGGTAATAGAGCAATAGCTTTTTGACGGTTCAAAACTGAATTCAGCTGCCCTTAATCATTGTGCTTTCTCTGAAATGATTCTAGCAACGAAGCTGGTCTTCGTCAGTAACAAAGAGAAGGAATTTCAAGCCATTCTACAGTTACCCATCATTCCTACTCGGGGGTTATGTATGTCCAGTTGCATTCCCTTCTTAACTGGCAATACTTTTGTTCATCTTCTGTGCTGTAGATAAAATCCCATTACCCTGATCCAGCCATTAGCCTCCATTGCTCCCGATCTAGATTCACTCTCTTTGACCTTGAATCCTTTCCCAAGGGTCAGAGGGCGGCGAAGGAGGCCGCTTTCGTCACAATTACCCTGACAGGAGAAAGTAAGCCCGGAAATCCGGAGTTCTTACAGCTGGGGTGCCGCAAGGTTCTGTCCTAGCACCACTTTTGTTCATGATCTTATCTGCCAGATTTATCGAACAGTTCGATAAGCCTTCTATTTCGACTGTGTGAACTATAGAATTCCAGAGTCCCTAGGACTAATAAGTTGGATATTGATGTTCACTATTTGATATTGTCAAAATCTTAAGACAACATATTTAATTTGGTAGTTAAAATGTCTGAACTTTCATGACATATTCCGGTAGAAAATGAGGGTTTTTACCTTAGGATGCAAGAAACACACAGGATATTCCTGATTATGGCTGAAGAACAATTATGTATATAGACTTTTTGTTTGATGCCTCGTTTATGAATAAAACCGCAAAAAATGCCATTCTTACAAAATCCCGTTTTTTGCTATGTTTATCAGC
Organism: Macrosteles quadrilineatus; assembly: GCF_028750875.1. NCBI lineage: Eukaryota > Metazoa > Arthropoda > Insecta > Hemiptera > Cicadellidae > Macrosteles > Macrosteles quadrilineatus. The sequence goes on along the minus strand of NW_026542601.1, from coordinate 8,044,734 downwards.
TTTAGCAATCTAGAGTATATTGCAATGCGTAAAAATTCTGAACTATCGTAGTCTGCAACACCATCTGACTAGTTTATTGCACACTTCTCATTCCGTAATACCTTCTTCATGACTTTTTCTGTTTTGTAAGGCCTAGATAGCACCAACGTTCAAAAGTAAAATACACAATTCACGACGATGATAATTTTGGAACGTATGCCAAATCGACCAAATCTAAATAAAAACAGATTTAGTTGCGGTGCCCAGAGTTAACTTTTACTTTTACTTCCCAACTTTGTCTGACCAATAACAGAATCTCGTGTTCATACAAATTACTACAAACAGCTCAAACTAAGAAGTAACGGACCGAAGAGGAAGTAGGATATACAAGTAGCTCTTGAGAACAAACCGACGCGGTTCTCAGAACAGTTAAGGAGCGCAGAGATTCAAGTGGTTTAGAAATAACCGAAGAACTCATAACTCATAGAGATGGAAATAGAAGAGAAAAGAGTGTTTGCTGGAGGTTGGATATTGATAGGTAAACCTTCAAAGTAGAGATTTGCTCGTACCTTAAGGAATTCATCAGTCAATCGTAATTCATTTTAATTTAGAAGCTAGAAACGTTTCATAATTGTCAATTTTATGGATTACAGGAGAAAAAGATGTTTTAGGATTTAGGATTTTTAATCTAACACAGTGAACACAATACATCATTATTACATTGAGGGATGCAGGTACACCATTGAATATATAAAACTTGTATATACAATATGATGAGTGTAGAATGGATTCATATGCCTCCTTAAGCTTTATTACTGACTAAGATCAGCTGTTTCCTAACCAACACCATTACTTTAAAGTTCAATTAAGGACAGCTGGGTCCAGTTTCAAACCATTAAATACTGATTTGATACAGGGTTAAAACAGGCTACCTTCTGATAATTACTAGAGCACTTAATACTTCTATATTGAGAGATTGGCAAGCACATTGAAACGACAATAACTTAATAGGATTTTACAACTAGGAGGATTAAGATACATTTACGAACTGGATAATCAAGACACATTGACTTGTAGAAGTAAATCCTGGTTTTGTATCTGAAGGTAACCGAGGTAACCCAACCGAGGTTCGAAATGCGAGGTAAGTGGGAGATAACGGCTGTTACGTAACAAGTAGTAATTGTAATGACCGGGTATAGAGGCTTGCAGCTCAAGGAGACTAAATATAGCCACTTTCACCCAAGAAATCAACAAGGAGTACGCGATGCACGGCAGAAACAGAACCCACTGCTGGGAGAGGGAAAGTAAAGTAGGTGATGCTATGTGAGATTATTTTAAACACTATTTTATAATTTAGATAATATAGTGGAAGGATATTTTTGTATGGAGATAAGAAACTGGTTGCCAATTTGGTCGTGCATTAATTGCGCCAAAGAGTTCCTCAATTGCGCCAATCCCTCAAAGGGTCCCAAAAATGTTCCTTACGCCAAGCCCAAGTCAGGTAGGGGTGAGTTGCCAGAAGCAATGTCCTTGTTGGTTACGTGTCATCCTAACCTAATAATTTAATCTGAAATGATAACCTAACCTAACTTAACTTAACCTAACCTACAAAATTATACAGTCAAAGAGGGCCGACACTTGGAATGTATCGGCTGGCTCCCTGGAGTAGTTGGCGCAATCCAGGAATACCCGACTACCTGACTCAGATCTGTTGGCGCAATTAATGCCCACCCGCAAATTTTACTATTTCTTGAACCTTAAAAAAACACCTTAAAAGCTATCGGATGTTTTTGAACTTTAAATCATTTATTTACAATTGAAGAGACACTTAAAATATTCTTTTGAATACGATTTGTCTTTTCATCCAACAGTATTGGCTATTTTTCTAAGTATGAATAAAATAGTGTTACACTTCCTAAACTTTTTTTGAACAAAGTCAATGTGTTTTTAAAATAAACGACCTGGTAAAGTATTCCAAAGGGTGGATCTTACGAATTGACATACAATCTATATTATTAATGTTGTATACATAAATAATGCACCCTTTGTTTCTTACCTGACTAACGCAAAATTGAAATCCTTAATGCTTGTCGACGTACCATACTTTCGTGAGTAGTCGTAACAATTGAACTGTTCTAGGTTTATAAATTTGTGAAGGGTCTTTAAGCCTATTTACCAAGGGGGGAATTTTATATAAGAAAAAAACATACCTTTGAAGTCTCAGCTGTTACGTTCTTTTGAGTATTTTAAGTATTTTATAAATACTAGGAAAATCAATCGAAGTTTTGTCAAATTGATCATAACAAGCGTAGTTTCTTTGCTACCCACATCAAATTCATTCAAAGATTTTCCGTGGGAGTTTTTCTCCATTAAATTGTTATAATTTAAAGTAATAACAAAATATGGATCGATTTATTTAAAATACCCAACCTTAAAAAAGGTTTGCAATACACCATAACTTTACTTCTTATCACCCACCTTTCACCTTGATTGGACAGAACAGTTGACAAACAGGTGATTCGCACACGACGATTACCATGACAATGGATTACAACAGGGAAATCAACCTTGGCGATATTCTCGAGTTTTTCTGAGAATCGCGACTTTACCGCATTCTGTAGGGTGAAACGGTATTTAATTAATTGTACCCAATTAGGCAAAGGCAATCAGGTGTTAGGTAAGCCTATTGTTGACAATGCCATACAATGGACGCAGTGGAGACGTTGTGGATGTATTACGATATGTGTCTGATATAGGAGGTTGGCTCACGGTGTGTTGTTGAAATTTACATCATTGATAAATGTTTTGATCTATCCAGATTTATCATCTATAAGCTTTTGTTGGAGTCAGTACTTGATTGATTTATTTATTTATATCATCCTATACTATTGACGTATGGTCAAAAATCACCTATTCTCTTCCCCGTAGCAGCAAACCTAAACGTTAAATCTAATGATGCTATTTAAATTGGGAATAAATATGTCTTATATGGAAATATTTTAGTAAAAATGTAATCAGACAAGTTAAAATCGCTTAATCTGCAGGTTTGCTGCGGCGGGGGTGTTACATACTTTAAACTCGTAAGAACCTCACAGTGGAAAAGTGAAAAACACATGAAATATTAACAGTAAATATAATTAATAGTTGTGTTACTAGTGTGCGAATTGGCACTTTGCTGCACAAGAGAGAAATGTTTACGCGCTAGTGTGAAAAGTTTCTCGAGTAGAAAATATAGTTTACTGTTCACATATTTATTCAACATAACTTAAAATGTAAGATATACCTTGTTCAACATAACTAACTTCTTTAACACAATACGTTATTATACAATCAAGGAACCGGAAATATTTAATAAATTCAAAAACTCCAATACATCCAAGTTATAATTAGTTACAATTAACTTTGTTGTTAGGTAACCACCAAAACTAGTGTAATTACTACATTTAAACTAGAACAAAACCATTTACAAACACTCTGTTTACCAAGTTTAATGGGTGACTAATCTTCGGTATCTACAACGGTTTGTTTACTTGTCTAATTTGTTTGTCTGATACGACCTTGGTAAGGAGACCGAAATGGGGGTAATGGTTAAAAAATACAATCTTACCCAGGGATGTATGTGTCAAAGGTCAAAACGTTGAAAACGTGGGCGAAAACGTGCTTTCAGTCAAAACGTGCACGCCCTACAAACAATAGTTAGGAAATATACCTTGCTGTAGTGTTTCATCATTTATGTTCATAAAACTGTATAAATTTACCATGTTTTCAGTTAATTTTGGTTCAAAATATTTATTCATTTACTGTATTTGTAGATGATACTTTAGTGGTGTGCATCGATGTATAATAGTCATAATTTGTTTGCTTCACAAACTTTCAACTAGTTTAAACATATATTTAACACGCTGTGTGTATTCAAAGCAAAATTACGACCATCAAATATTATATTATTTTGCTAAAACATTAAATAATTAATACCTACAAAAAGCTTAACACAGATAAATATTTTGTGCAACAAGATCAAGAGTATTTGAGCATCTCTAATGAACTCAATCGATAGACTAATTTAATTAACGGGTGAACTTTGACCATATCTTTAAAGTGATAAATGCAATATCTACACGATATCGTATATAAACGTGATCAAACTATTATGTAAACAAGAGAGTAGAGTCAACGATATTTATAGCCTAAATTAATATTGGAAAAACTTCGGGTGAGCCACGATGATTTTGTAATAACACCAACTTAACAAATAAATTTATAAAATCAGATATATATGAGACATGTAAATTAGAAACAGAAAAATCGTCCTAAATATATTATTAATAATAAACAGTTCGATTAGTAGTTAATATGAATTAGTGGGTATCAAAAAAAACTTTTAATAGCCTAACTAATAATTAAAAATAAATACCTAACCGTAGTTAAAATTATTAATACACAATTAATAAATGTAAAAATTATCCGATAGAATAAGAAATAATATGAATGTATGATGACGTAAGCATTATGGAAAAAGTTTGTGGAAAGAGCTATAGAATAAACAGGTTATTCAGTGAAGATTTTAATAATTTTATGAGCATGGCAAAATTTGAATGTTGGACCTTCGTCAAAGAATATGTGATTAAATTGGTAATATAATTAAACCCACCACTTAATGTAAAAAATATATTGTGAATATCATAGAAACAAAATTTAAGTGTACATAAATAGTTTGAAACCAATTTAGCGAAGTTTAAATTAAGTATAAAAATGATTAAATATTTTTGTGCCTTAATATTTGAGTTTCAGCATAATAGGAACGCTTAAAATACATTTTTATTTTATGTAATTACGAATTATTTCTCCCTGAAAAACACCACCCAATTGCCTTCCGAATTCAAGAACCGATATTTAGAACTTACAACAATTAACACGTTCCGAACCGTTATATTTTCCTTATACATCATCTGCTATCTACAACCCAAAGTATCTTACTCTGTGTACAACCGGAAGATTGTAATGGAGTAGCGGCTTCCTGCAGAAACGGAGCGTATCGCATAAACAAGTTGGGACAATGTGGCATTGTTTGGAACAGCTTAACCTCGGATTGAGAAGATACGCCTATGACCTTAGGCAAGAACTAGGTGCTAAGATAAGAAAGGTGTCAGTGATACGCTCGTAGACATGACCTCAGGCAAGAACTAGGTGCTAAGATAAGAAAGGTATCAGTGATACGCTCGGAGATATGACCTTAGGCAAGAACTAGGTGCTAAGATAAGAAAGGTGTCAGTGATACGCTCGTAGATATGACCTTAGGCAAGAACTAGGTGCTAAGATAAGAAAGGTGTCAGTGATACGCTCGTAGATATGACCTTAGGCAAGAACTAGGTGCTAAGATAAGACATGTATCAGTGATACGCTCGTAGATATGACCTTAGGCAAGAACTAGGTGCTAAGATATGAAAGGTATCAGTGATTCACTCGTAGATATGACCTCAGGCAAGAACTAGGTGCTAAGATAAGAAAGGTGTCAGTGATACGCTAGTAGATATGACCTTAGGCAAGAACTAGGTGCTATGATATGAAAGGTAACAGTGATACGCTCGTAGATATGATCTTAGGCAAGAACTATGTGCTAAGATAAGAAAGGTATCAGTGACACGCTCGTAGATATGACCTCAGGCAAGAACTAGGTGCTAAGATAAGAAAGGTGTTGGTGATACGCTCATAGATATGACCTTAGGCAAGAACTAGGTGCTAAGATATGAAAGGTATCAGTGAAACGCTCGTAGATATGACCTCAGGCAAGAACTAGGTGCTAAGATAAGAAAGGTGTCAGTGATACGCTAGTAGATATGACCTTAGGCAAGAACTAGGTGCTATGATATGAAAGGTAACAGTGATACGCTCGTAGATATGATCTTAGGCAAGAACTATGTGCTAAGATATGAAAGGTATCAGTGATACGCTCGTAGATATGACCTTAGGCAAGAACTAGATGCTAAGATATGAAAGGTATTAGTGATACGCTCGTAGATATGACCTTAGGCAAGAACTAGGTGCTAAGATATGAAAGGTATCAGTGATACGCTCGTAGATATGACCTTAGGCAAGAACTAGGTGCTAAGATATGAAAGGTATCAGTGATACGCTCGTAGATATTACCTTAGAAAAGAACTAGGTGCTAAGATATGAAATGTATCAGTGATACGCTCGTAGATATGACCTTAGGCAAGAACTAGGTGCTAAGATATGAAAGGTATCAGTGATACGCTCTTAGATATGACCTTAGGCAAGAACTAGGTGCTAAGATATGAAAGGTATCAGTGATACGCTCGTAGATATGACCTTAGGCAAGAACTAGGTGCTAAGATTTGAAAGGTATCAGTGATACGCTCTTAGATATGACCTTAGGCAAGAACTAGGTGCTAAGATATGAAAGGTATCAGTGATACGCTCTTAGATATGACCTTAGGCAAGAACTAGGTGCTAAGATATGAAAGGTATCAGTGATACGCTCGTAGATATGACCTTAGGCAAGAACTAGGTGCTAAAATAAGAAATTTATCAGTGACACGCTCGTAGACATGACCTTAGGCAAGAAATAGGTGCTAAGATATGAAAGGTATCAGTGATACGCTCGTAGATATGACCTCAGGCAAGAACTAGGTGCTAAGATATGAAAGGTATCAGTGATACGCTCTTAGATATGACCTTAGGCAAGAACTAGGTGCTAAGATATGAAATGTATCAGTGATACGCTCGTAGATATGACCTTAGGCAAGAACTAGGTGCTAAGATATGAAATGTATCAGTGATACGCTCGTAGATATGACCTTAGGCAAGAACTAGGTGCTAAGATATGAAAGGTATCAGTGATACGCTCTTAGATATGACCTTAGGCAAGAACTAGGTGCTAAGATAAGAAAGGTGTCAGTGATACTATTGTAGATATGACCTTAGGCAAGAACTAGGTGCTAAGATAAAAAAGGTGTCAGATACGAAATGATGGGATAGTTGTTTGTGTAAATGTCGTATTCGTATTAGTTCGACATTTTATATAGGCCTACAGCTTAAAAGGCAATCTGTGTATATAATAAGTTAATCGTGGTGGTGGTAAAATCTTGTGTATTACAAGCACAAAAAGTCACTGCTGCTCTTAATACAGAAATAGCTATTGTTTACAAAAATTTGAACTTAATAGCTGGCCAAAGGCAAATATTCAAATGATAATAGAATTTGCTTAAGCTTGTTGTGACGACAACAGATAAAGGTTCAGTCTGTGTCAAGATTTAATATAAAATTAAAAGTGTGGTTGTTTAAAAGAATCGTCTATAATTATTTATAAATGCAGCTTTCCGAAGCACCAACATGTTCTGTCTGTTAACATAATTGTTAACAACATAACATAATTAACACTGTTAACATTGTTGACACAATTGAAATCCCACAATCTATTATATATTTACTATATTATTGTTTGTCTCATACAAGTTTTTTTTTTTTTGATGTCGAATTAAGTAAAATCCGCCTAGACTTACCATAACCAATTGTAATTCTACACACAGTAATTTTGATAGACAAAAGACAACCAATTTCTTTAAACAATCGTCTTCTATGTGTGTAAAAAAATATGCAATCCTGATTGTAGGACAAAACCAGATTTATTAAAATTAAAAATACACTTAAATAATTAACATTGTGAAAATTCAGCAAGATATTAACAGAAGACTTTCTGACACATATAGTCATTTTGAAATATATTTATAATATGTCTTGAATGTTTAAACTCGTATTTTGAACATTGTAGTGGAAGAGACCCCGTGATCTAATCCCGCATATCACCGACGGTTTTACTATTGTCTATTGGATACCGAAGTCAATAGTATAAATTGTATCAATAGGCAAAGGTTTTACATATAAGATAATGTCGAAACAATGTAAATCGGAGCCTACCTCAATGTGTAGTCCATATATCGAAAATAGAATAGTGTCATAGACTAGGTTATTTATTCCTATGTTATTTGGGAACTTACTCCACCAGGAGCTTTACAAAAGTAATAATAATGGTACTGTCAAGTATATTTTCATGTTTTGCGACGGTAGCGCTGCCAGATCTTTGAGAAGGTTCTACTATGAGGTAGGCAACAGGTATAACCCATGATCTCAAACCCAGTTGACCTTAACCCCATTATATAACCTCTGCCTTGTCTGCAACTTGTTTTACATTTGTCAGACTACCGAACAAATTACACTATTGCATCCGGGTAGGCTTTAGTGACACTTTCATAATAGATTCAGGGTTTATGTCTTGGGAATTCCCAGCATTTAAGGTCCATTGCGTAAAAGGCAGGTGGTTCCTAAAACATGATAGTTTGTAGGTTAAAATGTTTATTTTCTTTTTTTAACATCTGTTGACTTTTATTTTGGGATCACAAATTTTGAGATGTTTTGCAGGTCTTGAGATTTTGAAAATATTTCCTCCCTTAGTAACAAGGAAAATCATAATTTGTTTAACCTCTGCAAATTTATATTTTAGATCCAGAGCAAGGGGGAGGTCTTTTTTCATTTTCAACATTATTTTTACGGTATCCTCTATTTTTGCTTTATTTTTCTTGGATTCGGAACTCTTATCTGCTGGATGCAATAAGATAGTCAATTAAGTCACTATAAAAAAACCTTGATAAAATGATAATATATCAATTATATTATATCCAAATCTCTTTGAAAAAGACACTGTGTATAGCAATACACCTTGAGTATAAGATAAACCTTATTATAAAATATTAGAGGTTTTGACTAAGATTTAGATTGAAATTGAGCTGATGTAGGCTAAAAGAAACCCAGCATTGGCGACAAGTTTACTTTGAGATCAAGTTTAGTTGCTTAGTTGAAAAAACAAATATTTGTTGTAATCTCTGTTTTTGCTGCCCCAGGGTTGTAAGTGCTTCTAAAAAAGAACGAAAAAATAACAATGCAACAAGTGAGGAAAAGAGGACCCATTAAACTAACCATTACTGGCCCAACCAACTGGAATTTTAAATTTTATTCGTTTTGCCACTTTTACAATTAAGAAGAGATTTGGGAACTCGTTTTACGACGCACTCTAAAATTCGCCAAGCAATAAATTTTGCGGCGTAGACCACTGGACTCGGTCAAAGGCTACTAAAATATAAACTCGTGCGATAGACGACAATGGACCATTCTCAACTATATCAAAGACGTTCGAAGTGACGCAGACATCCGCCAGAGCGCCTTGCCAAAGTCAAAGGCTGCCAAAACTAACTTTCCACTGTATTTTTACACCTTCCACCAGGTGTATTGCCCACGCTTTTGGTGTTTTCACTTGAAACTTTATCTTCAAAACAAACACAAGGTTTAAACAACAACCATTGACGCGATGGTTGGCGCGTTGTTTATTTTTTAGTTTTTTATCAATGAGACAAGAAAACCCATGCGGAAAATGTACGGAGTGTATGTTATTAGGGATTCGTGATTTGTACCTTATATTATAGATTTAATTATGTATCATAATACAGAGTAGATGGTTAATAACAAAGTACAAGAGGTTAGAACTTATTTAGCCACTAATATTCCAAAATTAATTGTATTCTTAAGTTAGGCTGGGTTTCACTAAGTTGTGCTGTGTTTAAGGTTAGGAAAGCTAAAATTGTCGACTTTACCACTAAAAATCAAATTAATTCACTGCTACTGTACATAAAACGATGGAGCGAGCTGGTCTAGTGGTGGAGCGAGGGGCTTCGGTGCCCGAAGGTTCAAATCCCGCCAATCACCAATGGATTTTATCTATCTGCCGCAACCCACTACTAGGACGTTTATATAGTTGACTAGTCTGAAATAAAATAATGTGTAAAACAGTTTCGGGCTATAACTAGCGTCCTAGAATGTGAAGTTAGGATACTGCATACAAAACGAAGAATTATCTCTACACAGAGCAAACTTATTGATGGTGTCACCAACCTTGCCCGAGTTACTAAAGGGTGACTGTTGTCTGTGAGAGTGATAAGAATCTGTTACTTGATAAAGAGGTACTGGACAGTATAACCACAGAAAACATACTACTAGTATGTTTTCTGTGGTATAACCTATAACTTACTTAAACTTAACCTCTCTATGCTCGCTCGCATCGTTCTTCAGTCTGTCATACCCACTGATTACGTAAACAATAAAAACAAACAATTTTTTCAGAAAAATCATATTTATTTGATTATGCCTACCTACTAGCATAGATTAAACATAATTTCTTAGCTACTAATTAAGTCAACGATTCCAAAATGTTGTTTTTTGTTAAACTACATCCAGTTTATGAAGTCATATACAGCATATTGCCAGAATTCAGATACAAATTGGTGTATAGAACCATTTTCCCTTCTGTATGCTAAGTATAATTCCACAAAATATTTCTTGTACGAATTGAACTTACAACCAAAATAAAACGTCCATAATTAAAGATAAAAAATAAACCTTCTACAAAATATATTTTTCCGTCGTTCGATCATTTAATTGCGTTTTTATATCTGATAGTTCCTATGAAAGTTATCAGGCTAGAATTCATGTGAAACCCGCTTTTCATTTACAAGGACATTTAAATATTCTAATTACCACCTGCTAATTATAAACTAAACATAGCGTGACGGCCTACTTAGCTAAGTTGATACGTGAATCTTTGTAATCGCTAAATAGTAGCAACTGTTGAACGGTTTGGGCCGTTTCCTAATAATTTACTCATGTTTATTTCGTGTAGTTTAGTATAAAAGTATTTTTGTCTCTATGATTGTTAATGTTTAATATATAAGAGTTATTTAATAGGATACTAGCTGTTATAACCGTGCTTTGCAAAGGGAAGAGGACACGAAATAGAAACATTTTGATCTTTACTGTACATCAACCAACGCTTAATTTAGAAACAAAATTCAAACTTAATGACATTTATAGACACGTTTATGGCTTTAAAATCTGGTAAGTAGTGGAAAGCGCCATTTTGGAATCACCTAATCCTACAGTATATTAATCTAACGCGAAATTTGTTATGCATACAATGACTGGCTTTGGTCAATGCAAGTAGGCAAATCCTAATAGAAGCTTGTTTCATGGGTGGCAACGCTAGAGTGTTCATGCAAACAAAATTTATATACCGTACTTTATTTTATTTTTTAATACAATCTTTTGTATTTGGGCTTTTACGCTCAACTCTTTAGCTATGCCAGGAAATAATCAGTAACTAACAAATATGGATTTCATTTTAAATTTAAAGTTGGTAAATTAACCTTAAGGTCAAGATAAGATGAGTTCAGCCCGACATAAACATTCCTCTGCCAATTTCTTTATGGTTGTTCTATAGGAATGATAAAATCTATAATGATATGGTAAACCCATGTAAAAAACTGAAATAAGCACAAAAAGCTGTCGAAAAGTACGATGCAAAATGAAATTCGTTTACACAATAATGTGTGAACCTTAATAACAATCTGAAGTTCTATTTTACTAAAAAAGAATCGTGTTTGAAAAAGGGAACGCGACATTGTGTTTGAACAATGAGAACATTACGTGCACTTCATTAAAAGTTAAGTGAACAAGGACAGCAAGGCTTAGGTTTAAACCAATAAAAAACTATTGATTTCTCAGGATCGAACCGGCAACTTGTGACTAGCAACCTCATGTAATATGAGTAATTTTAAATTTGATGAATTCTGAGTAAAACAGGCCTACTGCAATCAATTCATTAACAGCACCATTGGCACTATTGCACTGAGATACTGTAGTAATAAAAAATGCATTTACTTAACTTACAATTTTATAGTGTTATATATCAAAGTAAACATTGTTTTTGGACGGTTCAGCAATAATAATTCATTTTAGGACAAAAAGAAATATACTATTACAAATTTAGACACATATTTTAACACCGGATCAAAAATGTTTAAATAAATTTAAATTTAGCAACTTTTGAAATTACACTACTGTGTGACTTGTAAGTTTGTGATTATATTCGTCGTATAGGGATTTGTACAATCGAATCTTAAAAACTTTTGACGTTAGAAAAATATGTTCTTGCAATAGATTTTTAGTAACGAATGAGTCGTTATGAAACTCTCTCAATACGAATACACTTCTTAAGCGTGTATTTAATTTCTTTTCGTTTTTGATAGCCTAGGTATACAGTACATATTTTTTAAATATAATACATTAAAAATAATTGTACACAAACATGCAATGTTGTCACACTTATAAAAACAGTAAATTGTATAGGACTCACCTAATTTCAAACTAAAAACAAAGCCAATCCGCTCGGTCCACTTGAAATAACCCACAGCAATTTATTCACTCTTATTTGCATCTTAAACTAAACCGTCACACAAAAACCACCACCTAAAAACTTAACACATGAACACGCATGAAAGATGTTGTCTGCTACAGTACTACTACCACTAACCGGCCAAGAACGTCGTAGAAATCTAACTGGCGGTGGCACAAATCAAAACAGCTGTTCAATAATGAGGGGGTGGGGAGAGGAAAGGAGGGAGGGCAGCGAACTCGCCAAGTGATTCTTGTCCGTCTGCGCTTACAAGTCTTTGACTTTTAGCGGTTTTGACGTCTTTGGTTCTATTGTTGAGTCCCTCGTTTTATCTTGGCGGGTTTGAATTGGGTTGTAGAGAGGTATTTGGAAAAATTAAATTTTGAATTTATGTTCTCTTTGAAAAATTAGAATTTATTTGCAAACTTGGTGTACTGTATATATCAATAATTGCAAAATAGTCAATGTCAAATTATAACATACTAACCTTTGAGATAAACCAGATAAACTATTGTTAAAAGTTTTAAACGAAAAAAAACAAATGCGTTTTGATATGGTCTTTTCAGATAGGTCTATCGATCGTATTGTTTATTGTTATGTAATCAAAATATTATTTTTCAATCTTTCATGTAATTTCACCAAAAGTGTTTTTGCATATCCTTATAGTACCTGCTTAGCAGATAACCTGCGGAATAAACAAATTCCCTTTTACCTTAAAATTGTGAGATTAATTTCCTTTTTAGCCTACACAACATTGGTTCTAATGAGTACTTAGGTTTGCTGTTACAAGGATAGTAATAAAGTCCGTGTTTTATTGAAATGTTGATAGCTTATTAAAAAATTAGCAAATTTTCAACATTTATTCTCAATGAGAATAAAATGGGGTTTTTAATTTACGCAATTTTGGAATTTTCTCCGTTAACCGTTAGGCATTCAACAAAGCTTCAAAGAAAATAGTAATTTTTTTGCATTATTGGGCTTAGTAAAATGGGTTAGAAATTATTTTAATGTTGTAGGTTAAAAAATGGGGAACAAAAAACTGATTACCCCTCCCATAGCCCGATCATGCTGCTTCGTAATTATATTTTAATACAAAATTCATTATCAAGAAATAATGACTTGGAACGGACAGTGTTTTTAGTCTCTATGGAAATCAAAACGGAAAAGAAAATTGGTCCCGGGTCTAGGTATTACAATGAAACTTTACAATAATAGCTTTTTTAATATAATGGAAAATTCGATTAAAACAATTAAAGACATATTTATTTTATACATAAAAATCTAAGTAATAACAATTTTAACATAAAAAAACAAAAGTTTCATTTACACTAAGATAAATAATCGTTATAAAACTCCGAAGGCAGTGTAGTTACTAGACCTGTAAAATATAAATACAAACCTGTAATCACAATAAATGATTTGTTAATGTTAAACACTTATTCAGCACTGTATTTAAAAAAGGGATAAAAAATGCAATGTAAATTACAACGTTCCTGTTCAAGTTTGGAACAGTTTATAACAAGAGAGAATCCTAAAACTTAAAATTACACTATTTTATCTCTGTTCTAGATTTTAAACAAAGAACCAGAATGAGGACATGCTGTGAATTGCTGTGATCGACAATCTACTGATGGAAACTTCAAAGTTTCTGTGGCAGTTACACTTGAAACAACAGTTGAGATAAGAAACAATAGCTATCACGATCATACTTAAAGAGAAGTGTCTTTGTTTTAGATACGAGCTCAGAGTTCCAAGTGAACCATTCAGTTTATGATTCCAGTTATGACATTGTATGACTTTAACGAGAAATTTCTTAGATCGTTATCGTAATTAACAATTGAGTTGGAAAATGCCACTGATAACTTTGTTTCTTTAATAATTTCTAAGGTTTTTAATTCTGAAGATGAAGCTTTGTACAACGTAGTGAACGATATTAAATACCCCCGCCACAGCAAACCTGCAGACTAAGCGAATTTCCATTTGCCTGTTTGGATTTACACTAGAATGCCTCCTTAGAAATATGACATTTATTCCCCATTTAATTGGCATTAGCTTAACGAGTACTTAGGTTTGCTGCAACAGGGAGGGTAAAAAGGTGTTTTTTGTTGTAAAATATTAATAGTTTAGTAAGAAATGAATGTATTTTCAAAATTCAATCAAAATATGTTCAAGTTAGCAAGTGAAATTAATTAAGTTAGCTAGTGAAAATACTATTCATGTAGTAATATCTCCTCAAAATGACTTCCTATATTTTCAACTTTGCTAAACAAGCATCTGGTAAGTGATTCAATAATTTCGTCTATTACGATTATTGGTGAACATTATACTACGGATATGTTGAATTATTGACTAGAATGCAACCATAAGCTACAGCTGATTAAATAAATCGATAAATAATTTCGATGTATGAGAAAGAAAATTATGCTGTCATTCTCAAAGTCTTCAAGCGTTGGCGGCAGCGAACACATAACAAAATAGAAGCGCTACTCGGAGCGCAGGAGCGTGGCAGTCTGACTAGCCGACGAAACGGACAAAGATGGCGGCGCTAGCCTAGTCCCGCCGTGTGCAACGCGCTGGTCGTCTGCTATGCTTCGAGTCAGTGTTGTTTACATAGGCTTTGTTTGAATGTAAAAATACTTTTGTATAAAAATTACTTAGGTTTTTCTGGAAGTACATGGTCGTATTAGTATATTGTTGGAAATATCTTAAACTAAATCGATTGTTTTTACTGTAGTAAATAGATTTTTTTTATCGCGGGAGAAATTTTTGTTTACAAATATATATCTGTTTAAAAAGCATCTTTGTTCGCATTATAAATCTGTCATATTGGTGTTATTTCTTGTTTCACGACAAACACGATGGCATTTTGAACGACATTTTTAGCGTCTTATTAACGATGTTAGCATACGTTTTAAAAATAAACATCAGCATAAAAACTATTGTGAGTAAAAATTTTAAAATGCATGGAACTGTTAACAATAAACCTACCAATAAGCCATAACAATTTCAGAAAGATTGGCTGAGTGGTTTGTTTACAATTAAGTTTTAAACTTCAGTGTTAGTGCAGAGTTTCTTAAAAATCGGTACTTTTTAGGATCTTTCAACTATATAAATTTTACTGGTAAACGGAAATTTTTTTAATTGTTACCACGTAAAATGTATTTATAACAGCTATATTTAATTTTTGTCTCAACAAAATCGGATAATTCATCTCAAGAGATATTTAGGCTCAAACTCGAGTGCACATATTTATTTCCCCGACAGTAGTCCCGGCGTGTGCAGCGCGCTAGTCGTCTGCTATGCTTGATGAGAATAGTGTAGATATAAAGTTAATGATATTAGTGTAAAGGAAAACAATGTAATTGAGGACTTGACGAACAAAGTACTTGGACAATGTGTAGGTGTAAATTTGTTTCCAAATAGTACACATTTCTCAGGGTATGAAAAAATATGGACAAAAATCATTTTTGTTTAGTACCTAATTAAAATTATTGCTCAAAAATATTCCAATGTTAGAGTTCGATACTACTGTAAAATAAGTAGCAAAAGTCTTCACAAAAATAAAATCAGGCAACATCTCAATAAAACTGTATTTTCCTGAGACAATAAATTGAGTGCAATTTTACAAATATATTTGGGAAGTTTAATTTAACTTACATTATTATTATCTTTAGTTTATCTTGGATGATACTGAAAGCAAATTAGTCCTTAAAAAGCTGTGCTAAACGGTTGAAAATTCTCCATAGACAATATATTTGAAAATTTCATTAATGTATACAATATTACAGTACAACAGTATAAATAAAACATTAAAACACTGCACGCTAAATTTATAGACGACGGCCCGGCAGGGCAGCGGGCGTGGCGCGGAGCAGCGGCAATGGACCCCTTTTGTACCTGATATTTTTAGAAAACCACGCACGATAAAAATTTTTGGTGAATCGGATAGTTAAATTTGGTTATTTATCCACAACTTTCCCGCTGACGAAATTACTCTGACCAAAAAATAAAAAATTTCCTCGCAATACAACTTTTTCATGTCTGAATGTGAAAAATTAAACTACATAAGTAATACAAATATTTATAAATCAATTACTATCATAGCTAATAATTTTATATTAACACCATCGTTTTCCTCAGTATCAGATCTACGAGTGTGCAAAATTTCAGAATTTTTGGTCTACTATTAATGTTGTTTATGATCGTGTATTTGTCGCGGGGTTTTTAATGCGAACTGTGCTCGCGGGTCTTGGATTCAGGCTGTATGACGGACCAAGATGGCGGATTTGGCCACACTTTCAGTGCATTTGGTTAAACGCCGTGTCCTCTCTATTATTATTATTATTATGTGCTCGCTGGTTGGCGGAAATAAATCTGTCTGAAAATTGTGCTTAGATGGAAAGCATCCACTTACAAAATCCAAAGTCAATGATATTGTCTATGCATATTTTTCTTTAACTTGAAGTAATTATCTACATTCATATAAGGTAAATAAAACTTTATTCTTCCTTGTATTTAATTCTCCATTTAAATTTCACTGCACTACCAATTTACTAATTAAAGATTTTTACTTTCTTCCCCTTTATACACAGTATATTATGGAGTGTCATTTTCGTTAGCACTTTCGAGTTTTTGATGGAAATATCCGTTTTTGGTACGCCAAAACCAAAAGAGTAGTCTTAGACGTAATGTATGTGTGTGTGTCTGTGTATATGTGTGGATTTGTTCAGAGCAACAGACTACACCTGGTTTTTCATAGTGATTTTCCCATAAACTAACAACAAAATAACAGAAAATCGGATTTTTTCCGGCGTGAGCCATTTTGATTAAAGATTAGTATGTCATGGTCCTCTAAACAAAATGGTACAACCACAGACAATGGAATAAACCATTAAAGTATTATATTGTCTGTGGTACAACCCCAATGATGTAAAAATTACGGTACGAAAGCTATTGCAACTTTTTTGATATCACCCATAAAGTACCATTGTTACTCCCACCGCTTTCCCATGAAGGTTTTTAAAAAGCTAATATATGTGTATGTGTTAGATTGCGGATTCTTTTTTTTATTATTTTAAATGTCAACCAAACCTATCTGTCACACTGAGTCCTTATTGTTTTGTTGCATTACGCACACCAACACATTTTCCGAGACCTACTGCCTTTGAGAGAGTAAAAAGAAAGTCCATCAGCCAAGTGTGAAGACTTTTGAGGTTATGTCACCTGCTATATCCGGCATCCTGGAGTGACCGGAAGTCATTTCATAATCCACAGATCACTGTCACTGTTCCGCTGCCTCCTATAGCGGCGTCGCCGATGCCTTCTATTGGTCAATGTACAGGGAAGTCCACAATGTCGTAATCTAGCAGGCGGTGACAGTTTGGTAACACATATTGCTGTTTAATTTTTAGTAGAAGATGCTTATTAGCTTGGATGGGTGAAATAGTAAAAGTAAAAATTAAAAGAGTGAGTAGTCGGTTACCTTTAGAGGTCATCCAGTGGTCGAAAACTCGACCAAAATATGGATTTTGAAAACTTCTCTATTTTCATCCCACGTTGTAAATAGAACATGTGATTGGAACCTCTTCCATTTGTTTTGATCTTCTGTTTATATTTCGTCACCAGCATGGAAACCCATGAGGCCCTTGTTAATTCATTAAACATTATAATCCATTTCTTGTGCTTATTTTAAATTTTAAAGTGATTCTGCACATCTACAGGCAAGTACAATATAATGTAAAATTTTACATTACCATTATCTCTTGTTATTAATTAATTAATATGATTAAATTTTAGTTATATTTACATTTTTTAGGCTATACTATAGTTAAGATGATTTGACTTTATTGATGACAAACGACAAGCAAAAAATTTATGTTATTTAAAATTAATCCTTATTTTCTTTTACCAATGTTATCATTGTACAACTTGTACTCTGTGTTTTGTTTATTAAATTACTAAAATATTAAGTAAATGTTAGATTAGTAATTGATTTATCCATTTAAATAAATAGTAGTACCAATACAGCGACCACAGAATTAAAACCAATATTACTAAAACTCTATGTAAAATAATAAATATTGCCTATGCTATATGCAGTTGATTTTTTGTAACAAGTACGATATTTGATCCAAATATAAAGCATCGTCAACAATTTAACCTAAATATAACTTGAAATTACATTAAAATTTAATCAGTGATTATAAAATTCTTATTCAAACGAAATGTTGGGCTTTTAGAAACTATCGAGACACATAAACTGACCAAATTCGACAACTAAGGTAAATCAAATTTTTAAAAACAACCAACTAAAAATGTAAGAAAAAATTAAAACGTTTTAAAAATTGTATAATGTGGGAAACAAACAATACTTGGTCGCTTAGACATCAGCTCAGACCACGGTCAGCGATGCCATGACCTTGCAACCAGTTCAAGGTCATAGATAACAGATTACTGAGATAACGCACGACCCGCCAGACGTCGTGAGTGCGTCTCTAGGCACGATGTGTGGTTAGTGGTAAACACGAACGTGATGTTACTATGGTGTTGGTGACAGAGTAAATCAAATGAAATAGTAAACTTGATGAGCGAGATAACCAACGTAACGACAATGAAGTTGATCTGAAGGTAACCGTTACCTTCGGAGAGCTTGCGTAATTTATCCTGTGATTTGTAAAGTTGGTAGTTTAGTTTCAAAGCAGTTGTTTTAGTTTTATGTAGTAGTTCAGCGGATGTTTTATTTTTAGCAGGGTGGACGGTCGTGCAATAATTGCGCCAATACCAAGCCAGGTAGGGTTTTAAATATTAGTAACAAAATATCTACAAAATAGCTCAGACTAAAATAAAAAATGATCAAGAGATGAACCAAGAAAAATTACCAAGATTGAAATTATTCAAAACCAATACTGCAAGTATATCTCGAAGCAACGTACTAAGTACATAAAAATAAACTATTAAAGAGCAACAAAGGTATTAAAGCACAAACCACCCATATCTTTGGAAGCCCTCAATGAGAAAGTTTGCCATATTTTTCTACCATAAAACTTAAATTACTAAAATTGAAACTTCCAAAATGAACATAAACACATCCTACCTTGACCCCGCCGTATGAATCACAAGGGGAGTAATAAAACCAAAACCGAAACCAGAGCTGAGAATTCCAAGAAAATTACGTATAATAGGCCTATAAACGGATGACTCATGGTAGAACAAAATGTAAAAAACAGGCCCCAGAATGCATTAGTACACCTGGTGAAGCTCGGAACAGGTGGGAATGAGTCAGGTGATAGATGACTCATTGAACGGAAACATGGCCTGAGTACGGTCGGAGCATCGGGGCGAAACGTCGAGAGAAACCGGATGACAAATAGAAACAGGGGTTTAGTTTGAATAGGAAATATGTGGATTTAAGGAATGTCGTGGATCTAATGAGGTAGTTTTGGAGATTTCAATGGAATCCGAGATGAATTAGACTTTAAGTAGGACAAAAGGAATTATTATTCTTATTGTCAACTGACAAAGTGGGCTTCGTAGCACTGAATATAGTACAGAAAGTTGCTAATTGATGCATAAACTTACCTTTGCCGCACTCTTACTTTTGCCACACTTTTTTGCCACACGCCAGTATTCCAACCAAACAACACAAATCAGTGTGCTTTTATTAGACACTTAATCCGTGTACGCTTGGAAATAGGATGGTAACTAAAGACGACTACGATCAGCTGGTGCAGCGTTTGCTTCCCATTTCGTTCAACGCTTGGATTTAACCTAACCTAAAAACGTGTTGTATAGTGTTTGAAAGACAAATTGTTTATATGCTTTATAGTAACTGTAGGAAAAATATAACGTGTAAAGCGAGTGCAAAGTGCCTTTGCCGCACTCGAGAAACTTTCCACACTCGTCTGCGGCTCATTGCTTAAATATTTCTCTCGTGTGCAGCAAAGTGCCACTTGACACACTAGTTACACACATATATACTTGTTTGTTGACTTGTTCACCAATTGACACAATAGTAAAATTAGACCCTGAAGTTGCCACTCCACACTTACCTTTAAAATATATTGAAGAACTGAGATTATAAAGTTAAATACTATTGAATATGCTTCTTGAAACTGTGTCCACAAATGACGTATTTTTATACTTTAATTTATGCATTATACAATCGAGATACCTAGAAGTCTTAAGTCTTACCCTCTACAATTGGTAGACGTCATCGATTCAGCCGAACTTTATTTCCTCCCATTGTCTTAAGACAAGAATTGTTTTGCATCAGAGTTATTTTGAAAACAAAACCGCCCGGCATTGCCCCGGGGTAGGACGTTGTTTTTGAGTCCCGCTGAGTGGGGGGGGGGGGGGGAGGGGGTCATTCAATTTATTTGATACAATTGACTCCCAGGTGATCGAAACATCTGGGCGATTCTTTTTGGAATGTATTGACTTGGGTGGCAAAGTCGACGGACGATTCTTTGTCAAAGTTGGGCCACGTTAGAACATAGTAAAAAGTCTAGAGTTCTGGAGCCTACAAGCGTACAAGAACAGACTACGCTATTACAGTATTATATTGTCTGTGGTAGAAGTAAGAAGGAAGAATGTATGAAATAAAAATAAAAACTATTTGATTCCATGAGCAATATTTTTTTCCTAAAACCACCCGAAAAAAGTGGGCTTTCTTATACTGATTATAGCACGCAAAGTAGTTAATTGCTGAATTTACTTTTGCCGCACTCTTTTTTTTCCGCACTCCAGAATTCCGACCAATCAACACAAATCGCGTGCTTTTATTAGGCACATAATCCTTATATGCTTGGAAATTGGTTGGCAACAAAACGCATAAAAAGGAAAAAATACCTAGTAACTCCAGTCATTTGGCGATATATTTTAATTTTTTTTAACAATATTAATTATTATTGTAAAACTAGAGTCATGTTCATTATTGCAATAATAATGAAATAGTCATTTATGTTACTAGTGTACATTATATTTTTCCTACAGTTACTATAAAGCATCAGCTGTTGCAGTGTTTCCCATTTCGTACAACGCTTGGATTTAACCTAACCTAAAAACGTGTTGTATACTGTTTGAAAGACTAATTATTTGCATGCTTTATAGTAACTGTAAGAAAAATATAATGCACACTACTCAATTAAATTCAATTCAATTCATTTGAACAATAACCACGCTAGTTACACAAATAACTATTTCAGTATTGCAATAATGAACACGGCTCTAGTTTTACAATTGTAATTATTATTAATAAAATAAAAATATACCGCCAAATTACTGGAGTTACGGAATATTTTTTTTCTTTTTATGCGTTTTTTTTCCTTTTGTTTCAACATTTTTGTAAAATATAAGGGACTTAGATAAAACTTATATAAAAAAAACACGTGGAAGCATGTATAAGGTGTTCATTTTTATTATTAGTAGGCCTACGATATTGAACGAAATTAAATTTAGTCTGAAGAAGAGTTAAAGATTAGTGTAGAATGGAGTTGATCCTTGCAACTTCGTTACTGACAGTGACCATAGACAAAAAGAATTAAATATAGCTTTGCTGCGGTTACCATAGTTTCTGGCGCAGACCGCTGGGAGCGACAAGTAATTACGGCGTACGCCCTACGTAACTACACGGCGCTCCCAGTGATTTGTGCCATAACCCAGAACCTATGGTAACCACACCACGGCTGCCAGTCTATATTTTTTTTTCTATGCAGTGACCAAGATAATCTGTTTCTGTCATTCCCCTTGATTAAAAGTCCAATGCTTAAGGTAAGATTTATTGGCACACTCCCTCATAAATAGTTTGTTTGTACATTCTGCCACAGGAGATTCGAGCCATTAGAAAGGACCGTGACATATTGCTGCGAACAGCTGTCTTTGTTTGGTGGTTCGCGAAAATTTCCATTTCGTACATTTCGCAACAACATTGACACAGTTTTGCGTTTATCCTAATAAGGAGGTGATTCAAAAATGCAAAATGTGAATCGAAAATATAATTTTATAAAGCAAAAACTGTTATATTTAACTTATTTATTTATTTGTATTATTACATTTGCCATTATTTTACTATGACTTATCAGATAAGTACTGAAAAAACCAATATTAATGTTATAATGCAAGATTTTATGTTTAAGCACAAAATAAATAGTGTAGCATAGACAAATAGAATTAAATATATACCGATACAGTGCTGCGGTTAGCATAAGTTCTGGCGTCCACCGCTGGGAGTGCCGTGTAATTACGTAGTGCACCGCAACTACATGCCCCTTCCAGCGGTGGACGCCAGAACATATGCTAACCGCAGCACTGCTGTCGGTCTAGTAGTTACTCTTTACTCTATGTTTAATATCTAGATTTTGATTAACAGTTTACAGTGATATAAACAAATTAATTCAGTTTTAGCGAATTTTCCATATAGGGAATAAGCTATTACCGTAGTACTCATGGTAAGACCTGGACCCGGGACCGATTTTTTTTTCGTTTTGAGGTCCCTAGAGGCCAAAAACACCATCCGTTCAAATTCATATATATATATATGTGTCCGTTAGCACGATAACTCGAGCAAAAATGATCCGATTTTGATGAAATTTGGTATAAACGTATAAACCTACGTTTATTTGAACGAGTTCGCGAACCAGCATGATCGGACCATGGGAACGGGGGTTTATGGGGGCTTTTATGTGGTAAAAATGGGTTTTTCCCATTTTTGACCCAAAAAACATAAAATTTTGCAATTTCTTTCTAAACTATTTTGTAGAGCTTAAAAAAACAAATAATTTAGTATATTGAAGCGATATAATGCACCTAATGGTTACGGAGAAAATTCCAAGAAATTGTAAATTTAAAATTTCCATGTTATTCTTATGGAGAATAATTAAACTATTGTAGTTTGCTTGTTTATTAACATATTTTGCCCAAATTTGGAAAATGTTTTTATTTCTTACCAACTATTAACATTTTACATAAAAAACACTTTTACCCTCCCTGTTGCAGCAAACCTAAGTATGTTTTAAACTGATTCTATTTAAATAGGGAATAAATGTGATATTTTTAAGGAGACATTTTAGTGTAAATCCATTCAGGGAAATGGAAATTCGCTTAGTCTGCAGGTTTGCTTCGGCGGGGGTATTTTAGATATTAAATTGTCTCACTTTCGAAACTCTTTTTCATAGAAAGTTTTCCTTGAAGATGGACAACACAAACGAATGCAAATACAACAAATATTGGAAATCTGAGGTTAAACCTGCGGTTTTGACCACACTGTTGGATTATGTTTCTTGGGATTGGGAGTGACTTTCATGTCTACTACTCCTTTTATCTTTGCTTTCACTTTGAAAATAATTTTTTTGTGAGAAATCAGTCTAATCAACGTTGTAGCCAGACTTAAATTATAACACCTCAATGACACATTTTTTATTCCTAAGATTGCTTATGGATATATATTTACAAATCAAACTTCTTGAATGAATTAAACGCTTTAAATTTCATAGATTAAAATGTTTGTTTTCTTCTTGGTGGGAAACCGAAGTTGTTAAGTTGCTGTCTTGTTGAACCAATGTTATATAAAATTCGCGCAAAAGAAATCTAACCTTTTTCACAGTTCTTTTATTATGAGCCTACAGTAATGAAAATTCATTAAAGCAGCTTGATTTTCGCTTAGTCTGCGAATCGATGGTTTTTAGTCATCATTTACCACTTGGTCGCTTGTTTGGATATACGGATAAAATGTTTTCAAACTATGTCGGAAACGTAGTATGTCTACAGGGTAGTTCTAGCAGTCGCCGCTTGGATGTGCCACTACGGTACGCTAGATGTGTCGATAAGTCGGTACGCTTGTTGTGTCAAGTCGGCAATGCAGTTCGAATACTGATACTAGTGTTACTGGTCTGTGTAAACTCAAAATTTTAAGTAGACGCAATAGTAGCACAATTGTCTATTATAATAGTATTGTTTTCTTACTGCACCCTTAGTAAAACCCTCAACTTTAGTAACAATTTTAGTCTTGAGTTTCTACGTCTTGAATAAAATATAATTATTTATTAGGCCACATATATATAAACAGTAACCGAAATACAATATAATACCGTACCAATGTAAACGAAATATTACCTATTATCTTTTATTTTATTTTAACAAGTCACTGATAGGGGAGGCTACAGAAAGCGTGTGCTATTTCTTCTAAAAAAAAAGAACAACTACAAAAACTAAAGGTATAGGTTATATATAGTTTATTGCCAAAACTATGTCTCCAGTTACACTCAAAACGCTCCCAGATAAGTACGTTCTAACAAAAATTTGATACTTAATCTCTCAATTAATTTTATTACTATTTCACTACCTATAATTCTGAATGATTATTTTTATGAAAGTTTTTAAACAGCTCCATAAATAGGTTATGAATTAAAAAAATAAATAACTAAGGCATGATTAATTTATAAAGATTTCAAATAGTATTCAAACTGGAATTTTAGTTTAAAGTAGCGCCTAGAGCTATACCGCTGCATGCTGCTAACATAGGTGTAATGTAATTGTCGTAAGTTTATGCAGGCGTTACAACATAAGCTCTTTTCAAAACTAGCCTACACCTGAATAGAAACGATCAAAAACATCAGCTGTCTTAGATAAGTTTTAACATGGACAAGAATTAAATATAGACTGTCAGCTGTGCTGCGGTTACCATTGGTTCTGGCGGACACCGCTAGGAGTGCCAAGTAGTTACAGCCTAAGCTCCCAGTGGTGTGCGCCAGAACCTATGGTAACCATGGTAACCACTCGTTATACTAAGTATAAATAAATCCCTACACTTTTGTGTCCATTGTTTAAAACATTTATCAAAGTTGTAACTTATTAGGTTAGAAAGTTTCTAGTGTAACGATGCGTCTGATCCAAGTTAGTGACATTTTCTGTCAAGTTTAAACTTTAATATCCCCCTCGGGGCTACTAGAAACTTATTTAATCACCTCCATGTATTTATGTGAGGAGAAAGCTACATAAAATTCCTTGAAAGTTGTGGACTTTCAATATACTGTTAATGTAAACCTTAACCAACCTCTTACAGAAATAGGGGTTTTTTTTACTTAAAAGTTGTTATTCACAAAGTCATCACTTCTAAAGGAAATATCTTTCTAACAGTATGCGTAGATTTTCCCTGTGATGTACAGGAGCTAAGAAAAAAGGCTTTCAAGATATATGATTGCTTAGTAATATATAGATGCCATTGTCTTTTAAGAAGTTTTACTCTACAGTAATACAAATACAACGTCAGAAAATGTATCATACTGTTTCAAACAAAAACCGTAAGGTCAACAATGAAACTATTTAGAGAGAAAATGTTATCAAGGAACTAAAAACATTTTAAACTGTCGTTTGCATTTTATGGAACTCTAGAGAAAATGAGTTTAAAATTTCAAAAGAATAAGGAATCAGATGATTTGAATATTTTAATTACACACTATCCAATGCATTCAAATGAGGTTCAATATAATGGAACTGTTTTATGCAAATTGATCATTTAAATTTTTGTGCTAGGGCGTTTTAAAGAAATGTAACAGCCGAGCCTGAATAGAGAACTGCTTGAGAATAAAACAAAATGCTCTAATTAGTTCAATTAAGAGAGTTCTCTAATTAAATTTTTCAATTGGAATTACTAAGTCTAAAAACCTAATTCAAGTTAATGTTGAGTCAATGTTTAAAGAGTCTAAGTTTTTCCGATACCAAAAGAAATCTTTAAAATTAAATTAAAGACCTTTATAGAGAATATCTCACTTTAATGATGGGACTGTTGCAGTAGGGGAGGCATTGTAGTATTTTAACAGTAGTACTGTATTTAAAACAAGTACTGTACTGTGAGGCTAAATAATATGAACTAGATGCTTTGAGTAATGGTTGAGGGGTAAAAAATAAGTTTTAACGACGTTTCTGTATTTGAATCTGATCCTATCCTGAGGTGAGAAATTACCTAAAAAATAACAAGATTAGTTAACAATTACAGCTAAGCTACTTAGTATAACCACACAGAAATCTGTATTTTAGCCATAACGTGGTCAGAACCACAACAGATGGGTTTTTTTTACAACAACAGATAAACAGATGGGTTTTAGCCGTATAGATTTATGACAATCTGTTTTAATTGTCCCTTTTAATTTCATTACAATAAAATAACGTTAAAACGAACGAGCGAAATGGTGCCGTCTAATAAGATTACTTAGTTATGTTAGTTACTAAAACAATTTGTTTATTTAATCAGGATCATTTATTAAGCGGGGGCAACGAAGCGAGCGAAGCTCTTATACTAAACTCCTACTTCTCCAAATACTCCTAGGCCGTAGCGATCCGCACGACATTTAGCATAGTCACTATGAGAAGTTATAAATCTGAAATATTAAAAATTGTATTTTTCTCGAGTAAATTTAAACGTTTAGAAATTGAACACGGACCTTATTGGTTAATCGGTTGCCATGAGAGTATTTGTAAGATAATAATAAAAGGTAAACAAAAACGTAGTAACATATGTTTATTAACAAATAATGTACCTAAACTAGCACATTACAAACACAGAAAAAAATAAATAACAATAAAATTAATAGCGTTTAGTATAATTTACTAAACAAAAATAATTAATTAGGCTTATGCACCATTGACTTTAGATACTAAAAAATGAATTCCAGTTATGTGAAACAATTATGCCATCGACTTTGGATACCGTAAGCAAACATTCAATTTATGTGAACCAAATGTACCATTGACTTTGGATACTAGTTCATGCAGTAGGCAGTATATTTATGTGAACTAAATACACAATTGACTTTGGATACTGCAAGTAGACACACCATTTACGTAACAAATATATAACATTTGGAAAAGTATTTTATTAATACGCATCCTCCCTCTCAATGTTGCAAGCAGACAACCTAGTTAAATACCAAACGGTTAAGTTAGCCGAGTCCAGTTTCGAATCCAAATCAAAGCAAAAGCACGGACTCACCTAACTGGCCTGTACAGTGTACAGAATGCACTTTCTACATATATATACTAATATATAGACTCGTCATTATAGAAATTTCAAACAAAAACAACCAGCCACCACTTTTGCCAACCAGAGGCACTAAACCAATCAATAGTTGACTAAGCTACGTATTCTTATACTTAAACATGTATAGCACATTTTCAATGTTCATAAATTACTTTTAAAAGAACCTTTAACCATCATGTAAACACACATAGCCTGAGTTCCCCAGATGAGTAAATATTGTGCGTTCAGGACAAGAAAGATGGTCCTGCACTGGGATCCTGGAATTAAACATGCCGTGAACTTTATGTGTTGTGGCTCGGTATAAAAGTGGTTTACACCTCCCAGAAGAGAACATTACACAAACATAAGATGTACATTTACATTCCCACATTTCCCTTTGGAGTAGGATCCGACTCATTTCTTTGAGGTTGCTTTTTAATATTTCAAAAACTGTTTCAATAATAACGTTGATGGATACCACGCAGTATTTTATTCTATAACTATAACAAAATAACAGACTACTTTAAGAGCTTGGTGAAATGTCTTCAATAATTAGACATTTGTCACACACATAATTTATAGCAATAGAAATTTTAGAAATTTATATAGAACAGCACTTGAAATTTTGACTGTGAACGATTAGCTATACTGCTATCGGTTTACTCTAAGCTTGGCAGTGATGTATAACATAATTGAATCTGTGTGATAATGTAGTATGAAAATGATGAAGTCAGTGAGATTGATTATTAGTGGGAAGTAAGTAAATAAATAAACAAATTAAAAACACCAAAGAGATGATAAATAAATAAATGAAATAAATATAATAAAAAAATAGAATAAATAAAAAATAGAATTAAAATAAATAAAATAAATAAAATATAAAAAAAAATAAAAGTGAAAAAAATAAAAAAAAATAACAAAAATAAAAATATAATAAAAAAAAATAAAAAAAATAATACAAATAATAAATAAAAATAAATAAATATAATAAATGAAATAAGCAGAATAAATAGAATAAATAGAGTAAATAGAAAAAATAGAATAAATAGAATAAATAGAATAAATAGAATAAATATAATAAATAGAATAAATAGAATACATAGAATAAATAGAAAAAATAGAATAAATAGAATAAATAGATTAAATAGAATAAATGGAATAAATAAAATAAATAAATAAATAAAATAAATACATGGTTAAGTTATAATTATTAACAACCACCATTTTGTAAAATTAAATTATAATTTACGAATAATTATTGAAGGATCAGTAAACAATAATATAGTGAAATAAAGATTTTATTATTTATACTCCAACATAACTTTGTTAAATTAATGTCGTTTACTTTTATTATCGTCAAGGGACCTGTAAAGTTCAAAGTTTCGTGGAAACTTCTTAAACTTTGATATAACGGTCCAATGACATGGATACTGTTAAATTTTCTTGCATAAAAGAAAACTCAAAACCTTTATGATGAAAATAATAAACTTCATGTTCTAAGTTAAAAAGACAAAGTAGGTAGTGGATAAAAGCTACGCCAATTTAAAATAAATATATATCTACAGTATAGTTTTGTGTTTTTTAACAAAACCCAGTGTAAAATAAAGTATTCTTTCAAAATTTTTAATTTGTGCAAGTTTATAAGGCATCTTAATTATTGTTTAGCCTCTTCAAAATATAATATAAACAATGTATAGTAGAAATTGGTACCACAAACCAGTAAAAAACAACAAAAAACCTATCAGGTTTCATTAGTTGAAACACAAAACTAAGATTTACTATACTACTAAGATTTACTACTACTGTATATATACATTAACAATAGCTTTGGTTACAGAGTTCACTCTATCCATAAACCAATTGTGTTCAGAGGTCGTGCATTAATTGCGCCAAAGAGTTCCTTAATTGCGCCAAGCCCTCAAAGGAGCCCTACAATATTTATTAGTTGTGCAAGAGTTAATAATACCAGGGGGGGATTAGTTGCCGGCAGAAGGAATGTCCTTGTTTACGTGTCATCCTAACTTATCCTATCCTAAACTAACCTAACCTACTCAATTAATTATACAGTCAAAGAGGGCTGCCACTTGTTTAAGTCAAAGAACGTATGTAGTAGCTCCCTGGGGTAGTTGGCGCAATTCAGGAATACCCGACTACCTGACTTAGGTCAGTTGGCGCAATTAATGCCCACCCGTGTCCAGATTTTACTTAAAGAGCAAATTGTTGAATGAGATTGTCAACGAGTGCGCTGTTATTAGTTTTCCAACTGTCTTTTTAAGTTTTACACCTTAATAAATTAGTACAATAAGTAGAGTTTGTAATAACTTAATTTTTACTTAGTCATGGTCAAATAGTTCTTGTTGAATTAAAAACACTAATACATAGCAGCCCAATCCGTCAATGGTCCAATTAATAAAGTTAAAAACTGCCTTGTAAATTAACAAACGATTGTAATGTCTACTTTACCATATTTTTCAACGATAGATGATGTTGTAAACGGGTAAAATATTAAATATTTAGTAAATTTAGATCATTTTATGTTTATTAAAACAAATAATTTATATTATTTAGTTAGTAAGAATTCTTGTTGTAATGACCAATTTAATTATTCATATTGTATTGTTATATTTAAATTTTTAGTGAAATTGTTTGAAGAACGAAATGTTTCCCTAGTGATATTTATTTTGTATTTTAGCTTACTCTCATTACCATTTTTTGCATGCTTCTTGCTACAATGTTATTGCCATATGCTGTTTAATAGCATTGTATAATGGGAAAAATAAATCTCGAATGTTTTAGGCTAAGCGAACTTCTAGTAACGGTTATGTTTTATTCATGAAATGGCCAAAGTTAGACTAAAATGTTTTTATGGATGCCAAGGATCTAAAGCTGTCTATTTATGACTTAACTTTCACCAGAGTTAAATCTTTACGTCCTCTCAAACTAATTAAAATAATAACGTTCAACTTTAGACCTATTTCAATATTTAGATTGGTATTTGGTATAGATTTAAACCCAATTTATAATATTATTTTATTACATATATTGCGGTGTTGTATATTAACGAAAAAAAACTAGTTAAATGATCAAGTAACCAATAAAAATCCAGATAGCAAATTCAAATTTCCTATTAATTTAGAGGCTAATTTGTATTTTAATTAGTTGCACCGATGATTTAAATTAATTGTGTATATCTAGCAGTAATATCTTATTAAACCGATTTTTATAAAATATTTCATTCAAAGAAAACCTTTTTAGGGAACTTTTGAAACCGTATTAAGATATTTAGTGTATGTAGATAATTATACGTTATGGGTTTGAACAGGAAGAAAAACATACTAAAATTTTACCAACAAATTCGACCATTAATTGTAAATAGATTTTTAAAAGAATCCCAACTAAAGCTGGTGTTGGAAATCCATGAACCTTGGTAATTGATGACCTATCAGGACGATATCTTTGCTTCAGTGATCGCAATCTTTAATGATCCTTGTGCGACGTGCTTCCAATTCGAAAATTACAAACATAATTACTTTTTTTCTTTAGTACATGATTTCCTCTATCATCAGTTTAAATTTCATTATTTTTAAATTATAAATCCTTGACATTATGAAAACGGACGGTTTTTTTTTTTAATTTTTCTTACACAGACGTGAATAAAAAAAGTTTATTGATATGCTACTTATACAGTAATTACTAATTATTGGTTCTAGTGGCCATCTTGGATAGTTTTAAACAGCTGCTGAAGGGTTTATTACCTACAACTTTTTTTCAAACACCAAAGTGATTATAATTTAAATATCTAGAACACTATGGGATTAGACATTTTCTTTGTAGTTTTGAATTGTTTTCCAAGGGAGTCTATGAAAGCCAACGGCCTTTCTGGATTTGTCCGCCATAAGAGGAATTTTGATTTCGTTAATTTCAAACAGCCGCCAAAGAGTAATACACCATGTCAAAATGTTTTTTAAATACCAAAGTGATTGTTATTCAAATATCTAGTGCACTGACCTTGTAGCTTTTTAATTGTTTTACGAGCTAAAACGTCTAGGATCCAAGGATCCTTAGCTTACTACAACTTAACTAACTCAGAAACAACAAAAGCCAGGTGTTTTTTTTAGGAAGACAATGTTATAAAATACACTTTGACAAAGAACATTTTTGTAGTACCGTAGTGAATTTTGGAGCACTGCATGTTGGGGAAATTACCGTGAAAAATATTCCAGAGCAATGCTAAGCCTTGCATGATTTTGGAAGTGTAGCTTTCGGAGCAAGAATAGTTTTTATAGGCCAATTAATTACCGTTATGAAATAGACCTCGGGCTCTCCTCCCAACTAGATCCCTCAGACTTTCCCAGACGTTTTTTTTATATGAGGATTCATATCATATCTGAGTGTACTATTGCTAGAGTAAATTGTTTTTATGATAAAAAAAACAGTGGCAATAGAATTAATGTTTGAAACTATATATGAATTTAATTTTTATTTCTATATCTTCTTAATAAAAGTGCGTTATGAAAAAATGTCATTCATGTGTTCACTTTTACAGCCAGCACCAAAACGAACCCATAAACCTAGAAAGGAGATATAAGATATATCTATAAAACATATAGAATATATATAGAGTTAGACATAAATCTTGATTTCAAAAAAGTTTCTCATAAATACACATATGGCCTCTTTCTTAAGGGGTTAAACATTTAAATTATGCTCTTACTTAGCGAAATAAGTTTACATAAACCACAATTTACATTCAACCCTTGCTCTTGTGTAATAACTTAAGAACAAGTGGGTTTGAGAAGAGGAGAGGCACACTGAACGACCTCTGCATATTGAAAATGTTTACTATCTCTTTGAAGGTTAAAAATATAAATGGAAATTTTTATTTATGAAATAAAATACTATACTTATATGTAAAAATGTAATACGGATTTCTATTGCAGTAACATAGAATTTTACTTAAAACATTTATTCTAAACATACCATATTAACGTACTTTCCACAATTTATTGATGAAAGATTCACAGTTCCCTGAAGGTAAAAGGGAACCAACGTTCAAATGATGTATTAAAACTGCAGTAGATAAATACAACTGGCATGCTGATATACAGAGAGGCCCCAGCAGGAAATAAACTATCGGAATGTGCACCTTTCCAAATACAGAGATAAAGTTGTGATACGATCTATACAGCTTCTTATAATATTGCAAACAAAATCTCAAACATTAACTTTTAACAATGGTACATGTGCACATTTTAAATACGACTTAACAATTCGTAATT
Organism: Macrosteles quadrilineatus; assembly: GCF_028750875.1. Lineage (NCBI taxonomy): Eukaryota > Metazoa > Arthropoda > Insecta > Hemiptera > Cicadellidae > Macrosteles > Macrosteles quadrilineatus. The sequence goes on along the minus strand of NW_026542601.1, from coordinate 8,012,168 downwards.
CCTTGAATAGCTAGCTTAGATGTTAAGTAAACTGGCGCAAGTAACTTTTTTTGGGAACCTTTGAGGGCTTGGCGCAATTAAGGAACTCTTTGGCGCAATTAATGCACAACCTAATGCTCGACCTTGACGCTTATTTACATTTTCCTAATTTTTCTTCTAATCAAAATAAAAAAAAAATTAATCTTTTTTTTTAAGATGAAATTGGGGAGAGGTTTACGATTTTTATATGGTTATAACACACTTCAATGACAATTTTAATTAAAAATTTAGTTCTTCTCTTTTAAGGGTACTAAACTAGAAAAAACTAGACGTTCTGCCTACTGAAAAAATAAGATTACAAAATTGTTTTGACACATTTATACAATGTACTATTGTTGTCTTTTCACCCAGCTAGATGAAGTTAGGTTGCAATCAGATTTGATACTATACTGCATCTTTCCAGATGACCTGTAATATACAAACAGTGTTATCGAGCATACAATGTCTAGTAGTCTGAGCAACTAGGTCATCATGTGTCTACAACTGTCAGGTGTGTTCGTGTCAGACGCAAAAATTAGAAAAAGTTTCAAAGATTTTATTAAATTTTGATTCATCTTTAATATTGTCCTAGAGCAATCATGTTTTGTAAGGAAAAGTTGTCTAGTCCTCTCAAAAAATATTTGTATATACCTGGTCTTGAACCAATCGCTTTACAAGCAAAGTGTCAGACTTTTTTCTCCGTGGAAATATAATTTATTTTAGCTTGTGTACGACTAAACTAATTATTTGTTGATTAAGAAGTAATGCTATTCGACACTCGGTTTTTGAAATAAATATATGTACATTATTACTTAGAAAAAGTCATGTATAATTTGAAATATGAACAAAAAATACCTAACTTTTGAACAATGAATCCACTACTGCAATCTATCCTATTTATGAGTCTTATATCCTATTTAATATTAGCTAATTATATAGACTGCAAAATCATTTAACTCTCACAAATTGAGAGAAGTTTTAAATTATGTTAAACTTATTTAATATGGCGTTAAAGCTATAACGTATCGAAATGAGCTTTAAAACGAGAGTTTAAATGGAACTTTCAACGTCAGAGCTTTAATGGTTTCATAAAATGTGGTACATATTTCCTTTATTACTTTAACTGTTTAATGTTTTACTGCACAAACTGTTCACATTCTGGATTTGATTTAAGAGGGCTATTTTCATCACTTAGATGCGGACCTAGTCCTGTATTCAGGAAACATTGGATCAGTAAACTCAATCTATATAAATAAAATTAGAGTTTTGTCTGTACATTGCTTAGAATAATGAACTTTTTGGTTATTTTTACATTTCATAGGTCAGAGAAACCGAATCAAACCTTATCTCAATTTCTGTCTGTCTGTCTGTCTGTCTGTCTGTCTGTCTATCTGTCATTCTCTTGGTAACGCTAAAATACGCACTTTATTACAACTACTCCTCAATAACTATAGCACTGTCCCGCCTGAAACTTATTTTCCAAATACTATACATATATGAGATGGTTTTAGACGTATTTCATCGAATATGAGACAGTTAGATATTTAACAGTAAACCCTTGAAAATCAAGTTTTTGTCGATTTTTGACGTGGAATTTCTGGAAGCCCATGTTAACCTTATGAGAAATGAAATTATTGAATCTTAACAGCTGTTTCAATTAAACAAGTTGGTTCTGTTCTGTGATGTTCAATAGCATTAAAGTTACAAGGATTACCAACAGGGTGCAGCACTAGCACTATTATTTCTTTTACATTTATGACAACAGCTAATTTGCAACCTGGAGGCGAGTGAGCGTAGCGAACGAGCTAACCTGAAGGCAAGTGAGCGTAGCGAACGAGCTAACCTGAAGGAAAGTGAGCGCAGCGAACGAGCTCCAACATACAGGTGAGTGAGCGTAGCGAACGAACTTCAACCAGGACGTGATTGAGCCATGCAAACGAGATCAGATAGTAAAAATAAAAGTAAGCCTACCGTTATAGGATCGACCGGCAGACACAGAGGTAATTTAACCTTTTATTGATTGTCATACCGATCCGGAACAACAAAAAACAACATAAAATGAAGCTATGTATAATAGTTTGGCCAGCATATCTTAAAATATGCAAACCAACTGCTGTTCTTTATATAAGAAGGTTTCAACTGAATATTATAAGATCCCCGTGCGTAGAACGGGTACACAGCTAGTCTTTATAATATGGTCACGCAAACATTTTACAGCTTACAGAAGTTAATTAAGCTTTCGAAAGTTCTCTGCAGATAGGTAATTAAAATCAAGTTAAAGTTTTGATTAATTTAAACGTTCAAAATTGATTACCTTGTCAATACCAGTACTTTTGATTATCCCTTATATTTATGGATACATAAACTAAGTTGATTATAAATCATAAACACAAAGGGAAAATTTGATAAATCATAAAAAGACTACAGGGAAAAATGAACAAGTATAAAAATAAATAAATGCATAAAAATATAGCCTGGAATATAAATGGGGTTTTCTGAGTTAGTTTGGATCTTCTAGCCGACCAATTTTCATGATTGAGGTCTCAAACAGAAAATATGCACACGTATATTCAAGCATAGGCATATATCTACTGTATTAATCTATCAAAAAACAGGGGTTTGTTTTATTTTCGAATTCTTACTTTAATTTAACCTCAATTTTAACTTATTTCCCCAGTTATAGTTAAAAAATACTTGTTCCGGTACCTCCTTAGGTATCAAAAGAAAATCTGCGAGGTAAGCACAGGTTATGCTAATACATAAAATTAAAGGTCTTTTTTAGGAAAATACAATGCAGCAAACCCGACCTCAAACGGACAACCGAGTCAAAAATGGCAGCATTGTGAATATTGATAAAATAGCAACAGTTAATAGAGGTAGGTTTTTAAACTTTAAAGAGTTAACGTATGAATGAGGCGCTCCCTTATCTTATCGGTTTAAAGGCCCCTTATCGCTGAGCCCCATTCATTCGTGACAATTCATTGTGTATTTAAATTTATCTCTACCATGGAATGTCATTGATTTTAATTTAGACTTTAAAAAATCTTAACTTCTGAACGAAACATGCTATTGTAGTCGGGTTTTCGCCATTATGTTTCGCTAAGTAAAATCTTCTAACTAAAATGTATTTTTTATGATTAAATAATTTCGAATATTTTAAAATATACAAAAAAATACTTATTCATCTAGTAAATTGTTAACATTTCTGTTGTACACATGCTAAAACCAAAATTCTGTTACGTGTTAAAATACTATTAGGGTAAAAACATTTGTCACTAGGCATAGTCATTAACTGGTTTAAAAAATAATAAAAAAATGTAATATGTTTTAAGAATTTTTCCCGCCACAAAAACTAAACTGAAGTCCGTAAACACCCTATTTTTGGATCTCTAAGAAAAGCAATTTAATGGACTTAACAAATGTTTTATTGGCTGAACTCGAATAGTTTGCTGGTCCATTTAACTTACCTGAAAACTTGTCTGGGTAACAGAAGATGTCAGTTTCATTAGAAAAAGTTACTTTAGCTGTTGAAATCATGCTTTAATCCCTAAATATAACCACATAAAATGCCCAATTGTATCAATATACAGAAAATTTTCCCCCTGTTCGTTTTAGAGGTTTGCAACAATAATACAGTGTATTTTGATGAAACATCATTCATCCAATCTAAAAAAAATATCTTAGATATCTTTTGTATCACGCCAGGCTTTGCCCCCCCAAAATAATATAATATTGAAACAAGAAACTCTGAACTAAATAAGATTTGTGGGAAAACATATCATGCTATTTGAGAATATGTCGAACAAATTCATGATGTTGTGGCCTCTTAAAAATAAATAAATATCATGCCATTAATTCAGGGGTTATCAGTAAATACTGTTTCTAGAATATCTTTCGTATGGATATATAAAAATTATAAAACTAAGTAGCAAATTAAATGTAGAAAATCTAGAACTAAGAAAGTCATAATACTATTTAGCCATTAGAATGTTTATCTAATTAACTTCAGTAGATCAGGCGAAATGCTTAAGTTACCCATGGAGTCAATGATATGATTCATTCTATGAGGCATGTCAGAAATTCTTTTGGGCCTTTGAAGTTGTTGATAGTGTCAGAAAATATTGCTTCTTTGCACGACATCAATGAAACTTTAGAAAACATATTTAACCTGTTACTATCGCCATTATAGCAATAATTCTGAGTAAACTATCTTTCTGATAACGATTGCAATATATCTATCTCCTTAGTCAAACACTTGATATTGTTTAATTGCTTTTGATCTAAATTAATATTCTTTTAAAATCAAAAGCACGATCTTTTAAAGATTATACAATAATGATCGAGCTACACTACTGTGAAATCACAAGTTTTCGTTCTATGTATATCACCTGCTAAAATTTATCATTACATTTTTACAACATAAAAAATGTTTACCATGTAAAAGTAATGTTTACTATCTTTTATTGAATTTTACCGACACAAACAAACATTTTTTATTGTATCATTAACTGTTTTAATTTTCAACAACCAAAACTATACAATCAGGTTGAACTTAAAATAGAAGAGCTAACCTAAAAAATTCCATTAGTTTTGAAATCTTCCTAATTGTAATAAAAAAATATGTTTATGTATTTTTTAAATTAAAAAACATAATTAGTCTTTGCAGTGTAGTAAAAGTAACACTCAAAACACTAATAAAAAAGTAAATCTCACACTTTAAACATATGGTCTCACTAGTAATGAATCACTTTTTACTCTTGGTATATAATATCCTAGGTATATATAAACAATGAAATTAAGTATAGTTACAAATTTTTAAGATCAATGCTGAAATATTTATGTATACTACTTTGGACTTAACTAAATCTCGACATAGCTCAAATTTAAACTAGATAACTCTTCTCTAAATATTCCAGCATCTATCAATCATCTAGTATAATGGAGATATTAATTCTTTTTCACATGTTAACTTTTTGCGACCGAACACGACACCGTTACACTGTGAAACTTGAAACAGCTGTTGGTTACTGCTTTCAAAACTGCCCATTAACACAACAAAGGTTTTTAATGGCATTCCACAATCAGCTGGGGATAAATGGTTTTAGTTTCAACGGCTTCTGCTTTACAAATAGTCAACAAACAATTTCCCCAAAATATTCCCTAAAGTGAAAAATAAACTCAAGTGAATAGTTGTTAAAGCTATTCCGAAATTTTATTTTTAATTTATTTTTACAGAAAAATTACAGTTTTTACAGCCATTCAACTTCTTTAGGCTTTTGCATCCAGCCGATTATTTGGATATTGCTAAATGGTGTAACTTCTGTACATCTTACACACTGTCATAATTTTAAAATACATCAAGTTATTCTAGACTTATTCATCATAAAAAATAATGACCCCGTGTTTTTCCAAGGCTTTATAAATAAATTGTAGTAATTTTATATGTATTCATGGGTATGGTGAACACTGTAGATTTACCTTATATCAAAGACATTGTTAAAAAAATGTATGACATATTTTTTTTTAATAATTTACGTTTTGAATTAAGTGTTTAGACAAAGTCATGAAGAAAACACTTAGAACAAACGCCAAAGCACCAGAAATGGTGCTCAGTAAATTTCCCCATAGAAAAGTACCCAGGGAATGTACCGAGTGAAAAGTCCCCAGCCTGGGAACTGCAGAAGGGTTACTGGGTGCCTTCCCCCACCTTCAAAGCACTTTCTGACACTATTTCAGGAGCCAATGGGTCTATGGGCCAATATCAGTTGGGCCTATGGGCCTGACCCGCCAGGCATAGCGCGGGACGTCGGGCATAACGCAGTTGGACGGAGAGCAACTAGGTATGCTATGTACCCACCACTTTTTCATCGAATTGTGTTTAGTTTATCATTTTGTTCCACAAAATTTGTCTATTGTCAAACTTTGTCAAAGCTACACATTGTGTAAGAATGTTTGAAGTATGATCAGACTGATTCATACAGTTTGATTTCTGATTCACGACTGATGCTTTATGTATGACGTCATCTGTGGATTCTGTTTTATTCATTATTGTCCCTTTTGAATCTTCGATAGTTTTCTATTCAAAACTAAAGAAATATTCTTTTCAAATTCTTTTGGCAAATGCTTGTAATTACGTTTTATCTCAATTTGTAGAAAAGTAAATTTCTAAAAAAGATACTGTTTACACAAAATAAACTTAAATTGAGGGAGTTTGTGTCTTGTTGGTAAGATGTTACTATAATAAATTCCTTTCTGGTTTATTCTATGGAGTCCACATATTGAAGCTATTTAATTCAAAACTGTAATTGCTAAGATAATGTACACTTTATAAAATCTTACACTTTGCTTGGGTAATATTTTATATCATTAGTGGCCCCTTAATACATAATTTTTGGGCATCGTTTGGAAAACACCTCAAAGGTAAGCTTACTGGGGTTCTTCATGTGTCAATAAATGGGACTATTTTTCTATAGAAAAAGTTTTAGTGATTCACATTTTTAGAATAATCAAACATAAATAAATGAGGCGACGGGTTTTATTTTTTCAAATTTTGTAATTAGCGAAAATGTAATGTCGTGCATTTTAATGTAGGTATTGTGCCGGATGTAGAGAATCTAATCACTTAAAGCATTGTGTTGTCGTCACCAATGAAGTACTATATCTTTCAGGACTAGGTTTTGTTTAAGTTTTATTTACCAGAACTCATAAGCTATTAATTTGTGATACACTTATTATTGTTGTAATTCTGCGTAGCAAACATGACAACAACATGACAGCAACTGAGTTAAATCCTAAAAATTAAATTGGTTCTCGACTTAATTTCGTTATAAGAGACTGTTGTTAAGTGTTTAAAGGAATTTCAAACGTCAGCATATTTCTAAGAATTGTTTTGAATCTTCCAAAGATATTAGTGGATTAGGGAGGAAAGTTTAGATTACGATAACAACCAACCTTTAAAACATAAAAAAATACTATCAATTTAAGTACTTTTAAAAGTGAGATGTTTTGTGAATAATACAACTTCTCCATCAAAACACATTTAAAACTACAAAATTCTCATCTTAAGATTCTGAATATAAATGTTTGGCTGAACAAAAACAATAAATATATTTAAGGGTGTTTAAGGGTGTTTAAGGGGGTTTAAGGGTGTTTATATTTAAGTTCAGCCATAGAAATATTTACCATTTGTAAATAAAAATCTTTTACGTTAAAAGTTAAAAGGCATTTTAATATAAAAAGTTTCAAAGGCTAAAGGTAAAAGCAGGTGAAGTATTTTTGATTCAAATGATAATTTCTTAGAATATTTTATTGCTTTTGACAGTTAAATACGAATTAACGGTCTCAAAGTGAATTTTTCTGAATAGTCTAATAAACAATGTTTCAACCAAAAGATCTTTGAAAAGCCGTACAAACGGTTACAGTATTGTACAACTTTATCTCACAGTGATAATTTTCTTTATAAATCAATTTTTAGTTACGGATTTTTTGCTAAAACCCTCAATAGTCCTAACAGTCGCAACTTAACCTGACTGTGTTTTAAGTTAGGCCAGTCTGTGTTTTGATATTCTATCTGTTTATCTATCAATGTAACAACACAGTGTAACTTAACATAAACAAAAGAATTTCGCTTCAAAATCTTACGATAATTTATGTTTATGGATCAATTGGTCTATTTCACCAATTTTACCTCTAAAGCATAATATTATATAATTTTTTTTTTGAAATTTTCACTTTATTTGTGTGTGATAAAAAAATTGCATACACAGTTGTGGCATATGCTAAGCAAAATAAAAACAGTTTACAGCTAACATGAAAATGCAGAACCTCTATCGCAGGTGCAGTGGGCATTACATTGGTCCATGTTGAATATTTTGTCCTAGTAGTTTAGAGTATTTTATGGTGTGTCTTAAAATGGCGCTTAGTTACAAAAAAATATTAACGTGATAATAAAAGTTTGGGGATATATGATGAAGAGAACCATTTCGAAAACAATTTCATTGGTATGTATATATCTGTTTAGAAAACGAATGTAACGTTATTTCTTTGTCGAATGTGCTGCACGAGCATTATCTATATCTACATTGTCATCCTATGACATAAGACGAGCAACTGCTTTATGAGTAGAACTTTATCTAGAGTATGTACTATTTCTATATTGCATCAATAAATTAGTTTGAAGAAAATACGTGTGTTGTTTTATATAATTTATTAACTAAAAATAATTTCAGCAAATAATTATCTTACTAATATTATAAATCTGAAAGTTTGTGAGTTTGTGTGTATGTTTGTGTGTGTGTTTGTGTGTGTGTTGCTCAATCACGCATAAACTACTGGACGGATTGGGCTGAAATTTGGCATGATGATAGCTCACATTCCCGATTAACATTAAAGCATATTCTTATCTCAAAAACCGTTTCGGGCTCCGCCCCAGTGGCTCTGTAGTTCCCCATGTTAATCTTATGATTTTTCATATTTAAAAGGAATTAATGAATCTTAACAGCTGTTTCAATTAAACAAGTTGGTTCTGTTCTATGATGTTCAATAGCATATAAGTTAAAAGGATTACCAACAGGGTGCAGCACTATTAATTTTTTTTTAAATATATGACAACAGCTAATTTCCAACCAAAAGATGAGTGAGCGTAGCGAACGAACTTCAACCTGGAGGCGAGTTAGCGTAGCGAACGAGCTAACCTGAAGGCAAGTGAGCGCAGCGAACGAGCTTCAACCTAAAGGTGAGTGAGCGTAGCGAACGAACTTCAACCAGGACGTGAATGAGCCATGCGAATACTTATGAAGTTAAACGGGGCGAAGCCCGCGGGTACAGCTAGTTTAAAAATAATGATAAAGTATCACTCATCTATAAACACGTTCACTTAAACACTTAAATTTGTATGATAAACTTGTTATGTCAAAGCAACTTAAGTTTTTTTTGTGGTTTGTGTTTTTATGTGTTTTCTACACCTATGGTATTTGTTACGTTTTGAAATGGAACGGTCAAAACCCTGGTATTGATACTATTTAACATTAACCTTTTTGTTAGTTGGCATAATGACAATTCTTAGCACAATGAAAAAAGGCATCGCTTGGAATCGAACCAGCGAACTTCAGATTTGAAGGTGAACACTAACTCTGCTACACAGCGTTGATGTAATAAATTCATGAAGTTAAACGACATAAATCCTTAAAAACAATACCCACAGTTAACTAAATGCAGAAACATAGGATCAAGTAATTTTATACAACGCACTTCAGTCAGTTGCGGAGCTGTTTTGTTAATCCTAACAATGAAGTTGCTTTGTTCTTCGTTTAAAAGGATTTAACTTGACTCACTCGACAATGCGTTGCTTGTTCCTCAAAAGAAATTCGCTAGTACTATTCAACGATGTAAAAACTACTGGATTGCGCTCTCAGTAGCACTGCGGGCGCTGTTTTCGGTCTAGCTCCCCCCACCACCTACTGGCAGTAGCCGACGCAGCCCATACACTCACCATTGTAAAACTCACCTTTTTAAGTTGCTGCTCTGTTTAAAAATATAGATATAAAATATTGCTAATGCATGCCAAACACTTTTTACTATTCTAAACTTTATGTCTTCTTCTTTTCTTGCAGAAAATAACACATTTGAACTCTTAAAAACCCTACTACATTTGTCCAGTTTTTACCGCAAATCTATGCTTGACATTAACGTGATAAGCATACTTTTTATGACCTATTTTGTAAGATACATTGTCATTAAGCATTGAAAGAAAAAAATATCGCGTTTACGTCAAACATAACGTTACCACTGTGGCAAAAACTTAGCAAAATTATTCTAAAAGTTTATGTACTATTATTTTGATTAATAACGTAGAATTTCAATTACAAATATTGTACTTTCTATTTCTCTTTTGTAATCACTTATTATTTTACCATGTACAATTTGGAACTAGCAATATCAGTTGCCTAAAACATCTACAAAACGGGTTTAGTGAATTTGTAGTTTTAAAGAATTCAGATGGGCTATTTTCTGCAAGAAGCAAAACAGACATAAAAGGTTTAACTAGTAAAAAGAGTTTGACAAGCGTTAGCAATATTTTATCCCTATAAATTTCAACAGAGCAGCAAATAAAAAGTGTGTTTTATAATGGTGAATGTCTGGGCTGCGTCGGCTTCTGCCAGTAGGTGGTGGGGGGAGCTTGACCGCGCGGCCAACACTGAGCCAGCGATCCATGAGTTGTTCATATCGTTGGTACTATTTAACAAGTAAATAAAATCATCAGCAACTACTCAATTTAGTACTAATACAATTTGTAATATTCATAGTGAGTGTATAACATGTATAAACTTTGAATGTCAAAGGGCTCTTTCCTCTTGACCAATTTGAAGTATCTTGAAGACTTTACAGAATGTAAAGGTCAAACAGTCTTAAGCTTGATATGTCTTGAGGGTTATTGACAATAGTAAACCTTAAGCTTAAGTTTTTAGGTCACGTGACTCGCATAGAATAATTAGAAAAAGACGATTTGTAGAGATTCCATCTACCTGATACTATACTTTTCAAATATCTAAGAAAATAAAGTAAGTCAAAAGTAATTCCATAGACAACTAGAATTAAATATAGACCGGCAGCAGTGCTGTTATTAGCATACGTTCTCTCATCCACCGCTAGGAGTGTCATGTAGTTACGTAACGCGTGCGCCTTACCTACACGGCGCTCCTAGCGGTGGACGCCAGAACTTATGCTAACCTCAGCACTGAAGTTGGTCCATATTTAATTTTATTTTTCTATTAATTCTTAAAATATGATTAACTCTTCTAAAAATAATATGCATTTGATAAAAAAATAGTTTGCCACTTTCTTAAACAATTTACGTATACAAATTTATTTGTATATCAAGTAGGAAAAAGGATAAATATATTTTTGGTCTGAACTACACTAAGCAGGCTAAAAAATAATACAAGCTTTACTACTGAATATTACTTTTTGTATTTAGTAACTTGAGCACAAATAAAAAAAACAGTCTTCACTTTAATAATATTCTGAATTGCATTTCAAATCTAGAAAGAGATTTTAACAATTTTAAGAGATTTCAGATATTTTATATATCAATTCACTTTAATTAAGTCGTGAATAGTAAGGAATTGTTAAAGAACTGTCTTATAACTCATATTTTATTTATTTTTATATCCTTATTTGTACAAGAGAACTTGGAAATGTAATCATATTTGTTCCATTGACTCCTAATCTAACACTCATTGACGACTAAAATATATACATTTATTATGTTGAAACATCAAGTTATTTTCATGTAATTTTTAAAACCATCAAAAGCTTCTGGTTGTAAACATAACCTTTGTATTTTATATAAAAAGGCTAAAATATAAATCTAAGAACTATGGAAGAAATGAGGTGGTAAGATAGAAAAATTTAGCAGATTTTACATAAAAGTGACACGATTAGCCTGTTTGAAATCATTATGCTTAGTAGCCAGGATCACTTATGCTTAGGTAATGGATTATATTACCTGTCGGTCAGCGATCCTATCACGACAATAGGACAATTAAGACAATAGGCCATAGACGACAACAGGATCACTGATGGACATTGGACAGGTAATACAAACCGTTTATTACAATAGGATGTAAGTTTGGATTTTGATTAAATGTAATAGAAAATGCTTCTCATGCATTGAGTATATAATGTATCCATATCAACTTCGAAATTACAATAGGAAATAAATGATGTAGTCACCAAACATATTTCATATTGTGTTCTACAACATTTTCATTTCAATTATTACGATTGTGTTTTAGCCATAAATATTACTCTATTTCCAATGGACATGTAAATAATGTACTTTCAAATAATTGATTCAACTCTATTACTTAGTGCAGTTTCTGAAGAGTATTAATATGAAATAAAAGTTTATATTTATAACCATACTATTTACAATGTCTATCCATATGTAAGTAATTACAATAGTTTCATTTAAAGAGTATATATGTGTAAGTTTAAAAATAATATAGTAATTTAACACCTTTTTAGCTGAGGAATTCGTTTTATAAATTACCATTATCCAATTTTATATGTTATTGATAGAAAGATGCAAATAAAGTGCTATACATTGCAATTTTTATACTATTTCAATAAAACTATATAACTTAACATTATTTCCATAACATTGGCAATCAAAAAACTCTAAAGCAGAACCAGGGTTACAAATATAGATTTTTATTAAATTCTATAACATTGACATAGTTTCATAATAAATAACCTATGATAAAGTTTTAGATTAAATAAACCTACCATATAGGTAGTTGTGTAAAATATTATACATTTATTTAATTGTATCAGCCGTCTGAAATTGTGAAATAAGCAATTTGGCAGTTCTTCTTGTTTACATTAAAATGTCAAAGCAAATGAAAATATTGTGCTCATTGCAGCCATAGAGACCGATCAATATTTATTTTAAAATCCTCATCTAAGAACTTTTAAAGCCAAAGGGGCAAAGCCCACGGTCAGTATCGAAGTGTGAATAGTCCTATAACCATCCTTTGTATGGTAGCTTTATTTTTGTAAAATTTAAGCCCAGTCAGTTCAGTAGTTTTTGCACCTATTAGTAATACACATACACACAGACACCATTAGATTTTTATATATTAGTATGGATTGATAGAAAGATGCAAATAAAGTTCTAAAGATTTAATCACTATGGAAACATATCCGTATATAAACAATTTTAATGGTTCTGTTTTTCCAGCATTTATAAATAGTGCTTGCAGCAAAGTATTACGGTATGTAATCATATTTTAACGACGCAAAACGTGCTTAACTTTTAAACGGCATGTTGAATGCGTTTTAAAATAATGTCGTTTTCCACAAGCTACAATCTGCATTCTGATTTTCAGACCCGGGATCTGAAACATGTAAAAAAACCTTCACTATTTGCATTCAGAATAAGGGTTTAATTTTCTTTATGTGTAGTATGAAAGTGCTTGGTTTTTAAAGTCAATCAAAATTAAGACTATGACGAGAGTAAAAACATATTCACGGTAAAACACAATATGCAAACCAGGAAATTAGTTGCATGCCATGTTCAATAAACTTTGTGTAATATTGAAAAATAATTTCCCGATTAGCATATTTGATTTGATTCTTAGAGGTGTTATGTTTTTTACTAATGTTAAATTTTAATTATATATCAAAGCTATGTAAAATTGAAAGGATTTGCTCTAAATTTTACTAGAAATATTCCTAATCAAAACAAAAGGCAATTTAGTTTTTTTTTTAGTTTCAAACAGCACTATTCATGCACTAAAACAAGTACTTATGCTTAATCTTTTCCACTGTTTACTGTAACGGACAAAAAATTTAGTTATGATAAAAACTTATTATTTTATAAATTTGTGTAGAGCTCGAAAGACAAGGATTATTTGGGGTCTTTGGGGTTAAAAATGTAGATTTCGCATCAAAATCAATAAGCAAATATATCCTTATATATAATACGTGAAGGCGATTTCTAGAAAACACTACTCCTCCGTTAATAATGGACGGATTTTTACAAACGACGTGTCAAAATAAAGTATTTTTTGCGTAGACTTTCACCAATTCATGTAGTAAAAATCCTCGGGCTTTGCCCCACAGGCCATCAAAGTTGGAGTTTCTCCCATAAGATTAACATGGGGGAATCTAAATATTTGATTGGAAACTTTGTCCCCACTAATTTGAGAGAACGGTTGGGCGTAGAAACTTGGTAGAGGTGTCCAAAGAAAGGTCTTGGTCTGTAGACGAGTTATCAAAAGAAAAACTAAGCAAAATCCCTTAGGACTCTGCCCCAGAAGCCTTAAAAGATCCATCCACAGAGTTGTTTACATTTTGGCCATGAGAATAATACTTTTTAATAAAACAGCTGTTCATTTTTAAATTGTATTTCAAACAACACATATTTATTGGGAGTTGAATTCTACCAAATAAGTATTTGCAATGTTATTTTCTGATTTTAAAATTGATTTTCTTCTTTATCATGCCATGTTTTGCAATATAACGTTCCATTACGAAATCAGTGGAAAATCCTTTTATCACAGCAATTCTTAAATTATTTCTTATTGAACTATCTTATATCTATTGTACGGGTTGGTGTGTGCCTTTTTCGCCACTTTTGCCTACATTTTATCATATTATTCTACAAAATATCAAATATTTATGTAGAAATATCTGCTCTTATTGTGTCTAATAAAATCCAAACTTAGAAATATTGTCTAAAATGGTACCTATCTTGACAAATTATTTGCACCTGCCTATATTACGGACTTTGGCGCACCGAATTTGTAACATTATTGAAAATAACACGACATTTTGGCTGTAAAATATGGCACAAAGAGAAAATACAATTTAAGCAGCTACTGTCATGACAGAAAGGTCATATTCCTTTTAAACTAGATCACATAATCCTTTGACTGGGACGGGTGGCGTCGTCCTGTAATCCAGCTACTAGGAGGTCACGAATTGTGGATATTTATAGGAATGCACTGTGGATGCGATACTCTATGGTGTGGATTAACGTCCGCACGAGTGAGTACTACGACTACCCGCAGTGCTATCCTGATAATTATACCAATTCATAAATACCAATGCAAAAAAATTTGGTTCCAATTCAACTATAAACTGTAGGTCCCTTGGTTGCCATTCACTGTATGGGCTATTAATTAACAGCTGTATCCAAGGAATGTCGGCCTTAGTCACTAACAAGACTTGAAGATCGCGCCACTTATCCTACACTCATCTCCATTCATACTTGGCTTACCTACTATGAATGGTCGCCATAAAAAACGTATTAAAGGATTAAAGTATTTATCATATACGTTGATTAACAATATGTAAACGTCAATATATACGTAACAGCCATTTTACAGTATTTTTGCTTTTTGGAAATGTTCCATTGCTATGTCATTTGCATTATTTATTGCCAAATTAAGCCGCCAAGATCATATGAACTAGGAGGCCCCTAACAGTTCAAGAATAAAAGCCAACTTTACTTCATGTATTCCACTACACCTAACATTCCGTAGAGAAATTATATTGACAACTTTATGTTATTGATAAGGCCGAGACAACTAACTGACATCCCCCATGTCAAGGAATTCCAGCTTTATCAGTAACCCCATAGTCAATTTCTCAAAACTATGCTAGAGGGTTCATTCATTGGCACAGAAGTACGATATGAACTGACGCGACGTGACGAAGGAAAATCAAACTTACACTGTAACAGATATGAACCCTTTGAAGTTAGAACGTGTCTTCTCAACAAACATATATTTTTTCTCAAACACTGATGAAGTCGCGGAAGTGTTTAACTACAAGATCCACCAATACGATTTAAATACTATTTAAAGGTTCTACCAAAGGAAGAGATACCATATAACATTTTAATAATAACTCCGATGACGTACAGGATAGGAAATATTTTAATCATTGAATGAACAACCAAATTTGGCAACTAACGCAATATTGTTATTTTTTTACACTTATTACTCTTTGAACAATGTTAAATGCTCAAAATATATATATTTCACCTAATTCATCGCAGTTAGATGAATTAACGTAAGCCTTGAAAGTAACCGTCGATTTCGACGGGTTTCCCCTAGTAGAATAGAAAACTTGTAGCATGTTTGCATGCAGTAGAAATATCTTTGGATACACAAAAATATTATTGCTTTGTGTAATTTTGTGTTTCGTTCAGACTAAACAATATCTCTACAGGAAACAGAAAACATTTTAAAACTGTTTATGACATTGACATGTGACAGCTTTTCTGAGCTACCTATGCTCCATAGATTTCAAATATAAGTGTAATGATTTCATTCTTTTAAAATTTATAGTATACTAATATCTGACAAGTATGTCCTAGTAACTTAGTGATAATTTTCCGAGGTATTTATTAACCACTAGAGTATGGAGATTTTATTTCGGCGTACAACGTATATTTAGCTTTTAAAAAAGAGATGTATTATGTTAGTTCAGTTAAATATGTATTTGAAACATGCAAATACCAAGACCTTGTTTCTATTGTGTACGGTGCGCCTACAATTTACCTTGGTACAAGCTATAAAAATCAATCTATTTACATTAATGTACTTTTATATACTTTTTGGGAGTTTGGGTAAAAAATCGGGTCAAATTAGACCCGAAACCCCTTTAAGTGAAAACCGTTGTTTTCCTTACTGCGTAAAAAGCTAAGTGCCTCCTTAAATTTCCTACGCATCGTTAGCTCCGTTGAGTTTTTAGCTCGTTGCAAAGTTTTGTCAAATTAACTCGTTATTTCCTCCTTAGTCTGACAAAGTCCTAATAACAAATCAAATTAAATTAAGCTTACATATATTTACACATTTTTGGTTTATTTAATAATAAATATTGATATTAACACAGTAATATAAAAAAAATTACTCACAGAAAAAAATCAAACTTTTATCACAAATTAATCACAAAATAATATGGAAATTAATTTTCTCCCAAAATTTTAATCGAATATCGATTTTGTAATATCAATAAATAGGATATAAAAAATCAAATGCAAACCTTTTTTACTGATGTACCTACCAAAACCCTACTTCATACCAAAATTAATTCTTTTGAAAAAAAAATTTTATTGCTCCGACAGAAGTAAAAGAGTGACGGATTAAATAGCATTCCTCTCTATATACTTACTGGGTAGTCCGGAAATGCACTCAAATACAATTCTCACTTTGCTCCTCAAAGATTAATTAGTCAGTAAAGATACGACTTAAATTGTAAACTAACCCATAGGAACTGTTTTTATATACTTGTGTTGGTTGTAATATAAAAAATGTATTTTCATCAATCATCATAGTGTCCGGAAAACACCCCTTTTTAGTTCTATAAATCGTATTCAAAATCAACGTTTTCAGGTGATTTCAAATAGGGTAAAAAAGGTAAATGTTTCGATTATCTAACACCAAACCTTTTTTTACAACGATGCTAATTACACTATATTTAAAGTTATGTTTGTAAACAACAGAATGCAAACATTGATAACAACTTTGTATAACCTCAACTTATGTGGTCTAATTTTGTAGTGTAGAAGGTAATTTCCTCAGTATGATGAAAATAGTTGTTCATCACACGGAGCAAAGTCTTTTCGGTATTTAATCGTATTTCCAAGCTCGGCGCCTCTCTTTTTAAAACACGATTGCGTACCAAAAAGAACTACTTTCGCTCTTAGTGATGAAAACTACTATTAATTTTCGAATGTAAGGTAGTTAAGATTGTATTTGGAGAATACTATAAGATATATGACATGTAAATAAGTACTCATATTTCTCTTCTTTTATTACGGTATAACGTAATTTTAAAAAAAACGTAAACGTTTCTTCCTCAATTAAAAATTTGACATCCGTCTACGTTTACTGAAAACAACTTCATGAAGGTTGGTACAAGAGCTGAGATTAAACTTTCAAGTGTTCTTACGCAGTTCTTAACCGAGCAGCTTTATTAGGATGACAGGCTGGGATTTAATGAAATAAAAATAAAAAAAATAAAAATTGCGATTAAACAGTTATTCATAAATAGCAAGATTAACTTCTGCTATGAGTAACTTCTACTATCTATTGAGTAGTTTATTTATTACGACCAGAATAGTGTTAAATACGGTGAGACTGCTGTGAAAAAATAATGATAGTTTGAATCACTTGTGACCTTATGATGGTCCTTTTTGGAAAGTTACTTCGATGAATCCTTAATTTATTAATTTGATGTTTATGTTCTGGGCATGATTACTCAACTTTGTATGTAAATCTTCCAAAGAATTTCCGTCTCTATGCCATTCATCTATATTATTGTTTTATAAAATGCACCTAAATTCAAACTGTGATGCTATTGAAACCGTACAAACATTTTTATGAAAATTTTCGGTGGACCATTGAATTTTCTCTTATCTTGACAAATACACATATGTAAAAAATATTTAATTTTTAAATGATGTATAACAATATCAGATTTTTTGTTATTGTCTAGAATATAATTTATTTGTATTTTACAGCAATAAACCAAATACTGATCTTTTAGATGCGTAACTACTAAATCCGAAATACCACGATGACTCTGGTTTCCACATTTTTATTATTTTAGATTTACTTATTTCCATGAAATTCCTTTTCCAATACTTCAGTTATGATAACAAATAAATAAAACAAACTTAACATCAATAAGTTTTTGGAAATGCCCATCAAACACTTAGAACAATTGATATGCTCCCAAACCAATGTTAAAAACTTTAAGAGTTTTCTTTCCAAAGGTACCAACTAAAATAGTTTTAAAACAAATTAACCTGGTAATAGTTATAATTAAACCAGATACACCATATCACTGTATAATGAAAAAACGTCAGGCAATAAATAATATTTCGAAATATCCTTCTGGTTTTGATTCATTGAAAGGATATTACTGAATATCAAAGTTCAGTACAGAAGAGTTCAAACAAACTTTGATTGATGTGTCCATTTATTAAGTCACAGGAATTTTTATCGCAGATTTGTAATTGGTTCAGACTTTCAGAGTTATTGGGACTTAATTAATTCATTAATTTGATTGAAATTCAAAACAGTCAAATCGTTGTGAATGCAACCGATATTTTGTGAATAAACTAGATCCCCTTAGTGTTCACCCAGGCTCCCTACAAGTGTACCATCTCACAAAAATAATAAATTAAATAAAAAATGTTAGATTCGATAGAGGGTATTTATTAGAAATAAAACACGAAACTTAATGTACACCAATGATACATATGTTGGGAAGAGATTTTCTTGTAAAATACATTTTCACATACCTGTTCTTAAATGGGACTCAAAGGCTATGGTTACGAAAATAAGGAATATTTTAGACTTGACAAAACTCACACAATTGTACCTGTTATAAAATGATATCTGTCAAATTCACAGAATGCCCAGCTAAAGTTGTCATAAATCCATGTCACAAACATATGTTTCCTGTGCAGGAGATTAATTTATTTGTACACAAGGCACACATAATATGTGTGCGTAGCCAAAGATCTCTACTAAATGAACACATTCCTCAAACTGGTATTGTTTAGTTTTCAAGTTTATATTATTCAATCAGAAAAATATAGTTCCTAAATATTAAGTAACTTGTTTGAATACTACATAATCTTCGTCTCTTACGATTTAGGAGATATTAAAACTTCAATTACCGCTAAATGTGTATTCGTATTCTATAGTCAATAATATTTAACAGTCAAATTATTTTATTAATACTCATTGTAAATAATTAGCTATATTTCTGCTTAAACTAACTAGATTGGTTATAGTTTTGATACAAAATGTTACCAAAACAATGTAGGAGAAAACCTTACGATTTTTATCTTGCAGTAACATTTAATGTATAATGTGTGTAAAAAATTTACAGTATCAAGTACGGTCTTGCAGAAGTTCCAAAATCACAATATCTATCTATCTATCTATCTATCTATCTATACTATTATAAAGAAGAGGTGGTGTCTGTGTGTGTGTTTGTATGAGCTAATCTCAAAAACTACTGGTCGGATCGGGCTGAAATTTGGCATGATGATAGCTCACATTCCCGATTAACATATAGGCATATTTTTATCCCAAAAATCCTTCGGGGCTCCGCCCCAGTGGCTCTGGAGTTTCCCATGTTAACCTTATGAGAAATGGAATTAATGAATCTTAACAGCTGTTTCAATTAAACAAGTTGGTTCTGTTCTATGATGTTCAATAGCATTAAAAGTTACAAGGATTACCAACAGGGTGCACCACTAGCACTATTATTTCTTTTACATTTATGACAACAGCAAAAGGTGAGTGAGCGTAGCGAACGAACTTCAACCTGGAGGCGAGTGAGCGTAGCGAACGAGCTAACCTGAAGGCAAGTGAGCGTAGCGAACGAGCTAACCTGAAGGAAAGTGAGCGCAGCGAACGAGCTCCAACCTAAAGGTGAGTGAGCGTAGCGAACGAACTTCAAAAAGAACCGAAATTTCTTAAACCATGTCCTCACTCATAACTGCTATAAGCATTTGATACTTATATGCCAACCCCGTACGAAGGACGGGTACTCTGCTAGTACTATTATAAAGAAGAGGTGGTGTCTGTGTGTGTGTGTGTGTGTTTGTATGAGCTAATCTCAAAAACTACTGAACCTATTGGGCTCAAATTGCACACAACTGTAGCTACAGTTCCGAGGATACATATAGAACTATTCCCGCTTCAATATTGTCCTAGAGCTCTGCCCCGTGGGCTTTCAAAAATCGGAGGTGAGAGATTTCAAAGTAAATTTTGATTGATGGTATCCATGACAACAAAGAACAAACCTACAAAGTTTAAAAATGTAAACAAGCAGTAACTGTCAAATAAATTTTGATTTCACAATTCCATACAGCTGGTTCAAACATTCATTTAAATACTGCATGAATATTAGAACAGAGAGGGTAAGGATCATATTTAAAATAATGATGTCACTATCCTGAATGTAAACATTATTTAACATTACTTAAATGGAGCTGTCAAACCATATGCTAATGTCACTTTATACTTACATGCCAACCCCGTACGAAGGACGGGTACTCTGCTAGTATTACATAATACTGTTTTCAATCATCCTGTTCATAGTAAATTATGTTCCAAAAATAATTCTCCATCGGTTTTACACGAATGCTTTACTGATTTACTTTGTAAAATTACCAAGACTTATGGTAAAAAAGTTAATTTGAGCAACAATAGGTTTGTAGATCACTATCTTACAGAGACAATTTATTCCAAAACAAATGTTTTGTAAATATAGTTTGATTTCTTAGCAGCCCCTAGCAACAAAGTCTTACAGTGTTGTTTTACAATCTAGTGGATGTCACTGATTTTCATTATTGTAAATAAATTAATATTTTTTACCTGCTAAATAATTTTAGTGCACTTCTCTGCTAGAGGTTTTATGCTAAAATTTAGTAGCAATTTCCTACTTCACTAATCTTGATTATTAAAAACCAAAAGTTGTTTATTGAGGTGTAAAGTTTTAAATCGCATAGCTTTTCGTGATGTTAGTTTTATGGAAAGTGCAGTAAGATGTTGTATGGAAAGTTCCCTACTCTGGTATGGAAGATGGTTATTTATAGCCCATTAGTCTTTAGTATCCCGTTTGATATTCTCTTTGTACGTAACTTATTTATGGCCTTGAATTAGAGGGTCCCATCGTTAAAAGTCGTTAAGATTATAATTTAGTACAATACGTCACTTAAATCACTCAAACAGGTTTTTAATTAATGCTCTTTACCTAAGCTCTTATGATCAGTATAGCCATCCTTAAAAGAAAACACACTAAAAAGGGCACTTTAGACTATCAATAAAATATTAATCTATTTTATGATTAGGTTACTCAAACTCAAGAAGTTAGCTTTACTGAATGTTTACTTCCAACAGTTAGGGTAACAGCGTATAAAGTCTGTAAACGAATTTTCCTACAGTCACCTGACCAAGGGAGCTTCCTTGCACCGATAGTTGCTAATTAATGCATTTACATACTTTTGCCACCCTCCAGTGTTTTAACCAAACAACACAAAACAGTGTATTTTTATTAGGCGTCTAATGCGTGTACGCTTGAAAATAAGTTGGCAACACTTAAAGATATTACGACGACTACGATGCAGTATTTCCAATTTCGATTCAACCGAACCTAATAACGTGTTGTACAGAGTTAGAAGAGTAATTTTTTATATGCTATATAGTAACTGTAGGAAAAATATAATGTTTAACATGAGTGAAAAATACATTTTGCTGCACTCAATAAACTTTCCACAGGCTCGTGCGTAAAAATTTCTCTCATGTGGAGCAAAGTGCTACTTCGCACACTAGTTACACAAAAAACAAATGAAAATAGGTGAAAAGGATGAACTAGCAAATAAAGCTGACTCTTTGCTAGTCATCTTTGCAAGGAACCTGACCTGAAACCTAAAGCTTGATTCAAGGTTTACTGCCACCAATAAAACTCAAGACGGATCAAGTTTAAGACTGTTTGACTTTAACATTCTTTCAATCCAAATAACATTAAGGTAGGCTGTGTGAAGAATGGTTAAGTAGATTACTAAAATTTACATTTTAGATTAATTTTCTTTCCAATATCTGTTTATCTTTTATTAATTTACGCTAACTAGACGTATTATTAGTGCTATTTGTATGAAACATCTGCTATTTAATTTTATTGTTAAAATCACCAGTGGATTTATTTAATGGTATGTAAACTTAGCGTTGATTGAGGCAACTTAAATACTTTTAAATGAAGAAAACGTGTTAGGATTATCAAAATGACTCCTCGACAGGAGTGGATTTTCAAAACAAATCCAATTTATTTGAAACTGCTTCCAAAGATTGCATGCAGTAATCTTTTAACTGGATACAGTTGGACTTAATTAGGTTTCCATCAACATAAAAGATTGTAATAATGTTTCAAGTGGTTCTAATGAAGTTTGTTTTCACAGATAAGTTAGAGTTTAACTTTTTTTCAAGTAGGAAGTGTGTGAACCAGATGCACCCATTTGGAAATCCATTCCCTCTCTTACTTAACTCTTTTATAATATTTTTGAAATTCTTTATTAGTTCACTTCTGATATAATGCATGCCTACTGTTTAAACTATTAACTATAGTAATGAAACTAGTACAATAAAATAAAACTAAATTAGTTGTTAATTTCAGAGTTGATATTTAAAAATATATTTTGGTTATATTAATCATAAATGATAATGTCGAGATCATGAATATAAACCGGCCTGAGTAATTTAATCGACATAGTGTACTAAATCATAACCTTTGCTACTTGTAACGGAGAGACCCTCTAATTCCAGACCATAAATAAGTTACGGGGTATAAAGAGAATATCAAACGGGACACTAAAGATTCATGGCCTATAAATACCCACTTCTCCATCCCAGAGTAGCGGACTTTTCATTTAAAATATCGCTGCTCACTCCATAAAACTACCACAGTGAAAGATTATTAGATTTAAAAACTATTTGTAAATGTTGTTGAGTTTTTAAGGTTACTGAAGAGGTCAATTTTGAATCCTTTTAAATTACAATTTTTAGTTATTTCAGAAGTCCTAGTGGTAAAAAAATACTTTTACTGTTTTTAAAGTAGCGGTTCCAGTTCAGTTCTTAGAATTGTAAAGTTTCACATAACAGTATTGTTTACTTACATAACCGTGTAGTTTAACTAACAGCTCACCCGAACGGACCAATGAAAAGAGAGAGAAGTAAAATTGTAATGCTTCAAACTTCAGCTAATCAGCTGTTTACTAATTTAATTGTTGAGTGGTGCAATTAGTGATTGGTACAATGAGTCGTTGCATCTGTGTCCGTGGCTTTGAGAGGTTATAAATGAAAACATAACCTCTCTTAATTTTTGAGTAGTGATTATTAGTAATTAAAAACCGGTCGTAGGTAAAGTGGTGTACGCAACTCGTGCAAATCGTGTTAACGACACTGGTAGAAGTTTGTAAGGCACTCGCCAAGGCTCGTACTTTACAATTTTCTACTCGTGTCGTTAACACTATATTTACATGATCATTGCGCAAGCTACTATAACCTAGTCTGAAAAAAAAAACATGTTTTAAACTAAAAATATAACTTAAATGAGTGTTTTGGTGCAGTAGAGGTATCCATGGATACACAATAAATTGTTGTGTTCTAATTTCCGATCGGATACACTTTAACAGGTAACAAAAAACTTAAATGTTTTTGATATTGGGAAGTGCTAACTTAATGGCTGACGTCCTGTAAAGTTGACGAATAATATTTAAAATACTCTTGTCCTCTGAGCATTTCTTAACTACTAGAGTGCGCATATATTTTTGTTGAATACAAGAACGTATGGGGTGATTTAATTTAATTACATCCTTTTTAAGATAGTTATCTAGTTTAAGATTCAAATATATTCTTTATTTGTTCATAAAAAAATTAAAATATACTCAAGAGGAAAATATATAATGCTAGGAAAATACGATCTATTCAACTTATAGCAATGCCAAATATTATGTATTTTACTTTCGATCATAGCTCCTATCATAACTTTATGAGAAATTCTGTTAAAACAAAAACAAAACCGTTCGTAAAAACCGTTGTTTTCCTCACGGCGTAAAAAGCTAAGTGCCTCTTGTAGTTTGCCGCGCATCGTTAGCTACGTTGAGATTTTTGCTCGTTGCCAAGACTCAAATTAACTCGTTATTTGCTCCTTAGGTTGACGTAAGTCTTAATAACAAACTAATTAATTTTCTTAAATATACTACTTGAAATTTGCAATAAAATACCCTGGGCGTTGCAAAAGTGTGCAGTTGCTCAAATAAACAAGTCTTCCAACAGATTTTTAGATTACGGTTTGATTTAAAAGTAATCCGCAATTAATATAAAAAAATCCATCGCTCAAAACTCCTCATTGATGGTTTTATGAAACTTGAAGATCTTTGTAATATGTTACAACAAAATATATTTTACAATAATTATATTTCAAGTTGAAAACACTATTATTGTTTGCAGACATTTAGTAAAAAAATTGTATTATATTAACGTAAAACAGAATGTGATTCACATTATTGCTGATTTCGAAGATTTGCAAAATATAGACGTTTAAAATCTGTGTGAAAACGTATATTTTATATACACTTTATAAAAGTAACTATACTTTAGAACTTATATATAAGGCGTAGTTTGTTTGATTGGAAACGTTTTACACTCAATTAAACATTTGTCATCCGTCGACGTTTACAGAGAATAGCTACAGGCTGAAAGTTAGTACAAGAGTTTATAAACTTTCAAGTGTTCTACAGTTTTTACCTTGCAGATGGATTATCTGAAATGCTGGGACTTAATCGAAATTACAACAGAGAGTAAATTCACGATTAAACTCCAGTCTCATTGTCGTCTGTTGAATTGTAACAGCTAGCAGCTAAAATAGTTGCTTATTACAAGATTATTCATGATAAAAACACTTATAGTTGGAAATCGCAGTACGATTGGTAAAAGTATTTAACTTGTGCACTTTTTATAAACAGTACCAGGGGACCGAGCCATGGCTCGGTATAGTTTACTGTGATTGTAAAAGCAATATAAAGGCAATTCACGTTCTTAAAAACTATTTTTGGTTTCTATTATTTATGTTTTAGTGGGATTTCAATTTATTGCGATTCTTTCATGATATTTTTTTATGATATTCTTTCATAACATTGTTTTGACAGTTTGTTTAAACTAAAACAGCTGATTTAAAATTATAATTTACATAAAATAAATCTAATATTATTAAATATTTATTTAACTGTTGAATCAAAGTTAGCTAACAATTGCCACAGTACTTCGGGGATTAAGTTTTAATAGAAGTGAGCCAATTAAAATAGTCTGTATATGATCAGAACTATTTTCCCTTATATCGTTTAATTTTCAGTGTAATCTTTGCTCAATAGCATCTACTGATGTGTTTTCCTTTGTACTGTATATCGCAATTTGTCAGTACAGTGTGGATGGCTTGTTATAAACACATGTTGCAAGTCTTTTGTTTCCTTGCTCCTTGTTATTTTGTTCAACCAACATGGCAAATAATAAGGCCACGTTTAATGTTTAAATTAAAATTGAGTTGTGTAGCGAAATATGGATTTTACTGAGGTAGGAGCTGTCATCAATCAGATTTTTGGACCAGAAATAAATTATTTACAGTATTTGACGTAAATTATATCGTCAAAGCCGTTTTCAAGATCTTTGTGCTAGCATAAGAACTTATTAACTAAGGACTATAGTCTACTGGAAACACTATTATAAAACATTTCACTTATTGATCGATCAACTCAATAACGACCAGTATGGCATTATACACGATGGACCTTCTTTGAAATAATAGGCTTTGAATAATCAAATCGTGGAATTTAGAACTTACTTTTGGGTGGAAAGTTAATTTTACCTACTCTTGATTTAAATTTGGAAAAATAACTATTTCTACTACTTTTTTGTTTAAAGTTAATCACCCCCAGTTAGTCATTAATTTATGAAAATAGTCTTATCATTAATAATGTTAAAGCACGCCCGAATAAAACTTTTATGATTATTCTAATAAAAGTATTATCTATACTATTTTATTTTATGAAAACCAAAATATACACGAGAAAAAGCCATTATCCCCACAAATTTTAAATGTTAAGCTATATTTTGAACCATTAATGATCAGGTGCTACAATTGTATTTATTTATAACATATGTTATTGATAAGAAAATATTGACAATATGTAATTAAAGTTAGATACATGTAATGCAAACATTTCTTGTTAATTTCATTGATGATACAATGTTGCCTAAAACACAATAGATCCTTATGCGTAAAAGCCAATTTTTCACCCTGGCGGAAAAGTTAAGAGATCTTGTTATTTTTCTCGTATCGTTAACTTCGAACAAGTTCTTGCTCGTTACCAAGATCTTACGAATTAACGCGCCCCCCCCCCCCTCAGTTAAAGAAAGCCTCTATCACTAAAATAATTGAATTATCAAGCTAATACTGTTAATACTGTTTTATGAAATGGCGACCATACAAAGTAGGTATTTTAAGCCAAGTATGAATGGAGATTAGTGTAGTCTTGTTAGTGACTAAGGCCGACATTCCTTAGACACAGCTGTTAATTAATAGCCCATACAGCTAATGGCAACTAAGGGACCTACAGTTTATAGTGGAATCCGAAGCACATTTTTGCCTTGGTAATTACGAATTGGTCTAATTATCAGGATAGTACTGCGGATATTCGTAGTACTCACCCGTACGGACGTTAATTCACACCAGGGAGTATCCCATCCACAGTGCATGCCTATAAATATCCACAATTCGTGACCTCCTAGTAGCTGGATTACAGGACGACGCCACCCGTCCCAGTCTATAATAATATGATAATAATGATGTAATAAGATTACATGTTCAAATAACTAATTAAAAACACCAATAACTAATGTATTTGGATGAATATGGTACATGTTAAAATCGTGGCTAAAACGCATACAAATGAGTTTGTAATGTAAACAATTGCAATTTGTTTTTATATCAATAACTGCTGTAATTTAATAGTCTTTTCGAAGCTTTTGAAGCAAGTATACTATTGAGGAAAGTATTGAAATCATCAAGTTCCAAGCATTTGACTCAGCAGTTTTTAGACAACAAGTTTTTATAAAAAAAGGCGAGTTCTGATTTTAAAGTAAATACATTGAACGCTTGTATTTTAAAACTTTTAAAAGTATGTATATCTTGTTTTGTTAACTGATCTGTTAATTACTATTGGTACTATAAATATGTAATTTGTTCTTTTCTTTTACCTGGTCTTTTGATAATATTTTGTGGGGATAATTACATTACTAATAGGTTAAAAAGTATATAGTAAATAACACCTTAGAGAAAGAACCATACCAACATGGAGATGTTCATGTGAAACCCATGTAAAAAATTGTAAAATAAGAAACGATGAACTCACTCTACCAATATGGATCAAATTTAAAATATTATTTTTGTATGTTTTACAAACATTAAAATTTTAGTATTTAATGTTAACGTGGATGCTATAGAACAGACAGATGAATATATAATTGTTGCAAAATGTCACTAAGTATTGATCATCTGGAAGGTTATTAGCTGCTGGATGTCAAAGTCTAGTCAAGTTTAAACAAAGCTTGATTGATGTCTCCATTTATTAGTCAGAGTATTTCATCGCAGAATTGTAATTGGTCCAGACTTTCAGAGTTCTTTGGTGCTTTATTTGATTAAGATTGCACAGCCAAATCGTTTTTGACGTTCTTAACATTTTGTATTTACTTTTAATATATTAGAGCCACTTGGTATTTCAAGCCCCTAACAAATTAAATAAAAATCATTATATTTAATTATGAAAAATAGAATAATAGGGCTACTATATGTGAAGAAAAATCAGACATTGGAAAACTTAGTACCAAAAATAAAAATATTTATTAAGATATTTACTGATTAGTTTCAGCTCTAAGGCCACTTTAAAAGTAATCAAAATCAAAATAAAATATGTAAATAAATAAATAACATATGGCATTATAAAACGTTTCTAGCTTCATAATTTTGTCTTCATCAATTAATTTGTATATTATATGATATGTTCATATTTATTTTCTAAATTTTGCTATTGTTTCATATATTGGATTATTTAATTTTAAAATAATTTTATTTAAAATATTCCATTTGTAATTTTTGTAGTTCATATACATATTAATTTCTTCTTTTACATTCAATTTTTCTCTGTATTTTTTAATTTCTAATATTGTTCAATTTCTTCAATCTTAGTAAACTTATGTTTGGAATGTAGCTCTTCGATTTATATGCTTGTATGTGTTCGTTGAATCTAAATTATTTCGATAGGTTTGTCCAATGTAGTAGCTGTCAAAGTCAGAGCATTTAATTTTGTAGATACCAGATGAGTTGTATATGTTTGCTGTGTTATTTGTTGTGGGTTTGTTGGTTTTACTGTGTATAATTTAAAAAATGTTATTTTTTGTTCTGTGTTATTTGATTTGAGTGTATTTGAATGTTTTACTTATTGCCTTGTTTAGAATTTTTTTGTATGGAACGCACACGAATTTATTTTCTTCTTTGTTTGAAAATATTTTCTAAATTTGTGTTTAGTTCATTTCTTTTTAGCGAATTTCCCATATAGGGAATAAGCTATTACCGTAGGTCTCATGGTAAGACCTAGACCCGGGACCGATTTTCTTTTTCGTTTTGAGGTCCCCAGAGGCCAAAAACACCATCCGTTCAAATTCATATATATATATATATATATATATATATATATATATATATATTTATATATGTGTCCATTAGCGCGATAACTCGAGCAAAATTGATCCGATTTTGATGAAATTTGGTACAAACGTGTAAACCTACATTTATTCGAACGAGTTCGTGAACCAGCATAATCGGACCATGGGATCAGGGGTTTATGGGGGGTTTTATGGGGTAAAAATGGGTTTTTCTCATTTTTGACCCTAAAAACTTAAAATTTCTAAATATCTCTCTAGACCATTTTGAAGAGCTTAAAAAAACAAATAATTTGATATATTGAAGTGTTTTTGAATGTTCATTGACTACGGAGAAAATTTAAAAAATTGTAAATTTAAAATTCCCATGTTATTCTTATGGAGAATAAATAAACTGTTCTAGTTTGCTTGTTTATGGAAATATTTTAATCAAATTTGGCAATTTGGTTTATTTCATACTAAGCTATCAATATTTCAATTGAAAAAACACATCTCAACATCTTCCCCGTAGCAGCAAACCTAACTACTCACTAAAATTAATGTTATTTAAATAGGAAATAAATCTGAAAATTTATAGGGAATATTTTAGTAGAAATCAAGCCGGGTAAATGGAAACTCGCTTAGTATGCAGGTTTGCTGCGACGGGGGTATTTTTAAATAAACAACGTTTTTTTTATCGACGTAACTTTGTTTTAGTTGTATTGGTTTGCGTTGCTACAAAAGTCTTGATTTATCACTTGAAAAGAATTATCAAAGCAAGTCTTTTAGGAAATTTGTATCAATCAAGTACAAATCAAACTAATGTATCACATTGTTTTATAAATTTATCAGTTAAAGTTCTAAGTTATTATCCAAGGTTAGAAAGTTTCTAGTGTAACGATGCGTCTGATCCAAGTTAGTGACATTTTCTGCCAAGTTTAAACTTTAATATCCCCCTCGGGGCTACTACAAACTTATTTAATCACCTCCATGTATTTATGTGTGGAGAAAGCCTTATAATATTCCTTGAAAATTGTGGACTTTCAAAAGACTTTTAATATAAACTCAAACCAAGGCCTCGTATTCAATGTTTTTTACATACAAGTTGTTATTTACAGATTCTGATGAATTTATCCTGTGAGTGGAGAAGAGATGAAGGAAACAGACAAAGCTTCAAATTTAAGGTTTGTATTCATAGTTCTGTCAATAAAGGTATAGCCGGGATATTTATCCCATACAGTACACATAAAAATGAATTTAGGTTCTTCTTGTCCTATTTGCGATTTAAAATATTGAGTTTCGGAAAAAACAAAGGAACTTAAGTCGCGATTAAATTTCAAATCATAATGTGCATTTATGATCATAGTTAACAGTCTATTTGATTTTAAATGTAAGTCATATACATCACCAAACATTACACAATATTGAACACCAAATTATGGTGTCCATCACAAACAGATTTCAGTTTACATCTTTTCTTATTCAATTACCTTCTTTTATGTTAGTATGCCATTTCAGTATTGGTAATTCAATGTGCTATTAGAAGATTTTCCTGTACACTGGTGATCATAAAACGTAAGAAAACTTATCGAAATGTTTCAAACAAATAAAAGTAAGGTCGACAAAAACTATTTACAGTAAACAAGTAATCAATGAAGTAACAGAAAACATTTTCATCTGACGTTTGCATTTAATGAAATCCCAAAGAAAATTGCCTTAATATTTCTAAAGAATACGGATTTAGATGATTTAAGTATTTTAAGGATACATTATCCAATGCTACGAACTGAGGTGTATAACTTAACTGTTCCATACAAATCACTAAGTAAATTCTTGTGTAGGGACGTTTTAAAGAAATGTACAAGGCTGAAATGTAGAACTTCTTGAACAGGGAACAAAACATTCTAATTAGTTGAATTAAGGAAACGAGTTGAATTCAGATTTGTTAAACGGAATTACTGTCTCGCTAATTTAAGTTTCTGTTAAATCAATAGTAATAATACTATAGTCGGTTTTTGTGTTTACGTCATCACCAAATAGACATGATCTCCAAAGGATTTTAATACTTTACTCCTAAATTTACATGTGCAGTTCAAATAATACACTCTTTCCAATAAAAAAAGGTTTTGCTGGAATTACTGCTAGAAACAAGAGACAAAAGTAAAACTTTCAAGCAAAAAATAATTTATATGCAAAGTTTAAACAGTCTTGAGTTGGTTGATGGGTATTATACATCAATACACCAATGCACATAATTATTGTCTGTTTCTTTTAAATAGTTTTTGGGGAATGAAGATTTCCCAAAAAAAGGCTTGAAAACTGTAATAAATATATCTTTATTTAATTTATCACAAAATGGGTTGATGGAGTTTTTATCATTGAAAGATCTTTGTAAATTTAAGACCCGAATAATATTTAGGTGAAGATTTTCTGTGGTTTGCTCCTAAGGAATATTTTTAGTACAAAGTAAAACAAGTAGTAAGTAAGAAAAAGTACTTGGACCATTAGTTTGCTTTTTACGTACAAATTGTAATTACAGTAAATAGTGATATGGAATCGCATTTAAAAATGTAATACATTTACACTACCAGTTAAGATTGATACGCTACTAGGTGTATTTAGATCTAAGTATCCAAGATGGCCGCTAGCCTCCAAGGGCTCTTAAACCAGCATGTATCATACCCTCCCCCCTCCCCGTATTCACTAAATGAGTAAATATTTGTGCGTTAAAGACAAGAAAGATACGTCCCGAACTAGGACCCAGAATTAAACATGAAATAAACTTTATGTGTTGTGGCTCGTTATGAAAGTGGCTTACGCTACTCAGGAGAGGGCATTACACAAACATAAGATGTAAATTTAGATTTCAACCTTTTGCTTGGTGTAGGATCCTACTTACTCCTTTAGAGCTACAGTGTTTTACATAATTCAAATTGACCCCGAGATGACTACCATTAGTATTCAAGTGTATAGCATCTTTGAAAACACAGACTTCTTTAGAATATAGATGTATTTCAAGTTTTTTTTTCACTCGCTCAATTATTGGTCTATTGTAAGCAAATTAAGGTTTTTTGGTTTATTTTTTTATCAGATTGCCTCTTGATACTAATTTTATAACAAGTCTATTGCAATGCATATGGATACAGCTTGTGTAGACCTGATAAATATAATTTAATGTTTTAAGTAAATAAGCGAACAGGTGATTTTCAGTCCTAAAGATGGAAAAATCTTCACGGTCCCCAAATGACGATGACAGCTGGCAGGGACAGCAATACGTAGCTTTCAGCCTCCAATCAACGTTTGTATAACGGCTAAAACATCATAGTGTTGTGAAAAATAATTGTCAACTCTACGGTATGAAATACATTCAAATTGCCGTGACTCCTTCCAAATATATAAGTGACGATTGATTTGGAAATTCACCAAATTAAATGTAAAAAAGATCCTGATGGGATATCTTTTTTAAGTTAAAACAAATTACCATCCTCGTTTTCTCGAAACATCCTTTAAGCTTTATCGTTATTTGAAAGGCGTTTCTTTGGCTCTGTACACCGAGTTAATCCCATGCACATACTACCTGTAGCTAGGGCTTTTTTACTCAGATGAATGAGACTACACGTCCTTTTCAGTTTCTAAGATTTGCATCTTATGATAGTTGACGAGTAGAACAACTTGGGTGTAACAAGATGTCATAGTCAAACAATTCGAGTAAATGGAAGAAAAATTAGTTTACAGCATCAATTTTTTGATCAACGCTTTAAAAATTAAATTCAGCTTAGAATTGAAGATAGGATTGCCAGGTCTACTTCATAAAAACATAACATTGTTGATATTATAAACTGTTAAAATATGTTCATTAAATCTGCAACGTGTTAGGCTTAGCAAACTTCTAGTAACGGTTATGTTTTATTCATGAAATGGCCAAAGTTAGGGTAAAATGTTTTTATGGATGCTAAGGTTCTAAAGCTGAGTATTTATATCTTAACTTTAACCAAACCCTTAAGTCCCTAACGTCGTTTTTAACCATTTAAAATATAATCTAATCCTAACTAAAACCCCCTTCATCTTATGATTTTTTTAATAACAGTTGTAGTGTTGTAAACTATAGGAAGTGAAAAATCATACCATTTGGAACTAGATGGTTTTTAAATGTTATTAATTTTATGTTATTAATTTTTTATGTTATTAATTTTTCACTCGGGTGTACTAGTTTATTCATTGGAATAAAAATGAAACATGTTCTTCAAGTCAAATAAAGTTCTATACTTAAAATGTATAAGTGAGTCTACCATTAAATACTTGTAATCTGTAAAATGGATTACATTAATGCAAAACAATTTTAATTAAACTTAATTTATTTTATTTCAAGGAACAGATTATGATGTGTCAAAACTAAAATTCCTTGGACCCAAAAACATTTTAAATGACTTCTCTTATGGCCCAAGCAGATTGAATAGACCTAATAATGCTACATTATTATATATTAAGCTATATTTTTACCTTTATGTTGACATTTACCTATATTCATTCAGGGATACATGGGCAAATAGTGTTTAAAATAAACTTACATATAGACCTGAAAATTGGATGCATGGATATTTTTAAAACTATTAGTATTTTAAAAATATCATCATTATATTATCAAAATACCTTTTCAGTTATTCGACGAAAGGAATAAAAAACTTCAAGACAAAGTGAAAGTAAGGGAACTTCAAACGGTAAATTGATAATTTTATGTTATAGTTTCAGATTTAACAAAATTGGTTTATCAAATTTAAATTCAAATTAATAAATAAATTTTAAAAGGAATCTTAAAGCAGTTGTTGGAAAGACATAAACTACAATTGATGTCCTAACAGGATGTTGTTTTTGCTTCAGCAACCTCGAACTTTAATGATCCTTGTACGACGTGCTTCCAATTCTATAATTAGAAACATATTTAATCCCATTTTCTTCTGTACTTCATTGCCTTAGTGATTGAGAAATGTTTTTAATACGTTGAGATAATAAATCTACGATATTATACAGCACTGAGTGTATGCTTTTTCACATACAAGAACGACAAAATTACATAACTTCCTAATTTATGGTTTTAAGGCCATGAGAGTTCCAAATTGAAACACTAATTGTGCATTATATTGGTTTTGCGTATTTTAAATACAGACAACATGAAATAAATCCAGAAACCCTGAAAGAATGTAAATTTAAGTACAACTTGCTTGAAAAATC
Source organism: Macrosteles quadrilineatus (assembly GCF_028750875.1). Taxonomy (NCBI): domain Eukaryota; kingdom Metazoa; phylum Arthropoda; class Insecta; order Hemiptera; family Cicadellidae; genus Macrosteles; species Macrosteles quadrilineatus. Next base: position 7,978,134 of record NW_026542601.1, on the reverse strand, counting down.
TTTTTGGTTGATACATATCCAACCTTTTTATAAAAGCGGTAAAATTAAAATTACTCTCTTACTTAGTGAAATAAGTAAACGTAAGACCTAAATTCACATTCAACCCTCGTTCCTGTGTAATAACTTAAGAACATGTGGGGATGAGAAGAGGAGAGGAGCACTGGACCACCCCTGCATATTGAAACTTTTTGCTATCTACGTGAATGTAAAAGAATAAAATCTAATTGTAAAGGTGAGTTTTACATATGAACTAAAGTTCATCACAATAAACCCTAAATTTGCGTATATGCTGGAATAGAACATCTTAACTACCCTTAATTATACAAAACTATTTAAATATATGTTTATATTTCAGTATGTATTGATTATCTTTCACCTCTAAACATGTATCCAGAAAAATATGCACAAGTGTGGTTTTGATTACCTAATGAAGAAATATCGACTGTTCCCTTAATTAGCGTTTAAAAGCGTACCAACATCATTTCAAATCATCTATAAAACTTGTGGCAGTTACAACGACTGAAAAATCGAGAAGTCCCTGAAGAAAATAAACTAAGAGAATGTGAGCCTCTCGAGAACTAGAAATAAACTTATGATGCAATCGGTAACATTTCTTAAGTTATTGCAAACTTGGCTTTTTATATCCACATGTAAATAATAGTGATGTTTACATTTTAATTATAATCATGACGATTCTTACTATCACTATTGCTCTATTTTGTTGTTTTTTCTTATTTATCAAAGCTATACATGCTATAATTTAGTCAGTTTACCTTTAATGTGGAGTTACACATTACAGACATAGTTTTCTATGGTTGGGAGAACTTTCAAATCAAAGAGATAGATGAACGTAGGCTTAAAAAAAAATCGTACCCAACCTACAGTAGTAGTTGTAATTATTTACATCGTCATCAAAAATCCATCAGTGTTTGCTGGGGATATGATTAGCGTAAAAGCTTAAATCTTTGTTCGGCCGTTAAGCTTACAAGATACATTTTAAATATTGACCATTATAGTATTTTTCACCAAATATATGGTTATAATTTTAAAGGATTAATTTCTGTTTCCTATTAATTTGTTTAAAAATTAAATATTATGTAAAATCTTATAGCCTATATGTATTTTTTTTGTAAGTATTATGTACAATGATAAAGCCTACATATTTTTTTGTAATTATTATGTGATATGTTATAGCCTAAATATTTTTTTTATAATGTAAAGTTTAATAGCCTACAAATATTTATTTGGTAATTATTATGTAATATGTTATAGCCTACATATATTTTCTAAGATTCGTTTTTTTACCAATCGTACACGCTTTCTCGTCATGTCCTAATTAAAACTGTAAATATAAAAAAAACAAAAAAAAAACATAGTTTAATATAAATTAATAAAAAAAATGTAATTAATAAATATAAATAAATAGTAATAAATAATGAATTAAAAATAATGAATTATAAATAATTATAATTTAAATAAATTGTATATGCACTAATCTATATAAACACCTTATATAAAAATAATTAGTAAATTCTACAAACTACATAATGTCTTAATCCTTCACACCGAAGGGAGTTTAAGAGGTTTAACGTCCGTTTAACACCTACTTAATGCTTCTCGTGAAGCTATAACAAGTTGAAAACACATCCATCTGAACTTTTGCTACATGGGACTTTTATCGCTAAAGCTCTAATCGTTTCATGGAACGTGATACACATTTCATACTTCCCTTATTACTTAAGCTGTTAAATGTTTTACTGCAGTTGTTGTTCACATTCTGGCTTTGATTTAAAATGTCTATTTATTACTTGCAGCGGACCTAGTCCGGTATATTCAAGGGAAGATCTATTATAGGGTGACTGTAGAGTCAATATGTTGTCTTATAATACGTCTACGCAAACATCTTATAGTTTACAGATTAAAATTTAAATAAATGCTCTTATTCAATTTTATAAAAATTTTAAAATAACCATACTATAAAGTTCTGGACGGAATTTTCTGACACACCAAATAAAATAAAAAGTGTAGCAGTTTTCTGAAGCTGTTCTTTTTGCCTCCTTCTTTTCTTGTTTTGTTAACCTATAGATCATGGATCACCCTTTCGTAATACTGAATTTTTATTTACAAACAATAATAAATTTGCTTTTGTCCCAATTAATATTTTGCAGTTTATTTTTCTTTTTTTGTCAACTAGTAATTAATATTTTATTTCAATGTATAAACTGCATACATGAATAATTTACTTTTTAAAACTGTTGCAAGAGGAATTAAATTAAATTTTCAATTTAATTTATACCGTATCAATTATTACTTATTTTATCGTTGGTTTTGTATATAAAAACAATCGTTTGTGCTCGTCAGGTGATGGTATCTGATAAATATGAGAGTTAATCAAAAGAATGAAAGTACAGAACTGATAAGGGCAAGGTAATCAATTTCGGACGTTTTAATTAATCCAGTCTTCATTAGAAACATTTTCTGGATTTTAATTACTCATTTTCAGAAGGATTATCATCTGTTTGATGGAGGGAAAGTTATTTATTTCCTGTAAATTTTGAAAGGTTATAAATAAACTACCTATATATTAAGGAGTTGACAATGAACGGGGCTTTTGACGAATATTGGACCATTATTATTCTGTGCTTATTGATCGGGGTTTAATGTAGTCAGGATTGGATTAAATAATCTTTAAAATAATAAAAGCAGAATATTGATGTAATGTTCCAGTTTTGCAAGGAAATTGTTTGGTGTATTTTTATTTGAAAGATGCAAACAGTAGCTTTAGGATAATATAATGATCCGTTGTTGCGTTTTTTACGATGGCACAGTTTTAACATAAAATGCAGTACCACCTAGTAACTGCCGTAAAATGGTTTATAAAGTCCGTATTAATTGGGTACTGATTAATTTTACTTTATTTATTTTATTTTTAATACCAACGCACATCTCCAATTTTATAAACTAGAGCATTTCAAAGTACACGCATAGGCTTTTACTAGCCTACTGTACATACAAAAACGATAAAAAAATCAAACATTTTAATATGTAAAAATATGAAAATAAATCTCTCACAAATTACTTTTGGGTTTAAGTGAATTTTAAATGACTTATATTTTACATGCTTTAAAATTTTATTATGTTAAGTACTTTTGCTACATAGAAAAACATTGTTTAACTCGGATTTTGTTGATATGTGGGTGTAGTTAAACAATTAACCCAAGCTAAAAACCATACTATTTTAAATTCTTCCCAAGAAAAGTCAACCCCAAATAATGAGTTATTATTGTGTTATTTTGTAATGTTTTTAAGTATAAAATATGCGCATTGGGTAGCTTTGGTTATAGCCTAAGCCTAAATCCAGTAACATAAACCTTCTTGGAAAAGTTGTTCTCACGTCAGGCTTTGCTGAAGCCGAAGGGAAATATATTGAAACAAGAAACTCAAAACCAAGATTTGTGGGGAAAACAATATCACGTTATTCGAGAATATGTTGAACATATTCGTGGATACATTTACCTCTGTGCTTTTATTTTGATCTTGTTTGAAAACCTTTGTGCTTTTGATAATAAATTTTCTTTCATCTTGAACATATTGTAAAAAATTACTTAAAATTAACTTCCTTGCCTTTTATACACTTTTGGAGGGAAACACAAAAATATATATTTTTCACTACACTACTGTGGAATCACCTGTTTTCGTTATGTTATTATCTTTGTCACGAATGAAAGTTTGTTTCATATTCTTGACCATATTTAAAGTGCTTGACAAATCTCTCACTTTTGATGATTCACATTCTCCTCTTTTTATTGAAACAAACGTTATATTTAGTGTACTATTTCCTACTACTGGATGGAAATGATGACGTTTCCACGTCTGTAAACAGCACGAGAAATTGATTATTTCTGCTCTAGAGCGGGAATGACTGTTAGCGCTAGCTAAATCAGTTGATTTCACAGTTGCAATTCTATAAAACAATAAAAAGCGGTAAGAAAATAACACAACCCAAAAATTCAAACATAACCTAAATAATATATTATAATATACAATTAAATGTTATTCTGTGTGATTTTGGTAGAAAAAAAAAACTGTCTATGACGCTCTCGATATGTATGGCCGCACTCAGCTAAATTCTCTCGTAAATTCAGCTATCTACAGTTCTCGAGTGGCAATGACGTACTTTGCGCAAATAGCTATTGCTGTTTAGCTCAATTATATTTTATACCGCTCTATATTTAATTGTTAAAGCTGATTCTACATTTTAACCTTCATTTATTAACTGTCCACCTGCGTTTTTCCCGCGGAGATATCATTGGTTTTTATCCATTCTCATTGCATTTAAGTATTTTTGCGGCCAAATATGACACCGGACTAAAGTGAAACCTAAAACAGTTTATGATAAATAATTCAAAACTGCCCATTCATAAAGCGAAAGTTAGTAATGATATTCCACAACGGGTGAGACAAATAATGAAGGTTGCATTGGCCTCAGCTTCACAAATAGTTACTGAAATTTATTTATTTAATACAAACTTGACTGTACATAACTTAGGATTTTATGAGTATCTTAAATTATTGGTGGTGTTGAATGTTGTTATTTGGATTTTCTTGACTATTTGTAGTTCTTATATTAGGTGCCGTCGTACTTTTTGCAAATTTATAGTTCAGATTTATCCTTCAATCTTATAAGCGAAATAAAATTTTATAGTATTAAAAACTTTTTTAGATGCACCTCAATCAATAACACTGTAATAACACTGTATGATTATGTATAACCTTTAACCAACTGATGAATTAATTTTAACGTCATTGTCATTGTTAAATACTGCTACATTTATGAAATCGGCACAAATCTTATCTCAGAGATTAACCTCATTGAGTTAAAATTTTGGTGAATGCTTGAATAGCTCAGAATATGATTAACAGCCTAACATTAATTAGGGAAGTTGCACTTTGTAAATTACACTTGCAGCTCTCATATGGTCAATCGATTAATGCAAATTCATTGGATAAAGCCAACATGGAAAGTCAGTGATCCTATGAAAGCGTATCGACATTTTGTAAAATACATTTAATCTTGGTTGTCATACATGGCCATGTTACTATTTTAAACTTCAGTGTGTTAATCAAACGTTAATTTCTCCCCTGGACATAATATAACATGACTGATGGTGTTGTCTCATAAAGATTATGATAATGGATTATTTTTCATTTAGCCTAAAAATTACAAATACTAAAACTAAAAAGAAAGTTCTTTTGTTTTTCCATCAACATTAAATTTTAATTAGATGTCCTTATATATTGAGATCCCTACTAGAATCGCTTAGCTAAGGTTGGTACATTTTTTAAATCTTTGTTCTGATTAGGAAGAACCACTAAGATAGTCTATATTTTTGTATAATGATAGTTGATAACGATGCCTTTGCTAAACTTAACTGGTAAACAGGAGTTAAATTACTAGAGCTTTGTAAAGAGCTTAATTCTCGGCGAAGTTAACGATGAAGAGAAAAATAACAAGAGCTCTTCACTTTTTCGCGTCGTGATGAAAACTGACGTGTAATCTCAGGCATTTTAATGTTTCCAGGTAATATTGGAAACGGTTGGACAGTTTTTCAAAAAGTTAAAACATCTGTGTCAAGCAATAGAACTAAATATTGTGTTTAATCAGTTCAGACGGTTTTCAATTTATTTAATTGTGTACTAGATAACTTTAGTATGTAAATAAAGGTGTGAGAGAAAGCTTGCTATGAAATAATCTGCTCTTAAACTCTTATACCTTTTTTTAGATAATTATTACTAGTGATTCGCAAAAGAATTACTATTTATGTATTTTCTATTTATACTTATAGTATTTAAAACATTTACGTTAGTTATCTTTATATCCTTAACATAAGTTCTTAGTTATAAATAGGGCTTAGCTTTAGTAGGATAGTTTATTGAACATCCAAATTTAATAAAATAAGAGACCATGGCTGATTTTACACCCATGACTTATAAAGAAGGCAATAACTTCCGTAGAATGGAAAATTAAATAAGCAAAACAAAAAATAAACCTTTAAAGTTAATGTAGGTTATAGCTGTTTTTATGACTAAAGTCAAAGCTGTCGGATTTTGTTCGCAAAGTACATTATACTGTAAGAGTGAAGTGAGAATTTATAGGCCATTATTGTTTAAGATCTCTTTTGGTATTTGTTCTCGTAAAGCTACTTTACTAATTTATAGTCTGATATAAAACAATTTACACTTTTACATGTACGTGTTGCTTTAGTTTGTTCATAAATGTTTGGTTTTGACGGTTATGAATTTAGTAAACTGCTTTTATGATAGGCAGCCTTTGGAAAAATATTTTATGATTGACATTATTTTATTTGAAGTAATTAGCAAGGAAATATCAACTAAATATAAAAATAAACAATAAAACAGTTTGTCATGATGATTGATATTTTATGTAGAATATTTCTAAGGACCCAAAATGAAAGGAAGGTCTTATTTAAAGTTTGAAAACCACTTTTTTGGATACACATGGCAAACACACCTTTTAGAGCAAAACTAAATTAGCTTTACTAGTATTTAGGTATATTAAGTATCTTTATTTAAGTAGCGTTTCTTATTTTTTACAGAAAACTCCCAACTCCCTTGGTTTTGTTACATCCCACTTTAAAGTCTAATGTTTTGTAAAAATTAAAGTTCACTTCAAAAATGCTATTAAAATTATAAAACTTCAAACTTCGAAGCAGATGTTTCAGAATATAAATGTTTGGCTAAACCAAAATCATAAATATTCAGTATTTCTACTTAGGTTCAACCTTAGAAACTTTGGCCATTCATGAATAAAAATCTTTGCCTTGAAGGCTAAGAGGTATTATAATTTAAAAAGTTTTCAACGACTGAGGTAAGAGAAATTTTAAAATTAAAATGGGTTGTATAGATAAATTTACAAACTGTCCTCTTCAATGAGTCCATTTCAATATTGTAATTAAATTATCTATATCACAATAAGGGACATAGCGGCAGGTAATAAAAAGTTCACAATATTTATAAAAATAATTGTGTTTGCAGCAACCCCTAGGAGCCTATTCCTAGATTAAAAGTTTAAAGAATATCCTAATGCGAGCCAATAGGAGCCTATCTTGCCTGTATTTTATTTAAGGCCAGTCTGTGTTTGTTTGAATATTTAAATCTTCGAATAAACGTAATGTTAAGCCTATAATTACAATTTGATCATATAATAAAAAATACGTTTTTGACAGTTGAAATGTTTGCTTTATTTGCATATTAAGTGTATATTCACTAGACGGCTCATGTTGAGCAAAGAATAAAACAGTTTACATCTGACATAACAATGCAGAACAACCTCTGCCGCAGCTGCATCTAACATTGCCTGCAGCATATTGTTACACATTCGTGTTTAGAGTATTTTATAGAGTGTTAGTAGATCATTCATATGTTCACGTATAAGTACACATCATATGGGCAACTTAATATATAGTATGCGTTACTGGTATTAAAAATACGTAGGCTATTCGATATTTCATTACTGCTTAGATAACTAATTAATGTGATTTTGTTTATTTTGTATATCCTTGACTATGGTAGGCTAGTGGAATTTTTTTACAGTGGATTTCTATACCAAAGTTACTTATATGTAAACTTTGTCAAATCGTCTATCAGTTGTGCTCATATGTTCCACAGTTTGTACAATTTGAATTACATCCCTATGTATAGATCGTAACTCAGATTTCAGCACGATCGTAGTCCGCAGGTACTAAATTCAGTAAACACATGTAGGGGGGTTCTTGTCCAAAAAGAAAGCTAATTTGAAAATGCTGTTGGTTTGCCAATCCTATTAAAAGTATAACTTATGACATAGTTAAAATATAAACTTTTGTATTTTTCAAGCTTTGAAAGTAAAAAGGCTATTTGAAACACTAAATAGGAAATTGCATAATTGAAAACGCCTAAATGTTACGGTACCGATATCTTGATTTAAAAGCAATTCAGAATAAAATTAACGTATGCCTGCAGTTGAAGAGCATTTCTGTTATAAGCACTTAACTGTTTAACAAGTAATATTTAATTATTATTTTTATTGTTATTTATTTTATAATTTTTTATAATTATTATTTTTTTATTATTTTTTTATCATTATTTTTTAGTCGACCTAGTGTAATTTACGGTAAAAAATATATGTCTAATTTCATCCACCTAATATAATAATACATTAGAATACATCTTTAAAGCAGTTGGCTAATTTAGTTTTTTTATTACTATCGTTAAATGAATAAATCTTTGTAGTATTCGAAGTGCAAATATACAGGGTTAGTAAAAAGTGTGGAGACCCCGTGTTATTTTTTTAACGGCCCATACTAGAAAAACTGAACTCGGCACACCTTTATGACATGTTATGAAGAACTTTTTGGGCATAACTGTCACTTGGTGTACATCCCCAAAATGGGGGATTTTGGGGGAAACTCAAAAATTTCAAATACAAAGACCCATCGAGTGACCCCTAATTTTGAAAGTCCTGGTAAAAGAAAACCAACAACGTAAATTAGAGGTCTTTATCTCAATTCAGTAAAAAATGGCAGCCAATTGAAATTCTCGAAGTTGAATTTAACTTGCAGCTTTCCAAGTCTGGAGACTCCCAGTAAATTTTGTAGCGGCTCACACTAGGAAAACTAAACTCTACACACCTTTTTGGCATGTTATGAAGTACTTTTTAAGCCTAATAGCCACTTGCTTACCAAACCCAAAATGGGGGATTTTGGGGGAAACTCAAAAGTTTTAAATGATAAGCCCCATCGAGTGACCCCTCATTTTGAAGGTCCTGGTAAAAGAAAACTAACAACACAAACTAGAGGTTTCTATCTCAATCCAGTAAAAAATGGAAGCTGATTAAAATCTTTAGAAATTGGAAAAAACTTGCAGTTTTATATTCAATTGGCTGCCATACTTTACTGTGTTAAGATAGAGACCTATAGTTTGCGTTGTTAGTTTTCTTTTATTATGACCTTCAAAATGAGGGGCCACTCGATGGGGCTTATCATTTAAAATTTTTGAGTTTCCCCCAAAATCCCCCATTTTGGGTTTGGGAACTTATGAGAATTTCAATTGACTGCCATTTTGTACTGAACTGAGATAGAGACCTCTAGTTTGCGTTGTTGGTTTTCTTTTACCAGGACCTTCAAAACCAGGGGTCACTCGATGGGTCTTTGTGTTTGAAATTTTTTAGTTTCCCCCAAAATCCTCCATTTTGGGGATGAACACCAAGTGGCGGTTATGCCCAAAAATTACTTCATAACATGTCATAATGGTGTGCCGAGTTTAGTTTTTCTAGTACGGGCCGTTAAAAAAATAACAGGGGGTCTCCACACTTTTTACTAACTATTTAACTTATGCATGTAAGCTTGGTAATCTATAAAGCTTATGTTTTAAAACATAGTTGACAGTTAAGCTTATGTTTTAAAACATAGAAGAATATTCAGTATTTTATGATGCAAGTCACGTAATCTCAAGATGTGACGCTTCGCTGAAGGTTTACTACCAACAGTAAAGCACATGACGTCACAGTGTATCTAGTCAAAGAATATTCTTTACGTCAATGCTTCTAGATATAACAAAAATAGGTCAGGCAGATTGAACTTCTGACATTTCCTAGTCATTAAAAATCTCAAGAGGATAGGCTTAACCGAAGTTACTACTGGGAAAGAAAAGGTAAGGTAAGGTTAGGTTAGGAAAGGTTAGGTAAGGTAAGGTAAGGTTAGGTAAGGTTAGGTAAGGTAAGGTTAGGTTAGGTTAGGTAAGGTCAGGCAAGGTAAGGTTAGATATGGCTCCCGATCTTTCAAGTCTAAAATTATACCAAAAATAACTCTTTACGATAGGATTTTTTACTTTTCTCTCAAAGTAATCCTAGAGCCATCTACTTAGCGGCCCATGTCTATATTGCCATTTCAAAGCCGAAAAAAAACATCATTAGCTAAAAAGATAAAAGGTAATGTAATGTAAGGCAACGCACAAAATAGCAATAAAGGGCACTCTTTGTTTATTTAAAATAGGTCACGTTGCATCAAGATGTGCAGATTTCTTCAGGGTTGCTACTAACAGCAAAGCACACTACTTATCTTGTCAGAGAACGAATGGATAGTTTACAGTGGTTATAGTGCTCGCCTAGTAATCATAAGGTCGCCGGTTCAATTTTAAGCAAACTGTGTATCTTTTTGATGGTTCAAAACTGGATCTAGATGACCTTGATCATTAGGCTACAAATGTTCCTGACTAATGAAACAGCTGATCCTAGTAACAAAGCTACACAGATCATCTGACTTAGTTCTAACCCTCCTTCACTCAAAATTTGGGTAAAATCCGCACTTGGGATTCACATCGCAATTGATATGTATTTATTTACATTCTTTCAATGCTATATTATTCCAAGTAAGGTCCAGCTAAATGCAAAGATCCTTGAAAATTTGACTTTTTCTAGGCTTGCAAGTAACGTGTTCCTTAGATGTAAAAGTCGATTATACTTTGTTTACCTCTGATACCGTGTTCACTCAGTATTATGTATTAAAATTTAGAAAGTAGGTCAGAATGATGGAAAACTATAAAGTTGACTATTTTGTAAGCTTTTCAATGCAAGTCACGTGACTTCATACCTAAAGCTTGGCTCAAGGTTTACTACCGCCAATAAACTTCAAGACGTTTCAAGACTGTTTGACTTTTACATTCTGCCAAGGCAAGGTTTCGAAGTAGGTCAGGCGAATTGGAACCTTTCAAATTGAATCTTTTTGTGATAAGTTTTTATCTTGTTAATCCTAATAGCCTTATTAACTACCATACGAGTCCAAAAAACATATTTTGGATTAGTGAAGTACGATATTTTTTGCTTTTACAGTATTTCTATTAACTAAGCCGACAATAAGAAACGGTCAGAATCCTATATGTTCATACCGACTTAAGGTGACACAGTACTCCCTATCCCACCCATGTTAAAATTAGAGTTTTTAGGTACACATAGCTTTTACAAATATTAACCTATCAACTTGAAATTTTTGTACTAAGTTTAATACATTATTACCAACAATATTAGCTTAAAATAATTGTTTCTTCCATAATATTTGGTATGTACGTGTCCAGGAAAGTGTGTTTCACAACACTAAATAATAAAAATTTAATAAAAATGAAGGGTTGATAATTATTTACGTTTCTATGTGGCCTATAGCATACATTACAAAAAATAAAAAATAAAATATGAATTTTTTTGCGGACCTTGGACATGCTAAATTAGGCTGCAATAGTTTAATTAAAGTAGCTGAAAATTTTTAAAATAATTTTTTTCTTCCTTAATTTTTATTATGTACGTGTTCAGAAAAGTAAGTTCTACAAAACTAAATAATAAAAAAAAAATTATATTTGAGTACTGTGTTACCTTAAGGACTTATCAATCACTACTGTACTCATAACTTATCGGGAGTTTGTTTTTCGTTTATAGTCTTAAAGGTGCATTGTCCCTGAAGCGACTCTTGCGATAGTAGCTGAGCGATAGTAGCTGAGCGATAGTAGCTCAGCGATAGTAGTTGAGCACTGGTTAGCGTTGTTTCAAATGGGACCATTGTCTACCATTACCATTAGAATGTTATTTAATACTTATTATGATTATTATATGTGATTTTATCTTCAGACTGAAAAGGTGAAAACATGTCGTCAATGATAGAATAAAATTGTACATGATTTGTAAGTTAGCTTATCATTTGTGTAATAAGTGAGGTTTTTCATTTTACAGTTTTCTTTTGTAGTTTGATTATTCTGAAGCCATTAAACAAACATTTCTGTACAAAGTTTAAGTTATTTGTTTTCTAAGTTTGGTTACGACAGTAACTATTTACGCCTTAGAAATATCTAAGGTGTTTGAGAACTACAATATACTAATTACAATCAACTGGTGTCAAGAAAAACTTATTACTTTATTTTATTTTATTTTATTTTATATACCAACGGAACATCTCCAATTTTATAGTCTAGACATAACAATATTTCTCTTAGGTGACTGTAGAAATTAAAAACATTTTTGTAAACATTTCAACCCAGCAATAAATAAGTACATATGTAACAATAACAATAAATATGTATAAATATATATAAGTATAACAACAATAAATATATAATAGATAACAACAACAATATAAATATATAAAAAAAATAAAGCAAATCTGAACATTTGATGGATGCCTGCAACAAATAACAAGTTTTTTACAGAGAAGAAAGGAAAACAGTCAATATATATTCAATTTATAACAAACAGATTAACAAGTGATAAAATATATAACGGTAAATAACAACAATAAATAGGTGAAATTGAGTCGTTCATGCCTGCAACCCAGCAATCCTCCTCCTGAGAGTCGCCACACTGTCGTGGAAGAAATCAACAGATCCAGCGATGCTGTTGCCAGACCTTTGAAGACGAGACATCGTGCTGTTTGCTGCGTAGTTGGTGCGGGTGTATTGCCTCACGAACAGGTCGCCGGATCGGGTGGCTGATGGTGTCTTGAATAAGATCAGACGCAGGATGTCAGGACAGTCAACCTTGCCATTGAGGATCTTGTGTAGCAGCACCATGTCAGCAGAAAATCTGCGACTCGCAAGAGACTGCAGCCCCAGATCCCGAGAAATGTCTTGAATTGGGACGTGTCGGTAAGGAATTCCGGTCCTGACCCCGACCATTCTAATAAATCTTCTTTGAATGCTCTCTATAGTTCTTCAATCAGATATTTTTAATGAGGGTCCCATACTGGTGAGGCATACTCGAGAATCTGGCGCACCATGCGCAATACAAGGTCTTCAGAGCCATCATATCGCTGAATTGTCTTGAATATCGGAAAACAAATCCCAGCATTCTATTCGCTCTGCAACAGATGTGAATTACGTGAATTTACAGTAGGCCTACTCAGCTGGCGGAAAACAGCTGTTTCCGGACTAAAACCATGAGTGGAAAGTCTATTAAAATAGAGTAGTGTTGCGAAAAAGTACTAATAGTACTACATTGTGTAATTTTAACTTATTTAGTTCTTTTGATAGCTCAATTCTTTTAGGAAATGTAAAAAACGCACTGTCGAGTGAGTCAAGTTAAATCCTTTTAAATGAAGAACAAAACGACTTCATTGTTAGGATTAACAAAACGACTCCGCTTCTGACTATAGTGGCTTGTTTAAAATTACTTTATCCGATGAATTTGTATTTAATTCGTCACGTAAGTTGTTTTCAAAGATTTTATTCCGTATAAATTGACTTGTTTAAGACTAAATTAAGTTGTAATCAATTTATTATTTTTTTTACATTAGCAATATTTATCCTGCTTGTACCTCAGCCGTTAGGAATTTACAAATTACTAAAATTCTACTTTTAACGCAGATAGTTTATTCATGAACTGCTTATGCTTCCAAGGAAAATCACTGAACGATTTTGATTAAGCTTCAGCTTAACATTTACATTCAGAATCTTAAGCTTCAAAGTTTGATGTTTTATAATTTTAAAAGCTTTCGATTTCTAAAACCAGTCTTAGGGTATAATTTACTTTTTTTTACAAAATATCTTTAGTTACAAAAGCAGCTTTTGCTACTTGAATATGAACTTCCTCGCATTTCAAGTCGTAAAGAAAATGGAGTATACATAAATATCAAACAGAATCTTCGCTTTAAGATTCATGGCACATAAATACCCACTTTAGTATTCTCTTACAATGACGAATTCCAACCTACTTCTCAATACCAGCTAGTCCATACATCAATAATGCAGCTCAAGTATTTTCATGAATTCCCAAAAAAGAAAAACATATTAAATCGCCCATTAACAGTTTCCCATTTGAGCATATTAAATTGGATTTTGGGTATGAAAAACTGCATTTTAATATTTTTTTCATAAAAAGACTATTTTTTTAAAGTAAAAATTTGCTATGCAGGAAAAAGGTTGAATAAGTTAAACTTGAAGCAAACAATACAGTGGATGTATACTCAATACATTATTTAATGTCACGAGTATAAAGTTTGTTACAAAGACAAAACTGTTTGTACAATAAGTAAAACATACCTAATATATATAAACAGTAAACAGGGTGTCCCAGGAAGAGGTTTAAACGTTTGATTTTTTTATTTCTTGCCCATTTGTAGACCAACAATTTTTAAACTTTACTCAACTTATTAAGTCAAATTTTAAAATATTCTGGAAAACTTCATCTCCCTAACCTTTGTAGAAACATAATAGTGGCATATTGAATGATTGTTATTAACGAATTATATTTAATTAATTAATTAATTATCTAGTGATGGATAACAGTTTATCATTTTGAATAATTTTGGACTCAAATTTAGGGTTTTTATTAGGCTAGGTTCTAATTTCCTAATGAAAAAGCATTATTTCCATAGGACGTGATAATATAAATATTTTACAAAAAGGAAATTAATTATTTTTAACTATTTTACAGTATGTCAACATGCCACCATTTTAGTAGGGAGCTGAAATTTTCCCAGAATACTTTTAAAACATCTTTTAAAAACTGTGTAAAGCTTAAAAATCGTCCGGAGAATAAATGGACAAGCAATTTAAGATCAAACGGTTTAACTCTATTCGTGAGACACCCTGTATATATATATATAAATTATATTTATATTTATTTATATTTATATTATTATATTTATTTTATATATATTATATTTATATTTATTTATATTTATTTATATTTATTTTTTTTATATTTATATTTATTTATTATATTATTTTTTTTATTTATATTTATAAATTAGAACCATTCATTTGCAACTCATTGTTCGAAGGTTTGATAATTATTTACGTTTCTATGTAGCCTATAGCATACATAAAAAAATAAAAAATAAAATTAGAAAAAAGAGTTTAACTTATTCGTCATGAGAAGGCCTGCTAAATATCCCACAAACCTGACAAATATGTTTTTTTTTTTTTTAATAACGCTCACCAGTGGACCCATAATATAAACGCGGAGCTGGTGACGACAGTATGACAGAACAAGACGAATTGTCCTGTTTTTGACTGTTCGTTATTAAGAGGCAAAATTTATGACGTTTGCCCTCAAATTCAACATTGTGTTTGTCGTAAAATGACACATGAATATCTGTACGGTTATGCAACAGAAATGTAAATGTGTAGAAGTCAGCAGTGGATAAAAAAAATCTGCAGTAGCCTATCAAAAGTCATTCTTCTCATCGAGTTTATGCGTTGGTTTGAAAGGTGCGCGTGCTGTAATTTACTTTCCTCTTTTATTTGATCATCAAAATCTTGTTTGTCATTAGTTTGTGGCAGTTAGTTTAATCCAAAAAAATCTATTACATTGCATAAGGGAGTATACGGGTAAACTATGACAAGATTTGAAATATGGACTGATTGGAAATAATTTAGAAACAGTCAATGTGGGAAACCTTACCTGTAGTGGAAGTAGGAATATAGTAGGTTAGGTATCAAATGGTTTTTCTAAAAGTTTAATAAAATAATGCTTCTATGCTACTGATATAACGATACATTTTTTTACATTTAAAACGATTAATATTGGTCATTGGTACATAAATACCAGAGTAGGTTAGATTAGAAGAGTCAAGACAATTCCAAGAGAGTGCTGAAGTGTTCATTTAAACATTTTAAATCAGTGTAAGTAACGACATTAATTGGAGAAACAATTTAGGTTTTGAGGTTAAACTCTCGGGTGTTGCTATGCTACCAACCTATGACAACTTCTAGCTTCCTTTGTATAAAACCCCAATGAAATGATGGAAAGAGTTTTAGATTTAATTGTTACAAACTACTCAATATCATGACCATGAATTCTTGCATTGTTTCAAATAGTTGTTAAGAGATAAATTTACAAACAGGTGATTCGAGAATCTGCAGTAGCTAAAAGCTTTCTAAAAGTCAATCAAATGTATACATGGTTTTCGAAAATATTTCAAAATCAATTCATAATAATGGTTAGACTGTTTAATTTACTGTTGAACTTTAAGTTTTATTTTCTAAAAGCATGGGATTCATAAAAAGTAAATCCATTACACCAGTCTTGCCCAACTTGATATCTGACGGGGTACACAAGTATACATTCAGCGTTTAATCTTCAAAGCTTTTGACAGGGCTTGTTGCTCGAGAGGATGAGTAAAATTAGGCAAAGAGGACTTGGAAATTCCTCTACATTTCTAAAACTAAATTTTTGTCTTGACCATACCTCAGTTATTATATTTTATTTATGTTCACAATCTGAAACATAACGAATAATCAAGTATCCTTGTATGAAGCAAATACAATTATTTGACTTTTGACGATTGAAAACTAATATCCCTCTTGTATCCATTTGAGCAAAACCCTTGTTGTTAAGTATGTTACAGTCCAATGGTCAACTGACTAACAATTATTTTTTGTATTGAGCTATAAAAACGAGGAACAAAAAATGACTTCTCTTTGTTGTTATTCGCCAAATTAGGTTTATATAATATTCCTAGATTGTGTTTAAATCGTTTTTAAATTATTACTTCTAAAAAAAAAAATACTTATCATACTTATTCCAATATAAGTTATATAGTCTGGGACGGGTGGCGTCGTCCTGTAATCCAGCTACTAGGAGGTCACGAATTGTGGATATTTATAGGCATGCGCTGTGGATGCGATACTCCCCAGTGTGGATTAACGTCCGCACGGGTGAGTACTACGACTATCCGCAGTACTATCCTAATAATTAGACCAATTCGTAATTACCAAGGCAAACATGTGGTTCGGATTCCACTCCCTTAGTAGCCATTAGCTGTATGGGCTATTAATTAACAGCTGTGTCTAAAGAATGTCGGCCTTAGTCACTAACAAGACTACAAGATCGCGCCACTCATCCTACACTCATCTCCATTCATACTTGGCTTAAAATACCTACTTTGTATGGTCGCCATTTCATAGAACAACATAAACAGTAGGACAGTATATTATCGTTATATATTGTTTATTTAAACCACATTTTTAGAATATTTTTGTCTCATGAATTTATATATGCTGACGATATCAGACACTTCGTATATTCGACATAGTTGCCTCGTTTGATAATAAAATTAAGACGGGTCCAATTTAGTTTCTGAGATTAAACTCTGAAATGCTGTTAAGCTGTTGCTCGACTTCTGACAGCTTGAGTTTCTACTTCCCTTTGAACTCAAATTACATGTAAAGTAAAGAAATTAGTTTTAAATTAAGTGGTTAATACTCACTATTATACATTTCTGCGTGCAAAGTTGTAATTCAAACGTTAAATAATTTCTTTGATTTTACAAAATAATAAAATGTTTAAATGCTAAATGGTTTATATTATAATAGTTGTATGTTGTTCTACTTAAGTGCATTAAAATTTTAAATGTGAAATTTTGATTTCTATCCTACAAACAAATCTGTTCGGTTTTTAGTTGTTAGTTGACGTAGAAATGGGGGAGATATATTTTCTCAGGAGTCGGCATTGAATTTAAATTCCGGGAAGGATTTTATCTGTTATTTAGACGCTCTGTCATAGGGTGTGGTAGAGCAAAAAAAAAAAAAAAAAACAACATGTCTTCAGGACAAAAAAGTGAAAACTAACTCCTGTTCTGAATATAAGGTTTCAACTTACTATAAGATTCCCGTACGTAGAACGGGCAAAAAGCTAGTTATTTTAATAAAACTTATTTTAATAAAAGCAAAATTATAATAATATTTTTGAATATATTTCTTATATTCTTTTCTATCGAATATTCTATATACACTTACATAACTACGATTTACGATGAATACTACGAATAAACAAGATAATAAGAAATAAATTAACTTTCTTTCTCTGATATAATTTTATTTTTATTAAAAATTCTAACAACTTTTAGGTAGAGTTCAATGGTAACACTTTCTAGGTATATTGGTTAAGCCATTTTAATTGAGTAGACCGTTGGTTGTTCATTGAATATACAATAGTTATACTTTGAACAATTTATGAACTCGCGTTTACGTTTGGACATAGTGATAAATATGCTCTCCTATCTCTAACGTACAGCGCACCTGGGACTGAGTAGTCTTGCATATAAATGCTAGCTATAACTGCTCAATATCTGCAATGTATGAATATAGCAAACTTTTATTACTAGAATATCAATAACTGAATGTTTAGTATCTCGAATTGTCTTATAATAATTTAATACTAGCAGAATAACGGTTCTTTGTACAGGGTTGGTGTTTAAGTATAAAATGCTTATTGCAGCACTCGTTCTTTGCGTTTGCAGTGGAAGAGGACACGGTTTGAGAAAATATGGCTCTTTAAATTTACGGTATGGTAGAACACATCTACCCAAAGTGTTCTACCACTGCACCTAAACAATAGAAAAAGTAAATTATGAAACATTCGCACAATATCACAAATTATTTATTAAATTAAATAAACATAACTGTATACAATCGTACTTCGACAGTTCTCGTTGTGTATCACAGCTAAAAGCACAATTAGAACTCTCAAAATAGGATTGGGACAAAAGTTCCTGCTTAGTTTACAGTAAATTAGATGTTGTCATAAATGGAAATAAATCAATAGTGCTGCACACTGTTAGTAAATCTTGTAACTTTTTAATGTTATTAAATATCATAGAACCAACTTGTTGAGTTGAAACAGCTGGCAAAATTTTTTAATTCCTTTCAAATAAACTTTGAACCCCAGTAAAGCATAACTCGATAGGATATCCTCAGCTTTAATATGCATATGTGTTTCTCAAGACTATTAAGTACCTCTCTGCAAAATGTCAATTCAATCGGTCCAGTAGTATTCATGTGATGGAACTTCAGATTTACACACAAACATCCATACTTTCACATTAATAATATTAGTAGGATTATGCACATAAGGTTTAAACTTTGAACGACATTCAATCGTGTGAAGTAATTGTTACAGGTTATATGAACTTTCTAAAAACTGTAGGTAAGAGCTTTATACAATTTCAAAACTACTAAAACCATCATATATATGTTACAGTTTCGTAAGCATCATAAAAGTCTTGTTACCATTATAACCATAAAACCATGAATTTATGAACTACTGAAAAGCTTATCAACATAGGTGTAAAAACTATAGATGTATTTTACATTAAACTGTAAATGAGTCAGGAATGTGTAACGAAAACAAGAACGAAGCGGGATCTTAAAACATTTATTGCCTATAAATTCTCACTTCACTTCGGTATAATGTACTTTACGAACAAAATCCGACAGCATTGGCCATAAAAAGCAGCTATAACCTAGAATAATTTTAAAGGTTTATTTGCAGATTATTTTTCTTTTGTAAATTTGATTTTCAATTTCAGTAAAGCAGTTAACGCAGATCTTTACTCTTGTTATGTTTAAATGTTTTGTAGGTTTTCTTCTTTTTACTCAATATTATCCAACAGTCTAAGTTGGATAACTCGTTGTTTTCACTTACACATTTCTAGTACGTATAATTCTTATACTGTACAGTATTATCCTTTGTTTTGCTTGAAACTTCATACGTATGGGGCCCTTACGGGTAAATAAATGTTTTTTATTGACGGAATTGGGAGAAAAATTGTCACACGAACACGAGTCACAGGAAATCTAGTTAAATCAGCCACATATAACAGCAAAGATTAACTGTATTATACAAATGTCGATACGCTTTTAGAGGCTGACTGACGTTTAATGTTGTTGGCTTTATCGAATGAGTGAACTCGCTTATAGACATGATATATGCCTATATATATAGCCTATACTTAACTTAATAATGACATTTTTATTCCCTTTTAAAATAATATTAGGTTTAATTACTTCTAAATCATTGTTCATTTTATCCATGCGTGTTTTGTAACATTACAAAGAAAAAAACATAATATAAGAACCTTTAATAAACATAGTTAACTGTAATATTGTATTAATTGAGGGACTATTTAATTTATTGAAGGGGGCCAAGAACTGGGAAAACGTTTAAATAGGCCTACACATCAGATTTAAGATATAATGTTAGCCAAATCAATATGGTTGTACTAGTTGGTAACAGTATGTATGTATTTTTACACAAAATAAAAAAAAATAGTTAACAGAACTCAACTCCCCTGGCACCTTACGGCAAATAAGTATATTCCAGAAAAATAATATTTAATAAAAGGACGGTTTTATTACATTTAAAAACCTTTGAAAATAAAAAGTAAGTGCGTTTGTTGAAGGACAAATCTGTCACTACCTTAAGTACAAGAAATCCACCAATCTACCTTATAAAATTACTAATTGTTGCGTTAAAGTATTTTTAGCATAAATGCTTATTTATGCCAGAAAAAAGTCATCTTTAAAATATAATTGGTATAATGTTTTCCTAAGCTTCTCCCAACAGTAATATGAAAAACAGTAATATGATATTAAAACAGCTTAGTGATTATTAGTAAAATAATCATTGGGTAAAACTTTGACTTGTATTAAAAGTAATATCGATGGCTTTGATTAAAACCTATTTATCTATTCTAGTACTTGAATACTATTCATCATATTTAAGAGTATGTGTTTGGATGTGAAGTAGCTATCAAAAAAGGAGATATCATCATTGTTATTTGAAACCCTTGAAAAAACACACAGGATCATCTGTGTAATACGTATTTATTATACTATATTGTATTATACTTATATTACGGTATAAAACGTATGATTTTTTTAATGTACCTGATTATATATTTACCATCATATTTCTTCAAATATGTAATATTTATTCCGTATATAAATTACATTTATTGTAATGTCTCTATTGATTTTAACACCTACCTTTTTATATTTTTCGTCATATTGATATGTGTTTTGTAGATTCAAAATCATAAATAAAAGAAAAGGATTGTTTTATATCAATCTCATGGAAAAATAGAGGGCCAGAACTCTTATTGTAGGATATATCTGGATTATTTATAAGTATAAAAAATCCATCCCGGTACATAATGTTTATCTAAATTATAATCCAAATCAAAATCCAAATGAACTTGATCAAAAATCTCAAAGGAATTTAGCTACTGACAAAAAAAATGCAACCCACGTTTGTAACATAAACGCGATTGCCATGTTATATTAACGTGGCCATACTGTATATAACGCAACGCAATATTATAAGATCGTTCAGATCTTATATTGTTTTTGATTATGGGATTTTTGCTTTTATATAGTCCTTACATAAATTAATTGTAAAGAATATTATTAAAAATCGCCTTTGTACAGAAGCCGTTGAAACTAATGCCATTTTGTCTAAACGCTTGTGAAATGCCATTACAAACTTTGTCCGAGTAAATGGCCTGTTTTGAAAGCAGTAACTAACAGCTGTTTTAGGTTTTATCGTGTACGGGTGCCATGTTCGGCCATAAAAAGCTTATGCAGTTAAAAGTTACTACTATAATTTATAAATGCTAGTTAAATTAAAAAACAAATTGCCAAACTAAATACTTTGTAAAGCAAGGATCAAATTGAGTTCAAAGTAATAATAATTGCAATACAACTTCTTCTCCTGATGATAAACTAATACAGGGTTCATTTATTTATTATTTTCCTTAATAATTGTGATATAGATGTAAGAGTTTTTATTATAAAAAGCAAAAACGGAACAATACCAAGTAATATGTACTACATATTCTCAAATACGAGGGATGATATCGTGTTCCACGCAAATCTTGGTTGTGAGTTTCTTGTTTCAATATTTCCCTTCGGCTACACCAACCCCAGATGTGATAAATACTTTTCAAGAATGTTTATTTTTCCAGGTAGAAGCATGTAAAAAAAATATATAGAAGGTAAATATTTATTTATACTTCATAACTTTAGACCGATAACTCAATAATATAATACATTATTGATTTCTGCTTCTTTTAGTAATTTGTTTATTTCGGTTATATCCACAAACATTTTAGGGGTGTGGCCCGCTTCAAAAAAAAAATCACTTGCATAAAAACTAAAAATCTTGGAAATTGTATTGAAAATTATACGTTGATCTTTGATTTTATAAATGATTTGATTGCAACAATTTATCATGTATACATCTAATATAAAACATATTTTATGTGATATTTTTACATACACAAATTTGTAAACATTTTATATATTTTTAAAATATTTCTTTCGTGTTGAAAACTTGTAATCGACCTAGATAATTGTATGCCATTAATATGAGAAATGATCAAAGGTATGAAAGTTGCAGATCTGATATTGACAAGGAAATCAATTCCTGACGTTTTAATTAATCCAGCCTTTAGTCGAAACCTTAACTGGATTTTAATTACTGGTTTGGAGAAGAACGTGCATAACTGTGTATCAGGAAAATTAATTTATTCATTTTACATTTTTAGGTGTAAGTAAGATAAATTTAGTAATATATTCTTCGGCTTATATTTTGCAACCTATTGTGAACCAATTTGAAACAGTTTAGAACAGTGTTTTAAAATTATTGACTGTAAACTCTCATAATGTGGACTATATTTGGGGTTTAAAGAAGTTTAAATTAAACAATTTCAAATTTTCATTCTAATGGTATTATTTAATAACCATAATATTAAAAGGTTTTTTAAGTTTGAACTTAAAAGTATATGCGTGTTTATACTATTTTGTATTTGATTATCACCGATTGTTGAAATATCTGTCAATGTTGAAATAATACTTTTTAACCAACGTATAATAATTGGTTAAATTTTAACAGTAAAATTGATTATGCTCAGTTTTCCAAGGGTTAAGTTTTGGTGCTAGGGTGACTGGTTTAATAGCCAATACATTTGGAGAGGTCTTAACCACTTCCCCAAGTATTTTAACAGGCAATTATCAAACAGAATGGTTTAAGAATGTATGTCTATGAACACAATTTGATAAAAACTGTATTATATCTTGTCATTATTTCCTGACTTTTGAGTCTGAACACACCTGACAGAGATGTAGTCATGTGATAACCTAGTAGATGCTTAGTCTACTAGACATTGTATGCTCGATAACACTGTTTGTACCTAACAGGTCAACTTGAAATATGCTGTTCAGTATGAAAGTTTAGTGTATCAAGGTGCTGTGTAATTAGTTAATTACAAGGAAAAAATTTTGTTTTGATTCCACTATAAGCTGTAGGTCCCTTAGTTGCCATTGGGTATGGGCTATTAATTAACAGCTATGTCTAAGGAATAAGTCGGCCTTGGTCACTAACAAGACTACAAGATCGTGCCACTCATCTCCATTCATACTTAAATATCTACATTCGTATCGTCGCCATTGTAAAGTAAAGTATTAAAGTATCTGTAGCTGGATAGAAGTATATAACTTGTATTTATGTGTGAAAGGAAAACGTGATAGTGTCATCCAGCAGAGAGTATAAATTTTAGTATAATAACCGGAAAATTAAAGCTAAATTTGTAGTATAAAGTAGAAATTACAACAATTTTGTTTTTCGTATTAAATAAATAAATTGATTAATCCATCTTAATATCATAAAAAGATACATTTTAGAGTAAATCGGAATTTATAAATATAAAATATTTGTAATATGTGTTTGTCTAATACTAGCCCAGATTCTAGTTTTGCCTACCACCAATTGCTATCAGCTTTACGTCATATAATCGCTCAGGTCCTGGTAATGGCAGGTCTAACCATATAGAAAAGTGGACAGTTTTCACGGACGAGGAAATAATTTACTGTAATTTATAATCCCCCACCTTAAAAGTAAACACAAATTTACTAATACTATTTAATTAATAATGTGTCTAGACAAATTTAATTTAGTGACCTATATTATTCATTGAACTGATGACACAATAACTATTGAATTTGTTTTATACATTTGCATTGAAGGATGTATTTTGTTATAAATAACGTTTGAAAAAAACACGAGAATTGTAAAGGTTGCATCATAAGTTTATCCCTACTTTCCGAAGGCTCACATTCTCCTAGTTTATCTGCTTCAGGGACCTCTCAATCTTTTCAGTGTGTCAGTTATATTTATCTACCACCATTTTAATACATCATTTGAAATATTGTTGGTTCACCTTTACCTTTACCTTTAGAAGGAGTCATCTTTCGTATATCGTTTAAAAATTACCTTAGGGTAGTTGCCAATCCCGCGGTTATAGAAAAGTAAATCCTATTTAAATTTATGAATAAAAATGTCCTGTTTAAATTCTCCTTAGTCTACAAAGTCAAAGACGATGTCTTTTAAAGTAAGACAAAGTTTTGGTTTACTATAGGGCAATTTAGTTGAATAATGTATTAGTAATCTACAGTATTTATAGGTTTAAAGTTTCTTTTAATTCAGCCATAGTTTAAATGGTTTTGGGTCTGAAAGCTACTTATATACAGTATTTGTTTATTTAAACTCACTCACTTCCTTGCTAACTTATTCATGTACTCACGGACTTCAGTCCAACCACATAGCTTCAGTGCGGCCTAACACACTCTAACTAACTCAATTATTTGATGAAACATGGCTTAGCCTTGAAACCATCGACATCAATATTGATACCCGTTCTAATTTGTGACTTAATTCTTAATTATAAAGCTACTTTAAATATGAACGTGTTACTTTACAGTATTAGTTCGTTCATGTTGTCCTACTTTTAGTCATCCTATCTGTTTTGATGACATGTGACCTATTTTTTTATATGACATGGTTGAAAGACACTTTTACGGAATCAGCTACGGTCAAAATGTATATTTTCTTTTAGCCGTCAATACTATTGCAGTATGCTACCTATCGAGCAAGCTACGTTTGGATTGGCCAAAAAGTTAGTCTTACTAACAAATGTTAGTAACTGACAATGGCCTGCACTGAAGGGGGTTTGATTTTACTATATTATATATTTTTATTTTAGAAGCTTTATTTTAGGGATTTTTATATTATGGTAAAGGTTCAACGTAAATTACTTAACTTTTTTTCTTTAATCTATTTATACATTTCATATTATTAAACAATAAGGTGTTCGATGTTATCAAATACATCCCCTCTCTGAGAATGGATGGCATGCATTTATTGAATGTAGGTACAATGGAATGGGCAAATCTGGAATGGACAGTATGTTTATTGAAAATAATATGTCGACATTGCATGAGTTTGCGGAACATTTGATAATATTTTTTTATATATCAGAGAATGAATGGAAAATAAGGTTCACAGAAAACATACAGCTGCCCTTCCCCCTTGACTCAAATCCCTATTAAATGTCTGGCTTAAAATTTCAATGCGGATCTCTTTTTTAGGGCATTTTTTAATATAATAAATTTTCTATGTTGGCTCAGCTATCAGTGAAACATTTATTGTTCTTCCACCGGATTCTATGTTTATACAGTATTTATTTATGATATATTTATTGGTTATTTATTGAATTATTTATTGCATTAATATTTATATAATTATTTATTTACCTAGTTATTGGTAAAACCTTGGTTTTTTGCATGTACAGTAAATGTATTTTGGAAATGTATTTTTTTATATACCCCTTGAGGGAAAAATCAATAAAGAATGATGATGATGAATATTATTAAATGTGCCAAAGAACTTGTTTAGATCTAAAAGTAGCCAATTATTTTTTTATATTACAAAGTACAAAGTTTTAGATTACAAAGTAGTTTTGTATATTTTCGAGTAAAACTGTCATAAAACTAATCCTACACAGAGGGAAAAGTGGGAATGTAAATGTACATCTTATGTTTGTGTAATGTTCTTTCCTGGGATGTGTAAACCACTTTTATACCGAGCCACAACACATAAAGTACTCGTCATGTTTAATTCCAGGATCCCAGCGCAGAACATAACCTTCTCGAATACGCACAAATATTTACTCATCTGGTAAATGCGAGCTGTACGATACGAGTTAAATTTAAGTTGTTTTAAAGAGTGTAGCAAAACCGAAAACGTATGAAAATATTAAATAAAGAATAAGGTGTGTTTAAATTATCTTCTTTAGAAAAATTAATTATTTAGCATAGTTAGGTAAGTAAGGGGTTAAATTGCTTGATGAACAAATTTGTTGTCTTTGATTCGATTCTGAGAACAGTCATTTGGTATTTGTTGGTTCTCGTTCTAATCATTACATGTTGCTACATGCTAAGCACTATTAATATCAACTGTAACGTTTCCCAAGCGTAGAAATTCATTAAGATTTATTTTTTATACACAAAACGAGACCTTATTGTGAAGTACATATTCCAATTATCACATTACGTTTGAAAAAACACTACATCATACAATGCCTTTTTTAAACATTTCCATCGATTTAAGTGGACATCAGTTGAAAAAATACTTAACCTTGTATTTAAGAATTCCTTTGATATCTGATGATAAAAAAACAGAAAAAAGAAAAAAGTATACACCTTTAATCGTCAGACAATAGCCTTTACCTTTGCATTCTTGGCAGTTATCGACCAATTTAATGTTTGCTAAACTTTTTCACATAATTTTCAAAAGCTTTGATTATTCAATTCTTGTACACAAAATAAACATGTAGGTTAAAATTATTTTAAATTATTAGAATTTGATACAAAAAAAATTAAAACTGATAACATTGATTTAACATTACATCTGAATTCGGTTTTAAGACTTAGGAACTCCGTTCAACAAATCGTCCAGAGAACTCGTTTACAATTCAACTAATTAGAACGTTTTGTTCTCTGTTCGAGAAGTTCTACATTCAAACCCGGCTAAAACATTTCCTTAAAATATTTTAACAACAGAATTTAGGTAATAATAAATATGTACTAAACTATCATATTATATTAAATCTCATTCGAAGGCGTTGGATAGTGTGCAAGTAGAATAATCTAATAATCTAATTTCGTATTCACTTAAAACTTTAAACGTATTCTTCCTATACATCCATAGAATGTACAGCTCCTAGGCAGTTAAAATTTTTTCATAAGTTCTTAGGTTAAATACTTTATTGCATAGTTTCTTCATCAATATTTATCTTAGTTGTTTTTAAGACATCCAGTAGCACAAGAATCTTGAGACACATCAAACTGGACTGAATTCCGTGTCCGAGAAACCAAGCCTTGACTTGGTAGAGTATATTTCTAATGTAAAAGCAATATAAAGCTCACTTTTTGACAACTGATTCTGGCCTTTATTATTTAAGTTCCAGTGTAATTACAATTTATTATGAATTATGAATACAGCTGTCCAAATTTGGTTAGGGTATAGCATAGTTAGTTAAACTTAAATTACTAAAACCTATCTATATTTTCATGTTTATTTATTTTTCTGCCTGGATAATATATTATTTAATGTAATTTGCCTAGATTTCCCCTAAGAAATAATATAACATTCGTAAACGTAAAAAAAATAGTTTCAACGTGTCTTTGAACCACCTGTTAATTTTCAGTTGAAGGAAAAACTTAAATAAACAAACTACTCAGGGAGGATAAAATTTTAAAATTATCTTCTATAATATACTAAAGTAATTAATAATAGATAAAACCTAACACTGACTTTTCAAGAGCACACTGACTTTTTTAGTTTATTGATCATATGAAGTCAATCATCTGTAGCAAAACTAAGTTAACATTAATTGGTTATGAATGCGTTGAAATAAATACAAATTGTCAGCATCAGCAACGATTTGATTGTAGAATCTTAATCAAATAAAGCACCAAAGAACTCTAAAAAAGTCTGGACCAATTACAAATATTTGATAAGATACTCTGAACTAATAAAAGTAGACATCAATCAAGCTTTGTTTATACTTTCCTTGACTAGACTTTGACATGCAAATCTAATATCCTTCTAACTTTCACATGATTTTTAAAAATCTGTTTTTAGTCTATGTTTGGGTTAAATATGGCAAAAAATGCCAGTCCTAATAATAGCGTAAAATTATTTTTCAAATACACAAACGTGTCTATGTTATTACGGTACTTTTAAAGTTAACTTTATAGATTTGCTTGTAAACTTGCTCTGGGTTATATTTATTTTGTTAGAGCAAAATAATATCATGAGACAAGAAAGAAATAACAAATGATACGGTTATTATTGCCTATATAGAACATATCTGCTAATAAAGGGTAAAAAGTGTAAATTTTTTCACAATCAGGAGGTGGATTTTATTTTTGAAACAAAAAAGATCAATAAGAAAACTCCATACACTAAAGTAGAGGTTTAAACTTTATAATATCAATACACTACCCTGAACCATTCTTTACTATGGAGATTCATTATATGACTCTAAATTAGTTATGTAATTGTAAAAAAACATAGTGTAACACTTAATTTAACACAAGAGATGTTTTGTTCTACGGATTTAATGAGTTAATACCATATATATTTAAGTCAATGGCCTTTCAAAAACATACATTACACCTACTCTTAACTCGCAGTCGAGAGCACAAGTTATAAAGATTAAGTAATACAATTTAGAGGTTTCTTAATTAATTAGACTTAATTTGAGAGACCTTGTAACGAGCAAAAATTCCAGCAAAGTTAACGATGCGAATATTAACACGAGCTCTTAATTTGTTCATGGTAAAACTAAAACCTTTCGTGCAAAATGTTCAATTGTGTATTTAGGATTCCAGGGAAGGTTTGCGTAAATATTTCATAAATGTATTAAACAAAAATAAACTGTTATAGCAGAAAATATAGTGTTTTTAATAGAAGAGATATCATTGCGCAGAAACTAACACACTTTTCATAAATGTTTCAATATTGGGGTCATAAAGTGCATAAATCTAAAATCATTAGATTTTGAAACTGTTCTACTGTTGCTACTGTTACTACTGGAGTAGTAAGTTACGTAAGTACTGTAGTAGTTGTAGTAATGTATATGTATATTCATTAGTAAAAACATTTTTATTGTAATTGTGTAAAAAGGTAAATAAATAACTGTAGTAAGTTACAGACTAAATAGAAATGTAAAGTAAAATTAGACGAGGTGTTAGCCCGTCCTACGTACGGGAATTCAGTAGTCAGTTAAAACCGTGTACAATTCAGATCAGCTAGTTTACACATATAAAGACAAAGTTTCTTGCAGTTTTAATGTGAAAAATCTGCTCGGCTTCTTGTAACAACAGTCTTGTATTCACAACAACAGTCTTGTAAACAAATGTTGTGTGACCAAATATGTTTTTATTCCATCATAGGCCTATACGATATGCATTTGAAATCCGATAATTTTACAATAAAACAGCAATTCTGCAATTTTTACGATGTGAAAAGCGTTGAAGTGAGATTTGCAGCCGATTCGCACAGACGCACACTGATTATAAGTAGCCTATACAGTAGAGAGAGTAAATAGTGAATTGAGAAGTGAATAGACCTTGTCAACGATACCACCTCCCATAGCATACCTGCCTCTTCCATAATTATTATCACCACATAATTATTATACAACTACTACACACAATTTCCAGTAGGTCTGAATAGAAACGACCTAAAATAAAATGATAATATCCAATAAGATTGACAGTACACATAATTTAACTTTGGTGTCCTAACATCAAAACTAATCGTCACACCTATCCTCAATTTCACTGCATTAATTGCTAAATAAATAAGTGTAAACAAAGAAAAGTAAAAACAATAACAGTTTGTTTTGAAACAGCTGTTTGGTTCAAATAACATTCATTTGAAAAAAGAACTGGTCACATGTAGCAGGAATATAAAAAGTAAACACGCTAGTAAAGCTAATGACGTAATTGTCAATGTTTATTATCCATACCGTTATCAGTTCTATCTTTGATAACTACCCACCCTCATTGAATAAATGTACATCGTAATTTCCCATATTAGTTAATTTAAACTACAATATATTCATAGTTAAAATAAAAGTGATATTTTCACGTTTGGGGGCGCTGATAGGCACCCCCAAACGTAACCACAACTGAACACGATTTCATAAAAGGATGGTTTGTCTAATTGCAGTATCCCAGGTCAATGTTGACGTTGTGTTCAATCTATGTCATCCATCTGTTTATCTTTGTATAAAACCCGGCTGAGGTTGTGGTGGTAATTCAAAATCGTGATTCCTGATTATTCTTGATTCTTCTTTTTGTGACATCAATACTTCTGGGCCTAATCCAAACAAAGTTAAAGCAGACAAACGTAATTGTAAACAAAAAGCTACCATGAAGAATTAAAACATATAAACATTGTTATTTTTCTAATCTTTCCTTGAAAAGTGGAGCAGTAAAATAATTTGCATTTATCCTTTTTTATTATAACTCGTGTAAGCCTTGATTTGTCTGTGGTTTAATTAATTTTGGTCTAAACTATTTTAAACTGTGGTCTAATTATCTCTACTAATCTTACTTATTTCCTATAATCAATGACAAAATAAGAGTAAATAAAATAACCTCATAGTTCCATAGTTTATGTTTAACCAGCTGTTAGTTAAAACAAATTATATTGCTCTAAAACAAATCGAAGATTACAAAGATTGCTTTAAAAAATAATTTGAACATCCTAGTATTTTACTATGTATATTTAATTAATCTGTAATCCTTTTACAGAAGAATTGAACGTATCAATGATTATTACTACACATAGTATAAATAAGTCAACCACAAGTATGTCTTTACATTTTTATCCAAATGCTGAATTTGTGACACAAAAGCTGAATGTTTACAACTGTTATGTTAAAAAAATTATTTTATTCCAAAAGCTAGTTTAAAATCTTAGCGTCGGCTGCTAGACTTAAAAAAAATTAAAACTCAATTTTTAAAAAACTGGGACCCTAAACTAAAATTATGGCTTCGACATTCCCTAGTTCTCAAAATTATCTTTCTTTCAACACAAAAATCATGAAAATCCATCTAGTGGTTGATTCAGAATCGTGAAATAAAAAAACACACTTTCGTTTTAATATTATAGATTGAAAACTATTTATTTAGTCTTCATTAATTTAAGTACTGAACAAGAGATGAAAAATGATAAAAAAATATTGTAGCATCATGTGTGATTTAAATTTTGCTAATTCTTTGTACTTTAAGGTAATTTAATAACACATGCGATGCTGATCAAGAAGTTAATTATTTCTTCGATGTAAAACATAACTAAAGTATGACATAAGTGACGCTTTTTCAGTAGTGATAAAAGATGAAAATAGTAACAATACATCAAAGTAATGGGGTTCAATAATAAATCTTACCACTTGACATATTGCTTTAATTAGTAGGTTCTTTTGTTAGTTTCTCCATCATTCAATAACTTATCTTACTTCTTAGCCAGATAATGGTAAGTTTTGTATGAGGGTCTAGTTATTGAGCCTAAACTCTTTATTATCTAGGATTGAGAAAATCACTTAAAATGGTTGATTATGGTTTATACCTACTTATAATGAAATCAACTACGAAAATAAATGTTTTTGCCAATATTTCAACGTAAAAACCAATTGATAAGTATCAATACAAAGTGAAGCATCATTCGAAATAACATAAATCAAAGATTTGTTTTTTAAACTTAGTTTAAAGATAAACTATTTTAAATGTTTTCCTTTCTACTATATTAAATCTGTTTACTGTCAAATTATAAAGCTGTCAGGTTAGGAACTGCGTAAGAACACTTGAAAGTTTAATCTCAGCTCTTGTACTAACTTTCAGCCTGAAGTGATTCTCAGCAAACGTCGACGGATGTCAAATGTTTAATTGGGCGTAAAACGTTCATGAGGAAACAGAATATTTCCTACCTGCATAAAATGGTTTTGGAATATACTTTTTTTTCTCTTACCACGCAGTTTGTAAAATAAATCTACGTCAGATGGAAATTATTTTGAGGAAAATGGAGTAAGTTCTTCGTCCACAATAAAATGGTGCAGCGATGTCTGGAAAATAAGTTTTTTTACTTTTGTTAAAACATATGTTGAGTCTAGGGGCATGTAATCTTGCTATAGAGAACACTATTGTAAATGTTAAAATGAGTTTGCTTACATGCATCTGTCGTTCTAACTAGGGTTTTATATGGAATGCTAAATTTTAAAATCTAAATGAAAACTGAATAAAAAAATGCTAATTTAAAAATTAGAATACTTTACTAAAACTCACCAAACCAACTGTCTTTTGGTCAAATTGAATCTTGACATACGTGTAGACCTGAATTACATTATTATTGTATAAAAGATAATTAATTTTTTTAATTGATTACACATGAGTTGGTATTAATTTACCTTACAAGTACGCGCATTCGTCCTTTAAGAAAGTCTCTTAATTACATTTACAGTTACTTAGGTACCTTACAAAAATACTATTCCTGAAAAAATATTTAAAACGATACACCCACATGTTTATATTATAAATATACGTTTTTGTCAAAAACATATTCCAACATATCATTCATCAACTTCAGACGCCACAACCAAAGTTGTAACATATCAATGTCACAAACAGTCGTACCATGTTTTGTGTTTTGTGTGGAAGAGCTTGTTACATTTGAACACAAAACACAATATTTTCTGTATTGATGTCACCACAACGAGGATACAATTATTAGTTTAAGTTTTATATTGTTTATTTTATAACAATCTAGTTTATGATTTGTTTAAAAAATAACTTGTATAGGAACAGCAAAGTTGTTTTTTGTATTCGTTTTAATCAATTATGTAGTTTTATGTGGTCATAACTGTGTTATTAAACATACCTTTAAATTGATAATTTTACCAAATAAACACATCTTGGTTCATAAGAAATTAGATTTTATGTGTTTAAGATATTTGGGTAGATTATTTTTTTTTGTACTGCATAGTATTAAAATTACAATATTTAATCTAAATATGTGGTATTATCCCAAATCATATTAAACACAAAATAATAAAGATACACTTTAATTTGTTATTTGAAAATATTTTTAAACAGAACATGATACAAATGTTTATATTTATTTTACTAGCCTTCTTACTAAAATAAAATTCTGTTTGTTAAATATTCAAATGGACAAGTAGTAAGTTACTTCTAATTAACTATACTACTCTCGTTACCTATGGGGCCAAAGTAAACGTTTTTTATAATAATAATAACCTCAACAGCTGTCTAGGAGCTAATATAAGTCAATCCCCATAAAATGTTATTATATTAATCCTTAGACTTGGGCATATATCTATCACATACATTTATATCGCTAATATCCGATGGTTGTTACATCCTTCCTAATCACTTACAATAACATCAATCGTTTAACTATTAATCATACCATAACATACACTTGATATGATGGGTCATAAAATAGGTTCCTTTCGTAAAAAAATTCTGAATGATTTCACACAAATTGTGTTTAATCTAAAATATGTGTGTCATTCCCATTGTAATTTCCTTGCAGGTTAGTATACTTTTAAGCATTCTCTACTCAAATTAACATAGTATTATTATGAATATTACAATATAGTATTAATATTATTATCAATACTATTACTCTAATATATATATGATTACTTTGGGACAGAGCAGAACTATGACATCAAAGTCAAGACAACCCTTTTGATTCATGATTCACCTTGTATGTTGTATGTATGACGTTGCCTGTCGACGTCATATTCCATACATATTTTATACGTGACTTGTACGTTTCTTTATTTTCCATGTGAGAAAAGATATCTTGATCCATAATAAATTTCAAAAATGGCGGTCATTTCAATTTTTCATAAATTCAAAACTTTTTTAGTAATTTGAATTTAAACAAAATTAAAATATACCGATATTTTGAAATTTTGATTTTGATTTAGATTTTTTTCTCATTTGGGTCTATTCTTCCTTCTATTTTCGTCTTATTTTTGTGAGTAGAATCCCGTTCTGCATAGCCTGCTACAGAATTTTGCGACATCCTGTATAATAAGTTTTAATTATTCAGTGTTTATCTAAATACAGTTGATTACTTACTCTTTTGCACTTAAAATATGGGTATATTATGTATAGTTAATAAGTTCGTTACCAAGTTATAATCTAACTAAGAACTATAACGAGTTAATTTAAAAACAAGTCTTGGCAACGAGCAAAAACTCAACGAAGCTAACGATGCGTGGCAAATAACAAGAGTCACTTAGCCTCTTACGCCGAGGAAAACAGCGGTTTTCACCGAAAGTTTTTGTGTTATGTTGACGAGGTTTTTCCTTCAAGCTTCATGAAGGAAAATTAAGTCTTATAACAGTTAGTTGGCTTTGCTATAGGTCGAAAGTTGAAAGGATTGCATTTTACTTATACTTTTATTTGTCCAAGTTAATTTTACCAACCCTTAGGAGCCCTGAATTACCAGCTGTGTGAGTGAACGCAGTGTGAAAACAGTTGGCAATTTGGGCATTTTGTTCACTCGAATTTGAATACAAACAGCTGATTTGTAACATTTAACTCATCCCTCTTTGATCACTACTTTTTCCCCACTCAGAATGAGAGCTGAACAACAAACATTTAGTTTATGTTTATTTTAAGTCTTTAATTATCAAAAGGAAATGGGATTAAGAAGATTAAAATAATTCTTACATGTATAATGTTATAAGCAAACAAACCTTTAGTTTAACAACGAAGTGTTTATCAATTTATAATAATGATTTAGTACGCAAATGATTAATATTTTGTTATGGAATTTAGTTATTTCTAAACTGTAGAAAACATAAGAAGTGCAATTCTCAATCAAAGCGTATTTTTGAAACTAAAAAAAAAAATAAAATAGATTTGCAAACCTTCTGCGTCAACATTTCCTTACGTTTTGTTTTAAAAAGTCTCAATTTTCTCATCAGTTGCAAAAATAAATATTTCTCCTCTTTCCCCAAATTTTTGACTAGGGATACGGTACGTAAGGATATGTTTGGATATTTTACAGAACTCACATTTTGTCAATAGTGGCAGTTTCACCATCAATACTAACCTGTCAATGGGTTTTGCACTGGTTCTTGTTGTGGAATAGAAAAGACTGAGCTATATAAATGCGGTTTAAATCTTTCTGAATAATATAATAATATTAATAACAATTGGTTTCAATAACTATATGGTACAATAGTGAAAAAAATACGATGGAGCCGGGTTGAAGACAGGGCTGTGCATAATGCATATAGATTACATTATTTGTCTGTATTATGAAGTTGTAGGTTAAAAGTGCACTCGATCAACAATAAAGTATAATTTATCAAGTTGCTTGAAGATTGGTTTCGATATCCAATTTTATTTTTGATACCTTCCAACAGCTTCTTATAAAACACAACAAGATCTCAGTGTTGAAAGATAATATTTTATTTGATCTAAAATAAGGAACGAAGTCCGTATACAATTTCTGGCTCTTTTTCACTCGTTTGACTATTACTTTATTCTAAATGGTAGATATTCCCACAAGCCATTCCTACTTTTAACTTATTATTTCAGTAAAATACTATTTTAATTTCATTAGCATTTTTAACAAACCCCTTACTTAATTCAGGACAGTGTGTTTTAAATAATGAATACGTTTGTGTAACTGATAAATCTCAACATGCGATCAAATAAAATGTTGTATAAGAATATGTCAATTGACACAATTTTAGTAATCTAATTTACTTATAATTTATTTAGAGAAAACCCCACATTAGAGCTGTTACAGATGAATCATATACAGTATCTAATTTAAATTCAAAGTAAATGTGGGCTACCCAATTATACATGGGGAATGTAATTTATGTTTGTATTTGAAAAATGAATATAAGGATAGAAATTAAATTTAATACACACCTATAACACTTTGAAAAACACGTTTTTTCGCAAAACGAGA
This sequence comes from Macrosteles quadrilineatus, assembly GCF_028750875.1. Classification (NCBI taxonomy): domain Eukaryota; kingdom Metazoa; phylum Arthropoda; class Insecta; order Hemiptera; family Cicadellidae; genus Macrosteles; species Macrosteles quadrilineatus. The sequence continues at coordinate 7,942,439 of NW_026542601.1, read as the reverse complement.
AATGTATATATGTATGTGGGTTCGATATCCTACATAAATTGAGGACGTCGTCTGCAGCGAATCAGAAATCAATCATCATATATGACCGCCAAGTTCATACATAATATATTGTTTTAAGTATTGAATTATTTGAATGAAATCTATAAAGATGGGGTTCAAAACATGTTCTCTAATCTAAAACTACTGTAGATGTTCTTTTAAACAAATATTTTTACACTTTCGGTTACACAAATGTGAATTTAAAAATATTAATTTTAATTTGTAAAAGTTTATGCATATTTAAATAATATACCTGGTAATTAAACAAAAGATAATTAACTGTCACCTAATAAGATAAGTGATTATAAACAAAAAACCTTTCTTAATTAAATTTGTTTACCGGTTTAAGATTATTCTTTAATAAAATACTACTCTTCATTTAAGTATTAAATAGATACGAACAATCCTTTGACCAAAGCCCAAAAATGCTAAATAGGAATTTTTGGAAAAAATTATATCCACTTTTTTTACCAATAAACTTATTCCTAAAAGGTTTTGTACTTACCTATGGAACACCATGTAAAACATGAATAACATACACAAATCTAAATATCAGTTTGTATCAATAAAGCACATTAAGTATAGATAATAATTCATAGCCGAAAGCTTGTGTCCGCGAATATGACAAGGGAACACTCCAACTGCCATTTGTGATGTCGTTTGAACTTGCATCATTTGTCTGGCACGGGGAATGCTATTACAAACTTTAGCCGTGTAAATGGGCAGTTTTGAAAGTAGTAACTAACAGCTGTTTAATATTTTACCACTAGTCCTTGTAAGCTACCGGGGTATTAGTCTAATTTATAAAGAGGTGGAGCTGGTCTAGTAGTTGAGGATAAGAGCGGAGTAAGAGTGTGGACCTTCAGTCTATGAGGTCCCGGGTTCAAATCCCGCTAAATCACCAATGGATTTTATCTAAGAGATAATGCCGCAACCCCTAGGTTTAGCCTGAAGTAATGTGAAAAACAATCCCGGGCCCGTGCCTATTGTGCTAGGACAAAGAAAGTCTAATTTATAAATAAAGTAGCTTATACTTATATAGCATAGTGTAATATGACCGTGAATAAATTAAATGGGTCCAAAAAATTATAATTGCAACACTTCTTGTTATGTTTCCGATATATTTAATTATTAGTACTGTAGGCATAATATTCGGTAGAACACTTTACTCTTGCCGGCGATTTTGAGCAGTTGCAAAATGCTCATCAGCTTCAATTTAAAAGCAAGAGAATGACAATGTTATAAATATGACTCTGTTTTGCAAATTAATAACAAATTAAATAACTATCAAACAAACAACAAACATATAAGAAAAAACTCTGAATATTGAGTCGAACCCTTCTATACAAAATGTGAAAAGAGTTTAAGTATTAATTAGTAACACGCAAAAATAATTACAATTTTGAATTTTCCAGTTATTTTACCAAATAAATCTTTCATATTTTTCCGATAAATGATATTTATAGTCTGAACTTCTTATAAGAAGATATAAATAAATTTTGCGATACGATTGTCAATACATATTTAGGGCCTACCCATGAAATATGTTTTTTACCCAATCTAATGTAGAGTTTCAAAAATAAATGAACTGAAAGACAGGTTTCTTAGTAACAGTCGTAATCTAACAGATGTAATTTATATATTCATCGAAATCAATTAACTATTTAACTAATACAAAATACAAAATTAATTTGTATCCAAATATAATTAAAAAATCTGGTGGAAGTATATTGAAGTAAATGTTTTAACCTTGTTGGAATGAACTAAATATTTATATGGATTGAGTTTTTAAGACATCTACAGTTATAAAACTTAATTTAAAACTACCTAACATTCTCATCATTGACTTAATAACAATTGATACCGAATTACACATACAACGTAAAAATACTGGCCGTTTATTTATAAATTATGAAAAATATATTGTTTGCAATTTCTAATCCTTATACATTTGCATAAGGAATGTTATGAGTTATTGTTTAAATAGCCCAGAGATGAGTATGCTTATTATATTCTGGGTAAAAAAAAAACTTATATTGTTTTCTCCTAAAGGCTTGGTTGTGTGTTTTCGTTTTACATTTACTGATCCTGGAAAAAGGAACGTCAGATCCAAATATCATTTTCCGATTAAGGATTGTTTATCATAATTTTGTCTAGCATATTACAACAGCATTAATATTTGTCCTTGTACCTACCTTAGTCCTACCTTTTTTGTACCTACCTTAGTTACTACCTTAGTCAAAGCACATATTTGCCCCCTCCTTCATAAAATATATCAAACACCACTATGATGTATACTAGGTGTACAATGCAGTTGTCTGCTTGCAATATTGAGCGGAGCCAGCATATTAATTCAATGTCAATGATGGTTCGCATTTTAAATAGAATGCCTATTTGCAGTAAGTATCCAAAGTCAATCATATAAGTCATGATTAGGAGAATGAATTGTCTACTTGCAGGAATATTCTATGTTTCAATGGTTTCATCGTTCTCATGAATTAAATGTCTACTTGCAGTATCCAATGCCAATGATATATTTGGTTCGCATAAATGGAATGCCTATTTACAGATTCTAAAGTCAATGGTACGTCTGGTTCACGTAGACGGATTGTTTACTTGTATAGTATCCAAACTCAATGTTACATGTAAATGAATAGTCTACTTGCAGTATCCTAAATCAATGGTCCATTTATTTTGTTCACATAAATAAAATGCCTATAATTGCAGTATCCGAAGTCAATGGTAGGCTTAGGCTTACTTCTGCTTCACTTATATGGGATGTCTAGTCTATGTGCAGTATTCAAAGTCAATGATGGTTCACGTCAACGAATTGTCTAATTGCAGTATCGAAACTATGAGTGTTATATTTTATCCATATTAATGGAAATCCAGTAGACTGCAAATAGAAATTGCAGTACATATTCAAAGTCTACATTAATTATGTGTCTTGCTCACATAAAATACTGTCAGTATCCAAACGCAATATATGGTGCATCAGCCTAATTTTGGCAACCCTTATAATTTTTCTTCAATGTCTTCTTTCTCTTAACTTCACTAATTAGTTTTTTTATCTGACCAATTATTCATAATTTAGTTTTATGATAAGAATTGATCTTTTATAAATAATACATTAACTTTTTGTTTGTAATCATTTCCTAACAGCGAATAATTGAGATAGGCTAATCGATTCTTAAAATTATCAATTTGTTTAAGACTAAGTATAGGCCTATAACTTAGGTTTAGTTTTATTTTAGAGGTTAAAAGTAAGAAATATATTGTCAATCACTTTTAAAATTTCCCTTTTGCGCAATAAAATTTATCAATACCGGTACCATGTAGACTAAAAAGAATAAGTGAAAAATTTAGGAGTTGGTTTACCTTGAAACCTTATTTTTCCTAGTAGTTGGAACCTATATATTTTTCCAACTTAACTTTAGACTACTATATGGCTATGTTTAAAACTATTTTGTAAGTTATTATTGCAGAGTAAAGCGAGGTGGTAGACAATAGGCCTACCGGTAGGCCTATTTGGTTAAACGACGCTGTTACATTTTCTCATGAATTTGATAGAGAATCATATAGGCCTAATTTAATTGGTGATTAATTTTTTTCGAAGTGCACACAGCAATATATTAGTATTAATCCTTTGGGATTTTATTGTCTAAGTTACACCATTTAGTTTTAAGCCTTATCTGTAAACCAAGTGGTTGTGATGATTTCATTTCGTAAAATGATTTAGTATTTTTATAGCTACAAGTACCTTTTTTACAAATTTACTTGCAAATCAAGGGCAGAGTGATTTTGTTGGTATAATTATGTTGTAGTGTTTTTTTTTATGACCTCGTTTTATCTTCTCCTTCTCCACGTAACATATAGGCTTATGCCTAATTAGTTGACTATTCATTGTTGTTAAAAAGATCAGAACGATTATACAATTAAATATAAACGGCATGACTTTAATCACTCAATATAGAACTGATTGTTACTCAATTCGTATTACATGCATTAGATTAATATGCTCTTCAGTATTCATAAGATTTTTTCTTTTGTACTGTATTTATAATGTGGTAGATTTGTTGACTAACATATGTCGAGGCTCTTGTTTACTTCTTAGTGTTAACTCGCAAATATTGTCATGGTGACCAATTAACCCATAAGGCCCATGTTAAATTTCGAAAAGTTTGCATTCATGTAGTAAAAAGTCCTATGGTCCGATTTGTACCATTTCAGATTTATACCTTCCCATGGTAGGGTACTATGACTGTGTTAAATTTCGTGAAGATCGCTTCAGCCGTTCAGGAGGAGTATTTGTAAAACAAAAGCAGGAGTGTAGTATAAGAGCTTCGCTCGCTTCGCTCGCTCCGCTCAATAACTATTTATGAGATAGGTCATAGCTTTTAAACGATAATAAGTAGGCAATGGTGGTTTGACTGTCAAAAAGATCAAGGCAACTCCAAGAATATCATCAAAAACATTCTTTACATGAATGCATCAAATTAGGTCGCCGGAACGAGTGTGTTTTACATTCGCACTCTTTAATTTTGTCTTCCAATTGGACTTCTTTGTTGTATCTCGTTTGAAAAGGGTCGAGAAAAATGTCTTTTCATTACGTAGATCAGTCGTAGAAAAATACAAGTATGAGTTTTATAATTTTAAAAATCAAACTAACTATTTTCTTATTGATGTATAATATATAATTATATGTGTGGCCTTCAAGTTTCAATGTGGTAGTCATTTTTTATATTCCACTGACTGTTGGTAGTATTCTTTATCAGTAGTAAGTGAACTTGCAGAATCAGAATATCAGAATTATAAGACATCGAATACCATTTGAAATATCTCCAAAGATTTCAACGTAACGAAAAGTGTCAAAATCAATGTTGAAAGAGGGACGAATTTTCGAAGAAAAAAGAAGACCTTACGGTAGATCGTTAAGCATCGTCATCGAAATCGCTATTCTTTGGTTTATGGCTGCACTAAGGTCTGTCGTTACTACCAAGGCGAGATTAACGAAGAAGTACCTCATAAAATGACTCGACCTTCCATTACAAGATTGGGATTCGAACAAAGGAGGCCATAGGAAAAGTGGCCGGGAAAAATATTTTGACAAGCTGGACTTGCGACAAATATATAGTTCTAAATCAGGTAAAACTAAGTAGATTGAATTACTTATCTTATGTTATTTAATTATTGATAACGAGGGAAATTATTCAATTTGATCACACTCAATTGTTGGTTGGTAATTTTATAAATAGAACTGGGGAAGTATTACTAAGCCTAATGGATAACTACCATCACTGACAAAATCAATAGATTTTTACCTAAAATTTACTAACTCTACCACTATGCCATTAATAATTTGAAATGGAACTGTGGGAAGTAAATAACAAGCATAAATAGCAGCAAAGGAAGTAAAATAATTATCACTATCACTTACTTTGTCTTTTACTCTTTTATTTAAATAATAATAATCAAGTAACACTTTTTTATGTTTTGTGAATTTTATTTGGGTTCTGAGTTGTAACAGTATTAATGATAATTTTATATTTATATCCCTATCTTCCTGTAGTACTTTCTTTAGTACTAACATTTCCTTTGAATGAACGATAGGTAATTGCTCAAAAGAAAGAAGCCTGAAGGAAAGAAAGCAACGTTTCGGTTTGGATAAAAATAGCCAACTATTTTTTCAATAGTGATACAAATATGTAATATGAAAAGCTGTGTATGAATGAATCATTATACATTTAAAAACTACCTACCTCTTTCACCAAACAAAGAAATACGAATTAAGCATGTAATCATAGGTTTATGTCAACAGAATTTTAACTCTTCATAAAACAGACGAAACAGGTGATAAACCTCAGGCTGGAGCGTTGTATGACCACTTTGTCATTTTAACTGAGATTGTTATGAGTTTTTACCAGCGTTAGTGAAATATATTCATTTGCAGGTGACGAATTGTATCCTCCTCGTTTGTATACTTTTTATCTGTAACAAACCTTATCTATGTTTAATGTAGTTTGTATACTCGTTGCATTCTAAAGAACACTGGAGAAATCCGAACAAAATTTACCTCAGTGGTAAGCAGAAATAAAATGAAAATTGATTTGTGATTTAAAAAATACTATTACATCGAATAATTTGGCAAAATTGATCACTTTTTATGTTAGCTTAATCACCAAAGTAAGAGACTTGAAGATGTATCTTTGACAAATGCTTAGTCCGTGACACTATTACCAAGGTTAACTAGCCACGTCTGGATGTTATATTGGACAACTTAGTCAACATCATAAGTAGAGATGGGTGTAAACCTGGCTGTAATGGAGATGCAGCTTGATAAATGCTTGGATTGTGACACTATTACCAAGACTAACTAGCCACGTCTGGATGTTATATTGGACAACTTAGTCAACAACATAAGTAGAGATGGGTGTAAACCTGGCTGTAATGGAGATGCAACTTGACAAATGCTTGGTTTGTGTCACTATTACTAAGACTAACTAGTCACGTCTGGATGTTATATTGGACAACTTAGTCAACATCTTAAGTAGAGATGGGTGTAAACCTGGCTGTAATGGAGATGCATCTTGACAAATGTTTGGTTTGTGACACTATTACCAAGACTAACTAGCCATGTCTGGATGTTATATTGGACAACTTAGTCAACATCTTAAGTAGAGTTGGGTGTAAACCTGGCTGTAATGGAGATGCATCTTGACAAATGCTTGGTTTGTGACACTATTACCAAGACTAACTAGCCACGTCTGGATGTTATATTGGACAACTTAGTAAACATCATAAGTAGAGATGGGTGTAAACCTGGCTGAAATGGAGATGCAACTTGACAAATGCTTGGTTTGTGACACTATTACCAAGACTAACTAGCCACGTCTTGATGTTATATTGGACAACTTAGTCAACATCATAAGTAGAGATGGGTGTAAACCTGGCTGAAATGGAGATGCAACTTGACAAATGCTTGGATTGTGACACTATTACCAAGACTAACTAGCCACGTCTTAATGTTATATTGGACAACTTAGTCAACATCATAAGTAGAGATGGCTGTAACCTAGTTGTAATGGAGATGCAACTTGACAAATGATTGGTCCGTGACACTATTACCAAGACTAACTATTCACGTCTGGATGTTATATTGGACAACTTAGTCAACATCATAAGTAGAGATGGGTGTAAACCTGGTTGTAATGGAGATGCAGCTTGACAAATGCTTGGTCCGTGACACTATTACCAAGACTAACTATTCACGTCTGGATGTTATATTGGACAAATTAGTAAACATCATAAGTAGAGTTGGGTGTAAACCTGGCTGCAATGAAGATTCATCTTGACAAATGCTTGGTTTGTGACACTAGTTAGAAACTATTAATAATAGGTAATTGTTGCTGCTCTTTAGTATAATACACCCTATCATATCAGTATTATTTCCCCACCAGGCTAATTAAGTAATAACTACAGATCATTCACTCAAGCTAATTTAAGTCACTCATCAAATGAAATTAACCCGTTTTACTTTTTAAGTTGAGTTTTAAATATATATTTTGCTATCCAGAGCTGGTTCATTGTGAATCTATAACTTGTCGCACATGTTCCTATGCCATTACATGAGATCGTGTGCTGTTAACATAACACTGGCCATTTTTGGGCTACACCTGTGAGTTTACCAAAGTAAAATATTATTTTTAATTTTCATTAATGTGCAGTTACTTTCGTACAACTCATTGTCAGTTATTTGTTGTTCAATCGTTCATACGATTAGTTTCATTACTGTAAAATAATGATACTTGGAAAAAAAGTTAACGATTATTATGATCAATATATTTTAAATATAGAAAAATTGTTATAGTTGTTTATATTACAGTTTTGATGCGATTGAAAGGTATAAACTAATACACGAGCTTACTCGCTTGGTGGTTTGGTCATATGGTTAGATCCTATATCTACTCTTCTGCTTGTCGACGTTGTATTGCCACTAACCACTGATTGGTGGTTTTAGCAACGTGATACTACCACGACTTGCTGGTTTAGATCTATCCTTCAGCTGTTTATATAACTGAAAATATAGATCTCTCGGGTGAGAAAACAATCTCTGTATTTGAGAATTCACTCAGAAACCTAAAAAGTGTACGGTAATTTATGTAGTATTGTTTCATTTCTTTATTTTATATCGCACTATTTATTTTTATGTTATAAATTTATTACAATAAAGTGAAAAAGATTCATTTAAGTAAAATGTATTTATGATTTTGTTTGTCCTAAGGACGCTAGGCACGAGCCTGGGATTGTTTTTCACATTACTTCAGGCTAGACCCATGGGTTGCGGCATTAACACTTAGATAAAATCCATTGGTGACTTGGTGGGGATCGAACCCGGGACCTCACGGACTGAAGTCACACGCTCTAACCACTACGCCAGCTCGCTCCCCCTGTATTTATGCATTGGAGTTCGTTATAATTATTAGTCTGGACTAAGTGAAAATAGGATTAAATATTTTTGAAAATCTGGGATGATTAACTGTTAATTCTCATAAAAAAATATTACTTCGTGAATGGTACAATTATTTATTTAATACAAGTTGTCAATAGTTAAAATGACGAGGAGCTGGATCCCAAGACCTTTGATGTAGGTCGAGGTAAGATACTATCAAGGCTGAAATTGAATTTTGAATTGGCTGAAGGTTGAATTTGCGAGTACGATATCCTAAGTAACTGTAAGTAACACATAGCCTACATACAGTCCCGGAGTTTACCCAACGGTGCAGTATTCGCCAATCTATTTCTTAAAAAAATTAACTACTTCTTTTGAAGTTTGACCATAAGCAGTACAAGCTATTACACAAACTACACCATATGTTTAAACTTTGTTGATAGTGGTATCTAAGAGTTGCATTATTATAAGTTTGAACTAAGTGATATCTAGAACAGTATATTTATGTTCATAGCTTATTATGTAATTTCAAAGATCTGGGAAACCACTGTATCCAACTTTGAACACGTGGTCGTTGGGTAAATGGGTGTAGTTTCATAAAAATATTTCAGTTTAGTATAATTCGAGTGTAGTAAGAACTGTGTGTGCCTCAACAGCAAAGTGCTAGTAGTATAACCGCATTGAGAGTTTCACTGAAATGCTGGCATATAACATTCAGTTTTGTCTGTAACAAAGTAGGTCTGAAGACGGTTACACATAGCTGTTTCCATCATAATTTTTTTTCTTCCCGCTTATCAACTAACCCATATTATCAGTGGTAAACTACTTTCACATTAAAACCCAAAATGTATTCGTCAAAAACCTGAAAATAAGTTAAATTAGTATTTGATATGTATTTATTGAAAATTTTTGTATTGTTGTTGTATTGTTGTCGCATGTAGATGTGTTAAATTTGTTCCGATTTCTAATAATCTAAATGCGTATTTAGTATTTTTATTAATTATAATGTGGTGTTTGTGTACTTAGTTATTAACGCAATTCTGTTACATGCTAAGGTTTAAATATAAATTTAAATATTATTGTGTCATATGTTCGAACATATTTTACCCCATAGAAGAATTCTTATGCTTTAATGAGTTCTCTGGATCGAATCTTCTAATCACCCAAGATTTTCGCTATGTGTTAAATATTCCTACCTTCAAGACTGGGCACTGTAAGTTCCAACTGCAAAGGAAACATAAAGGAAAGCTGATTAAACATTTGTTTGTTTTGAAAAACTCTACCACTAATAGCCATGACACAATATAGGAAACCTCTAGTAGTTCTTGCAGTTAGCGTCTTGGTCTTCCCTACGAGAGAACGCGCTTGACTTCCGCAACATCTACAGAGATATTATATATATAAATCACTACCCTTTCAAGAATTGATGTTTCTTACTTGGCAAACTCCACAGGCATAATGGAAAACAATTGTATGTACATAACACAAACAATTCAGTCCACATTCGCCAGTCTCCACATGAGTTACAATGACAAAGAGGATCATAAAACAGCTGATGCTCGGGCTTATCACTTGCGCGCTGTAACATATTTTTATTGTTAGAAAACCAAGTAATGTGATGAGCTGTGGCACATGAAGAGGTAACATGTTTTTTGCGATGATGGTTAAAAGGAAAGACTGAGGGTACTTCGTTTTACAGGTGTACCTTACACTGTCATTAAGTTCTTTTGAGTAATAATAGTGTAAAAAAATATTGCAAGGAAAAACAGGACTAAGTTTGGGTACGTGAAATGTTGACAGTCTAACCTAAATTGTTGTAAATGTACTAGTTTTTTTTTTTTTTAATAAGCTTCCCTAAAGTATGTAAACATTGGGTTACTTTATTTATTTTGTAAAGGAGGTGACAAAGTATGAGTATGCAGGTAGGTGTGGTTTATCTATGAAGGCAAAACTAGTATTTTAAAATAATATGAAATCAAATATACTTAAATGCCAGTTCAAAGGCCACACAGTAGGTTTTAAAAATAAATTATTTTTCAATCCCCAGCGTATCATATCCAATCGATAACTGAAAATTGACATGTTTAAATTAATGTATTATTTTTTACACCTTTTTCTCATATAATTTTATGTTGGTAAATTGCTATCCTAGTCATAGCACTTAAGTTCTGACTCAAGTCATTTTATAAAACTAAAAACTACTTTTGAATAGAGATAAAACTTTATTTATATATCTGATTGTATCGTGGTCATTCAAAGTTTATGTCAGAGTGAAACAAGTTAATTCGAAGTATATTATGAAATTTGTCATAAGTATATTGTTTAAAACCATTTGAAAGATGGCAATTTATTCGTTCAAGGTTTGTTTTGTGTTGTTCATGAACGAGTGCATGAAAGTTCTTTATTTAATAATATTATAACTAAAATTGCTAAAATAAACTAAATTTAATTCATTAACCACTATGTTTACTTAAGATTTACCTAGGAACAACGTAAATGTTATCAACTTGGCAATGAATAGCTGTTTACTTGCAGAACTCTGACAAGACCACAAACCTGAACTGGCTAAGCTTGAACCAAACTTGAACATCTGATAAGCAGATGTGTGAATAGTTTCCCACTGAGTTAGTTTAGGTTGAAATTAATTAATGGTTTAAAGAGGTAATAAGAGTGTTTTATCAAATGAAATCAAATGATAAAATCAAAGAATCAAATGAAAAATTATTTGTAAACGTTGTTAAATTAATAGTCTAAAATAAATTGTTAATAGAAATTCTGGGAAATGTTTATTTTTTTTTTTATATAAAAGAGGGATGCATTGAATTCTAATGTTTCTTTTAAACACTAGTTTAAATGTTGCCACTTTAGGGATTGCAATTCGGGGACGAATACCAATTAGCATACTTATTACACTTTCACAAATTCCAAAGATATTTTCTTCCATAAAGCAAATTTTACTTAAAATGAGTGATATAAGTGGGTTGACTTAAAGGGAAAACTTAAAGGGATATTTAAAAGGTTGTATAAAAGATAAACCTGCATATATGTAAAGAGAAAATTGATTGGTAATTAACATTTACCAGTTGATTTAACCTTCTTAGTGTTTTGATAGAGCCAATTTAATCATATCGTTCTCATTTTGACATTTTATATATTTGTATATTATATACATGAAATAATATCAATGTTTAAACAAATAATTTTTTTTCACAACACGATTTCATACAACTATAACAAGTTATATGCTTTATTTACACAACATTTAACACTATTACTAAGACAAAAATATGCTAAAAATTCTAACAAAACCTGAAAGATAATTTAGAAAACACATCGTCAGAGCTCCATATTAGGCTCTCAATATTTCCTTGCCAAATCTGCTGCTATAAATCTTTCCTTAAAAAGGCCGGAAGAAGAGACCAAGTCTCATCGCTGTATAAGTAGCCAATCTTTCTTCAGATAAATATTTTCAATGTATAATATTCAGCTTAAATTTTTAGTATATCTTTAGAAAACTATGAAATTACTTCATATTTATATTGATGTAAACATGTGGTCAACTTTGAGTAAATTCGTTAGCAAATAAATTACTTTAGATGTTGCATTTTGTTATAACTACTCAAGTTGTGTCTACAGCTATTTCTATTGATAAAGAAAAAAGTCAACTTTTTAATTACAACATCCTAAATTAGTTAGTTAGTTTTTATGATTTTACGAATAAAATAATATGTTTATTTCATTTTTGAGCTAACATTTTCAGTCGATCGGTCAATAGAGCATTCGGAATTTGCTAATAAAATTTATCGTGCCCAACGGTTACACTAAAGAGTTAATTTGGTGTTTGAAAAACTAGTTTTTGTCTTATCAATATTTATTTGCGTAATACGTTCCATACATATGTCTTTAGGGAACGTGTAATAAAACTCAAGGTTGAAAGAGTGGTGCCAGAAAATTACCATTTATATCAGCTCATGTTACAATATTTATTATTAGTGTAACGAGAAACATTATAAACTAAAAATGAATTTTATTATTTGCTTAAGCCAGCTGTGGCAGAATTGAAAAAATGTAATTAAAAGACAGTGATGCTCGTTTACATTGAGATGTCATAGGAAATGTTATGTTGAATTTCTTATCGCATTGGAGATCAATTAGTATTTACTTTAAAAAAGCCTTACCTCAGAACTTTGAAAGCCAAAGGGATAAAACCCTCGGTCAGTATCTGAGCGTGAATAGTTCCAAAATCTTACTCAATGTAGTAGGTGTATTTGTAAAAGAAATTAAGCCTAGTACAGTCGGTTCAGTAATTTTTACGTGGTTGACTAACACACACAGACACCATTAGATATTTTTATTATTATGGATAATTAAAGTTAGTTATATAACTCAGTGTAGTTACTCCAATATTCTATTTAAGTGTAAGTCGTGCTGTCTTGCTAAAATATCCCACCTATCACATGCTTTCAGATTTATGAAAACATAGTAGCTTGGTGGTTTAAAGCTATTTAGGGTAGACTTACGTATGTTGGCACAAACAACCGAATGAAAATATCGATTATTCGATAGTTTAATTCAATATATCGTTTGGTTGGTTAGGTTAGGTAAACCTTACCCAACTAACCAAACGATATATCAAATAATCGATATATCGATCGATATTTTCATTCGGTTGTTTATGCCAACAGATACGGAAATGTACCCGCCATTTATATAATAAACAGAGGTACACCCTAGAAGTGGGCAGACGTTCATCAGGGTTGGAGAAATACCTCCAAGGCAGGTGATGGAGATGTGTAAGGTATTATGCAAACATTCAGTTTGTTTACCAGCACTTTTATTACTCGTAAACACAGTCTGAGTCCCACATGAGTTACAATGACAGAGCGACTCATAAAACAGCTGATGTGTAGACTTATCACCAAGTCCTTTGGTGGTGTAAAACAGTTTTATTGTTACATAAACCAGAAAAGATTAAACGAAAGGAATCATTAATAAAAAAATTCTATTATTGCAAATATCTGAGTACTTGTATTGTTATGTCGGTGGTTATTATCTATACAGTGTGTTATCTATACTGTATAACTAAATTAAGTATAAGTCAAATAAATTTAAGTTTTTTGAATAAAGTATCGGGTGTAAGGTACTATACAGTGTCAAATAAAATGATATGCCAAACAATATAATAATTGAAAGATACCTATTTATGGTATGGTCCCATCTTCAACAGTAAATTATTAAGAAAAATAAAACGTTTTCAAAAAATTATAGTAGATATTTAAAAACTTATACTCCTATGTTAAAACTAGATTTATTGTTAATTTAAAAATATTTTTTTATCCTCATAAGGTTTATATATTTTATTTTACAATACCACATAACAATGGTGGTATTATATGAGACTCTACATAAGTTCCATCTTAAATTCAAAATGAACACTTATTTATTACAGAATTAGAACACTATCCATTAAAACAAAATCATTAAATATATAACCTTTAAGTTTGCTGATATATCCAGGGATCAATCTGCTGATGTAAAGTATATAGGTTGGGTAGGATTGTCAATCCAATTTCGTATTTATGACGTACCAATCAAACATCCAAACGTCAACGCCCTTTCATCCGTGGATAACCATAAAATGTAAATCACTGTCAATAGTGTTATTTATACACTCTCCGATCCAAACGATTTAATAAAGTGCTCATTCTCATAAATAGCGTATTTTACATTAAGAATATTTTTGTTGTATAGTTCTCTGAATTTTGTATGATGAATATTTAATTTTATATTCAATTAAGTAATATAATTATCCGAAAGTAATTTAGTTGATTACGGGCTGTATCCAGTAATAATTATATTCTTAAACATATCATATATAATAATAATAATATGATACACATCGTATCTTAATTTGTATAATGTATTATTTAAGAAAATGTAATTTCACTATGGATATGGACTATGATTTCACTATTGGGTAGTAGTAAGACGACCACAGTAAAAATTATACTATAGAAAGAAGTCTGCAGAGAAGTAATACTGTATATTTAAATTCTTGCCAGGGTGACCGAAAATGCAGCCATGTTCCTTTAAGCAATATTTTGAGCATACTTTTTTTGTACTGTAAAAAAATATGTATAATTTTTCATTAGGAATCTTTTTCATTAGGATGGTTATTAGGGCGATAAAACATGAACATTTCGTCAAAATAATGTTTATTAAACATTAAATAAATTTTTTTTTTTATAAACCCAAATAAAAATCGCACGAACAATTATTTGAAAGGGCAAAACCAACAACTAAAAGCCCTGTGGACCCAACAGTTGGAGGGTTAGGAAAACCAAACAACTGTAATTAAGGTTACGTCTATCCTAATCTTATTTAAGTCTGAGTAACAACTTTGTAGTTATACTGGCTATTCTTTGTAGACATTTAATATTTGAAATTATGATTTACAAAATTTAATATAAGTTACAAACACTCATAAATTAGGCCTATGTTTAATCATTGACTAAGGAAACTTGTCTGTGGTTTAATTTGAGCCAAAATCAGATTTGTTTTATTCTCTTTTACAATGCCAGACAACTGATATGTTTTTCATTTTCTGTACCAAACCAGCATAAACCATCAGTTATAAATGTGACGTTTTAACTCTCTACTACATACAAATAAATTTTATTACTTAAGCTGTATTGTAAAACTTAAAATAAAATGAAGGATATCTATATATTAATAGGCAAGTATAATTTTATTAGACACTTTTAGAGTGATGTACTTGTAGAGGTGAGCTTTGATAACTTTAAATAAAAGGCATCAAATGAGGTATGAATATTTGCTGTATTTGTATTACAAAACTTGAATTACAATCATGTTAGTCATTACAAGAAAAATATGTAAGAACAGTTGATTCAACATTATGTATTCTTAACAATAGTGACTTTCGGCTTCAAACTTAATAACTGCCCACTATATTCTTATATGTGTTATGAGCAGTATGAGTGCTATTTTCTTGAACATTTAATCACTTTTTCCAAACCACAGAGTTTTGATACAATCAAGTAGAGGAGTTGCTAAGTAAACAACACGATAAGAAGCATTGAATATTCATTGACTAAACTGAGTAAACATGTTTTTGCTTCTGAGATTGTGTTTTATTAAAGGGATGACAAGGATTAGATAGTTAGCGATTTTTGAGAATTTAAATTACAGTAGGAGGTAGGAGGTTATTGTTTTTGAAAGAATAAAAATGTTTAGAGCTGATTAAATTACAGCTCTTGGTGTTGCAGCACATAATATTATATTTGTATTTTTTTGAAAGAAATGTGTTTAACATATTGTATGTGTGACATATCTTTAATATATAAAGGAGATTTGCTTGCGAGGTACAACTACATGGTATATTATACATGGTGTATATGTCTAAGATTTAAGATGAGACCGATATAGCCATAATGGTTAAAGCTCCATATAGCAAAAGTTCGGTTTAAAGTTCAAATGGATACGTGTTCCCAACTTGTAGCTTTGTGGTTGAAATTCACTAGGTGTTAAATTGTAGTTTTTTTTTATATTTTACACACTAAATGTTATGGTTTTTGTTATTGGTATGTAAAAATGTAAAGCATTGAGTAGATTATTGTTGATAAGTCATAAGTCATTTATTTGGCCATATTTATATTAATGCATTGGCTAAGTCCATATACATTAAAAAATACAGAGTGTCTTAAAAACTATAAAATAACTACTAAACTAAACAATATTTACATGTAATCAATTCATAAACCAAGCATACCACCTTAATTATTGATTTTAAGGTAAATAGTTTGGTTATAAATGAATAGTGATAAAGACCTGACAAAAATAAATCATGTAAAGCCTTTTAATGTTATTAAAAGGCTATGTTGACATGTAATATTATGCAGAAGTGAAATGTAAACGTACAGTCAACGATAACTAAAAAACCAAAGTGTTTCAAACAGGTTTTGGGGAAATATTTATACTGAATAACATAATACAAATTGTTAAAATTATGAAAAAAATAAGAGTAAAAGGGCAAAATTTTTAATATTAAGTTTTTGCTGTTTTACCTTTTTTATTGAACCCGTATAGGCCTATCTTTTAAGTAAGCTATGTTCTTACTGCAGATTACTATTGTAACTATTGAAATAAAAATCCCAACTTTCGCTGTTTGTAATTCGTTGATTACAAGTCAGTTTGGTACAAATTCATATACTTACTAGTTAGGTAAGTTATTACCGGAATTATAAGCAACAACATCAATGTTGAAAAAGAGACAATTTTTTGAACAGAAAGATAACCTCCACCGTAGGTTAGATCGTTAAGCATCGTCATCGTAATCGCTATTCTTTGGTTTATGGCTGCTCTAAGGTATGTCGTTACTACCAAGGGAAGATTGACGAAGAAGTACCTCATAAAATGACACGACCTTCCATTACAAAATTGGGATCCGAACAAAAGGAGGCCAAACGAAAGAAAGTTTTAAAAAATCATTTATACTGACACCTAGTTTGGAATTGATTTAAGGTAAAATCAGGTGAAACGCGTCTTTTGGTGTATTTTTTCACATGAAAATGGTATATAAATGGAATCATCACGCAGAAGATAACTGAACTAATAAGTAAAAATGTTGTGCATAGACAACATTACTAGTTATCATCTCCAATAATTATTCGACCACCTTTCCTAAATAAATTAGAATGGAGTTGAGGAAAGTGCATACTAATTAAGTTTTATGGCATCAAAAAAGAAACAACAACAAAATCCATACATATTATTTGAAAGAAATTGCATATTACTTTTAAGTTAAGATATTTTGACAAATTAAGTTGGTTTCTAGTTGCAATAATAATATTGATATCCTTTTATCTAAATGGTAATTGTATGATTGTTTTTCAGAACTAGTTTTTTGTAATATTAACTTTTCCCCAAAAAAAGTAAATGCCAGTATTTTGCAGTTTTCAAAGCTTTCGATAAATAAATAACATTCATTCTTAATTAAAATAAATAATATATAATACAAAAAGCTATTTGCAGTGTAAGGTGTGAATCCTTATCCTATAAAATACATTTAAATGCTAATTAATGCTTTAATCAGATAAAAAAAGTGACTAACGCATGTAATTATAGGTTTATGTTAACAGAATTTTTACTCTTCATAAAACAGCCGAAACAGGTGATAAACCTCAGGCTGGAGCGCTGTATGACCACTTTGTCATTTTAACTGAGATTGTTATGAGTTTTTACCAGCGTTAGTGAAATATATTCATTCGCAGGTGACGAATTGTAGCTCACTCGGTTGTTTGGTTTTTTGTACGTGAGAATTTCTAATTTTTATGTTGTTTATGAGATCGTTATTTAATGATTCGGGGAAGTTAAATTTTTTGAAATAAATACCTAAATAAACAATTTATTAATAGTTATTTTTTTATATTGGTCGTAATATATTTATATTTATAACCTGAAATACAAGTAAATTTAGTTTTATCCGAAGAAATATGATTTATTTATAAAAAATAACTTTATCAAATTAATCGTAAAATGTTAACTCAGACAATCCATTTTGGAACCTGGGATCACATGAGTTTTGTACTATGTAATTTTACTAGAAAAATTGTAATGGTGTTAGATGACTTAGTAAACATAAGTAGAGTTGGTTGTAGACTCAGCACTAATAGGGATGAAACTCGATAAATGATT
The DNA here is from genome assembly GCF_028750875.1 of Macrosteles quadrilineatus. Lineage (NCBI taxonomy): Eukaryota > Metazoa > Arthropoda > Insecta > Hemiptera > Cicadellidae > Macrosteles > Macrosteles quadrilineatus. The sequence goes on along the minus strand of NW_026542601.1, from coordinate 7,924,237 downwards.
GGTGTGTGCTACTACTAACCCTTACCAGACTCGATGGATGGCACGTTGGACAGATTATTTACTTATTTATTTTACGGTTACACCATTTTTACAGGGTTGATATTGATACAATTACAATATTGAAAGATTGAGATTAAGAACGAAAAGTAATAATGAAAATGAGTGTAAGTGAAATGATCAGTCAACATTATAAGTCGAGATGGTGTAAACTTGGCTCTGATGGAGATGAAATGCTTACTAATAATTAAGACTTGCAAGACTCACCTATAATTACTATTTGAAACGACAAATAGATACAGTCACTCTATTATTTCGTTTGATAATAAGCTGAAATATATTAGAATGTCCAAATACAGCACCTTAAGTAAAGCTAATATGTATGTAAAACTTCTTTACATGTTTTAAGTGAAATTAAAACAGTTCCACACTTGCCAAAAGTATTCAAAAACACTTTTATTTAGAATTTTTAATTCCCTGTCAAACGATACCAAGGTAAATAAGATGAATAAAAAATGTTAAATAGAAGGGTTATTGAATTAGTTTTCATAAAATTAGCCGTTTTTGAGTAATTTAAGTTTAAAAATTAAAATGACCACCATTTTAACATTTTAAATTGAATCGAGGTTATTTTTTGTAACATTGGTATTTTCTATCTTCAGCTACATACCAAGTTTTATAAATATCATTTTAAAAAATTCAAAAATAACAATGTTTATGTAAACAATACAAAATGGCGGATATCTGGTAAATGAAGCAATTTAGGAAAAAATTTAGTTTTGATTTTCCCCTTATTTTGACCTATACAACCATTTCCCGGAGTTTGGCTGTTTTCTTACAGGCCACCCTGTAAATGTTTGAAACACTGGCACAAACTATTTTTACATGATTTCAAGTAAAAATATTTAAATAGGTGTGATCATAACTTGCCATTGAGAGTATTCGGTCATTGCTGTTCATGGATTTTTATATGATGCACACTATTACACTATTTTTATCTTGATTCAAATACTGTATCAATAAGTATTGTAAAAAGTTGTACTTATATACCTTTGACTATTTATAAAAGTATGCATACCATTCCATGTTAAAGCTGAAGCTAGTTTTTTCTGTTGTGTGATAAAAAAATGATTACGAGGCAACATCGATTTTTTAATTCGTTTTATTCGTAAAAAAAAAATACTGTAGAACGAAATTGTCGGTAGAGGTAGCATTAAAATGGCACCATGTGTTTGTGCAGCTGTTGATCGACGTTTATGCGATTAACAGTATTTGTAACTCACAAGCAAAATACTATCATTAGTTGCTGAACAAGTTGTGAAGAAATTCATGGAAACTGGATTCAAGAATGGAAATCGTATATGTATTGATTCTAACTGTAAGTACTTTCATCCCGAGTTGCAATATTCTCATTATTTCCTTGTGTCTAGTTTATTTATTTTCTAGTTTTCTAGAGTATTTTTTAGGTTTTGAGTTTGGTTTTTGTACGGCAATGGATTTTTACAGACTGTGGTTGATCACCTATTTTGGGGAATAGAGTTGCGAGTTCCAATTAATTTTAAACTTAGAAATTTTATTTATATTCCGGAAGAAATCCACACTAACACATGATTGTATAACATTAAAATTAAATAAAAATAGTTTATTCAAAGTATATTTCGCTGAAAACTGAGGTTTTGCAGGCTCCAGATAGTTTTTAAGTTTGAGACCAAGTCGAGATTGAACGATTGAAAGCTGCAAAACCATTTCGGTCCGTGGTACGAATGCCATTTTAACCACACTGTACCCTATACAACTAGTCATCAGAATAATAATAAACGCTAACAGTCAACACAACTACAGCTTAAAGATTGTGTGAAGAAATATTTTAGGAATAGGAAAAATAATAAATAGTTGCTAGGCAGCGGTGACAATAAAACAAGTCTATTGTAATGCTATGAACACTGATTGTTTATTTATTTATTTCCAACGACAGCAGCCAATTTACAAAGACAATCATGATGGTAGAATACAACAAAATAGGTCACAATTTTAGTAAACCACAGTTTTACAAGAGAAGTTTTAACATAGTCTATTCTATACAAAATAGGATTGTTTATTTAATATGCATGTTTTAAGAAAGTAAGCCAATAGTTGATTTTCGGCCCTAGGGATGTAAAAACCATCTCGGCCCCAAAATGACTATGACAGCTGGCACGGACACGTAGCCATCTATGGAATTATTAAGCTTGAGTTATCTATGTAGGCCTACGTTGCTTTTGGCCTACAATAAAAGTTTTAAAAACGGCTAAAACATCGTAGTGTAGTGAAAAATATTTATCTTCTTTCTTATCACTTGTTTGTAGGGCTTGATGACATGAGGTGAAACACAAAGTGATTATTGCAATTAGATTAGTTATTATGACGATGATTGACGAAGATAAAAATTACATAAGCCACTCACTAGATCAAATTAAACTAAAATAATAATACTGTTACTGATTAGGTGATTAGGTTAGTGATATTATAAGTGTAGTTAAATCATGTAATATTACATGGTTTTGGACTAAACTTAAAGTCACTTTTCGTTGGCCGGAATACAGTTAGCCACAATTTAAGTAAACCACAGTTTTACAAGAGAAGTTTTAACATAGTCTATTCTATACTAAATTACTAACGTTTAAACATTCACGGCATGGCAACATTGCCGAAATACATATTATTAACCAAGATGTAATTTTCGAAACTTTTACAGTATATATATATATATATATATATAGGATGAGCAACTCTAAACCTTTATGTTGCATCAGATATCGTATGAGAACTTTACATAATTTGCCTTAAAATATTTGCAGGTATACTAATTCGTTTTGTTATTATTACAGGTATTTGGTGCTTTTATTTTGCCAGCTGTAAAAGCTATTGTGAGGAATATTTTAATATACGTGTAGAAGTAATTCATCCCTTACCTGTATGGTGGCTACTTACTAGACTAAGATGTTTGAATGAATGAATGAATGAACGAATGAATTGCTTTATTTTTACACTTAATAATACAATCGTCAAAACCGTATGTTTGGTTGGCACATCTGAATATTAATATGAAACACAATTCTGATATAAAAATTAAACAAATTCTAATAAGTTCCTCACACAAACTAATAAAACACCTCATTATATCCATGTTATAGCAATTCAAAGAAAGCATACATAAAGTTTATTTGTTTGATTTACGGTTTTATTGTTAATAGGTATAATAGATTTATGTGGCAATAAATTATATAAAAATATCAATGAATATTCAATATAGAAAATATGTTGATTATTTGCTTGAATTGTGAAGGAAAATACAACATTCTTCAACTTGATTAATTCGTAATTTAATTTTCTTATTAATTTCTACCTCTTTTCCCACCCCTCTCTCATAAAGTCTGCATATTTACGCCAATCCCTACCATTAATTTATTTGATGTATTCTTCCTAATTCATGTTTTGTTTTTCAAACCAGTACTCTATAATATTTTTAAAAATAGGGCAAAAGGCAATAAAATGAAAACAGTTCCGAATCATCGCAGTTTGCACAAATCAATTGTTTGTGGTTCAAATCAACTATGCTCGGACCTTAACTACTCATGAAATAAGACTGGGAAATCATTTATACATTAAACAACCCTATATATTTATATGACCTCGTACTTACTTGTTTGTTGTAAATTATTTATCTACTTCTTTCAGTTGCTGTATATTAGCCCTTACCTAAAGTAAGTTACAATTTCCATTTTTTTACGTTTGTACTACCTTTACATGAGTAGAGAGAACATTTTTATTTAAATAAGTTATTCAAGGAAAAAAACCGAAAAACTGAAAACCGACAACCGAGTATATAAAAATTTGAACGAATACACCATTTTGGTCTCTATGGACATCAAATTGGAAAATTAAATCGGTCCCAGGCCTAAGTCTTACCGTGCCACCTACGGCAATAGCTACTTCCCTATAGGAAAATTCCCTAATAGGTGCGAGAGCTTTACAATCTGTACATTTTTACATTGAGTCAAATGACACTGCAACTCAATGAAGTAAAAAAAAAAAAAATACTTTAACCAATTTTACTGACCTGATATTATCCAATTAGAAGTTTACAAGTCCCTAAAAATTTTAAAGTAATGGAATCAACAAACTTAACACTTATTGGTGTTCTGTAAAAGAGTAAATTGTATTTAACCTAAATATTGTTTCAGAATAAAGACTATAAAATTAGCACCGTAAACTCTGAAGTCGTTGATGGGTTTACCGGAGGACTCCACTGGGATGGTGAACACAATCGTCTCTACTGGCTAGAAATGGGTTACGATGATGACCCGATGTGTATCGTCTGCTACAATCCAGACACAGGGGTGACCTTCAAGGCTACAATAGGCAGGGATCCAATTGCAATACAATCTGATTACTTACTGCATTAATAATAGCACTGTAACGTTATAGTCCTCGCCACCCTAAGTTGAGGCAGCCCAAGGCCGCACTAGATATACGCCGTGCGGCCTTGGGCTGCCTCAACTTAGGGTGGGAGGACTATAACACATAGAATGGTGCAACATTATAAGACAAATGTATTTTATTTCAATTCAAAGCACTTATACATTATTGTTTTTCAATATTATTTGTGGAAACATTGAAAAGAATGCTAAGCTAACACAGCAAACTAAAAATAGAAAATAAAAAATAAAATAATCCTGATACACCAGAAAAAAATTCAAAATTAAAGAGGTTTGGTTTTCATCATATAGCTTCAACCCTTCATATTATGAAGGCATGACCATGATTTACCACCATTTGTAGTACCATTATTTTACTACAATTATTATAGAACAACTATAATACTATTACAAATTATAAAGTACTATTCAATCCTGTTCCATTACTGCTACCAAAACTGAACTGATTTGTAATTTCTTTACTATATAGTTGCTTTGTTTCTGCAATATAGTTATTTTAACGCCAAAAGTCCCTTTTACCGAACATTGAAAAAAATCCTCCACTGTATTTTAAGACTATTCTAACACAAATTCAATACAAACAGGAGGCAAGCTGAGACCTTTGTCCATGGCTATTCGAGTGGAAGGGACACAGGACATGTTCCTTATAGGAGTGGGAGGTGCTCTGGCTTTGATTCGGTGGGATTGTACAAGTAACAGAGATATCAATCCTGTAGAGGTATTTCACTTGGAAAATGGTAAGCGATTTAATGATGGCAAAGCGGATTCTTCAGGACGTCTTTGGGCTGGTAAGTTGGCAATTAAACCGAATGCAAGGTCATGAGTGAGAATGTGGGGGGCTGGATGTGTTTTGTTTTGGGTAACACATTTTTGAGGGGAATGCTTGTTTTTTAATGTCTCCTAGGCCTTATTTCGTCCTGTTCTCCAGTATTATGCACGACAACTTGTTATGTATGTTAAGATAAAAAACCATGTTAGAAAATAGTTACCTTGATCCAGTTTAAAATTAGAATACCCTCACCACAGCAAGGTTTGCTGTGGTGAGGGTATTCTAATTTTATACTGGATCAAGCAATCATCCACAGCAAACCTGCAGACTAAGCGAATTTCTATTTACCCGGCTGGATTTCTACTGTAATATTACCTTAAAACTGTCAGATTTATTTTCTATTTGAAAACCATTAACTTTAACGAGTATTTAGGTTTGCTGCTACAGGGAGGTAATGGGGTGTTTCTAATTAGTTTGAAGCAAACTAAAAATTTTTACTCATTCTCTATAAGAATAACCATGTGAATTTTAAATTATAATTTTTTTTAATTTCTCCATAATTTCTTTGCAACCGTACAAAACACTTCAAGATACTAAATTATTTGTTTTTTAAGTTCTTAAAAATGGTTTTGAGCGATTTTGGAAAACTGTTTTTGTTACTGATTATTTAATTCTAAAATTTGGTAAAAGATTGGGTTTCTTGAAAAAATTGGGCTATTTAAAATATGATTAGGATTTTTTTTTGATTTCTTCGTATATAAAATATTCTTCAGTTGAATCCATTCAATTTCCTTTGTTTATAACTTTTAGAATTTTGATGTTTTTTTTTTTTAATTCATGTAAAAAAATATTACATTAGTAATATGTTACATTATATTAGCTAGTCGATAAAAGGGTGTTCAGCAAAGTTTGTTTTCAGGGATGTTCTGTTGTTACTCTCAAAAGCTTGAATGTGCTCTTTGAATTTAGATGTAAAAGAACGTCCTGTCTGACCAATGTAGAAGTGTTCACAATCAATGCAGCTAATTTTGTAAATGCCGTTCTTTATTTGTATTAATGCTATTTGTTATCATATTTAAAGCGTTATTTTTTCATAAATATTTATAGATATACAAATATGTAATATATATGAATCCGAACAGATGGTTTTTTGGCCTCTAGGGTGTAACAAAATTGTGTCGATTGGGGTAAATTTGAAACGATTGGTTGTAACTGATTGAAACTGGTGGGGTGTGTCTGAGGAATAATGGAAGAGTGGTATGGATAGATGAGGGTTGGGACCTGAAAATATATAATGAAATAACTATAAGGTTGAGGAATTGGGAATAGCTGTAACTGTATTTTAAAGGGAAGGTTTTACCCTGAGGTTGATCGTGCAGTGAACACCCTAAGCAAGCTTTGGATGAGCTGTGATTAACTAATTTATAACATGAAAACCTTATTACTAAATCACTACCTGAAAATGTAAGAATTACGTTGACATGAATAATAATGTACTGTGGAATATGAAGTTTGATTAAAGTAATGTAATTTGGGAATAAATTACTCGTATTAACAGCAGAGAATAATTGAACAATTTAGAACCATGTGAATTTGTTACTTTGATTCAACAAGCTGAATGCCGGTGCCTCTTAAGAAGAACCGACATTTTAAATTGTAAAACTACATCCAAAAGATCCTGGTTTCTCCCCGGCAACCCCTAACTAAACATTAACTATATCATGTTGCTAATTCTGACAACCTAATAATTACTACTTATATTTAAATACTTTGACTAAATTATATTGAGAGAAGTCGCACAGATCTTGATGGACGTTACACGGCTAAGAAGGGACGTGAGAGATTTGTTTTAGACATTTGTCATTTTGCTGTCATTGTTGCGTTTGGCAATGTGATTTCAGCCAGTATGTTCTGCTTGCGTGCCGACCACATATATAAAACGGTGACGCGCAAGGCACAGGGGACATCAAAACGACAAAGTAAATCGGTCCCAGGTATACCATAAGACCTACGATAATAGCTTATTCCCTATGGAAATTCCCTAAAAAAATTTGATAAAAAATAACTATGAAATATTACGATTTAAGCTGTAAAATGGGGTAGAATAAGGCCAAAACAGTCATGTTCGCATCATTATACATTAATGGTTTTTATTGATCAGGTACATTGAAACCAGGGTCCAGCCCACGTTGGTATGACTATAGATTTGCATCTATCAACAAAATTGACGAAGGGAAACAATTAAAACGAATGTTCTTTATGAAGGAGATGATGAACGGTATGGAATGGAGTTTGGACGACAATACTATATTCTTTATGGATTCTTGGAACCATATTATATACAAGTTTAACTATGATAGAAAAAAAGATGAACTAGGTATGTAAATCATGTCTACTTAGTGTACAAATTATAGTTTGTAGGTTTTTTGGGGACTTTTTAGAGAGAGGTGGGAAAAATGCATTTACGCACACAGTTGGCGAGCCTGTAGTGTGGGGCTACAACGGGTTTAAGGCCCAAAGACTACCCACTAAAAACCTTCTCTACTCTTCGGACACTAGCCTGAGAACCCTAGTCGCAACTAGGCCGAGTTTGCCTACGCCCGAAGGGCTTAAACTGTGTCTAGCAGTTCATTTCTTACACGACTAATTAGACTGCGAGCCGATCTAAATAGTTCTTTTTAACTTGAAGGATATTCCGGAAAAAATCCGACCAGCAGTTTTAGTTGTCCCCCCCTCCAATGGTTTGTAGTTGCATTTAACCCAAAATGTACTAAAACAGGAATATTTTTCCACAACTAAGATATAAATAAATTGTATTTTACTTATTTTAACTTTCAAAAAATTAAACTTTAACTTACTTATTCTAGCTGGCTTAATAGTTACTCTAGCTTACTGACAAAATAGGCAGTTGAGGATCAAGTACAATAAAACACTATGATAAACCTAAGTTTTATTCTCTAAAGGTCTATTACAATTTATCATCGCTCCTTCAAAACTATGCAAATTTATGTTTACCACCAGCAACGTCAGATGGTGTTCCTGAAAATGATGAACATCAAACCAGCAGCACTCCTTGCGATCAACCTCGTTCCTTCGTGTCACCACGTCGGTCGACCAGAACAAAGCTGTTACCTAAGAAATTTGCTGCGTATAAAATTTACTAGAGCGGAGGAATGTGGTGATATTCTAAGTACTGTACAAAATGTCAGCTGACATTCTTAATGTTTTAGTAGGTTTGTTTATTTATTCTGTTTTGCTTAATAAAACCTAAGTTTAATTATCTAAAGGTTTATTACAACCTAAAATTAATGTGGACCATTGTTTAAATGGGTAACTGAATTGAAAAAAATATTGTGTCTTAGGAAAATCGAGATGGGCCTGGTACACCCTATACGAATCTACAGCTGAAACACCTGAATACATTTCTGGTTATGGACTGACCATCGACAATGAAGGGCAGCTGTGGATCCCTGGCAACGGTCTGGGGACGGTAAGGTCTAAGGGAAGGTTTAAGGTCTTATTAACTTTTGATTTTTTTATGGAGTTTTCTTGATTACAATCTAATTACTTTCATTACAAAACGTTAAATATTTTTCATATTTTGCAAATCTTTTTATGGAAAAGGGTATTTAAAATGTATATTTCACTATCCACAATATAATGTCATTTACCACCCTCAATCTAATCTGCCTACATAAGCATATTAGTTTTAAACTAAAATTAACAAATAAATATTATAGGTAAAATAAATATTGTAATGGACGCTATGCAATTATTCGTAACATATCGACCCACAGGACCGTGGAATATGCCGATACAAGCATATGACAATCATAAACAAAATTTGATACATTTGAAGTTTGGGATAAATTGTGTGATGTATATATAGAATTTATATTCATTTATTCGAACGAAGTGTTTTTTACCTCTGGGGACCTCAAAACAAAAAGGTAAATTGGTCCCAGTCCAGGTCTTACCATGAAACCTACGGTAATAGCTTATTCCCTACATGGAAAGTTTACTAAAAGCCGAAAAAACTAATTAGCTTTGTAATACCTTTGATTACTCTATGGTTGATTAATTGATCAGCTGACTGTTAAAATAAGATTGTTTTTCATTTCTGTACTTTGTTGTTGTTCTGAAGTTTAACAAAATACAACGAAATTTAAAAATGTTATTAAAATATATCCATGGACAAGCAAGCTACAACAGTTTATTTATTCTCCATAAGATTAATATTGCAATATTAAATTTAAATTTTTTTTTATTATCTCCGTAGCCGTTAGGCATACAACAATGCTTCAGTATACTAAATTATTTGTTTATTTGAGCTTTACAAAATGGTTTGGAAAGAAATTGCAACTCGTTCGAATAAATGTAAAGTTTCATCAAAATCAGATCATTGTATTCATAAGTCCCAGAAACTAATTGTTAAACTTATAATATAGAAAATTCAATTGTCTAAAACATTGACGTTACATATTTTTCGCTAAAACGCACCAAAACGGAGATATAGGCGGAAATCTCTTGAAATTACCGATTTTTTCGATTTTTCCAATATGGTGGTTAGGTGGGCGCGGAGGGGGGGATAATTTTGCTACTTACCTACTTACACACCTAGAAACATATAACAAATTTAGAACTACCGGACCGTTTGTAAGTTAACCCCCCTATTTATGTCTCTATATACTGGATTACAATGGGAAAGTCAGAATCTGTGGCGACTTCAAATGAACTATAAACCCTTTCATCGGTTCTGTGCAACATCCCCTACTACGTTTTGAAATTATCATGATGAAATTACAAGGTGGCAATGAGTTCACTGTACTGGACTGACATATGGATCAGATGGACACACTCTATCCAAGCGACTTCAAACTCTCCTTTTTAATACAGGACCACGCCACACCAAACTACCGAAAAAACACCATCTGAAATGTTGTACGGTCGACAACTGAGGTGCAAACTCAGTACTCTTAAACCAGATGTGAATGCAAACATCGATGAAGCTTTGGTAAGACAGACAAAGAATCACGACGTACATGCAAAGTGGAGAGGGTTTCAACCAGGCGATCCAGTGTGGGTAAAACAACAAAACTATCAGTGTGAAGAAGAATTCTGAGAAGGAATGGTCCAGTATCATAAAGGGTGCGCCAAAAAACCTCACGGTTTTTGTTTCGTAATAAGTCAGTTGTTATACTAGCAAGAGACATCATTGTTGTAGTGAACGATTGCTTATGTTATGCCATTTTTACGTTATGTTTGGTAAAACATCACTTCGTCGAAAGAAAGTTACTGTCTAGTGTGATGTGGCACGGTTTGGAGTCATCGGACCATATGTTCTTGAGGACGAAAGTGGGAACTTCCCCTATCACTGTAAACTCGGAACGCTATGTGGAAATACTGAGGGGGTTTTTGGTTCCACAATTGCAAATGTTAGGAGAGATACACATGACCAACACATGGTTTCAACAGGACGGCGCAATTTGCCATATAGCCAATTATTCAATGACAGTTTTGCGTGAACTCTTTCCCGGTAAAGTGATCTCTTGGTTTGGTGATGTGCCGTGGTCAGCTCGATCCCCAGACTTAATTTCGTGTGACTGTTTGCTATGGGGATACTTAAAAAGCAAAGTGTTTGTTTCGAAATTTCGAACCATAACTGAACTCAAGCAGTGTATCCGAGAAGAGATTGTTTCTATTCATCAGGCGAAGGTGACTGCAAATATGCAAAAAAATGGGAAGCCTGCGTTTAGGAGAAGGACATCACCTAAGTGATATAATTTTTCATAAGTGAAAATGGCATAGTAGTGTGTACAATATAACATTATTTAATATATAAAATTGTATTTTTTTCTTCAGTTTTTTAGTGTTAAAAACTGTCCGGTTATTTTGGCGCACCCTGTATATTGTAAGTCAAGAAGGAAGGGAATATCGGCGGCACGCCGACAAACTAAGAAGCAGACGTAACTAAGAAGCATAGGTATTATTCGAAAAGAGGAGCATGCGAGTTTTTGAAAGTGAGAAGATGTGCAATGTCTTTGATTACTCTATGGTTATTTACTGTTAAAACAAGTTAGTTTTTTATTTCTGTTATTTTTTTGTCGTTCCGAAGTTTAACAAAATACAACGTTTGTTTAATGCTCTTACAATTTTATATTTTATTAGTGAATATACAGACTTCAAAATCTTAACTTATGTTACTAGCTTATTTAGGGGCCTTATACACTACAATTTAGAATTAAAAATGTTAGAGAAAAATACTGCAGTATAAGCAAAGCTACCAAGCAAATTGAGTAACCTTTTATCTGTTCGTGCTTTTAAAAAAGATCTTTACGATTTTGTTAATTTTACAAGTTGTTAAATCGTAGATTGGTCTTTATAATCTTATAGATAATAAAAAAAATCATTTAACAAAATATCAACCACGATTATATTGCAGTTGGATACTTAAATTATTTAATTAATGTTTCAGGTGTTTCGAATTAATCATGAGCAATTGGGTCCGAATCCACTGGTATCCTTGAAGGCGGCAGAGATAACAATACCCGAAACCATGTGGCCGACGTCTGTGTGTTTTGGCGGCAAAGACCTCGACATTCTTTTTGTAACAACCTCTCGTTTCGATTGGTCAAAGGTTCTCAAAAATAAAAAAGAATATCCAAACGCAAGTACTACGGATTACCCAAAATCTGGATATACGTTTATGATAACTGGGCTTGGAGTGACAGGAGCGAGACCCAGCAGACCCGTCAAAATACCAGATGATATGCTGAAGAAATGCTGCTAGGAGAAAGGGAATTTAAACTGACCATTATAAAAAAAACAGAATACATAAAACATACTCAGACAAAAATTCGTCAATGATATACCTTTAAGTCTGTTTTCTAGGGGTTTGGGTAACTATAATGCAATTTTCCATATGCCTCTTAAAATATGCCTCTTAGAAAGATTTTCCTCGATAATTATGAAAATCGAATTCCTTCTTTTAGTTGAGTATTGGAATTTACAGTCCATAGCTTTTAATTAGAAAAATGTAAATTTATACGTGTATTGCTAGGCATTTTCGTCTCATTAATGAGCGATCTTAGTCCAACCTTGAGTTAAATTGATTATTAACACGGGTTATTTAATGAAAGGATTAAATAAGTAAATAGTAAGTAAATCGTAAATAGGGCCGAAAATGGGGTTTTGCCGGTTTGAGATCATTTGATAAGTTGGAGGCGAAGTCAAGAACTTAAAAAAACCGAAAGCTGCAAAACCCTTTTAGCCCTTGGTACGAACGATTTTTTCACCAAACTATTAAAAATGATCGAGAAAAAATATACAAAAAAGGGCACTAACAGTCAAGACATCTGCAACTTTAAGGTTATGTGAAGAAATATTTATAGGAATCAGTAAAATTAATAATTAGCTGCTAAGCAGAGGTGACAATAAAACAAGAATATTGCAATGCATATGGATACAGCTTGTGTATTAAGTAATATACATTAATGATTTAAGTAAATAAGCTAACAACTGATTTTTGGCCCTATGGCTGCAAAAAACTTTCTCGGTCTCCAAATGGCAGCTGGCGTGGAAAAGCAATACGTAGCTTTCAGCCTCCAATTAACGTTTGAAAAACGGCTAAAAACATCGTAGTGTAATGAAATAGTTATTTGTGCAACTAGTGAGAAAAGTGAGCAATTGACTCACTCGAGAGAAATCCTTACTCACGAGCCGTAGGCGAGTGAGGAATTGTTTCTCGAGTGAGGCAATCGTACTTTAGAACTCGAGTTGCACATTATACTTTTCCTACAGTTACCATAAAACAAATAAATTGGTGAAGAAACATAACCTATTTTTACACAGAAGTGAACTTTTAATATAACAGTTAATGTGAAGTGACAAATACAACAGTACAACAGCTGACCAGCTGATTTACAGCCAGTGCTGCCAAACGTATTTCACGCGCATACGACGTTGCCTGCATGTTACGCGCTCACTATTTCGTGCCTTCACGTTGCAAATCTGGAGTGAGACAAAGTAATTTGAGTGAGACAATGTTAACATTGTCTCACTGATGAGCGAATTGGCCACTTTGTTTTCTCAAATCAGTGAGAGAACATGAACATTGTTAGGTAACTGTAGGAAAAGAGAATTTATTTCTGCATTCTTGATGTTTATTTATTGACGAAAAACTCCATTCTACATGTGCATACAAAGTTGGCAAAATGCTACATTTCAGACTTTTGCAGTAATCTCTAACGTTAGGTTCATAAGCTTGACTTCTATTTTATGGACAAACTAGAGCTCGCCCCGTGGTCGAAAACTCCACCAACATTATGCATTGTACAAACTTCTCTATTTTCACCAAAAAAAGGTAAAAGGTTTTAATTTAAAAATTATTTTTTGTACTTATGTTTTAGCGTATTTTGATTTATGAGAAGATTCTGCCTATCAACAGGCAAATATCTTTCTAACAGTATGCGTAGATTTTCCCTACGATGCACAGTCGCTGAGAAAAAAGGTTTTCAATAACATGCTTGTCTATTAATATATAGAATTAGCCCCATGTTAAATCTCCATAAGAAAAGTTGAATTTCCATTTGTGACTCAATTAACATAAATATTCTCAAAATACAAATAAAACCTGCACATATAGGACCGACAACCTTTCTTTTGGTACAACCCGCGCATAAGTTGGTCCAGTAGTATGGTCAGGTTGGCTGTCGTAAGCTTTAAGTAAAAATAATTTTCTACTTGCGGAGTCCTTAAAACGTGTGTTTCTTGAGAGCGAAGTCAAGGTAGTGGTGAGCTCTTGAATTGGAAGTGTAACAAATGTGCCTATTGGTATTCGAGGCCTCACCAAACTAGAATCGATGACGAGGCAATCTATTATATTAAAACATCCCTAACACCTTGCATCAGTTTACATGTTCCGTTATAAAGACCTTCTCGATATTAAATAATATCAGCTATTTGTGAGGTATAGTAATGTTAACTTAGTTTTTTTGACTTAAAATCAATAACAATTTATTGAGTTAAATATATCCAATAACCACCCCCTATCTTTTATTAATAAGAAAACGAAAAATTTAAAATTTTTAGTTTTCAAAGTTATTTACTATGTTTCAACGCATCTTTAAAATGTGAATAGTCATTACAGTCCTATCCTTCCTAATATTTTTGCGTGTTTCATTTTTACTGTTATAAATTTAGAACGTAATCTTTCTTGTGCTATTTCCCACCAAAACACAATCCCTTAACATGTTTTCTCCATAATTTTTTTCATCTAAAGATGTATAGGATTATTAATTTAATGTTTACTAATACAAATTTCTATTTCTAACACTCACTAAACCTTAGGTTTAAGAAGCGGCGCCTTTTAATCATTTTTTAAACGTATGGGTAGTTAATTTTAACATCTACCCAACTCCAAGTGACGTTAATACCACATGTGTTCATCGGATAAGCGGTTCAAGTTTAGCAAGTTCAGTTTTGTGGTCTTGTCACGGAAGTTCTGCAAGTAAACAGCCATTCATTGCCAAGTTGATAACATTTCGGTTGGCTACAGATATCGTGATCCTAGAGCCTTACGTAGACAAAGTGGTTGTAATGCTATTAGATTAATTATTTTCATTTACGAATTCATAAAAATACGAAACAAAAGACACAACAAATCACAATAATATAATCCATCATATGTAAGCAATTCATAAAAAAAATTTGAACTCCAAATTTAAATTTTTCACTGTAGCACAGTTTTTGACCCCTAATAGTATAAACAAACAGATAAATAAATAAATGAGTAAATAACTAAAAAGGATTTTATGTACACCACTGATTTACGTCTTGACTCACGCAACAACTCGACAAAGTACTATTATTTAACAACACACTACCAACAATAAACTATACAGGTTAAACATAAAAACCAAAAATAATGCGTAATCTGTGAATAATGATAATAGCATAAAAAGTAATGAAGAAGTAAATAATCAATACACAATGCAATTCACAATCACATTACAGTAAATATTAGTTTTACAAATTGATTCAAGTCAGAACAACTTAACCAACCAAACAAAATTGTTATAACTTGGATAACGAAGTACCAACACAAAGTCATATACCTGTAATATCAAAGATTAAAAAAAAACATATGTATGAACACTGTAATAATTACAAGAGTGATCAATTATCATACAGATAGAATGTAGGGATAGAATAATATTTTGTATTCAAAACTTACTGTGACCATTGAACAGAGGTTTAAGGATATTCGATATTTTATTTTAGAGATAAAAATTTAAACGATTAGGTCCCGGAAAATTGGATTGGTTTCTTATCTTGCAGTACTTTTTTTTCCTAAAATGGACTACCTAACCTTATGTTATTGAAGAAATTTAATAATAATAGTATTTGTTGTAAAACATACAATACCTGAAAAACTACTGAATCTCATCCTCTCTTTAAATAATCATTTCTGACCAATTAATGTCACCTCTTCAGCAACCACAGTAATTCAAAATACTAGTTTTGTAAAATGAAATATGTTACTTATTATATTGCAGTAATAACAGCAGTTTTTAATACTGGATTTAAAGTTTAATACTAGTCTAAATTAGGTCTTTTTCCCAGTAGGTAGTTGATGATACGTATAAGATACACGTAAAACAAAATTTTGGACTTAAGTGTATTTAAAATAGTATTAGTACAAAAAAATAAGTGGAAACGTAAAACTTTGTAGGTGTTTTTTTAAATAGACAATCATACAAAATTTTCTGAATAAGTGTATTTCAGTTTTTGTAAGGCAAATTATTATTTGAACTCATGTTTTTATTTTAATTAGACTCGTTTTTGCATATATTTTGTAAAATGGTCTTGTTTGAAATACGCAAACCATCCAGGTATTTGATTCATAATTTAATCATCAATATGTAGGTAAGAAGCGTCAATATGACTGAGAAAGCAGCTGTGACTTAAGACCTACTTTGGTACAGACCAAACTTGATGTTATCTGCCCAAACTTGCATAGAAACTTGCAGTTCGGTCCCACGACTTTGCAGTTAGTTGAGACTCACAGAACTTGTATCAACACTCAAACTATTGCAAACTAAAATAGATTCCATTTTAGCACCACTTTGTGCTATTAGTTACTTTAATATAGTTTGCCTTTGAGTTTTTTTTTTATGGCTGATTTACTTTTTGTTTATTGATTCAGCTTTTGCTTACCAAAACATTGCTTTAAATACCCATTGGAAGTTGTCTGTTAAATAACCATCAATGAGATCGAATTAAATTACTAAACAACAAAAAAACAATAATTCCCTGAAATCACGTTTTAATTATACATTTTGAATTGCTTTTCTTCTAATTGTTTTTAACTATTCTGCGAAAACCAATCAGCATACAAGTTTGAAATAACAGATACTGTTTGTTTTCAATTGTTTTACCTACGACCGTTTTTTAAAGTAGCCGTTTCAGTACAGTTCTTAGAATTGAAAAGTATCTCATAACATCATTGTTTACTTTCATAACAGCATAGTTTTACTCATAACAACACGGGTAACTGACCAATGAGGTTTAAGGATTGAGAGAGGAGAAGTAAAATTGTAATGTTCAAAATTCAACTAATCAGCTGTTCAGGCCAATTTAATTGTTGATTGGTGCAATTAAGGTCGATTCACACATATCAGTTCAGTCACAGTTCCGATACAGTCCAGTTACAGGTCAGTCTCAGTTGCATCCGCATTTTCCCAGTCAATTGTCCGTCAGTTGGTTTCAGTCAGTCATCCGTCTCTAGCCTACCGCACACGAGAGACTTTTTGTCGGCCGACTGTTGGCCATCTGTCTGGCTGGAGCCGGGTGGACAACCCGAAAAGTCGTCAAGACTGTTTGGTCGTTGACTATGGGTGCACACACGACACGACTGTTTAGTCGTCTTTCGAGTGTTAAAAGGATGTATATGACAGAAACCGCTGTCATACGTGCGTTACTGAAAAGATTTCGTGCAAGAAAACTTAGGAGAAAATACTGGGTGCATCCAATTTATAGTCCGAGAACCTTGAAAGGCCAGATTTACCTCTATACTCGGATTTGAGGAAATATCCGGACAAATTTTTCATGTACTCATGAATGAAGGTTGAATTTTTTGACCAATTGTTAATACCCCGGCTTCAAATACCTCATCCCATAACTTTTAGGTAATAAGCTGTAACCGTAGTTCTCGTGGTGAGACCTGGCCCCGGGACCGATTTAACTTTTCGTTTTGATGTCCCCAGAGGCCAAAAACACCATCCGTTCAAATTCACTCACACATATATATTTGTCCGTTAGCACGATAACTCGAAAAAAATCATCCGATTTTGATGAATTTTGGTACAAACGTGGAAACCTACATGTATTTTATTCGAATGAGTTCGCAAACCAGCATGACTATGGGGACGGGGCTTATGGGGGGTTTTATCAGGTAAAAATAGGGGTTTCCCATTTTTTTACGATAAAAACAAAAGATTCCGCAATTTCTTTAGAAAACATTTTGCAGAGCTTGAAAAACAAATAATTTAGCATGCTAATTGTTATCATAATGGTTACTGGGAAATTCCAAAATATTTAAAGTTAAAATTTTCATGTCAATTATATGTAGAACAAGTAAACTGTTGTAGTTTTTGCTTGTTTATGGATGTATTTTGATAAAACTTGGCAAACCTATTTATTTTATACTCAGCTATTAATGTTTTACTAAAACACACCCTGAATACCCTCCCTGTAGCAGCAATACTAGGTACTCGTTTATCCTAATTTTATTGAAATAGATTAAATAAAAAATTAAATCAGGCAAATCGGAATTCACTTAGTCTGCAGGTTTGCTATAGCGGGTGTATTTTTTTATTATGGCCAAATACTCTTTCAAAGTCTTTTTATAAAGAGGGGACCGTGCCTCAACTTCATCGATAAGTTTATCAACTTTCTCGTCCCTCAAAACACTTGCACTGGTGGTTGTCGAAGCCATAATAATAACAAGAACACACAAATAATAATACTTATCATAATAACAATAATAATACACATGATTACAACGCACTCGACTGTCAGACAGACAGACTTTTTAGTCGTCAGTGTGCGCGTTCAAACTTATCTCCATGCCTTTATCAATAAGACACGACAGTTGAGTCGGGGAGCAGTCGGCGGGAAAATCGGTCAGCACCAAACTGCCCCGACAGTCTGCAGACAGTCTGCCGACTGTCTTGCTGCGGTCGGCCCGTGTGCGCGCTCAGATTTACCACTATGGGGCCGACTTTGACTCCCGACTACGACTAAATAGTCGGCCGACAAAAAGTCTCTCGTGTGCGGTAGGCCTAATATTTACAGTAATTTACAGTCAAAAATGTTAAATTATAAACCTATATTCTGTCAAATTATCATTGTCTATCTTGTTGGTTGTTACAAACAGTACTCAAAATATAAACACAACCATTTAAATAACAATAACACTATTTTCTAACCTCAAACAGTTCCATCAGGCGTCCGAACAATCCAAAAGTATCGGTGGAAAGAAATCTGAAATTAACTGACGGATGCCGGTAGAGCGACTGACGGGACTGCAACGGATAAGTGTAGATAGCGCAATAGAAAATCCATTAAAGAATATTTTTGTTTACTGTGACGTGCCTGAAGTGACTGGACTGTGACGTTCCGTAACTGATGTGTGTGAATCGACCTTTAGTGTGTTTCGTTACATCACTGTCAGTGGCAATGAGAGGTTATAAACGAAAACATAACCTCTTTTAGAAATTATGAATAGTGATTTTTAGTAATTAAAACAATGTCGTAGGTAAAGTAGTGTACGCAACTCGCGTAAATAGTGTTAACGACACTCGTAGAAGTTTTCGTTAAATTTTCTACTCGTGTCGTTAACACTATCTTTACGCAATCGTTGCGTAAACTACTATTAATGCTTATGTAAACCAGTAAATCTTTTACTAAACGCGCCTGACTCTTTGTAAACTAACTTTATTTCAGTGGAAAGTATAGGCTAAATAAAAATAAGTTATTATTTTAATTACGACCTAAGTAAATTTTAACTTTAATCAAACGAACGTTAGTGCAGTACACTTAAACAATAAATAACTACGTTCATAAGGGAATCAGCTCAAATGTTTATGAAAAACTGCTTTATCAGTGTTTTTGGACACGAAAATGTTTATTTCTCTTTCATTATATCAAGTGTATATCAAAGTAATTATAAATGTGTAACACACTATCACACAGCGTGTAAGAACGTGTGTATACAGTGGTTTCTGAAGGTTTTGAAATAACATAATAAGCTATGAATATGAGTATATTTCTTCAGTTTCTAGCCAAAATTTATGATAACTCTTCTAACTGCATACCACCAAACATCCATAGGAGTTTAAATTTAAGGTTAGTTTTTATTATGAGTTATACTGCAATTACCAAGTTATGATAAATAAGTCAATAAATCGATTGGCTCAAACATATCATATTTTCACTGATAAATTGACAATTTATTCTTTTACTTAAAACGCTTAAATTTTAATATGTTATATGAAGATATAAATTCGCTATTATTGAAAATAATCTGTGAAAAGTGTAAGATAAATGCTTCTTTGCTAATACAAACACTATTGATTCAATCGTATAGTATGGTTTTCCATAAATCTTAAGATCTTAAAACTTTAAATTATTGTAAAAGATTACATGTAGGTGGATTAATCTTCAGGTGAAAAATTACAAATTCATGTAATTTCTTATGGACTTACCTTCCTCGTAGTGTATAATCATAATACTAAATTTCCAAAATATCCCAAAAGCACTTTAACCACTAAACAAAACTATTCTCCACTGCAATTACATTGACAAAGTAGCACATAACAATGGTAGCTGGACGTTATTTTATTTTTGGTATAGAGTGTGTGGTAAGTGGAGGGAAACTTACTTTACTTATTACTTTTTTATTTACTAACTCTTTCTCCATAAGAAAACCATTCACAGGTATAAATAAATTTTAAAATAAATACTTCCCCAATATTTTTGTAATCTTTGGCCTTTTCATTCACTTTTGAAACTGTATTTTTCAGTGTCTTGTCCAGTGTTTTATTATACAAAGATACTCTGGGGGTATCATAAATTAACGATCCGGTTCAATATAACCTAAGCTTTACCTTCATAATCCTATTTAACTTTAAGATGTCTTGTCTGCCTTTCGCAAGAACTACCAAGTTGATGCAGCCTACATTGATATGGCAAAAGCCTTCGACAAGGTCGACCATACAATTCTTGTGTCTAAGTTGCTGGGCTACGGAGTGGCTGAACCTCTTTTGTCATGGATTTCTAGTTATCTTCAAAAACGTTCTCTTGTCGTGAGGATTGGTTCTACCACTTCCACTCAGTTCTCACCTTCTTCAGGAGTTCCACAAGGTTCTTTGCTGGGACCTTGCCTCTTCAATGTTTTTGTCAATGACCTACTAGACAATTTAACTGTAAAGGCCTTACAATTTGCTGACGACCTGAAGATTTTCACTACTGTGTCTACACCAGAAGACTCTCAAGAAATTCAAAATAGCCTTTCTGAAATTGAGGATTGGTGTGTCAGGAATAACATGTCTGTAAATCCCAGTAAGTGCTCTTGTATAACCTATCACCGCATCAAATCCCCAGTCATGTACGTATACTCCATTTCTGGTACATCCATTCCACGGTCCCAGTGTATAAAAGACCTAGGCGTTATTTTTTCCAGCGACATGGGATTTTCTGGGCATATAGATCACATCAGTAACAAAGCAAACAAGATGCTTGGTTTCATAGCAAGATTCTCCAGAGGCATCGACAACCCTTCTGCTCTTCGCTCTCTGTATTGTTCCCTTGTGAGACAGCTAGTGGAATATGCAAGTCCCGTGTGGTCGCCTTACACTGTTGGCAATAGGACGAGACTGGAGGCTCTACAAAGGCGTTTTCTTCGTTTGGTTGGTGTCCGGCTGGGTTTTGCCTATCTTGATGTGCCTGTGGAGGAACTGTCCAGCAATCTGAACTTGTCACCTCTTGCCCTGCGACGTGACGTGGCTGATGTTATTCTTCTCTGGAAGATAGTCAATGGTCACATGAACTGTCCAGATCTCCTAGCTGAAATCGACCTCAGAGTGCCTACAAACACAAGATCTCGAGATCTGCTGGGTCGAAGATACCACTCAACCAACTTCGACTTCAACAGTCCTTTCGCAAGGTTTACTCGCCTGGGAAATCGAGTTGCGTCTGGGTGTGACCTGTTTTTCGATGGACTTCAGCAGGTTCGTCGGCAGGCCTCCTCTCTTCTTCTTTCTGGGAAAGACTAGTAATTAATTTATTGTTGTTTGTTAATCTTTATTTTCTGTTGTTGCTATGTTAGAGTATTTATTGTTGTTTGTTAATCTTATTTTTTTGTTGTTGTTACGCTTTGGATATTTATAACCTGTTATATCTTTGTTAACTTATATTTATCATCAAATTTTGCTTACCTATTTTGTTGTATTCAACCATCATGTTTATCTTTGTAAATTGGCTGCTGCCGTTGGAAATAAAATAAAAAATAAATAAATAAATAAGACACCCTGAATTCGCGTAGAGAACTACCTGCCATCTTCACATTCCTAAATTAATAGGGCAACCTTAAAACGTGAATTTCGGTGTGAAAACGCCAGTTGCCATAAAAGTGCCAGAGAAAGAAAGTGCGTAGAATTGTCTAATTTATCCAAATAAACCAAGTATATAAAAGCTGCATGACAAGCTTAAGTTCATAAATGCTAAATATTTTGAAAACTGTGTGACTTCAACAAGAAAAAAATGTTACTAAATGAAATAATTAACAATAATTTCAGACAAGAATGCTCCTTTAATTTTATAGAGCTGCAAAATGTTAAAAATATACATTTTCTGACATTTTTACGCTTTGGAAATAAAATAATACTTAAACACTAGGTTTTTATACTGGTTAATTTTTTGATGATTTTTAAAGGTGAATTGTGATTTAAATGGTCTACAAATTTATAAACTAAACACATATTTACTATTGCAAGAACAGCATTTCACAATTTAAAACTTGCAGGTGTAACACAAAGATGCCTTTTGTTATGGATCCACCACACGATCTTACGTAATGACATAGGAACATGTGTGATGTGTTCACGTTACGGAGCCATAATGAACCCGCCCTGGATAGTAGAATATGTTAAAACTTAAATATAAAACTGATTTATATTTATTATAAGTAAGTGAGTTAAAATCATTCGTTCGTAGTATTGAGTTACAAATAATCCATAACAGCATACTTATAAAACAATTTTTAACCATGTTATAAAAAAAGGACTTTTTCCGTTAATTCACTACCTCTAGTTTTTAGAGGAAATTATTAGAAAAACTTACTTACTTTCCGTGTCCGGAAATCAGACTTCGCTTTTCCAAAAATTAGCTACCGATATGACTTTGTAATTCGCTTGTAGAAGATCATCTAATGTGCAAGACTGGTCTAGGCGTGGGCAGATCAGCAGATGGCCAGGATCCTGGACAGCACCACACGCGCACAATCTTCGTCTGGTAAGAGACCCCATTTCTGCATGTTTGTCTTGAATTTTGGTACCTCGACCCTAATTCGATTTAGGGTTTTCCACACCGTGTAATGAAGGCCTCCACCAGGAGCCAGTTCCTCCCTGGCTGGTATGGGAGGGTTAGTCAACGTGGCCTCCCACCTTGCCACCCGATTGCTTGAGAGTGATCCATCCAGGACTCGTGTCCGCGATAAAAAGCTCTTTCTGTACCGAAGCAGTCGCTCTGCAGGTTGGTGGCCGTGTAATGGGTGACGGGGGTGTGTCTCTTGCTTCGTCCTTTCTGCGTCGGCAGCGATATCACGTCAGATTGATGGAGGGGTGTTTTTGTTTGGTGAAAAAATCGTTTGTACCAAGGGCTAAAAGGGTTTTGCAGCTTTCGGTTGTTTTAAGTTCTTGACTTCGCCTCCAACTTAACAAATGATCTCGAGCCGGCAAAACATCATTTTCGGCCCTATTTACGATTTACTTACTATTTACTTATTTAATCCTATCATTAAATAACCCGTGTTAATAATCAATTTAACTCAATCTTAGTTGGACTAAGATCGCTCATTAATGAGACGAAAATGCCTAGCAATACACGTATAAATTTACATTTTTCTAATTAAAAGCTATGGACAGTAAATTCCAATACTCAACTAAAAGAAGGAATTCGATTTTCATAATTATCGAGGAACATCTTTCTAAGAGGCATATTTTAATGGAAAATTGCGTTATAGTTACCCAAACACCTAGAAAACAGACTTAAAGGTATATCATTGACAAATTTTTGTCTGAGTATGTTTTATGTATTCTGTTTTTTTTATAATGGTCAGTTTAAATTCCCTTTCTCCTAGCAGCATTTCTTCAGCATATCATTTGGTATTTTTACAGGTCTGCTGGGTCTCGCTCCTTTCACTCCAAGCCCAGTTATCATAAACGTATATCCAGATTTTGTGTACTCCTTAGGACTTACGTTTGGATATTTGTTTTTCTTTTTCAGATTCTTTGTCCAATCGAAACGAGCGGTTGTTACAAAAAGAATGTCGAGGTCTTTGCCGCCAAAACACACAGACGTCGGCCACATGGTATCGGGTATTGTTATCTCTGCCGTCTTCACGGATACCAGTAGATCCGGACCCTCTTTCTCATGATCAATTCGATACACCTGAAACATTAATTAAATAATATAAGTATCCAACTACAATACAATCGTTGTTGATATTTTGTTAAATGATTTTTTTTATTATCTATAAGATTATAAAGACCAAGCACCGATTTAACAACTTGTAAAATTAACAAAATCGTAAAGATCTTTTTTAAAAGCACGAACAGATAAAAGGTTACTCAATTTGCTTGGTAGCTTTGCTTATACTGCAGTATTTTTCTCGTACAGTTTTAATCCTAAAATATAGTGTATAGGCCCCTAACTAAGCGAGTAACATAAGTTAAGATTTTGAAGTCTGTAAAATCACTAATAAAATATAAAAATGTAAGAGCATTAAACAAACGTTGTATTTTGTTAAGCTTCGGAACGACAAAAAAAGAACAGAAATAAAAAACATTATTTTAACAGTCAGCTGATCAATTAATACATAAATTAATCAAAGGGATTACAAAGCCAAATAGTTTTTCGGCTTTTAGTGAATGTTCCATATAGGGAATAAGCTATTACCGTAGGTTTCATGGTAAGACAGGTCTGGGAGTGTCGTAGGACTGGGACCGATTTACTTTTTTATTTTGAGGTCCCCAGAGGCCAAAAATACCATCAATTCAAATTCATATACACATTATTCATTAATATATAAAATAACGTAAGTACCCTTTTATAGTGAATTTTCTATATAGGGAATATGCTATTACCGTAGGTCTTATGGTAATACCTGGAATCGGGACCGATTAACATTTTTGTTTTGAGGTCTCCAAAGGCATAAAAACACTTCGTTCAAATTTATATAAATATATGAATATAAATTCTATATATACATCACACAATTGATATCCCAAACTTCATATGTATCAAATGTTGTTTATGATTGTCATATGCTTGTATCGGCATATTCCACGGTCCTGTGGATCGATATGTTACGAATAATTGCATAGCGTCCATCACAATATTTATTTTACCTATAATATTTATTTGTTAGTTTTAGTCCAAAACTAATATGCCTATGTAACTAGATTAGCTCGAGGCTGGTAGTTATTGACATTAAATTGTAGATAGTGAAATAAACATTTTAAAATAACCTTTTCCATAAAACATTGGCAAAATATGAAAAATATTAAACTTTTTGCAATGAAAGTAATTAGATTGAGTCAAGAAAACTCCTAAATAAAATCAAAAGTTAATAGGACCTTAAACCTTCCCTTAGACCTTACCTTCCCCAGACCGTTGCCAGGGATCCACAGCTGCCCTTCATTGTCGATGGTCAGTCCATAACCAGAAACGTATTCAGGTGTTTTAGCTGTGGCTTCGTCTAGGGTGTACCAGGCCCATCTCGATTTTCCTAAGAAACAATTTTTTTTCCAATTCAGTTATCTATTTAAACAATGGTTTACATTAATTTTAAGTTGCAATAAACCTTTAGAGAATTAAACTTAGGTTTTATTAAGCAAAACTGAATATAAGAATCAAGCAGAATAAATAAACAAATCTAACTAGAATGTCAGCTGACATTTTGTACAGTACTTAGAATATCACCACATTCTTCCGCTCTAGTAAATTTTATACGCATCAAATTTCTTAGGTGACACCTTTGGTCTGGTCGACCGACGTGGTGACACGAAGGAACGAGGTTGATCGCAAGGAGTGCTGCTGGTTTGATGTTCATCATTTTCAGGAACACCCTGACGTTGCTGGTGGTAAACATAAATCTGTAGAGTTTTGAAGGAGCGATGATAAATTGTAATAAACCTTCAGAGAATTAAACTTAGGTTTACCTTAGTGTTTTATTGTACTTGATCCTCAACTGCCTATTTTGTCAGTAAGCTAGTAACTATTAAGCCAGCGAGAATAAGTAAGTTAATGTTTTATTTTTTGAAAGTTAAGTTAAAATAAGTAAAATACAATTCATTTATAGCTTAGTTGTGGAAATATATTCCTGTTTTAGTACATTTTGAGTTAAGTGCAACTAAAAACCATTGGAGGGGGGGACAACTAAAACTGCTGGTCGCATTTTGTCCGGAATATCCTTCAAGTTAAAAAGAACTATTTAGATCGGCTCGAAGTCTTAGTCGTGTAAGGAATGAACTGCTAGACACAGTTTAAGCCCTTCGGGCGTAGGCAAACTCGGCCTAGTTGCGACTAGTGTTCTCAGGCTAGTGTCCAAAGAGTAGAGGAGGTTTTTAGTGGGTAGTCTTTGAGTATTAAACCAGTTGTAGTCCCACACTACAGGCTGGCCAACCGTGTGCGTAAATGCATTTTTCCCACCTCTTTCTAAAAAAATCCCCAAAAAACCTACAAACTATAATTTGTACACTAAGTAGACATGATTTACATACCTAGTTCTTTTTTTTCTCTGTCATAGTTAAACTTGTATATATTATAGTTCCAAGAATCCATAAAGAATATAGTATTGTCGTCCAAACTCCATTCCATACCGTTCATCATCTCCTTTCTAGAGAACATTCGTTTTAATTGTTTTCCTTCGTCAATTTTGTTGATAGATGCAAATCTATAGTCATACCAACGTGGTCCGGACCCTGGTTTCAATGTACCTGGTCATTAAAAACCATTAATGTAAATGAGGCGAACCTGACAAGTTTAGTCCTTATTCTACCCCATTTTACAGCTTAAATCGTAATATTTCATAGTTATTGTTTACACAATCTTTTTAGGGAATTTCCATGGGGAATAAGCTATTACCGTAGGTCTTATGGTATACCTGGGACCTATTTACTTTGTCGTTTTGATGTCCCCTGTGCCTTGCGCGTCACCATTCGGCACGCAAGCAGAATATACTGGCTGAAATCACATTGCCAAACGCAACAATGACAGCGAAATGACAAAAATCTAAAAAAAACCTCTCACGTCCCTTCTTAGCCGTGTAACGTCGATCAAGATCTGTAATTCGGGCGACTTCTCTCCATATAATTTAGTCAATAAGTATTTAAATATAAGTAGTAATTATTAGGTTGTCAGAATTAGCAACATGATATAGTTTATGTTTAGTTAGGTGTTTCCAGGGAGAACCCAGAGACTATTGGATGTAGTTTTACAATTTAAAATGTCGGTTTCTTCATAAGAGGAACCGGCTTTCAGCTTGTTGTAACAAAGTAACAAATGCACATGGTTCTAAATTGTTGAATTATTCTCTACTGTTAATACGAGTAATTTATTCCCAAAAAACATTACTTTAATCAAGTTTCATATTCCACAGCTCATTATTATTCATGTCAACGTAATTCTTACATTTTCAGGTAGTGATTTAGTAATAAGGTTTTCATGTTATAAATTAGTTAATCACAGCTCATCCAAAGCTTGCTTAGGGTGTCAACCTCAGGGTAAAACCTTCTCTTTAAAACATAGAGTTACGGCCCTTCCCAATTCCTCAACCTTATAGTTATTTCATTATGTATTTTCAGGTCCCAACATTCATCTATCCAAACCACTCTTCCATTATTCCTCAGACACACCCCACCAGTTTCAATCAGTTACAACCAATCGACACAATGTTGTTACACCCCAGAGGCCAAAAAACCATCTGTTCGGATTCATATATATTACATATTTATATATCTATATATATTAATGAAAAAATAACATTATTATAAATAAAGAACACTTCTACATTGGTCGGACAGGACGTTCTTTTACATCTAGATTCAAAGAGCACATTCAAGCTCCTAAGAGTAACAACAGAACATCCCTGAAAGCAAACTTTGCTGAACACCATTTTATCGACTAACCACAATTACATAAATAAAAAAAAAAAACATCAAAATTCTAAAAGTTATAAACAAAGGAAATTGAATGGATTCAACTGAAGAATATTTCATATCCGAAGAAGAAAAGATCCAAATCATATTTTAAATAGCCCAATTCCTTCAAGAAACCCAATCTTTGACCAAATTTTAGAATTAAATAATCAGTAACAAAAAAATATTCTAATCTTGTCTAGTTCTATAAATCATCCGTAAAATCTAAATTATATTTATTTATGTACAAACAAACAATGTAAACAAAAGTAAAGGATATAATGTTATTTGAAGTTTGAAAATGGACTTATGTCCAAAACATGTAAAAAAAAAACTCTACTACAAATTTTATATTCAGGATGCTCAGTTGTTCTTTTTCACTAATATAATCAATATCTATATCTATATCTATATACTGTATATTGTTTTTATACTCGTGTCCGTTAGCACGATAGCTCGAGCAAAAATGATCAGATTTTAATGCAATTTGGTACAAACTTGTAAACCTACATTTATTTATTCGAACGAGTTCACGAACCGGCATGCTCAGACTAAGGAAACTGCCTTTTATGGGGGGGATTTACGGGATGAAATAGTTTTTTTTACCCTAAAAACAAAAATTTCCCAAAATATCTCAAAACCATTTTTAAGTACTTAATAAACTAATAATTTAGTATCTTTAAGTGTTTTTGTACGTTTGCAAAGAAATTACAAAGAAATTTAAAATTCACATGAAATTTTTATAGAGAATGAGTAAACTGTTTTAGTTTGCTTGATTAGGGATATATTTTGATTAAACTAATAAGAAACACCCTATTACCTCCCTGTAGCAGCAAACCTAAATACTCGTTAAAGTTAATGGTTTTCAAATAGAAAATAAATCTGACAGTTTTAAGGGAATATTACAGTAGAAATCCAGCCAGGTAAATGGATATTCTCTTAGTCAGCAGGTTTGCTGTGGTGAGGGTATTCTAATTTTAAACTGGATCAAGGTAACTATTTTCTAACATGGGCTTTTTATCTTAACATACGTAACAAGTTGTCGTGCATAATACTGGAGAACAGGACGAAATAAGGCCTAGGAGACGTTAAAAAAAACAGGCATTCCCCTCAGCAATGTATTAACCAAAACAAAACACATCCAGCCCCCCACATTCTCACTCATGACCTTGCATTCGGTTTAATGAATTGCCAACTTACCAGCCCAAAGACTTCCTTTAGAATCCGCTTTTCCATCATTAAATCGCTTACCATTTTCCAAGTGAAATACCTCAACAGGATTGATATCTCTGTTACTTGTACAATCCCACCGAATCAAAGCCAGAGCACCTCCCACTCCTATAAGGAACATGTCCGGTGTCCCTTCCACTCGAATAGCCATTACCAAAGGTCTCAGCTTGCCTCCTGTTTGTATTGAATTTGTGTTAGAATAGTCTTGAAATCCAGTGGAAGATTTTTTCAATGTTCGGTAAAAGGGACTTTTGGCGTTAAAATAACAAGATTACAGCAACAAAGCAACTATAGAGTAAAGAAATTACAGTGCAGTTCAGTTTTGTTAGCAGTAATGGAACGGGATTGAATAGTATTATATAATTTGTAATAGTATATTATATTTGTTCTATAATAATTGTAGTAAAATAATAGTCATGAAATATGCCTTCATAATATGAAGGGTTGAAGCTATATGATGAAAACCAAACCTCTTTAATTTCGAATTTCTTTTCTGGTGGATCAGGAATATTTTTTTATATTTTCTATTTTTAGTTTGCTGTGTTAGATTAGCGTTCTTTTCGATGTTTCCACAAATAATATTGCAAAACAATAATGTATAAGTACTTTGAATTGAAAAAAAAATGTCTTATAATGTTGCAATATTCTATGTGTTTACTTTACAGTGCTATTATTAATGCAGTAAGTAATCAGATTGTATTGCAATTGGATCCCTGCCTGTTGTAGCCTTGAAGGTCACCCCTGTGTCTGGATTGTAGCAGACGATACACATCGGGTCATCACCGTAACCCATTTCTAGCCAGTATAGACGATTGTGTTCACCATCCCAGTGGAGTCCTCCGGTAAACCCATCAACAACTTCAGACTTTACGGTACTAATTTTATAGTCTTCTTTCTGAAACAATATTTAGGTTAAATACAATTTACTCTTTTACATACAGAACACCAATAAGTGTTAAGTTTGTTGATTCAATTACTTTTAAATTTTTAGGGACTCGTGTACTTCTAATTGGATAATATCAGGTCAGTAAAATTAGGTTAAAGTATATTTTTTTACTTCATTGAGTTGTAGTTTCATTTGACTCAATGTAAAAATGTAAAAAATGTACATATTGTAGAGCTCTCGCATCGTTTAGCGAATTTTCCCAAAAGGGAAGTAGCTATTGCCGTAGGTGGCACGGTAAGACCTAGGCCCGGGACCGATTTACTTTTTCAATTTGATGTCCCCAGAGGCAAAAAACACCAGAGTTTTTAAAATCCATAATGATCTCTACTCATGTAAAGGTAGTACAAACGTAAAAAAAATGGAAATTGTAACTTACTTTAGGTAAGGGCTAATATACAGCAACTGAAAGAAGTAGATAAATAATTTACAATAAACAAGTAAGTACAAGTACAAAGTCGAGGTCATATAAATATAGGGTTGTTTAATGTATAAATGATTTCCCCGTCTTATTTCATGAGTAGTCAAGGTCCGATCATAGTTGATTTGAACCACAAACAATTGATTTGTGCAAACTGCGATGATTCGGAACTGTTTTTTTAATTTTATTGCCTTTTGCCCTATTTTTAAAAATATTTTAGAGTACTGGTTTGAAAAACAAAACACGAATTTGGAAGAATACATAAAACAAAATTTATGGTAGAGATTGGCGTAAATATGCAGACTTTATGAGAGAGGGGTGGGAAAAGAGGTAGAAATTAATAAGAAAATTTAATTACGAATTAATCAAGTTGAAGAATGTTGTATTTTCCTTCACAATTCAAGCAAACAATCAACATATTTTCTATATTGAATATTCATTGATATTTTTATATAATGTATTGCCACATAAACCTATTATACCTTTTAACAATAAAAGAGTAAATCAATCAAATAAACTTTATGTATGCTTTCCATAAATTAATATAACATGGATGTAATTAGGTATTTTATTTGTTTGTGCAAGGAACTTATTATAATTTGTTTTATTTTTATTTCAGAATTGTGTTTCATATTAATATTCAGGTGTGCCAACCAAACGAACGGTTTTGACGATTGTATTATTAAGTGTTAAAATAAAGCACTTCATTCGTGCATTCATTCATTCATTCAAACATCTTAGTCTAGTAAGTAGCCACCATACAAGTAAGGGATGAATTGCTTATACACGTATATTAAAATATTACTCACAATAGCTTTTACAGCAGGCAAAATAATAACACCAAAAACCTGTAATAATAACCAAAACAAATTAGTATACCTGCAAATATTTTAAGGCAAATTTTGTAAATTTCTCACACGATATCTGATGCAACATATATTAGAATTGCTCATCCTATCTATATACAGGGCGATTGATATAAGTGTGCCAGCTATTTTATTCGAAAGTTCTAATAGATATAACAAAATGTAAAATTGTAACTATTTGAAACATTTTGGTCAAGTTCAAAAAATAATTTTAGCCGCCATTTTTCCAATATGGCCTCCAACTATGATTTTTTATGGAAGACCCTATATTTTATGATTGTTTTAGTAAGTAAATGAAATTTAAAAACGTTTTTGTTCTTGGAATTTATTTTCTAAAGCTACTGTTTAGGATTTACATCGTGTACATTCTGCATTAAATAGCTCCTAAACGAGTACGTTTAAAGCAAAAATGCTAAGAGTAAAAAAGTCTTAAAATTGCATTTAAATTCTAAAAAGACCATAACATACATAAAAATATGTATTTCATTGTTTCGAAAATTAACACCATTTTCCAAAATGGTTAGGAAATTTACAAATAGGAACACTGTGTATGTTATGGTCTTTTTAGAATCTAGATGCAAGTTTAAGACTTTTTCCTTTTAACATTTTTGTTCTAAACGTACTCGTTTAGGAGCTACTTATTGCAGAATGTACACCGCAAGTTAATTTTCCTTAGTTTTAACACGCTGTAACTCCTAAACGAGTAGCTTTAGAGAAAAAATTACAGGAACAAAAACGTTTTTAAATTGTATTTACTTTCTTAAACAATAATAAAATATAGGGGTTTCCTTAAGACGAATCCAAGTTGGCGGCCATATTGGAAAAATTGCAGCTAAAATAACTTTTTGAACTTGACCAAAATGTTTTAAATAAAAATCCAAGGCAGTTACAGTTTAACATTTTGTTATATCTATCATAACTTTCGAATAAAATAGCTGGGACACTTATATCAATCACCCTGTAGACTGTAAACGTTTCGAAAATGACATCTTGGTTAATAATATGTATTTCGGCAATGTTGCCATGCCGTGAATGTTTAAACGTCAGTAATTTTGTATAGAATAGACTATGTTAAAACTTCTCTTGTAAAACTGTGGTTTACTAAAATTGTAACTAACTATATTACGGCCAACGAAAAGTGACTTTAAATTTAGTCCAAAACCATGCAATATTGCATAATTTATACTTAATCACTAACAGTATTATTATTTTTGTTTAAGTTGATCTAGTGACTGGCTTATGTAATTTTTATCTTCGTCAATCATCGTCAGAATAACTAATATAATTGCAATAATCACTTTGAGTTTCACCTCATGTCATCAAGCCCTACAAACAAGTAATAAGAAAGAAGATAAATATTTTTCACCACACTACGATGTCTTAGCCGTTTTAAAAACTTTTATCGGAGGCCAAAAGCTACGTACATAGATGTATAACTCAAGCTTAATAATTCCATAGATGGCTACGTGTCCGTGCCAGCTGTCATAGTCATTTTGGGGCCGAGATGGTTTTTACATCCCTAGGGCCGAAAATCAACTGTTGGCTTACTTTCATAAAACATGCATATTAAATAAACAATCAGTGTTCAAAGCAATACAATAGACTTGTTTTATTGTCACCGCTGCCTAGCAACTATTTATTATTTTCCGATTCCTAAAATATTTCTTCACACAATCTTAAAGCTGTAGTTGTGTTGACTGTTAGCGTTTATTATTATTCTGATTACTAGTTGTATAGGGTACAGTGTGGTTAAAATGGCGTTCGTACCACAGACCGAAATGGTTTTGCAGCTTTCAATCGTTTTAAGTTATCGACTTCGTCTCAAACTGGAACTCGCCACTCTATTCCCCAAAATAGGTGATCAACTACAGTCTGTAAAAATCCATTGCAGTACAAAAATCAAACTCAAAACCGGATGACTCTAGAAAATAATGAGAATATGGCAACTCGGGATGAAAGTACTTACAGTTAGAAGCAATACGTGTACGATTTCCATTCTTGAATCCAGTTTCCATAAATTTCTTCACAACCTCGTTCAACAACGAACGAAACACTGTTAATTTCATAAACGTCGATCAACAGCTGCGCACACACATGGTGCCAATTTAATGCTACCTCTACTACCAATTTTGTTCTACAGTATTTTTTTACGAATAAAACGAATTAAAAAAACCGTTGTTGCCTCGTAATCACTTTTTTATCACACAACAGAAATAACTAGCTTCAGCTTTAACATGGAATGGTATGCATACGTTTATAAATAGTCAAAGGTATTTAAGTACATCTTCTATCAATACTTATTGATACAGTATTTACATCAAGATAAAAATAGTTTTCGTAATAGTGTGCATCATATAAAAATCCATAAACAGCAATGACCGAATACTCTCAATGGCAAGTTATGATCACACCTATTTAAATATTTTTACTTGAAATCATGTAAAAATATTTTGTGCCAGTGTTTCAAACATATACAGGGTGTCCTGTAAGAAAACAGCCAAACTCCGGGAAATGGTTCTATAGGTCAAAATAAATGGAAAATCAAAAAATCTAAATTAAATTTTTTCCTAAATCGCTTCATTTACCGGATCTTCGCTATTTTGTATTTTTTACATAAACATTGTTATTTTTGAATTTAAAAAAAATATATTTATAAAACTTGGTATGTAGCTGAAGATAGAAAAGACCAATGTTAGAAAAAAAATCACCTTGATTCAATTTAAAATGTTAAAATGGTGGTCTTTTTAATTTTTAAACTTAAATTACTCAAAAACGGCTAATTTTATAAAAACGAATTCAAGAACACTTTTATTTAACATTTTTTATTCCATCTTCTTTATCTTGGTATCTGAGATGACTTTCGAGTGGAATATTAGAATATAAAAAGACAAAATGCTGAAATAGAAGTAACTGTGTTATATTAAAGATCAGAATAGAAAAGTAAACAGCATTTGATGATAAACATTTTGGTTGCTATGGTAACAACTACATATGTTCATAACATTCTCCCCCACTTAATCGCTGGAGTGCAAAGTCCTTAATATAGGACGGAACTTTGTGCTGTCTGGAAGGACGAGTTAATTTGTTTTCTTTTTGTTCTGTGGCTTGAGGTCTGTCTAGATTTTCTTCCCTTAAGTACCGTCTAGTTCTGTTGGATTGTTTGTATTTGATTCAGACTCTGGATGGATCTCTTGTGGTGGTGCTTGACAGTCTATAATAGGAATCCTTCTTGGAACAACAGAACTATCTTGTTTGTTTTGTGTTGTAAAGGTAACTTTCTTCTTGGGTACAAGAGTCAAAATCAATTGATTTATGTGTCGTTTTATACTTCGTTCAGAATCCAATTCAACAATGTAATAGTATTGACCTAATTTTCTCTTGACCGTACCAAACTGCCATATGTCTTTATTTCCCAGGTGAACTCTTGCCTGAACCCTCTCCCCCACTTTAAGAGAGCGGACGCGAAGAGGAGCAATTGATTTTGATGGAAGTTTTGCCTTTGGGTTAGGTAGAAGTGTGTCAAGTCTAATCCGAATCTTCCTGTTCAAATACAACCCTGCTGGAGTCTTGCCTGATGCCAAAGGTGTTGCTCGATATCTGAACATAATGTTTTGTAGCTTTGTGGTAATTGGGGTTGGATCATCGGCAGCAGCAATAAGTCTTCTCTTTAAGGTTTGTATGTTTCGTTCCGCCAAGCCATTTGTTGCAGGATGGTTAGGAGCAGTAAATTTTTGGAAAATCCCACGTTCTTTACAGTAGTTGATAAATTCCTCACTTTTGAATATAGTGGCATTGTCCGAGACTAAGAACGATGGGTACCCATGGACTGAGAAAATGTTTTCAAGTAGTGCCATCGTCGTTGCTGAGGAAGGAGCATTTCGAAGAATGCGAACTTCTGCCCACTTTGATTTTGCATCTACACACATGAGGAAATAATTTCCATCCAATGGACCGGCATAATCAATATGCACTCTTTCCCAGTTATCATCGGGCTGATCCAACGGATGTACCGGAGCTTTTGGTGGATTGTGACGAACTTTAGCACAAGCTTCACAGCTTTTCACTAATCTTTCTATGTCTTTGTCCATACCTTCCCAATATACATATCTTCTAGCAAGCTGTTTCATTTTAGTAATTCCGAGGTGTGATTCATGGAGCTCATTTAGAATTTGATTTTGAAGACGTTTGGGAATTACGACTCGATCTGATCGGAAAAGTATGTTGTCTGAGATCATGTAAGGGCTATCTTTGCGACTATTTTTCAGTTCATGCAAAAGAACTTGAAGCTCAGGGTCTTTTGCTGTTTCTTCTTTTATCGTTTCTGCGGTTATCACTGTGCTGGAGATTTGAAGTAAGGTTTCTGCATTGATTGTCTTATTTCTTTGTCGAATGTTAGTTCAGATGAAATTGATGATTGAACTGGGCTTCGAGACAAACAATCCACGTTTTCATTTTCTTTCCCTTTCTTGCATTGACTGTATAGTCAAGACCACTGAGGAATGAAGAATAACGCAATAAGCGAGATGATGTCATTCGTGGCAGGGCACGTCGTGGATGAAAGATATGTGACAATGGTTCATTATCGGTGACGAGAGTGAATTTTTTACCAAAAACGTAATTGTAAAAATGGGTGACTGCATAGATGATTGCTATAGCTTCTCTATCAAGTTGGCTGTAATTGGTTTCAGCCTGAGTCAATGCTCTGGATGCATATGCAATTGGTCTTCCTTGACCATCGATATCATGACTGAGTATTGCAGCAATTCCAGTTGGGCTAGCATCTGTTGTGAGAATAACTGGTTTTGATGGGTCGAAAGGGATTTACATTTTTAACCTTCTGGAAGATTTTATTTAATATCTTAATCAAAAATAAAAATTATTGTCATAATTCATTATATTAATTTTAAAACCATATATCAAAAGTGTGTAAACTGAGAACCAGAGTTTTTTATTTCAAGCTCTCCGATTGTCTTTTAGTCAAATTAAATTAATAAATTTTGAGTAGGGAATTTTGTAGATTCAAAATTTTCTACGACAAAACTTTTTTTTATTTGTTCTAACAATTTTGTCAGAGTGGTAATGAAAATGTTCAGGGTATTATTTATACGAATTCATTTATTTGTAAATTTTATGTAAAAAAACATTTTTGTCCAGTCAATTATGTTTAAAACTTGTCTGGTTCCGATTTGCTTAATACGTTACACCACATATAGGTATTCGATCAGTCAGAAAATACAAGGTTGAAATAGAGTTTCCAGAAAGGGACACGTGTATCATCTCAACAATATATCAATGCAAGTGTTACTATTCATTTTTAGTCCATAGGGAGAATCTGTGACATTTAAAGTGAACATTTGTGTTTCTTTGTCACATTATAGAAATATTATATTTCAAACTTATAAAACCTACTTTTTCTGACGTCAACGTTTACAAATGAAGGAATATGATTTTTTAATTCAATTCTAAACGATTGTGTATAATCTAAGACCCATACGCTTTATTTGATTGATTATTTAACTAAAATTAGAAGTTTATGCAACACTAGCTGTTACCCACAGGTTTCGCCCCGTTTGACTTCATAAGTATTAATAGAACTATTGATTGGTTAAAGTTAAGCTGAAATAAACTAAACAGAATACAGTAATACAAACAAATAATCACACCTGATTTTAATAAGGTAATAAATTGATTGAATGAATAACATACAAAAAAGTACAGCTGAGGTATTTTTAACATTAGGTATATAGAAAGTTCCCTTTAGAAAGGAATTACGACCTTAAAGGCAATTTATGAAATAATGGATAGTTTTGAGCAGGGTTTCTCGTAATGACGAACATTTTAAGTATATGGTTCATGGGGGTGTGACTTGTAGTTTTCTCAAAAGTTAATGGACACTTTGGGCTTTATATATACGGATTAAAACATCATTGAGAATAACCTAAGTTATTTACACATATCAAACCCAAACATATTTATTACCGTTTAAACGTTCAACGATCAATGGATAAACGACGACTGTTTTTACATTTTTTATAAGTAAAACAACCTTAGTAAATCAACTAGATGTGGATTATTCAATGTGGAATATAATGCTTTGGCCACCTTTGACATTAAACTTTAAATTAACTTCCATACAAAGCCTAAAGCAATCAAATAACGATTTATGTTATTAAAAATACAGCCCACTGATTGGTTTTCGCAGAACAGTTGTTAAACAAGTATTTCAGTAACATAATAAACATGGAGGTATTTTTGGTCAAAATGAGTTTTCCTGGAATAATTATATTCTGTAAATTGACCTACATCATAATATGAACTTATAAGTAGATTATTTGTTTGGTAGTTAACATATAATGTTAACTACCAAACAAATAATCTACTGTGGTTTATACGCACGGTAGCTAAAGCGAAACGGTTTGTAAATACATTAAAAACATTTAGGGAGCTACATTTATGTAGATTTTAATGTACAACGACACGCCTAAATGGTAAAAAAATTCTGTATTTAATAATCGCTACTGTCCAAAGCCTAGATAAAGTGTGATAAGAATATGAACTGGAAAATAATTAACTCAAATTTTGTTATCTGTGGGATTTTTTTTTGTGTATCCATAGATAAATCATACTCCCTTAGTGTTGCTTAGTCTATAGTTTATCCTTCAATTATGTGGTATGACGGTCATCGTGGTACCTGCCGTGCCCACGGTAGCACAGTTTGGGGGGAAGAGGTCGTGCATTAATTGCGCCAAAGAGTTCCTTAATTGCGCCAAGACCTCAAAGGGTCCCACAAATGTTCCTCAGTTGCGCCAAGCCCAAGCCAGGTAGGGGTGAGTTGCTAAACATCCCCCCCACAAAAAAAGCAAAATTGTTTTTGCTGAAATTCGAAGTAGCGAGGTTCTTCTGAAACTCCAAAGTAAAGAGTTTTTGAAATAGGATGCCATTCTATCAGACCGTGCGTTCTAATCTTACTTTGGAACATAAAACTATTGAAAACAGCTTTTAAAACAACACACCTTAAACATAAGAAGCATTGAAAAAGATGTGTTTTCATTATAACACAATATTTACAATACTAGTAAGTAGTTCGAATCCTAAATGTATATTAAAAAGTGAAATCAATAAAAAGTAATTTTAAACCTGAAAATGTGCAACTTTTACCATGAATAGACGATAGCGTTTCAATATTGGAAAACTTAACTCGATCGTCCCTAAAGGTTCCTTTGATGAAAACTGTGCTCTTCTTGGTTTTATTTTCACACAAAGTTCACAAGTTCTTAGCTTAATTATTCGTGACATTGCTGGATGTTTAATGTATTAGTAAAATATATGAAATATTAAAAATTGTTAGTTTAAACATAACTATAAAATTAGATATGATTACTGTAAAGATTTGTCATAAGACACTATAGCATAAAGCAATAGGAATGAGTTCTGTTAACAATGTCATCATAGCCTCTTCATCGGATGTGATTTAGTGATGAGGAAGGCTTCGAATACTAACCAGCAGACGTATTACACGTCCATCTGGAAATATGACCTTTTGTTGGTAACCCATAATTTATAGATAGTATTTGTAAATATGAAACATTAAATTTTTTCGACGTTTTGATCTGTCTTGAAAATGTAAATCAACAGGTTGTTCTACAAAGAGGCTTAGGCGTTTAAGCTTAACTTACTAGCCTAATTATCCCCTGAATGCGTCAAGCCTGTCCAACAAAACAGATTTTGAAATATTTTTTTGGAGCATTTCAGACTTATACTATTTGTTGAAACAAAATGGCGGCATATTCAAAATTTCACAAAGCTGCTTTAAAAAAATGAATATGTTTACCACATTGAAGTTTTGAACCTTATTGTTGGTTAAACAGCTGTTTAATTGAAAATAATTGCTTGAACCACAAAACACCCAACCTTAATATAGCAAAACCAAGGCTATAAATTCAGAAATCCATACAAATAAAATACTTAAAATACCATTGCTAAAATGTGTTTGTGTAATTATGCAATAGCAAATAGATTTTCTCTAATTAATTTATATACTGAGAGAATCACAAGAAAGTCCGTTATTATTTTTTTGACAAACTATTGGCCCCGCAAAAATAAAATAATATAATTTCCAAATCAAGACCAAGGAAAAGTAAAAAAAAATATTTTTTTTTAAATACAGGATGTATCAAAACAAAAGGTTCACTAATTTAAATTTCGCAGTTTTCAAATACAAAATTATGTAATATTGTGTGCATAATTTAAAGAGCTTAATTGAAAAATATTGGTAGAATTAGAATTTGACTGTTTAAAAAAAGTTTAAAATGGTGGCTCTTTATAAGGAAAACTTTGTACTTTAGTATTTTGAATACACTATATTTTTTTAAGAATACAGATATATTTACCTTAATTAAATTTTGCATTCTTATTAATTCTGAACAGGTTCTTGAGTTATTTTTGTTGAGATTTTCTTGAGAATAAGCACTTTGTTGGTGCTTAAGAGGATGATGCTTGCCATACTAAGAAAGAAAATAAGTTTAGGATAAACTTATATGCTAAACTAACAAAAAAATTAACAAAAGAAGTTCTGGAATCGGTAAGTACAACATTTACATGAAATCTTAAATCGTGTGAAGATTCTCAATTATGTGAGAGTGTACATATTGCATTGTTCAAGTGTGGTTTTTGTTTGGTAAATGTTTAGCCAATTGGTTTTATGTAGTTATAGGACCTTATTGAAAAACTACCTACTCTATTACAAAAAGTTAATACAAATGAGTGAATAAAGTTTAACTTGACTACATAAGAGGAAACAATATGACTAACATAAGGAAACGGTTTCTTAATTTTACTCCAATTTACAATGTCAAATAATATTTAAAATAAATAAAAATGTTGCTTCCACAAATATTATTGGTATATTGTATTAATTAGAGTTGAGTTTGATACAAAGAAAAACAAAGCTTCCGAAGGTTTTGAGCAGTTTTTAATTGGACGGAATAATATTTTGATAGAATTATACAAGGCAAAATACAGTTTCGATTCGCAATCGGTTTTACCGAAACAAAAGCAGTTGATTAATTAGCAAAAACAAACGCCTAAATTAATGCTGGTTAAAACAGCTGATGATTCATCAGTTCAATTGTTGAAGCATTCACCGACGCATATGTTTTTTATGTTGTGCTTTAAAATAATAACTTTTTTAACCAGTTCGATCCCTTGCAGTTATGTTACACCTAAATTAACTGTAAATAAGCATATGCTTTAAAACATACGTTTTAAATGTGGGTAAATTATAAATCTATATAAACTCCTGAAAATACATGATTTAAGCATTTACTGGTGCACACATTTGATTTTGTTCCAACTTAAAATCCATTACTTTCCTTTGCATTTATTTAATAGCCAGCTTACTCTTAAATTTTATAGCTAACAAATACACTAGGTGCGCCGTATAAATATCCAAAGTTAAAAAAGACCATATTGACAGCACCCTATCGTATTCTTCATATACTTTTCCCTATACACATTCAAGTGCTCATTTGAGCTTTAATATATTTTGAATCATTTACAAAATTAACTTGCAATGGATGTACGAAAGTAATATAAGGAAGGTCATTCAATAGCTTACTTTAAAATCATTTTCGTTTTTCTGCGCTTGTTGTGTTATAATTTGGGAAGAGGACAACGTTATTGTTAGTAAGGCTTCCACAAAGTTTATGTTTACAATATAGCAAACAATTTGTATAAGAATATGGAGAAATGTTAATACTAAAAACTGAACTAGTGCATTCGAATTTGAGGCCTTATCCTAGTTATAATTTTTTATACGAGTTGTATGTACATATATAAAAATAATTATTAACTGTGGACATTTCAATATCCATATGCTAATTGTTTTATCTAATCTCAAACATAAATTCATGAAATAATAACGACTGATGCTAATTGTTTTAACTTAACTCTTATATTCATGAAATAATAACGACTAATTGATTTCGAAATTAATAAAATCATAAATAAAATATTCTGAAACAAAAAAAGGAACATTATTCATAATTTCCAGGAACATAATAATACAATGCACTGGTGACAGGCTGTATATGGGTTGAGTAGGATGGTCAACTCAATCCCGGATTTATGATCTTCCAATAAAACATCCAAACGTCAGCTTCTTTTCATCTAGGGATAAGCGTAAAAGGTATATCAAAAATATTATTTACACATTTTCTGATTTGAACGATTAAAACAGTGAGTTCAATAATTTATGGTGTGATTTTTCACTATGGGTATTTTTTTATTGTATTGTTCTATTAATGTCCTCACGTATGACAAAATACCCCCGCCGCAGCAAACCTGCCGTCTAAGCGAATTTCCATTTGTCCGAATTGATTTTCAATTGATCTATTTAAATAACATTATTAGGTTTAACGAGTACCTAGGTTTGCTGCTACAAGGAAACTAATAAAGTAGTGTGTTTTTAGTAAAATATTGATAGCTTACTATAAAATAAATAAATTTGCCAACTTTGATCAAAATATATCCATAAACAAGCAAACTACAACATTTTACAATATTCTCCATAAGAATAACATGGGAATTTTAAATTTACCATTTTTTTAGTTTTCTCCATAACCAATAACCGTAAAAAAACACTTTGATATACTGAATTGTTTGTTTTTTTAAGCTCTTTAAGAAGGTTTAGAGAAAAATTGGGAAATTTTGTGTTTTGAGGGTAAAAAGTGAGAAAAACCCATTTTTACCCCATAAAACCCCCCATAAAACCCTGTTCCCATGGTCCGATCATGCTGGATCGCGAACTCATTCAAGTTTATCCCGCCTTACACCTTCAAACCAAATTTCATCAAAATCGGATAAAAATTACTCAAGTTATCGTGTTCACGGACACATATATATATATATAAATCTACAAAGAAGACAGAAACAACATTTTAAATATAGTACACACACAAACCACTAATCCTATATTTAACAAAATTATAAGTGTTAGAAAAACCAACAACTAAACATTCATTCACATAGGTACTAACAAAATTAACAGCTGTATTTATTCATAACATAATATTTTTGTTTGAAATTAGGTTAACACACTTGAAAATGTCCTTAGAGACGAAACATGTTGTGATTTATTAAATAAAAAAGAATATAAAAAAAGGGTACTCATGTTATTTTACATATTATTTATTAATATATAAATCTATATATATACCTATCTTACTAATATTATAAATCTGAAAGTTTGTGAGTTTGTGTGTATGTTTGTGTGTGTGTTTGTGTGTGTGTTTGTGTGTGTGTTGCTCAATCACGCATAAACTACTGGACGGATTGGGCTGAAATTTGGCATGATGATAGCTCACATTCCCGATTAACATTAAAGCATATTCTTATCTCAAAAACCCTTTCGGGCTCCGCCCCAGTGGCTCTGTAGTTCCCCATGTTAATCTAATGATTTTTCAAATTTAAAAGGAATTCATGAATCTTAACAGCTGTTTCAATTAAACAAGTTGGTTCTGTTCTATGATGTTTAATAGCATAAAAGTTACAAGGATTACCAACAGGGTGCAGCACTATTAATTTTTTTTTTATTTATGACAACAGCTAATTTCCAACCAAAAGGTAAGTGAGCGTAGCGAACGAACTTCATCCTGGAGTCGAGTTAGCGTAGCGAACGAGCTAACCTGAATGCAAGTGAGCGCAGCGAACGAGCTCCAACCTAAAGGTGAGTGAGCGTAGCGAACGAACTTCAACCAGGACGTGAATGAGCCATGCGAATACTTATGAATCTAAACGGGGCGAAGCCCGCGGGTACAGCTAGTATATATATATATACATATATAAAAATTTGAACGAATGGTGTTTTTGGCCTCTGGGGACATTAAAATGAAAAAGTAAATCGGTCCCGGGCCTAAGTCTTACCATGAGACCTACGGTAATAGCTACTTCCCTATAGGGAAATTCGCTAAAATTAGTGAAATATCTAGTTACTTATCATGTAATAAGTTCTTGAGTAACTAAATGATGTGCCGTTTTAATAGATGTACAGTAAATTGGTATTAATTGTGTTTCTACCATAGATTCAAAACATATTTGACTACAAAAAGTGTATTTTTAATAGGTTAAGTTTAAGTTATTTGTAAACTAGGAAAATATAAACTAAAACATGTATTTGCTGTACATACCAAAATTTATGTCGTAAAACACATAACATGACATATATTTGGCAATTAAACTGTGAGACTTAAACTATTAAACCTCTGGTTCTGGTACACTATGTAGGCCTATTTTAAACATTCAAATATGTTCAATTGATGACAGGGTTAGGTTTATCAGCTGGTTGGTTAACA
The DNA here is from genome assembly GCF_028750875.1 of Macrosteles quadrilineatus. NCBI lineage: Eukaryota > Metazoa > Arthropoda > Insecta > Hemiptera > Cicadellidae > Macrosteles > Macrosteles quadrilineatus. Next base: position 7,880,702 of record NW_026542601.1, on the reverse strand, counting down.
TTAACTGCAAAATAACCGATATTTTATTCGATTATTTTGATTTATTTTCGATATTTTAGATTTTTTCCGAAAGTATGTGACGCATGATAAGTGGATTTGCTGAATGTGAAATTCATATTTTTAAGAGATAAAAAAATTCGAATCAATAAGCTGGTGGTTTTGAAGCAAACGATGAAATAAGCCTGGTTTGCTACACACTCTACCAACCCAACCATGACATCATTGTTGACACGAGTGTGTGCGATTTGTTCATACGATGTTCTGTTTTGTCAACATTATTTTGCTCCGAGTTGATTTTATTCAAAGTTATAATTAATAACAAAAGCCGTATACAACTTTAGTAACAGTTTTTTTTTATACAATATAATTGAAGTCAAAATATATTTTCGTGTGGCTTTTTGCAGTGGAAGTTTTCCAATTTAGTTGAAGGAATTTAACAACTAAATGGCTAAAACAAATAAGTGAATGGTGACATTTAAACTGAAGACTAGTACAGCAAAATTTCAGTATTTAGTGGCTATACCATGTGCTCGCCTAAACACTTTGTGTGTATCATTTTTGACAACATTAAAAACCTTACCATTAATACGTAATTTATCATAAGCCCAATTCAATTCAAAACATCTATGTCATCTAATTCGCCACACTGGGTGTGACAGTGTATACACTAGACTACCAGTGTAACCAGTGTAATATTGAATTGTAGAAGAACAAACCTAACACTAATTTTAAGGGGAAAATATTTCGATTTTCAGGAAAAACCTATATCTATTTACTATGTTAAGTTAAGTAAGAAAAAGAATACATAAACAGGTTGGATAAAAATTGCTGTTTTGGTAATACATGATTGCTTAAAAACAACAAAAGTTTCATTATTTCTTAAATTTAGTGAAGTTAAACACTTGGTGTTAGGTCCATCTATACTTTAAAATTTTAACAACGTTCCAAATACAAACAGACGACAAAATGTCTATATACGAAGCTTTTTTTTAAAATACCGATACAGCACAGTCCAATAGTGACAATTGTATGTTTATTAAATATTGAAAATATGTCTATTAAAACTATACGTAAACTTAAAATAACACTCTTGATGTATAAGTATATACAAATCTTAAACAAAAAAAAAAATCCCGGAGAATACAACGGTTGAATTAAGTTAGGAAAAATAAACAATCGTGATAAAGGTTACGGTAAACCTAATCTTATTTAAGTCTGACTTACAGTTAAGTAGCTCTACTATACTTTCACCATAGAATGAGGCATACTTCCTGAAACTATTTTACAAAAATGTTATGTAAGATAAAAGTATAGTTATAAAATAACAGAACAACCTATATCATACAAATCCAAAATACTGGATAGATTTTTCAGTAACAACCCATTTAGTGCGTTTCGTTGCAAAATCAAAAATTGTAGATGATATTAATTTTTTTATGAAGATAAATAAACCACAAAGCGATTACCACCATACCGTAGCAATTAATTTTTAAATAGTTCATACTTTTGAAAGATTACATTCTTTGCGATGGTGATTCTAATAGAGTATGCATTTATTCAAAGAATATTAATTACAATTTATCGGTATTGGATAGCTTATTTTCTACACTGAAATCTGTTTAAAATAACTCAGAAACTTCAATTTATAGCTCATTAAACATTTAAAGAAATAACTTTAACAATGAAGAAACCGATTATATACCTTGATTACTAGTTATTTTGAATTTCACTCTAATTGAAAACTATTCTATTTCAATATCATCTTTGTTTCGACTTATTGGTATACTGTATTTTTAAAAGCTAGGCAACCGTGAAAATTAAAAATTAGTACTAGACTATGAAAGATTGTTGAACACGCATTAACACGTTCAGTTTGCCACTGCTTTAAGCCAAACACCGATTTGCTTTGTCTCTTCAACAATGAATAGCATCCAAGTCTGGCACGCTTTTGTTGTCATCAGAATGGAATCAACAAAACGACAAGCGTAAAACCTTATGTATAACTCAAAAAACACGTTTAACTTCGCATTAAATACAATAAAATTTTATAACTTTGATCTATGCTTTTAAATAACGTTGTAATAAAAATTATTTCTCAAACAATAATCTTTTAGAGCTGGTAATGGAGGTGAGTTTTTATAGAAAAAAAATAAGGTTTCAAATTTAGATATAAAACTGTACTGCCTTGTACAAAAATATGTGAATAATAATTATCTTATTTATTACAGAGATGACAATTAACGTAAAAAAAACATTAATTTAATGTGTTCATATTTTGCATGTAAAGTATGTTCATGTATTCAATATGTTTCTTAGTTTCTGGATATTGTATTGTTCGAAAGAGGATATTTCGAGAGAAATAATCAATGTAGACTATTTTACTTGCATTCCTATCGTTACTAATAGTTATCAACCTTTCCTTATATAATAAAGAAGAAAAAAAAAACATATTAAATGTTTTCAAATAAGTTTTATTGAAATAACTGATTTAACGGTCTATGCCGTTTATAATTTGTATTATGTAATAACCACAGTATTGTCAATACAAAAAAAAGACTGATAAGTAAACCACATAAGAACCAAAATATCCAACATTCATTGACTGTGGATTTCAGTAAACAGGAATATTCCTCTTTACTGGGTGTACTAAAACAGGGATGGATCATAATAACTTCAATCGTGCAATTTGATGATTTTTAAATGCTGTTGGATATCATAGTAATTGTTTAGTCAATAAAAAAACAGTTTTTTTTTCTAAAGTCACCTGACAAAGTGGGCTTCCTTGTACAGATTGTAGTACAGAAAGCCTTACTTTGCCACACACCTGTATTCCAACCAAACGACATAAAACAGCGTGCATTTATTATTCAGGTAATCCGTGTACGCTTGAAAATAAGGTGGAAACACAAGATACTACAACTACGATCAGCTGCTGCAGCGTTTCCCATTTCGTTCACTGTTTGGATTTAACCTAACCTAAAAAAATGTTGTACAGTGTTTGAAAGACTAATTATTTATATTAACTATAGGAAAAAAAATGATGTAACACGAGTAGAATCTGCCTTTGCTGCACTCGAGAAACTTTCCACACTTGCCTATGGTTTGTGCGGAAACATATCTCTATTGTGCAGCAAAGTGCCACTTCGCCCACTCAATAGCTATAGTCAGGCGATGGAGAAGTTTTAAATCACCGTCAATACATGTGGAAATTTAACTACGATTTCAGATTTCGAGGATCAATTGTGTGGAAATGTGTTTTGGTCATTATTTGTCACTACACAGTGGTGACAGTTCCTTTACAGTTTGTTAAAAAGCTGCAACGTTAAACTAGAACACGACAACAACAAATTAAACCAGACTAAAATGTTGTCAAAAAAGGACTCTTTCGACACAATAGACGCGTTGACAATGCAATTGATTTTCTCGTCAGTTGGGTCTCGCTAACCTCAACATTTTCATTGTTTAAGCACGTTGACGAGTTAGTTTTATTCCATCAATTATTTTCCAAATTCAGCTCTATTTATATACTACGCTAGTAATGATTAGTTTAAATCATCAATAATTAGCTATAAAAATTTATCTACAAATAATACATGATCCTATTATAAAATTATATGATAAAATGGTATCATAAAACTATGTTATCATAAAATTATACTATAGGGTATTCCCTTAAAATAGTTTTTGTTGTAAAATCGTGTATTTATTTCATTAGAGTTTAAAAATTAGGTAATTAAACATTATAGCTTGTATACTTCTAAGGTAATAAATATGAATAATTTGTATTCGTTCTACTCAATAATGTCATATAATTATAAAACTTAACCCTCTTTGAGTTTGTACCCTTATACTAGTGGAGGACAACTACATATTTAAAAGATAAAAACCTGTTTGCATGTCTTGATGTCACCTTTACAGCTTTAAATCTGTTTGTCTTTTTAATGCTTGTGCTGTAGTTATCTGCAAATATTTTGAGTACATAATCACAAAAGCTTTAAAGAACGGGGTTTTTTACAATGAAGTCTTTCTCCTTCCTCGGCTTAAGAATTTTTTAGTTATTATTTTGTAGATATACATTTTTTGTACCATTGCTCTTGAGGAGAGGTTTATTTATGTTATACACATTTCACCAGCTTGTATCTTCAGGATGTAATATATTATATAGTATTTTAACCAATCAGCATATAGCGGGGCCTAAAAAGAAAAACGATAGATTTCTCGGTACACCAACTCATGATTAATGTTTTAATCTGTTGAGTGGTTTTATTTACCATTGACAAGTTTGTGTCTTGTTCAGGAGTTCTGTAGGTCAAAGTTCACCATTCATAGCTAAGTTGATACCCGAGAAGTTGGTTACGGATTAGTTGATTGGAAAATAGCTTGTTTATCACAAAGGTACATGTAAATATAAGGTTTTAAATCCCTTGTGCTTTCCTATGAATAAAAATGAACTTACTAAACATTATTTAAATGTCACTGGTATACTCCTAAGAGACATGGTGCGAAAAAGCTATTTTACTCAGTGAGAAAATGATGAAAGAAGAACACTATCTTTGAAAGTACAATGAGGAAGAACCTGGTTTATGGGCCATTAAATATCAATGTCGTCTGAGATAATATTTTCACAGCTTTTCAATCAATGGAACACGACTTTAAAGACCTTTGTTCAGCCTACACTGTAACACATTTTTTACACATCAAATTGCAAAATGTACATTACTGTTTCTTAGATATTACTTAAGTCAACAACAGATTGAACCAAACCAAAATATTTGAAGAATGTCTCTAGGATTAACATTGCGTATGTAAAGATAAATATCCTGAGCATAGGATTGAGTTAAAAACATATAAAACGTATAAAATGAGAATATCATCTAGACGATTTGTCATAGCAAATATATGATTCGATGATGTTAAATTAAATAATTTATAACTAAAGATATTTTCGCTTTAGTTTTACTAGCAATTATGGATTAACCAACTTATACAAAATATTAATATTCTTTATAAACATTTAAAATTATAATTAATAATTTTTCACTTGGCAAGAGTTAATAGATTAATGACAAATCAAAAACAACATATACAGGGTGGGGCAACGAAAGCGCCCCAATTTATAAACATTACAAACTCAATAATATTCACCCTATGGATATAAATAGCACACCAAAACACAGCTTATCTTTTGCCATTTTAACTTAACAAAGTCATTTTTCCATTTCTTGATAACAAAATCCTACAAGTGACTTCATTGTCCTACTTGACATTCCTTTTTAGCCACTTGAAACTCCATCAAATACTCCTCCAGCACTTCTTCAGGAATCACTTTAGTTTTTGGACTATCCTTAGCTTCGGTTCAAGCAAATCTGTGGGGTAACTTTGAAAAACCTAGAACGTCAAGTAGCTTATTAGAACAACAACCCCCCTCCAAAACAAATTAGCCAACGTAAAGCTTTCAACAACAAAAGCTTCCTGGCAAATCTCTTCGGACTTCGGACTTCGGAGTTACTGGGACTCATATTCTTTTAACATTTGCTGGTGTACAATGAGTTTTGCGGCACCCACAGATTATTATTATTATTTTTTTTTTTAAGTGATTATCCTAAATAATTTTACCCAGTTCACCATTGTTTTTCAATCTGAAACAGTGCCATGTTGACCAAGGATGGAATGTGGTCCAAACAATCTCTGGGTTTTTGCACAATAATCACTTATTTTTAAAATAGGTTTCCACATCAAAATCTCAGTGTTAATAGCCTCAGGCATAATATTTACTAAAATGGCATAGTTTAATTGATGTTTTAAGCACAGCTGATCATTCATTGTTGCAACAATTAACATGTGACAGGTAAAACAAATTGTAGCGTTCTCATTGCCTCACCCTGTACAACTATGCAGCTTTTAAATGTTACGATGCTACAGATGTAAGGTTGTTAGTTTTAAATATCAGATTGAGTAATTGTGTGATTACAAAAAAAGGGTGATTTACATCAAAACATAGCATAATAATTTGTTCCAGCGACATTTTTATCCTCTTCAGAAAAATAACATACTACCCAGCCACCAGTCGTTATGAGTCAATTTGTCATTGTAACTGCTGCGGAGGATATATATGTTTTAGTGGTGAAAGTACTTTTGAGATATTGTGCAGATGTGGATACAAGTCAGTGTAATACATTTTTACCACACTACTTTGTTTGGATTTAATCCAGGGGACATAAGTTTATCATCGACCTAATCAAATAAAATTTAATTACAAACAATTGGTAAGGTAATAAATTTCGCCGGACCCCAGCGGATTATAATTAGCCTTTTTAAGTTAGTTACACAATATTTAGGCGGTTTGAGGGAAGTTCAACCACCACTTTATGTTAATTAATTTCAGTTGTTGAGATATTATTTAGGTTAAGGTTCAAGTGGAGGGGATAGATTTCTTCCCCTAAAACCACCTAAATAATGTGAACAAAGTATTACTTCCTCAGGTATTTTATAAACATAAATTTTTAAAGCAACAAAACAAACCAAAAATAAAACAAAAAAATTAACGAAAACTAATTTTGCTCAGAAATTACTGTATCATGTTTGACGCTATGATACAGTAATTTCTTCTTGGTATTGAGCATCAAGTTTTTACTTTGTGCCTTTGACTTAACATGCTAAATATCTTGAAAACAAAAACGGTCACAAAGTAGAAACTTGATACTCGATTCCGAAATACATCTTGTTTTTCCGCATGCACATACCAAGTTTGAACTTGATACCTCAGGAGACTCGTAAGATATGATAAATTATGTAAAAACAAAAACAGACACACAGCGGAAAACGAAGTACTTGAGGACATATTTTTATACAAACGTTTTTCCTATTCTCACCTCTACAATCATGTACTAAAATATTTCACCAAAATCTCTGGACACCCTGTAAAAAATGTAGCCTAACTGCTTAAAAATAATAAGTACAATTTTAATAAACATAAATGCGGTTTGGACGAGGAGGTTCTCAAATACAGTGGATGTTACACTTCTGACAATGTATAAGAGGCACGTCAGTTTTTGTTTCTTTTATAAGTAAATCTGCAGTTAAACGTGTGGTTTTAAAATTTGGCGTCAAAAAGATTTTTTTGGTTTCAATAAAATAGAACAAATTAAAGAGACTTAGTTCCGTAAGATGCCAAGCAAGTAACGGCTTATTCAAATTATGAAGTAGGTAAAGTCGGCGTTGTCAACGCATCCTGAATCTACTAATCTTAAAATGTTATACACAGTACAAAGTAAATCTCGTTACATACACAGTTTTATATTTTTGTGAACAATATTTTTAAACTAATATTCGGTATAATTTATTTAAATACATACATATATTAAGCGTAAAATAACTCGACTCATTATACAAAGTGGACCAAACTTTTCAACTATGTAAGTATAACTCCCCTTAAAACCTATCGAGATGTAATTCAGAAGGCAGTTTCTAGTTCATTGAACCTTAAACACAAACTTGCCACTCCACTGCCCTCGCAACTTATTGGTGAGAACCGTACCACTTGTTTCTTGTACATTGGTTCAAGTTTACATCCACTGATTCTGAAGAGATTTTGGTTGAATGGACGTCAATATGAGACCGTGGGTACCGTAACATAAATAACTTGCTAATTCCGAGAAGTATAAAATTAATAAACATTCCTTTAAAGTTACAGTGGATATATTGAGCCAGTTTTGGAATCTGACCACGTAATCGGTATCAGGAATCTGACACGTACTTTTTCACTTATGTCGAAAATCATCAAATTTCAATATACAGGGTTAAGCAAAAGTCTGAAACCCCCCAGTTAACTTTTTAATGCGTTGCAGTAGGAAAACTAAACTCGGTACATATTTACAACATAAGAAATTGCACTTTTTCATCAAAGTTACAACTTTACCCCAGCCCCCAAAATGGGGCATTTTGGGGGCAGTTGGGTAGATGCAATCGGGTGACACGGCTTCGCCCATCCTGAACAAGTACGACCAAAAAACCAGAAACTGGGTAAGGTCCACCTCAACATACCGTCGGTCAACCCATGGTTGGACATGCCGAATCGTTCTCCTGGTCCAGACGTCCCCGCGTCTCCTGTTCCTCTGTCTCCTGCCACAGCTGGTAGACTGTGCGGGAGCGCTCCTCTGGTTTTGCATGGTCCTACCCATGCCGCTGATAAATCGCCTTCCTCTCCACCGCCCAGTTTGATGGGGATTACTCCAGCAACCACCAAGATGGCGGGTTCGGACACTGTTCGGTAGGCAGATGCTACTCTGAGTGCTTCCTGACGCTGTACTCGGGCGATCCGCCTCCTACTGTATAAGCCTCCATATTGGGCACGTCTGCCCGCCGCTGTTGCCATAAAAACCCCGGTTGCAATGGTTACCGCTGTTGCTATGGTAACCGTTGTTGCTATGACCCCCAGCTGCTATGGTAACAGACGTTTTCATGGTAACCCAGTTGCAATGGTAACCCCAGTTGCTATAATAACCACGGTTGCTATGGTAACAGTCATTACCATGGTAACCGCCATTGCCATGGTAACCTCAAAGCCATGGTAACCGCTATTGCAATGGTAACTGATGTTACTATGGTAACCACCGTTGCTATGGTAACACCCGTTGCTATGGTAACCCTGGTTCATATGTTAACCACCATTACGAGTAACCAGTAACTTAAAGACTATTTAAATGGGATATTAATATTTTAACAAGCCTGAAATACCTTACAATGTTAGTAGAGAGTTGCGAGACACCCATTTCATCCATATACGTTACGTCTCTTATATATATTAACATTAACGCGATATCTTGTGTAATTCTGGTCCAATTTTGATCAAATTTGGCTAGAAGGTGTAGGGCGGAATAAACTTAAATGAGGTCACGGACAAGCAAGATCGGGTCTTGGGAACGGGTTGATAAGGGATTTAGAAATGTTCAAAACTAGTTTTTTATGTTCACACTTAAAACATGAAAATTCCCAATCAACAGTATGCCCACCACGTACAGTTAAAAAAACCATTTTAATTTTGTATATTATACGAAAGAAGGTTCTAGATAAAATTAAAAAAATGTACCCACATTTAAATTTGCTATTTTATTCTAATCAAGAAAACAATTCTCTAGTTTATTTTAATTAAATTTGGCCAACGTAATCATTTCATCCTATTATATTAATATTTGGTTTAACAAGTTTTAATACCTGTAGCAGTAAATCTAATTAATTAATCGTCAAATCAACAGTTACGTGAATATGGAAAATAGGAATTTTTATGTTTATAGAAATATTTTAATAAAAATCCAATCAGACCAATTGTAATTCATTTAGCGTGCAGTTTTAATGCGATTATTCTCAGTCATTTATACCAGCTTATACATGCTATAATTGTACTCTATTGTAAATAAAACACTATCCTAGAAAATCATAGTAAAACATAAAAGATTAAATTTAATTGATAGCTTTGTTTAAAGCAAACTTCAAATCATTATAATTTTTTTTAATAAATCCACTTTTCCTAAATATAAAGAGTAAGAAAATGGGTAACTTTCTCTGCCTTGTAAAGTTGGTGACAAAGTACATCAATATAACACCGAGACAGTCCGTTTTGTCTTTGTAAACGAACTGTCCATTTTACCATTATTTCAGTCAGAATGCAGTGTAAAAATATAACCAATATGTGTATGGTATTATAAATTAAATACTTTGAATATAAATGAAAATAAAAGCTAGGCCTATAGTATTCGTTTCCATACCAGTATCGATAAGCTTAACTTAAATAATTTTCAAATTTTAGCCATAATTTAGCTAAGAATATGTTTTAGACCATATATGAAGATGTACGGGTTTTCTTAATTTGTTCCAACCTTTAATTCTAATATTTTTCTTGGCTGCGTTATACATGTTAGTTTGTTTAAAATTTGTTCTATTAAGATTGATAATGTTATAATGTTAAAACCCACAAGATTGATAATGTAAAGCACACATTTAATGAATGGTCTATAGGATGGCCTGTCATTTACTAATCAGGCATTACCTTTGCAATAAATGGACTTGCACAACTCCTAGACGAAGTCAGACCGTGAACTTGCTAAACGTAAACCTTTTACCTTACAAGCACATGGGATACAATATACATTGGAGTTGTTATATGCAATATTTTATAGTTCATATTGGGCCTCCCAGCTGAAGATTCTCCTCTGATGACTTTATTTGCTAGATTTGAATGTCTTATACCATAGGCTGTGATTCCATGCCTTAGAGCCTTGAATAAAGTTTTGTAAAAAGTCAAATTTCTTTCACCTTTATTTAAATTTTATTTTAAGAAAATGTAACACAGGTAAACTATACTAAAATGTATTTAACTTCTTAAAACGTTTCTGGGACTAGCTAAAAACACCATACAATGAGATTTTATTCAGAAAGTTCTGATTTGGTCCAGTAAAAAAATCGAATTTACAGTTTGAAAATATTGTAAATATGATATTTTTTGTCTTAGTTTGTTACTATAAAGATAATTAATTCATTCAAAGTTACCCTCTAGAAAAACGTATTAACAAATATTACGAAATAACTTACTTATTGAAATAGCAAATAGGATGTGTTAATATTTTTTTTGTAAAAAATATATTATCAGCTTGTCAGGCGTGATTACTTTTAATCAGGTAATTGAATGATTACATCAAAATTGTTCATTTTAATACCTACATTTCTAATTATGATTTGAATTCTGACGTAATTTAAAAAAAAAACGTCATACAACATAAAGCTTAAGTAAACAAAATTCCTTTTGCTCTTTGCAGAAAGAAACCTTCTCATTTTTTTAAAGCCCAAAGTTCTTTTGAAACATGAAATTTATCAAAGTAAATTTTAAACTAACGCTGTGTAACTTTTTCAATGAATAACAGATACCACTTCGGTATTGGAAAACGTCAACTCGATCTTCCATAAAGGTTCCTTTGAGTCGCTTTTATTGGTTATATTTTCAGGCAAAAATGTAAATTCTTTGAAATCTTTTTATAAGAAACTTTTCTCATAATTTCTGTAGACTATATAATTATTTGTAAATCCTTATACTTGTTCTAAACTTTCTAAAATATTAAATAAAATAATAAACTAACTTTTAAAATAATATAATCTCATGCAAGGCAAGTGTGTGCGTTCTTTATATAAGCCTTCTTAACATCCAAAATTTCCATCCTGATGGTAAATATACATGTGATCCTATGAGCTCACATAAAATGCAATCATTGCCTTGTCAATTTCATTTGTACTATTGTTATTTTTTGTAAACACAAAACTACAAATACCACCTACGTCATTTATTACACTTCCTTCTGAAATCCCATTTCTTTAGTAGAGTTAACTCCACGTAACAATGTAGAAAGATTATAAACAAAATCAAGGGCTTAGACAATAATATCTCATTGGAATTGCAAACCCATCATAGTTTGGACGTATTTGACAAATATGCTATGGTAAACAGTGCATCGCTTGTGGAAAGAAATGTGTTCAATAATTGCAAGACACAGAAACATACAAAATATACCAATAAATAAATTAATATACTTTGGAATTAACTCTAATAATAATCCAATTGAATAATCAAACCAAACAAATTACTTATAAGATTATAGTACTTCGTTAAAATAGAATGAAAAAAAAAAACAAAACAGCTGACGCATATTCAATACCTTAAAGATTATTCATTAGAACCCTTTAATTAAGGTTCTTGAAGATTGGTTTTCTTGAACGTCTAATTTTTTATGTACGTCAATAATAAGACCTTTTATTCAAGTGTATGGTTTATAGGTGAGTGGCTAATAAATTTCGGTAAAATTTATATATCTTATTAATGTTAATAAAAATATGCATTTTCGACTTTTAATTTATCATGACATACATTAAAAATATGTTTTCTTTATTTTATTCCAGCGGGTGGGAGCATATTCATTGCCGTTTTAGATTTATTTCACCCAAATAAAAATTCCATCGTCAGTTCCATTTCATCTGGGGTTAAGCATAACTCATAAATCCCCGACAACAGTGTTATTAATGCGTGTCCTTTCAAACTGAAATAGAGTGAATAATGCTATGTCAATAATTCGGGGCGTAGCCTGCTGGATTAAGGATCTAGACTTGTAGTTATATATTTATACAGTCTTTATAGTTGTGAAAAAATATAAGAGTATAATGGCTATATAATAGCATTTTACATTTTTGGTAGCCATTTAGTTAGTTTTTGGTATGGTTTTACAGTCCTGGGCTTAAAAAATAGTTTTAAAACACCTAACACTTTCTGTATTGATAACTGAATGCTTAATGCACTTTTCAAAGGGATTAATACTTATAGCATACTTAAATACATCAAACACCAGTTCAAGTATATTACTGTAATTTTATTTTGTCAAGCTATTTATTTTACTTGTATTTTTTCCCCTAAGTTACTCCTGATATTTAAAAGGTTAAACAAATAGATATCCATTATATTTTTAATAAATATTCCGGAACAGGGTTCATAATTCACTTCTCTTGCGACGTAAATAAATTATACTGTAATTCCATAAACCACCATAAAATAAATCGCATATAAATTTATCAACTATTTAAGTAAAAGTAAAATAACAAGTAAAACTTCGTTGTACCTCTTAGACGGAAATTAAAGTTCGATAACATTTATTCTGGGAGGAGGGTATTCTTATCGAATCGGTTCAATTTAAATTTCAAATTACCTACTATGACTGTTGACTGGAAAATGTCAATCGTGAAATCGGTGAATGTTTTATGCTGTCATTGACTGTAGCTAACAGTTTGTGTTTTTATTGGATACAGTTTTTTTTAGAGAATTCCCCTGTAGGGAAAGAGGCTATTACTGTAGGGGGCAAAGTAAAACCTAGACCCGGGACCGATATGTTTTTCATTTTGATGTCCCTATATTTTATTTTTATTTCAATGTTATCTTTTTCATCTTGAAAATTGAAAATGTTGAGTCCCATTTGCGTGAACTTTAATAAAACTAACCAAGGAGTTTTCCTTACATTCAAGTAAACTACCTTCTAAGTAAACAACACGATAAGAACATACATATTAAATATTCATGGACTGTGGATTCAAGTAAACATGTTTTGCTTATATTTTTGTGTTTTATAAAGGATCACTATAGAGAGGTAGTCTAACTAGTACAACAAGTTTAATGATAAACTATTTAGCAATTATGTGACTAAGCAAATAGAAGAAGTAAAATAAATATTGTTTTACTCTTATAATATCGTTTCTATTGTACATTAAATAACATAAAATATCCAAATAAACTTCGAGAAATGGTGCTATTTTCAACAAAACAAAACTTGTCAATTCAATTTGCGAAAAAAATACAGTGGTGCAAAGAGAACAAAACCGCAAATCCAATTGTTACGAAACTAAAATGTAAGTGGAAAAGAGATTCTTTTAACACAATAAACGCTTTTTAATTAAATCAAGTATCGAACTCTGCTGCCTCGACATTTTAAACATGTTTCCCGGAAACGTTTGGAAAAAAGGAACAATGAGATTGGATCATGAATAAGTTAAGCGCTTAAGTACATTTGGATAATTAGTTTTAAATTCCTAGAATATTTCAGAGGAGTTAGTTACAGTTCATTTATTGTTTAATGATTGACGATTTCAGTTGATTAGGCAGAATTCAGTAATTTTTCTTCTTTACATAGAACTTAATTTAAAGAAAAAGTTAAAAAGATATTCAATTAGTATCGATGTTTGAATTGATGTTGGGTTGATCTAAATATCAAGAATCTAAATATTTTTTTGTATGTACTAAATTTCAGTGTACAGTTTTGGTTTACAGATAATTTCAAGATATTTCCGTCTTTTCGGTGTTATTTAACCATTGATAAACTACATTGTTTCAGATTTATACGAGTATTTTTGTAGCACAATACTATCAATTACAATTTAAATATCTTAAATCTTAATTCATGCTCCTGGCACTCTTGTTAAATATCCACTGGAATATTTTGTTAGACGCCTTTTGTCATATCACATCTTAAACAACATACCATAGAGCTAACTATATATAGTTCGGTGGTCATATAAATTTTCTTGTTCTTACATTATAATATAATTTCAAGCAAACAATTTAAACAATCAGTTCCCAAGCTTGTTGTTTGCAACTTGCACTCGTAAATTTTAACCATAGAGAAAAGAGCGATGTATTGTTTTTTAGTTTAAAACCCATCATGAATTGTGATTCTTGATACAATTGTTCTGCTTTCGTTTTTTTTTTATTCGTTCACCAGTAAAATTTAAATTTTTTTTTCAAATTTTCACCTTTTTTATAGCATAAATAGGAAAAAAATTAAATAAATCGTATTTATAAAATATAATCAGTTGTTTACACCGCTAATACTAATGTAAGACAATTTCAGTAATTACATAACCAAGAAAGCCTTTTACATGGTGTATGTATTCATGTGTGGTGATGAAAACATTACCTATTTACATTTGAAAAATCTCTCGTCTACAACAGATGGGCCAGTGTCGCTACATTTCACGTTTGATATAAAGCATTCCTATATCGTAACAAAGATACAACACACTTCACTTTAGCTGTCAAAACGTCCCTTTATATACAAGAGTGAGTTTTGGAACAATTGACATTGTTGATTTTTTTTAAATGGAATCGTTTTAAACAGCGTGACAGTTGCACTGCCAGTATTTAAAATAAAAATAAAACTATTAAAATAAATTGTTCATCAGACAGTTATAGTTTAATAGCTTTATATTTCAAAACTAACCAAAACTACACTTTTAGACTCTACTAGGCTATACGAAACAAATTCAATAGTGATTGAGTAATAGTAATTTAATATAAAATGAAACATATATCTTATTTTAGATAATTTTTTATTTATATATATTTTTTTTTAACTGTTTATGATATTGAAATAATATGAATAATTGATTTTAATGATTTCAAATCCAAATAAACAAACAAATTAAAATAGATCCTGCAATGCCAACAAATAATTATAAAACTAATTGGAAGGTAAATTACTATCCTGATTAAAATATATTACATATACATAGACCTTAGGCTACAGGCTAACATAAAATTTACATATATCATCCTTTTCCTACATGAAATTGATTTCCATAGTAATTATTATTATTTAGTTGATATAAAATTGAATAAACAAACAACCAATATTAAAACCTTGGGATTTATGTATTCATTTGTATGATCTGAGGTTTTTAAGCACATTGTTTCATGTATAACATATTATACTAATAAGTTTTAAAACAAGGAACCTAGATCAAAGCAAAATAGACTAAATTTGCTAATTGAAAATATTGAATATTTTTTTCTGTGAAACAAACAAATTGATATTTTAGTCAAAATTATTTCGCACAGTTAATTTCAAACCTACATTTACCTTTATAATATAAAAACTAATGTCAATTATAATTTTGTTCCCAAACCTTCAACGATGTTTCTTAAATCGACCAATGCTTTTATGCTTTGCTAACATAAAGCAGTTTCCACTCATTTCAGCCTCCAACCACACAAATCCTTTGAAAATGAGCTGTGAGCAAATACAAACAGGGACCCAGCAAATGACTTCCGTCCGTCAATATTCATTGCTAGGTAATTTAAAATTTAGATTGAACTGATTTTATTAGGACTTCTCTTCTGGAGAAATAATGACCCATATTCAACAGACAACCTAATGATTATGTCATTTTCAAATTGATAAAAAATGCAAAATGGTTTTATATCATGAATCTATATTAGTAATTAAATTAATAAATATAATTTCAATATTTTTAAACCGTATTCGACAACAGAATTATTTAAATTATATTACCTTATATAATTTTACCTTATATAATTTTAATACTACCTAATTTTATTATATGATCTGCATACGGTGGTTACAATTTATATTCAATGAAAGAGAATACATAAAACTATTGAAATCGGTTGAGTTTGATAACGAGTTTGTAAAATTAAATATTATTCAACATAATCTAAATTTAAGTTACGATGAGGAATATTTAGTAACGCAACAAACTTTTTTTCTTGGTATGAATCAAATTTGATTATTAGTTTAACTACTATTAAAACTACTACTATTTTATGTAACGCCAATGCCTCAGACGCTTCAAGAGCACCGTGGACGAATTCGCAATGCCGTAGAATCAACCAACCTTGCGATGCTAGTCGGTGTATGGGACAATTTAAGGCATAAATTGGAAACTTGCTCCACGGCTAATGGACGGCACATTGAACACTTGTAGGGATTATCTTTGAATAATTTAAGAGCTATCCTTTTTGTTGTTATGTTTTATATCCGTATTTGTTTAACATTAACGTCAATAAAATGTTTTAAAACCTGATGAATCTTTTATAAACGCCCTGTACTTTTAAGCTTCTATTTAGGATTAGAGTTTAACAAGTGTTTGCATTTGAACGTCAGAGAATTACTAAAGCTCTATACACAATGTGAAGTGGCTTTCCGCATTCAAAGCCCAAAGTGATAATCCATTAGGCCTCTCTTATAGTAGATCCATTAAGACTCTATTACCCTTGTATAGCAGATGACAAATACGAGCTCTTACAACATATTTAATGAATTCTCAATGGGAGTCACTACTGAAATCGCTAAAATTTTTATATTAACTGTTTTTACTTTGTAACAGCCTTTTATACTTAAGGTAGACCAAAAAACAAAATAAAAATGTCACAAACACAAATTGTCATATGCCCTAAAAGTGGGAGGGTGTTATAGATTTGTATGGAGCATTTTTGAAATTGATATTATTTATAGAAATGTACAAACCATACAAATAATGGAAATTATATAGTTTTTTTTAGCATGAAACTCACTTTAATATCACGCATTTTTGTTGTATTACAGAAACATTTGATATTTTTTATGGCAGCACAATTTCAGAATTTATTGGATATTTTGTTTAATTTCCATATGCACATTTGTTTTACCAAATAGGTTCAAAATACGTGGTTCTCCCTGACACTATCCAGTCCTTCCCTAGAGTCACTCAAGCAAATGGCATTCCTCGAGGCGAATACCTTGCTTCAGTGGTTTGATGATAACCTTCTAAAAACCAACACTGCAAAGACCCAGCTAATCAACTTTCGAGTCTCAAACAGGTCCAACAAAGATCCGAATCTGTCTCTTCTTCTCGATGAAACCATTATACATCCCGTACAGTCTGTAAAATTCTTAGGCATTCATTTAGATGAATGTTTAAATTTCAAAACTCATGTTGATTACGTAATAAAACGTGCAAGCACAGGCATCTTTGTACTTCGAACATTGGCCACAACAGCCTCGACGGAAGTTCTTCTTTCTGTGTACTATGGCTTAATATTCCCTTATCTAGTTTATGCTCTACCTGTTTGGGGATCTGAAAACAAACGAACCTCCTTCCTTTTTAAAATGCAAAAAAAAGCCATTCGTGTCATATTTTCACTTTTCAAAAGACGATCTTGTAAGGAATCATTTAGGTCAGCTGCTATTTTGACTCTTTCCTCACTATACATCATTGAAACCCTTTCCTTTTTAAAAAAACACCAGTCAATATTTAACACCAGCACTAACTGCAGTACATACTCCTTACGCACATCTCACAACCTGAAAATCCCTGTCCATTCAACCTCATTTTTTAAAAAAACATCTTTTGTATAATGACATTAAACTGTTTAACCAACTTCCCCAACAGCTAAAGCTAGAGACTGATTTGCTTAAATTCAGAAAACAACTGAAAAGCATATTAGTTGAAAAGGCTTGCTACAGCGTTCACGATTTCTCAGCTGACATGTAGTCAGTCATTCCTGTTAGATTTAAGATTAAACAAGAATCAAATTGTTAGTCTTTGTACATATCATTTAGCCTACCTTGATAAGAATTTTTCAGTTTTTACTATTGTTTATTTTGATGACTTTTCCAATACAATGTGTTTTTTGTTATTTTGGAATAAAGAACTTATGACTTATGACTTATAACCTTGCGCTGTCTGGAAGGACGAGTTAATTTGTTTTCTTTTTGTTCTGTGGCTTGAGGTCTGTCTAGATTTTCTTCCCTTAGAGTACCGTCTAGTTCTGTTGGATTGTTTGTATTTGATTCAGACTCTGGATGGATCTCTTGTGGTGGTTCTTGACAGTCTATAATAGGAATCCTTCTTGGAACAACAGAACTATCTTGTTTGTTTTGTGTTGTAAAGGTAACTTTCTTCTTGGATACAAGAGTCAAAATCAATTGATTTATGTGTCGTTTTATACTTCGTCCAGAATCCAATTCAACAATGTAATAGTATTGACCTAATTTTCTCTTGACTGTACCAAACTGCCATATGTCTTTATTTCCCAGGTGAACTCTTGCCTGAACCCTCTCCCCCACTTTAAGAGAGCGGACGCGAAGAGGAGCAATTGATTTTGATGGAAGTTTTGCCTTTGGGTTAGGTAGAAGTGTGTCAAGTCTAATCCGAATCTTCCTGTTCAAATACAACTCTGCTGGAGTCTTGCCTGATGCCAAAGGTGTTGCTCGATATCTGAACATAATGTTTTGTAGCTTTGTGGTAATTGGGGTTGGATCATCGGCAGCAGCAATAAGTCTTCTCTTTAAGGTTTGTATGTTTCGTTCCGCCAAGCCATTTGTTGCAGGATGGTTAGGAGCAGTAAATTTTTGGAAAATCCCACGTTCTTTACAGTAGTTGATAAATTCCTCACTTTTGAATATAGTGGCATTGTCCGAGACTAAGAACGATGGGTACCCATGGACTGAGAAAATGTTTTCAAGTAGTGCCATCGTCATTGCTGAGGAAGGAGCATTTCGAAGAATGCGAACTTCTGCCCACTTTGATTTTGCATCTACACACATAAGGAAATAATTTCCATCCAATGGACCGGCATAATCAATATGCACTCTTTCCCAGTTATCATCGGGCTGATCCCACGGATGTACCGGAGCTTTTGGTGGATTGTGACGAACTTTAGCACAAGCTTCACAGCTTTTCACTATTCTTTCTATGTCTTTGTCCATACCTTCCAATTGTATCCATACATATGTTTGTTCTTTGTTCCATACATATCTTCTAGCAAGCTGTTTAATTTTAGTAATTCCGAGGTGTGATTCATGGAGCTCATTTAGAATTTGATTTTGAAGACGTTTGGGAATTACGACTCGATCTGATAGGAAAAGTATGTTGTCTGAGATCATGTAAGGGCTATCTTTGCGACTATTTTTCAGTTCATGCAAAAGAACTTGAAGCTCAGGGTCTTTTGCTGTTTCTTCTTTGATCATTTCTGCGGTTATCACTGTGCTGGAGATTTGAAGTAAGGTTTCTGCATTGATTGTCTTTATTTCTTTGTCGAATGTTAGTTCAGATGAAATTTATGATTGAACTGGGCTTCGAGACAAACAATCCACGTTTTCATTTTCTTTCCCTTTCTTGCATCGGACTGTATAGTCAAGACCACTGAGGAATGAAAAATAACGCAATAAGCGAGATGATGTCATTCGTGGCAGGGCACGTCCTGGATGAAAGATATGTGACAATGGTTCATTATCGGTGACGAGAGTGAATTGTTTACCAAAAACGTAATTGTAAAAATGGGTGACTGCATAGATGATTGCTATAGCTTCTCTATCAAGTTGGCTGTAATTGGTTTCAGCCTGAGTCAATGCTCTGGATGCATATGCAATTGGTCTTTCTTGACCATCGATATCATGACTGAGTATTGCAGCAATTCCAGTTGGGCTAGCATCTGTTGTGAGAATAACTGGTTTTGATGGGTCGAAAGGGATTTACATTTTTAACCTTCTGGAAGATTTTATTTAATATCTTAATCAAAAATAAAAATTATTGTCATAATTCATTATATCAATTTTAAAACCATATATCAAAAGTGTGTAAACTGAGAACCAGAGTTTTTTATTTCAAGCTCTCCGATTGTCTTTTGGTCAAATTAAATTAATAAATTTTGAGTAGGGAATTTTGTAGATTCAAAATTTTCTATGACAAAACTTTTTTTTATTTGTTGTAACAATTTTGTCAGAGTGGTAATGAAAATGTTCAGGGTATTATTTATACGAATTCATTTATTTGTAAATTTTATGTAAAAAAACATTTTTGTCCAGTCAATTATGTTTAAAACTTGTCTGGTTCCGATTTGCTTAATACGTTCCACCACATATAGGTAGTCGATCAGTCAAAAAAATACAAGGTTGAAATAGAGTTTCCAGAAAGGGCCACGTGTATCAGGTCAACAATATATCAATGCAAGTGTTAGTAGAGGCAATATGATGGTTTAACGCCACTTTAGGCACGTTTTCCCCATAAGAATAACATGGTGAACTTTTTTTGACCACTTTTTTAAAAATCCAGCTCTCGGCCTATACAAGCCTATATAAATGTTCAATACCATTGTACAACTCCATTACTATTTCAAATCCACATCCATTCACAAAATCGTGCGAGGTTTGTATGCGAACTTGGGTGCGCTCCCCCATATAAAATGCATGCTACCCATATAAAATAATGTTAAATTTTTTTCTTACTTTTTGATTTTTTATGTTGTAATATTGTTTATAATCAAAAGTTGACACCCACTACGTTTGCCAGAATTTCAACCGTTTTGCCGTATCTCAAGCCGTTTTCGAGATATAAGCGTTTTTAGATAGTTTTACGGACTTAGACGATTTTTCATGGTAAATTTTATTTCTACCCATATAAAAAAATGTTAAATTTTTTTCTTACTTTTTGATTTTTTTATGTTGTAATATTGTTTATAATCAAAAGTTGACACCCACTACGTTTGCCAGAATTTCAACCGTTTTGCCGTATCTCAAGCCGTTTTCGAGATATAAGCGTTTTTAGATAGTTTTACGGACTTAGACGATTTTTCATGGTAAATTTTATTTCTACCCATATAAAATAATGTT
This sequence comes from Macrosteles quadrilineatus, assembly GCF_028750875.1. NCBI lineage: Eukaryota > Metazoa > Arthropoda > Insecta > Hemiptera > Cicadellidae > Macrosteles > Macrosteles quadrilineatus. Next base: position 7,859,730 of record NW_026542601.1, on the reverse strand, counting down.
AAATTTTTTTCTTACTTTTTGATTTTTTTATGTTGTAATATTGTTTATAATCAAAAGTTGACAACCACTACGTTTGCCAGAATTTCAACCGTTTTGCCGTATCTCAAGCTGTTTTCGAGATATAAGCGTTTTTAGATAGTTTTACGGACTTAGACGATTTTTCTTGGTAAATTTTATTTCTACCCATATAAAATAATGTTAAATTTTTTTCTTACTTTTTGATTTTTTTATGTTGTAATATTGTTTATAATCAAAAGTTGACACCCACTACGTTTGCCAGAATTTCAACCGTTTTGCCGTATCTCAAGCCGTTTTCGAGATATAAGCGTTTTTAGATAGTTTTACGGACTTAGACGATTTTTCATGGTAAATTTTATTTCTACCCATATAAAATAATGTTAAATTTTTTTCTTACTTTTTGATTTTTTTATGTTGTAATATTGTTTATAATCAAAAGTTGACACCCACTACGTTTGCCAGAATTTCAACCGTTTTGCCGTATCTCAAGCCGTTTTCGAGATATAAGCGTTTTTAGATAGTTTTACGGACTTAGACGATTTTTCATGGTAAATTTTATTTGTACCCATATAAAATAATGTAAAATTTTTTTCTTACTTTTTGATTTTTTTATGTCGTAATATTGTTTATAATCAAAAGTTGACACCCACTACGTTTGCCAGAATTTCAACCGTTTTGCCGTATCTCAAGCCGTTTTCGAGATATAAGCGTTTTTAGATAGTTTTACGGACTTAGACGATTTTTCATGGTAAATTTTATTTGTACCTATATAAAATAATGTTAAATTTTTTTCTTACTTTTTGATTTTTTTATGTCGTAATATTGTTTATAATCAAAAGTTGACACCCACTACGTTTGCCAGAATTTCAACCGTTTTGCCGTATCTCAAGCCGTTTTCGAGATATAAGCGTTTTTAGATAGTTTTACGGACTTAGACGATTTTTCATGGTAAATTTTATTTCTACCCATATAAAATAATGTTAAATTTTTTTCTTACTTTTTGATTTTTTTATGTTGTAATATTGTTTATAATCAAAAGTTGACACCCACTACGTTTGCCAGAATTTCAACCGTTTTGCCGTATCTCAAGCCGTTTTCGAGATATAAGCGTTTTAGATAGTTTTACGGGCACTGCCACAAGGGTCAAGTGAAGCGGTCATGCGACTGGGGAATCCCCAGGTGGTGACGTCACTGGCTACGAGCCTATATATAGAAGTGGCATCCGGGTGATATTTCATTCTCGTGCGTGATGCCGACCTGTCAACACTGCGCTGCCTCGCTCTCCAAGAAGAGCAATTTGGTCCGCCACTACAAGCTAGTACATCAAATGAAGGTGAAACTGTGCAAGGTATGTGATTTAATCTGTGATGATAATGTGGTTCTAAAATCGCATATATTACAAAGTCATAAGAATTGTAATTTTTGTAAGAAAAATGTGGTTGGTCATTTTAAAAGACATGTCAATTCTTGTAATAATTGTCCATATACAATGATTGAATTTGTTGGTGAATCGATTAGAAATGAACTTAAAAATAATCTTCAGTCTTGTCCTCTGCCGATAAAATGGACTTTAGTAAGGAGAATTAAATTTATAAAATATTCAATGGATCAAAATGGACAATTAGTTAATGAAAAAGAATGTATTGCAGATTTTAGAAGCCTTACCACCTTAACTATTGAGAAAAGAGATTTAATACCCCAAATTGAAAATGCTCTTTTAAAGATTGACGCTTCCATGCACAAATACCAATCCCAGGGCAGTGGATGGATATATGACCATACGAAATATTGGCAGTTGCATGTTTATAAGTATAAGCCATTAACTCCAAAGTCATACATTCCCACACCAGAGAGTATTAAATCGAAACATGCAGTTTTAAATATAAAAAATGTTGATAATAAATGCTTCCTTTGGTCAATTTTAGCAGCTTTATATCCACAGAACTCTAATGAACATGCTAATAGAGTCTCTAATTATGTACCCTACGAAAATCAGTTAAATATGACAAATATAAAATACCCTGTAAAAATATCTGATATAGATAAATTTGAAAGACAGAATAATATAAGTGTTAATGTATTTGGACTTGAAGACCAGAAATGTATATATCCATTAAGAACAACTAAACTGAATAGTAATACTCACGTAGATTTATTATTATTACAAGAAGGTCGTAAATCACATTACTGTTTAATTCGTGATTTTGATAGGTTAATGTTCCACTCTACAAAACATATGAATAAGAAGCATTTTTGCAAGTTGTGTTTACAACATTTTTACACTGATGATAAATTAGAACGTCACATAACTTATTGTAAAAACTTTGATGCCCAACGAGTGGAAATGTCTAAACAAGATACATTACAATTTAAAAACTATAAATATCAACTTAAAGCCCCATTTGTGATTTATGCAGATTTTGAATGTTTTATAAACTCAAACAAGCATACTCCATCTGGATTTGCATTTGTTGTAGTAAAAGATTCTAAGATTATTTCTGAAGAGTTATATAGTGGTGAAAATGTTATGGACATGTTTTTCAAAAGGTTATTTGAGACTTATGACTTCATTAAACGTCAAATGTCAATATACATTCCTCTTGTAATGACTCCAGAGCAAGAGGCATCTTTCCAAAACTCAACACATTGTCATATTTGTGAAAAGCCCCTATATTTTGATAGGGTGAGAGATCATTGCCATTCCTCTGGGCAATACCGTGGAGCTGCCCACAATGATTGTAATTTAAACTATAAAGTAACAAAGAAAATACCAGTATTCTTCCATAACTTGAAAAATTACGATGGGCATTTAATAATGCAACACTTGGGAAAGTTTAATCGTAAATTAAATTGCATAGCTAAAGATATGGAAAAATATATATCATTCTCTGTAGATGATTTAGTATTTTTAGATTCATACAACTTTCTGTCCCTTCCATTATATAAATTGGCTTCCAATTTAAACACATTTAGATTCATACAAAATCCACTACTACAACGTAAAGGTGTATTTCCCTATGAATATATGACGGGACCAGATAAGTTTGCAGAGTCTCTACCCCCAATTGAGTCATTTTATAGTACTCTAACTAAAGAACATATCTCTCCCAATGAATATGAACATGCTAAAAATGTATGGACACATTTTAATATAAATAATTTACAAGAATATCATGATTTATATCTTAAAACAGATGTATTACTACTGGCTGATGTCTTTGAGACTTTTAGAGACCTGTGCTTAAAAGATTACAAACTTGACCCCGTACATATGTATTCACTTCCTGGACTTACATGGGAGGCCTGTCTTAGAATGACTGGTATAAAATTACAACTATTTCAAGATATTGACATGCATTTGTTCATAGAAAGTGCGATTAGAGGAGGAGTCAGTATGATTTCCACACGTTACGCTAAAGCCAATAATAGATATATGGGTGAACACTATGACCCCAATCAAGAGAGTGTGTATTTAATATATTTAGACTGTAACTCGCTATACTCTACAGCAATGTGTGAGCCACTGCCCGTGGATGGATTTCGTTGGACAAATGAGATAGACTACAAATATAATCAAAATGATGAGTTTGGATACATTTTAGAAGTTGATTTAAAATATGATAAAAGCTTACATGATTTACATAATGACTATCCATTAGCACCAGAGAAAATGAATGGCAAATTAATACCTAATTTAAATGACAAAACTAAATATATTTTACATTACAAAGCATTACAAAAATATGAGGAATTGGGTTTGATTGTTACAAAATACCACAGAATTTTAAAATTTAGACAGTCTAAATGGCTTGCGCCCTATATTAATTTTAATATTGAAAAACGAAAATGGGCTAAAAATGATTTCGAAAAAGACTTTTACAAATTGTTAAATAATAGTCTCTTTGGTCGAACAATTATGAATCAACGAAAGTTTCGTGACATTTATCTCAAGGATGAGTCACTATTAACAAAATATGTCACTAATCCAAGGTTTGACTGTAGCAAAAAGTTCGATAACAATTTACATGCTATACATTTAAATAAATTAGTTGTAAAGTTTAATAAACCTATATATTTAGGAATGACAATTTTGGATATCAGTAAAGTAATAATGTATGATTTCCACTATAATTATATGTCAAAATTTAAGAACAAAAGATTTCTTATGACAGATACAGATTCTTTAATGTATTCTATAGTTACACAGGACTTTTACAAGGAAATAGAATGTGACTTGCACTTTTTTGATACCTCTGGATATAGTAAAGACCATTTCTTATACTCTGATAAAAATAAAAAAGTCACTGGCAAGTTTAAAGACGAATTAGATGGTCATATTATGTATGAATATTGTGGTTTAAGACCAAAGTTATATTCTTATATTCCTCTAAAATGGTTATATGAAGAAGACAAGCAAGCTTTAGAGGTGAAGAAAGCTAAAGGAGCTGATGGTGCTACAGTTAAACATCTCCTTAGACATCAACATTATTTGAACTGTCTTGCAACTGGGCAAGATTACTATGAGAATGTGACAAGAATTAAATCTACAAATCATCATCTTCAAACCTTGACCATGAACAAGAAAATACTATCCTTTGACGATGACAAGAGGTTTATTCTTGAAGATGGCATTAATACTCTTGCGCTTGGTCATTATAAAATTGATCAAACATGAATTGTATGTGTAGATATAAAATAAATGCAAATGTTAAAAAACTCCAGTCTTTTATTTATTTACCCTTACCATCCTCTTGATAGAATTGGTCAAACATAAATCTATATTTGCCATTATTCTTTGACCTTTCTTTGTCTATTACGAAAAAGCCATATTTAGTTTTATCCCAACATTGATGACAGAGATTTTTAAATTGGTCAAATGAAAAGTCATTACCAACATGATTGTGATATACATGTTTTAAATTTAAATCATCTTGTTTGAATAATATTAGGAAATTTACATTATCACGTAAATGTTTGTGTACTTTGCTGTAAGATTGACACAAGTAAAAACAGTTAATATTTTTGTGTCGACCCATTGAGAAAAATTGTGTAATATTTGGACTATTTATGTCATCAAATACAACAACTGACTGTGATTTTACATCATTTGGTGTGATTTCACAGTCAGTAAACGTGTGTAATTTCACTTCGTCACACAAACTAAATATTTCAATTATTTTTTTATATTTTTCTTGTTCTAAAGATTTAGATATTAAATATAAGTTTGTAAATTTTAATCCTTCCTTTCTTACAATTAAATTGTAAATTACAACCGTCTTCCCACTTCCACTTGGACCACAAATAACACATCGAATATTGGTAGGAAATAGACCCAACTTCTTTGGTATATTTTCCTTAGTATGTACTATTTTAAATTTATGTTTTTGTTGAATAAAAGACATTTTTTATATAATAAAAATGGTAAAAAATGATAATAAGAAAACATGTAAAAAGGGCAAAGGTTTATTCCTAAAGCCTTACAGGGGTCGAGGGTTATTGAATACTCTTATAAATAACCTTCCATTCCCACTTCACATACCATCATATCAGTACTGTGGACCTGGAACGAATATACGTGGGAATCTAGCCAAAAATGTACCTCCAAAAAATAAACTAGACTCTTATTGTAAAGAGCATGACATATTCTACATGAATAATCCCGATACCGCTGCTCGGAACAAAGCAGACGTGAGATTAGCAGACTTAGCTTGGACTAGAGTTACGGCCAAGGACGCAAGTCTTGCTGAAAAAGCTGCTGCTTATGCCGTGACAAATTTGATGAAGGCAAAAGCAAAAATGGGAATGGGATTAAAATTTAATAAAAAAGATGGACAACTACCAGCTGTTAGAGGCCGCAAAAGACGTGCCTCACTTCAGGGGGGTGTACCTAAAAAACGAGCTTAAAAATCTAAAACCAAGAGTAAAAGAGTGCGGAATAGTTAATTTGGATAGCTCATCTGGCACACATTGGACAGCATATCGTAAAAATAAAGATATTGTAATTTATTTTGACCCATTTGGAATCCAACCTCCAAAAGAAGTAATTAAATATTTTGAGGGATATAAAATCTTCTATACAACCGATCAAATACAAGATTTAAATAGTTCTATTTGTGGAATTTTATGTTTATCATTCATAAAAAATTTTTGTTTATAAAAATGGATTCATTTACTATAACATTTTCGGGTACAGAGCCAGAGCTTAAGTCAGTGTTCTTTCCTCCCATAGAATTAAATGATGATTATGTAATTGGATTAGTAGATTTTCAAAGTTATAATTCTATATTTAATGTTAAAAAACCTCTAAATACTTTAACATATTATAAAGTAGAGAAAAAAACATTACCAAAAGGAGATATCTCAGTTGATGATTTAAACCAGTTATTAGATGGTAAACTTAAAGTTATAATAGATAAAAATGGAGACGCATTAATTAATACTAAATCCAAACTTTTATTCAAAGGGCTTATTCCAAAATTAAATCAACTTAAAGGCAACAAATTAACCATTGGAGAAGGTGATGATGTTTTCTATTATGATCACAATGCTCCAGTTACAATAGAAATTTCTGAAGGAACATATGAGGTGGTTGAGCTTGCAAAGGAAATTCAAAAGCAAATCCCAGACTTTTTCCTTACAGCTAATAATAAAACGATGAAAGCGACATTACTTTCTAGCCATGTGTTTGATTTTACAAAACCATGTTTAGGGTCTGTCTTATTGGGATTTAAAGGTGTTTCTACTCCTGGTGTTCAGTTTGAATCTACAAATAAAATAAACATTAATAATGTAAATGTGATTAGAGTAAAATGTAATATTGCAAACGGGTCCTATTTAAATGGCAACAAATCACACACCATACATAGCTTTTATCCAGAAGCTCCTCCTGGCTACAAAATTATTGAAGTTCCAAGAAATATTATATATTTTCCTGTAAATAAGAGAAGTTTAGATGTTGTCAGTATTACATTTGCCGATCAACACGACAAGGCAATTGACTTTAACGGAGAAGAAACTACAATTACTTGTCATATAAAAAAGATATGAGAATTTATAAGAATTTATCTATAAGTGTACAAAATGCTAGGTTCCTAAAGTCAATAGGACTAAAGTTAAAATTTTCTATTAATAAAAATGGAAGATTTTCTAGATGTTACAGGGAAATCCCAATTCGACGATAGTGTGGTTAAAATTACAAATCACTCCTATGTTCCCCACAACACTTTGGCAATAAATAATTCTGATGAAATTCGAATATGTATTAATAATCAAGATTTGCTAACTCTCCCATGTAGGAGTTATCTGTATATTAAGGGAGAAATTGAAAATCATGATAAAGGTCATTTTATAAATAATGCATTTGCGTTCTTATTTGATGAAATTAGATACGAAGTTGCAGGTAAAGAAATAGACATTGTAAGAAACCCAGGAATTTCTAGTCTTATGAAAATATTGAGCTCTTACAATAAAACTACTAAATTGTCAAATGTAGCATTTGATTCTGACACGAATTTAAAAGAGTTCCATAAAGGTGGCAAGTTCAGTACTTGTTTGCCATTAGAGTTGTTAATGGGAGTATTCGAGGATTTTAATAAGGTTTTAGTAAATGTCAAACAAGAATTGGTGTTGAAAAGATCCAAAAATGATTTGAATTGTATATTAACAACCACTAGTGCTCCAGCCAGTGGCACTGCTGATACGATTCCCAAAATTACACTTAACTCAATTCAATGGGTCATGCCACATGTGATACCATCAGATGGGGAGAAGTTACAATTACAAAAGATGTTATTGCAAAATAAAAATTTGCAAATTGCATTTAGAAGTTTAGAGTTGCATGAACTTCCATCATATCCCAATACCACAAGACATACATGGTCAGTAAAGACATCTTCAAGTTTAGAGAAGCCTAGGTATATTATATTTGGTTTCCAAACAGCTAGGGATAATAGTGCACGAAAAAGAACTGACGAATTTGATCACTGTAAATTAAAAAATCTCAAAGTATTTCTAAACTCTGAATATTATCCTTATAGTGATTTAAATCTTGACTTTGAAAATGGAGATGTCTCTAAAGCTTATGAGATGTTTATGAGGTTTAGAGAGACTTACTATAATACTATCCCAGATCCTATGATTAGTAGGGCTGAGTTTATGAAGAAATATCCACTAATTATAATAGACTGTTCTAGACAGAATGAAACAGTGAAGGAAGGAATTGTTGATATTAAATTAGAGATTGAAACTGCAGACAATGTGCCAGCAAATACATCTGCATATTGTTTGATAATACATGATAAAGTGTTTGAGTACAATCCTTTGTCAAATGAGATAAATAAAATGTAAATAAAAGATGAAAAACATTCAACAAGAATTGGTTGACTCTGCAAATCAAATACGAGAGAAATATAGAGCTTTAAAACGTGGCAAGTTTCTAGAGGCTGAAGAGAGGTTCCAAACATTCCAACCTTTAATAGAGCCATTACAAGAATTAAAAAAAAATCACAGCTATTGGCAAAACAGAGAGGCCTCAAATGGAGATACTCCCAATGACTCCATCTAGAATATCAATGATACCAAGATTACAACCATTACAACCATTACAGCAATCCACTCCACAGAAATTAGATTTTGGTCTTTTAGCATCAGACTATTTAGGAAATTACCTCAGTAAAAGTAGTATGACAGACACTACATATGGTATTAGACGAGAAGCAAATAAATTTTTTATTGGAAATAAGGAAGTTGATATTGCCAATGATGATGTCACAGTTGCAAATAAAACCTACAAGGGGACAAAAGGCTTGTGGCAGTTGTTAACTTTAAAAGAACCTGAGGATTATACTCAGGTTGATTTGCAAAATTATAAAGAGATTTTGGAAGCCACAAATGGACATTTAAAGAGTTACAAAGATGGTGCACCAATTTCAAGTAATAGACATACTAAATATCTTAATATAATTAAACCTCTTTTTAAATCTGTTGGAGAAGGTTTGAGACAAGTGACTGGTAATAAAATAGACTATATTTATTGGGATGATCCTAATGAGCTTGTAGATAGGTTAAGACTTCTTTGGCTAAGTCGCCAAGCCGGTAACTCAGGAGTGGATAATGAAATAGATTCCATTATTGAGGAATTAAGAGAAAGTGGAATTATTTATTAAATAAAAATATGTTTATAGATAAATTTTATCGTTTATATAATCCATATAATAAGCCTACAGAACCCAGGGCTAGTAATGAACCTACTTTAAATTTACAAGACGATAGTTGGAATTGTTTAAACCGTAAAATTGGTAATGTTAAAGATGGGGAGTTTGTAGACGATGTATCAACTTTGGGTCAGACATTAACTAGAAAAGGTGATGTATTTTTACAAGGTAAAACTAAATATGAGTTTTTAGAATCTAAGAATAAAAATTGGAATGCTAAAAAACAGAAAATTACTAATGTGGAAAAGGGTGAAAGTTTAGATGATGTGCCCACTTTACAACAGACTTTAATACGAACAGATGGTGGTACATTTGTACAAGACAATAAAAATTATGAATTTTTAGAATCAGAGAATGGTGTTTGGAATGCTAAAAAACAGAAAATTACTAATGTGGAAAAGGGTGAAAGTTTAAATGATGTGCCCACTTTACAACAGACTTTAATACGAAAAGAAGATGGTAAATTTGTACAAGACGATAATAATTATGAATTTTTAGAATCAGAGAATGGTGTTTGGAATGCTAAGAAACAGAAACTTAGCAATTTGATAGAAGGTACAGATAGTAAGGATGCTGTGAATGTTTCACAAGTTCCAAAAATGGAAGCAGGCTATTGGGATTTTAATAATAAAAGGTTAGTACGTGTTAAACCTGCCGTTGATGACACTGACTGTGTTACAAAAGAACAGACTATAACTTTTGATAAAAAAGAAAAATGTTGGGATGCCAAAAAACAATATATAAGAAATCTGCCAATGGGGGAATATTTAGATGATATTTGTTTAATGTCACAAGCTATGTATTATGATGGATCAACATTTGTATATGGAGGAAGAAAATTTAATTTGATGGAATACAATCCTGATTTATTAGTTGCCGACCCCACATCTTTGAGTGGATTTAAGTATATAGATAATAGACCATATATACCAGAAAACTATGTATTTAAAAGAATGGACGATAATCTATTGATTGGGGCTAATGGTAATATATTTACAGTACAAGGAAAGAGTGATGTTATAAAAAATGAATGAAATTGCATACGAACTTCATAAGCCTGCGAGAAAGAATTTCATTAGAAGGTCTTTTAAAGTTTTAGGTATAAACGAAACTGTACAAATAGATTTAATTGATATGCAAAACTATGCTAGAGAGAATTCTGGCAATAAATATATTTTAACTTTAATAGATACATTTTCTAAAAAAGCTTACGCTGCTCCGCTAAAGAATAAGACGGGTTTGGTGGTTACAGAAGCCATTAAAACCATTCTACCAAAGGGGGTTAAAAACATTCAGTCTGACAATGGAAAAGAATTTTTTAATCAATATTTTAGCAAACTAATGAAACAATTAAATATTAATCACTATCACACATTTTCTACAACTAAGGCTGCAATTGTGGAGAGGTTTCAGAGAACTTTAAAGAATTGGTTATATAGGGAATTTAGTGCTCAGGGGAGTTATAAATGGTTGGATTTACTTCCAAAGTTAATTCGAAAATATAATAATAAGGTGCATAGATCTATAGGAATGAAGCCTAACCAAGTGAATATTAAGAACAGTAAATATGTGCATGAGAGGTTGACTTCTAAAGTAGTGCAAGTTAAAAAGCCAAGATATAAGGTAGGTGATAGTGTGAGAATTTCCAAGTATAAACATGTTTTTAGTAAAGGATATACCCCGAATTGGACAGGGGAGCTATTTACAATAGCAGAAGTAAAGAATACAAAGCCTGTGACTTATATCTTGAAAGATGAAAATGGTAATATAATCAGGGGAGGCTTCTATACAGAGGAATTGTTAAAGACCAAATATAAAGACATGTATTTGATAGAAAAGGTTATTAGGAGAAAAGGTGATTTATTATATGTCAAATGGCTTGGGTTCCCAAGTAGCCAGAATTCATGGATTTCCACTAAGGATGTCCAAGGGAGCGCGACATGAGCCGGGAGCGCGCCCAAGTTCGCATACAAACCTCGCACGATTTTGTGAATGGATGTGGATTTGAAATAGTAATGGAGTTGTACAATGGTATTGAACATTTATATAGGCTTGTATAGGCCGAGAGCTGGATTTTTAAAAAAGTGGTCAAAAAAAGCTCACCATGTTATTCTTATGGGGAAAACGTGCCTAAAGTGGCGTTAAACCATCATATTGCCTCTACTAGTGTTACTATTCATTTTTAGTCCATAGAGAAATGCTGTGACAGTTAAAGTGAACATTTGTGTTTCTTTGTCACATTATAGAAATCTTATATTTCAAACTTGAAATATAGTTTGATAAAACCTACTTTATCTAACGTCAACGTTTACAAATGAAGGAATTTGATTTTTTAAATTAAATTCTAAACAATTGTGTATCATCTAAGACCCATACGCTTTATTTGATTGATTATTTAACTAAAATTAGAAGTTTATGCAACACTAGCTGTTTACCCACGGGTTTCGCCCCGTTTTGACTTCATAAGTATTAATAGAACTATTGATTGGTTAAAGTTAAGCTGAAATAAACTAAACAGAATACATTAATACAAACAAATAATAACATCTGATATTAATAAGGTAATAAATTATTTGAATGAATAACATACAAAAAAGTACAGCTGAGGTATTTGTAACATTAGGTATATGGAAAGTTCCCTTTAGAAAGGAATTACGACCTTAAAGGGTAATTTATGAAATAATGGATAGTTTTGCGCAAGGTTTCTCGTAATGACGAACATTTTAAGTAGGCTATATGGTTTATAGGATTGTGTATTGTAGTTTTCTCCAAAGTTCATGGGTACTTTGGGATTTATATATATGGATTAAAACATCATTGCGAATAACCTATGTTATTTACACATTATCAATCCCAAACATATTTATTACCGTTTAAACGTTTAACGATCAATGTTTGTTTGACAAACGACGACAAACAAACGACGATTGTTTTTACATTTTAGCGAATTTCCCTATAGGGAAGTAGCTATTACCGTAGGTCTCATGGTAAGACCTAGGCCCGGGACCGATTTACTTTTTCATTTTGATGTCCCCAAAAGCCAAAAACACCATTTGTTAAAATTTTTATATATCTATATATAGTTTTGTTATCAATGAGGGCTACTTTAAATGTTACTAAGTAAATCAAAATACCACAGTACCCTAAAAACATTTTATTTTAAATAACTTACATGTTTCGGACATTAATGCCATGATCACAGTATATATATATATATATATATATATATATATATATATATATATATATATGTGTGTGTCCATCCGCACGATAACTTGAGTAATTTTTGTCCGATTTTTGATAAAATTTGGTTTGAAGGTGTAAGGCGGGATAAACTTCAATGAGTTCGCGAACCAGCATGATCGGACTATGGGAACGGGGGTTAATGGGGGATTTATAGGGTAAAAATAGGTTTTTCCCATTTTGACCCTAAAACACAAAATTTCGCAATTTCTTTTTAAACCATTTTGTAGAACTTAAAAAACAAATAATTTAGTATATTGAAGCGTTATTATGCGCCTAATTGTTACGGAGAATATTCAAAAAATAGTAATTTTAAAATTCCTATGTTATTCTTATGGAGAATAAGTCAACTGTTGTAGTTTGCTTGTTTATGAACATATTTTGATCAAATTTGGAAAATACATTAATTTCTTACTAAACCACAGTACCTTTTAGCATTTTATATATAAAAAAAACTATTTTACCCTCCCTGTTGCAGCAAACCTAAGTACTCATTAAACTAATTCTGTTTAAATAGGGAATAAATGTGATATTTTAAGGAGACATTTTAGTTTTAATCCAATCAGGCAAATGGAAATTCGCTTAGTCTGCAGGTTTGCTGCGGCGGGGGTATTTTATAAGTAAAACAACCTTAGTAAATCAACTCGATGTGGATTATTCAATGAATGCTTTGGCCACCTTTGACATTAAACTTTAAATTAACTTCCATACAAAGCCTAAAGCAATCAAATAACGATTTCTGTTATTAAAAATACAGCACATACACTGATTGGTTTTCGCAGAACAGTTGTTAAACAAGTATTTGAGTTACATAATAAACATGGAGGTATTTATGGTCAAAATGAGTTTTCCTGGAATCATTGACCTACATCACATTTTAACTACCAAATAAATAACCAACTTATAAGTTTAATTTAAACTGCGGTTTATAAGCACGGTAGCTGAAGCGAAACGGTTTGTAAATACATTAAAAACATTTAGGGAGCTACATTTATGTAGATTTTAATATACACCGACACGCCTAAGTGTTTCTGAAATTCTGTATTTAATAATCGCTACTGTCCAAAGCCTAGATAAACTGTGATAAGAATATGAACTGGAAAATAATTAATTTACATTTTGTTATCCGTGGGAATCTTTTAGTTTATCCATAGATAAATCATACTCCTTTAGTGTTGCTTAGTCTATGGTTTATACTTCAATTTTGTGGTATGACGGTCATCTTGGTACCTGCCGTGCCCACGGTAGCACAATTTGTGGAGAAGAGGTCGTGCATTAATTGCGCAAAAGAGTTCCTTAATTGCGCCAAGCCCTCAAAGGGTCCCAAAAATGTTCTTTAGTTCCTCCTGAGTTGCTAAACACCCCTCCCACAAAAAAAGCTAAATTGTTTTTGCCGAAGTTCGAAGTAGCGAGGTTCTTATGTAACTCCAAAGTAAAGAGTTTTTGAAATAGGATGGCATTCTATCAGACCGTTTGTTCTAATCTTACTTTGGAACGTAAAACTATTGAAAGCAGCTTTTAAAAAAACACATTTTAAACATAAGAAGCATTGAAAAAATGTGTTTTCATTATAAAACAATATTTACCATACTAGTAAGTAATTTAAATCCTAAATATATATTAAAAGTGAAATCAATAAAAAGTAATTTTAAACCTGAAAGTGTGCAACTTTTACCATGAATAGACGATAGCGTTTCAATATTGGAAAACTTAACTCGATCGTCCCTAAAGGTTCCTTTGATGAAAACTGCGCTCTTCTTGGTTTTATTTTCACACAAAGTTCACAAGTTCTTAGCTTATTCGTGACATTGCTGGATGTTTAGTGTATTAGTAAAATATATGAAATATTACAAATTGTTTGTTAAATAATTATTTAAACATAACTATAACATTAGATATGATGACTGCAAATATTTGTAATAAGACACTACGGTATAACATAAAGCAATAGGAATAAGTTCTGTTAACAATGTCATCATTGCCTCTTTATCGGTTGTGATTTAGTGATGAGGAAGGCTTCGAATACTAACCAGCACACTTATTACACGTCCATCTGGAAATATGACCTTTTGTTGGTAACCTATAATTTATAGATAGTATTTGTAAATATTAAACGTTAAATTGTTTCGACGTTTTGATCTGTCTAGAAAATGTAAATCAACAGGTTGTTCTACAAAGAGGCTTAGGCGTTTAAGCTTAACTTACTAGCCTAATTATCCCCTGAATGCGTCCAGCCTGTTCAACAAAACAGATTTTGAAATATTTTTTTGGAGCATTTCAGACTTATACTATTTGTTGAAACAAAATGGCGGCATATTAAAAACTTCACAAAGCTGCTATTAAAAAATGAATATGTTTACCACATTGCAGTTTTGAACCTTATTGTTGGTTGAACAGCTGTTTAATTGAAAATAATTGCTTGAGCCACAAAACACTAGTCCTTAATAAACCATGGCTATAAATTCAGCAAAACCATACAAATAAAATACTTAAAATACCATTGCTAAAATGTGTGTGTGTAATTATGCAATACTTAATAGATTTTCTCTAATTAATTTATATACTGAGAGAATCTCAAGAAAGTCCGTTATTATTTTTTTGATAAACTATTGGCCCCGCAAAAATAAAATAAAATAATTTCCAAATCAAGACCAAGGAAAAGTAAAAAAAAATATTTTTTTTAAATACAGGATGTATCAAAACCAAAGGTTCACTAATTTAAATTTCGCAGTTTTCAAATATAAAATTATGTAATGATTTAATTACTTAATTTAATTTAATAATTTAACATAATTTAAAGAGCTTAATTGAAACTTATTGGTAGAATTATAATTTGACTGTTTAAAAAAAGATTAAATGGTGGCTCTTTACAAGGAAAACTTTTGTACTTTAGTATTTTGAATACACTATATTTTTTCTAAAGAATGCAGATATATTTACCTCAATTAAACTTTGCATTCTAAATAATTCCGAAAAGGTTCTTGAGTTTTTTTTAGATTTTCTTGAGAATAAGCACTTTGTTGGTGCTTAAGAGGATGATGCTTGCTTTACCAAGAAAGAAAATAAGTTTAGGATAAACTTATTTGCAAAACTAAAAAAAAAATCTAAAGAAGTTCTGGAATCGGTAAATACAACATTTAAATGAAATCTTAAATCGTGTGAAAATTCTGGTCCGTTCAATTATGTGAGATTGTAAATACTGCATTGTCCAAGTGTGGCTTTTGTTTGGTAAATGTTTAGCCAATTGGTTTTATGTAGTTATAGGACCTTATTGAAAAACTACCTACTCTATTACAAAAAGTTAATACAAATGAGTGAATAAAGTTTAAATTGACTACATAAAAGGAAACAATATGACTAACATAAGGAAACGGTTTCTTGATTCTACTCCAATTTACAATGTCAAATAATATTTAAAATAAATAAAAATGTTGCTTCCACAAATATTATTGGAGTATATTGTATTAATTAGAGTTGAGTTTGATACAGAGAAAAACAAAGCTTCCGAAGGTTTTTGAGCAGTTTTTAATTGGACGGAATAATATTTTGATAGAATTATACAAGGCAAATTACAGTTTCGATTCACAATCGGTTTTAACGAAACAAAAGCAGTTGATTAACTAGCAAAAACAAACGCCTAAATTAATGCTTGTTAAAACAGCTGATGATTCATCAGTTCAATTGTTGAAACATTCACCGCTGCAATAATGCTTTTTATGTTGTGCTTTAAAACAATAACATTTTTAACCAGTTCGATCCCTTGCAGTTATGTTAGGCCTAAATTAACTGTAAAGAAACATATGCTTTAAAACATACGTTTTAAATGTGGATAAATTATAAATCTATATAATTTCCCGAAAAAAATTCTTTAAGCAATTACTGGTGCTGACATTGGATTTTGTTCTAACTTAAAATCCATTACTTTCCTTTGCATTTATTTAATAGCCAGCTTACTCTTAAATTTTATAGCTAAAAATACACTAGGTGCGCCGTATAAATATCCAAAGTTTAAATAAAGACCATAGTGACAGCACCTTATCGTATTCTACATATATTTTTCCCAATTTAAAGTGCTCATTTGAGCTTTAATATATTTTGAATCAGTTACAAAATCAACTTGCAATGGGCGTACAAAAGTAATGTAAGGAAGGTAATACAATAGCTTACTTTAAAATAATTTTAGTTTTTCCGCGTTTGTTGTGTTATGAGTTGGGAAGAGGACAAAATTATTGTTAGTAAGGCTTCCACAAAGTTTATATTTACAAAACAGCAAACAATTTGTATAAGAATATGGAGAAATATTAATACTAAAAACTGAACTCTTGCATTCGAAATTAAGGTCTTATTCTAGTTATAATGTTATACGAGTTGTAAGTACTTATATAAAAATAATTATTTATTAGTAAACATTTAAAAATCCGTATGCTGATTGTTTTAACTTAACCCTAATATTCATGAAATAATAACGACTAATTGATTTTTTTAAATTAATAAAATACAAAAATATTATCACGAGCAATATGATAAAAAAGATAACATTATTCATAATTTCCAGGAACATAATAATACAATGCACTGGTGAAAGGCTGTATATGGGTTGAGTAGGATGGTCAACTCAATCCCGGATTTATGATATTCCAATAAAACATCCAAACGTCAGCTCCTTTTCATCTGGGGATGAGCGTAAAAGGTAAATCGAAAATTGGTTTACACATTTTCTGATTTGAACGATTAAAACAGTGAGCTCAATAATTTATGGTGTGATTTTTCACTATGGGTATTTTTTATTGTATTGTTCTCTTAATGTACTCACGTATGACGAAAAATTAGTGAAATATCTAGTTACCTATTATATAATAAGTTGTTGAGTAACTGAATAATGTCCGTTTTATTAGGTATACAGTAAATTGGTATTAATTTTCTCCCTAGATTTATACTATGGATACAAAACTAATATCTGACTAGCAAAAGTGTATTTCAAATAGGCACACTAAGTACACACCAAAGAGGCACTTTTTAACTTAAGTATAATCGCTTTGGAAACTAGGGAAATAAAAACTAAAGCATGCATTTACTGCACACACCAAAACTTATGTCATAATAATAGCTTTAAGGATGACATATGTATTTGATAGTTAAATTGTGAGACTCAAACTATTAAACCTCTGGTTTTGGTACATTATGTATTTAAATCATTCAAATATGTTCAATTGTTGATAGGGGTAGGTCAGTCAGCTGGTTGGCTATCGTTAACTGCAAAATAACGGATATTTTTATTCGATTCTTTTAATTTAATTTAAATTATTTTCGGTATTTTTAGATTTTTATTTGAAAGTATGTGACCCATGACAAGTGGATATGCTGAATGTGAAATTTATATTTTTAAGAGATAAACAAATTCGAATCAATATGCTGGTGGTTTTGTTTAAGCAAACTGTGAAATAAGCCTGGGTAGCTACACACTCTACCAACCCAACCATGACATCATTGTTGCCACGAGTGTGTGTGATTTGTTTTACGCTGTTCTGTTTCGTCATCATTATTTTGCTCCGTGTTGATTTTATTCGAAGTTATAATTAATAACAAAAGCCGTGTCCAACTTTAGTAACAGTTTCTTTATGCAATGCCATGCATTGAAATCATAAAATATTTTCAAGTGGCTTTTTGCAGTGGAAGTTTTCCAATTTAGTTGAAGGATTCCAACAACCAAATGGCTAAAACCAATAATTGAATGGTGAAATTTAAACTGAAGACTAGTATAGCAAAATTTCAGTATTTAGAGGTTAACCATCTGCTCCTCTAAAACACTTTGTGTGTATCATTTTTGACAACATTAAACAACTTACCACTAATACGGTACGTAATTTATCATAAGCCCAATTTAATTTGTGACAGTGTATACACTAGACTACCAGTGTAACCAGTGTAATATTGTATTGTAAAAGAACAAACCTAACACTAATTTTAAGGGGAAAATATTTCGATTTTCAGGTAAAATTTATGTCTATTTACTATGTTGATTTTTTTATTTAATCTAAGTTAAATAAGTATAAAAAAATACATAAACAGGATGGATAAACATTTCTGTTTTGGTAATATATAATTGCTTAAAAACAACAAAAGTTTCATTATTTCTGAAATTTAGTGAAGTTAAACACTTGGCGATAGGTTCATCTAAACTGAAAATTTTTTAACAAAGTTCCAAATACAAGCAGACGACAAAATGTCTATATGTGAAGCTTTATTTTAAAATACACACGATACGGTTAAACGACACAGCGGTTTTATAACGATACGACACAGTCCAAATTGTTGCAATTACGTCTATTAATACTATATAAAAACTTAAATAAAATACTTCATATATGTGTATAAAAATCTTAGGCCAACAACTAAAATCCCGAAGAATACAACGATTGAATTAAGGTAGGAAAAATAAACAATCGTGATAAAGGTTACGGTCAACCTAATCTTATTTAAGTCTGACTTACAGTCAAGTAGCTCTACTGTGCCTGTTTACTGTAGTACTGTAGTGTACTGTAGCTGCTCAAACTATGCCTGTTTAGATAATGTTCTAGTCAATTTTACTCAAGATCTATATACAATTTCAGTTCTGCAAGGTGCTTTGGCTGATCATGACCCGTTGCTTTTTAAATATTGTAAACCATCATCCACAAATACTCAAAATGCAAATCGACCTACATTGTTTGTCAGAAAACAAAATAAACACAATCTTAATCTTTTTTGTGAGGCCTTACAAAATGAGTCCTGGCAAAACATTGTGGACAATGAGAATAGCTCAGAAGCTTTATTCAATAGTTTTTTTAATCAATTTGTTGACCTTTGGTATTATTGCTCCCCACTTGTAAAAAAGAAACCTAGATCTGATGGTAGAACTCTTATAAAGAAAAATAGATTTAATTGGTACAATGATAGTTTAAGGAAAAGTAGGGAAACCATGCTAGCTTATAATTCCTTGTACAAGAATCTTTTAAAAAATAATTCTGTAAAGGCTCAGGCAGCTTACAATATTTATAATAACTTGAAAAAACAATATAGGAAGGACTTAACCCTTGCTAAAAAATCAGCTTGTGAAAAATATATTAACAATTCCAAAAACAAATGTAAGGCAGCCTGGGATATAATAACACAAGAAAATACCACCACACGCACATCTCATGTAACACTTGACCCTAATGAACTAAACACATATTTTACAGATTCTGTTGAGGAACTGGTCAACCAAGTTGGCCAAACCCAAACCACACCCAGTGATCTGCTGGAATCCAATAAACAATTGGACAACATTTCCAAATTTAAATGGACATCAATCACACCAGATGAGGTAATAAAAACAGTTTCAAAATTTTCAAATTCAAAAACCATGGACCATTTTTGGCTTTCAAATTATATAATCAAGAATACTATACACTACATTTCTACACCCCTCTCTACTGTATTCAATAGTTGCCTCCGTAATGGTTATTTTCCTGATTTACTTAAAATTTCAAAAGTAACTCCGATCTATAAAAAGGGCGATAAGAACCTTTGTCAAAATTATCGTCCAATCTCAATAGTTCCAATTTTATCTAAAGTTTTTGAAGCTCTCATGTTGAAACAACTCAATAATTTTTTTGATTCCAATAAGTTGATGTCTGACTCTCAATTTGGTTTTAGAGCTGGTAGATCAACCACTATGGCAGTCTCTCACATTTCCAATTACATTATTAATGCTTTTGAAAATAAAAATACTGTGTCTATGCTTCTTTTTGACTTAACAAAAACTTTTGATTGCATTCCGTTTGACATTTTGCTGACAAAACTCAAATTTTATGGACTTAATAAAAACTCAATAGACATATTTGAATCATATCTGACCAACAGGAGGCAATTTGTTAGTGTAGAGGGTAAAAACTCAACATTGACAGCAATTAAAGCAGGAGTTCCGCAGGGCTCGGTCCTGGGCCCTTTTCTTTTCATTGTCGCAGTCAATGATCTTCCATGTAACATCCCTATTAACAGTGTTATATATGCAGACGACACCACAATTTTTACTTCTGATAAAGATCTTGTAAAGCTCTCAGAAACAATTTCTAATGCAGAAAACAGTGTTTTAAACTGGTTTTCTACAAATAAACTCATCTGTAACCAATCCAAAACCCAGAAAATAGAATTTTCACTCTCTTCAAACAAATTAGACCATTCAGTCAAACTTCTTGGCATTCACCTTGATAGTAAATTAAATTGGAAAATTCACATCACAAATTTAAGCAAAAAACTATCGAGAGTTTCATGTCTATTCTGGAAACTCAAGTCTTTTGTTGACATTGAATATCTCAAACTAGCCTACTTTGGACTGTTTCAATCCCACATTCAATATGGAATCCAACTTTGGGGCCATTCCCCCCATGTTCATGAGCTTCTACTAATACAAAAAGAAGTCATCCGCACTATGTCGGGGGCTGGCCCTGCGGAGCACTGCAAGCCACTTTTTGTCAGACTAAACATTTGCACAATCATTAACTTATACATCTACAATGTACTTATATACACTAAAGCTAATCTCAATGAGTTTTCCACCAGGCAGAGTTACCATTTCCACCATACACGAAACAAGGAACAACTGGATATACCACATCACAGGCTGGCCATCACAGGTAATTCTTTTAAACTTAATTGTGTGAAATTTTATAATAAGCTGCCTGTGCCTCTTCAGGCAGACAGCCTTTCTCTTCCTCTTTTTAAGTCAAAAATTCATAACTGGCTCATAGCTAACCCATTTTACTCAGTTAAGGACTTTATGAATTATAAAATTAAAGCCGAATCTTTCATACTGTAAATCAAAAACTCTCAATCGTTACTGTATTCTTAATCTTTGTTACCATAGATATGAACATGTTTAGTGATATTTTATTTTATTTAATGTAATTTGACAATGCCTATTCTTATGTACATCTTGGTCAATGGCAATAAACTTTCTTATTCTTATTCTATTCTTATACTAGAGTTTTACTATAGAATGACACATAATTCCTTAAATTATTGAAAAAAAAAATGTTATGTAAGATAAAAAGTATAGTTATAAAATAACAGAAAAACTATATTATACAAATCCAAAATACCGGATAGATTTTTCAGTAACAACCCATATAGTGCGTTTCGTTGCAAAATCAATAATTGTAGATGATATTAATTTTTTTATGAAGATAAATAAACCACAAAGAGATAACCACCATAGCGTAGCAATTAATTCTTAATAAGTACATACTTTTGAAAGATTACATTCTTTGCGATGGTGATTCTAATATAGTTTGCATTCCTTCAAAGAATATTAATTAAAATTTATCGGTATTGGATAGCTTGTTTTCTACACTGAAATCTGTTTAAAATAACACAGAAACTTAAAATTATTGCTCATAAACGTTTAAAGAAATAACTTTAACTATGAAGAAAGCAATAATATACCTTGATTACTAGTTATTTTTAATTTCACTCTACTGTACTTGATAACTATATCTATTGCAATATCATCTTTGTTTCGACTTATTGGTATATTTTTAAAAGCTAAGCAACAGTGAAATGGAAATCAGTACTAGACTATGATAGTTTGTTGAACACACATTAACACGTCCAGTTTTCCACTGCTTTAAGCCAAACACCGATTTGCTTTGTCTCTTCAACAATGACTCTAAGCCTGCTACGCTATTGTTGACATCAGAATGGAATCAACAAAACGACAAGCGTAAAACTCAATGTATAACTCAAAAAAGACGTTTAACTTAGTTTTAAATACAATAAAGTTTAATAGCTTAAACCGTGCTTTAAAATAATGTTGTAATAACAATTATTTCTCAAACAATAATCATTTAGAGCTTTTAGAGTGGTGAGCTTTTACGTATAAAAAAATAAAGATTTCAAATTCAGATATAAAATTGTTCTTCCTTCGTACGAAAATATATGAATTATAAATATCTTATTTATTACAGAGATAAAAATAACATTAATATAGTGTTTTAAATTTTTAATTAAATATGTTTATTAGTTACTGGATATTGTATTGCTTGGAAGAAAATCTTTAGAGATAAAATTATCCATGTGGATTATTTTATTTGCATTCCTATTTTTACTATATAGTTATCAATCTTTACCTTAATATAATGATGATATAAAATAATAATTAAGAAATTGTTTTGAAATAACTAATTTAACGGTCTATGCCGTTTGTAATTAGTATATGTAATCCTTATATGATAACTAACTGCTAGTTTCGTGAATCCATCAATACACGAACCACAGTATTGTCAGTACAAAAAATAAGTCAACCTGTTAAGAAAACAATAATAGAACCAAAGTTACTAACATTCATTGCCTCTGGAGCCATTGATAGAAAAATAGAATAAAAAATATGGATCAACAGCAGTGCTGCCTGCATAAGCTCTGGGGTCCACCGCTTGGAGTGCCATGTAGTTAAAGGCTTGCGCTACGTAACTACACGCACTCCTACGATTGACGCCAGAAATTATGATAACCGCAGCACTGCTGTCGGTCTATATTTAAATATATTTGTCTATGGTGGAGCTGAGTAAACAAGTTTTTGCTTCTGTAAATATCGAGAATACTTTGTATACTAAAGCAGAAATAATTCATACTACCTTTAATAGTGTAATTCTATGATTTTTAAATACTATTGGGTATTATTGTAATTGGTTAGTCAATAGAACGTTTTAGCAAGGCGGTGATGTAGTTTTGAAGACCCGTCAATACATGTGGAAATTCAACTACGATTTTAGATTTCGATGATGAATTGTGTGAAAATTTGTGTTTTTGACAGTTTGTTAAAAAGCTGCAACGTTAAACTAGAACACGACAAAAAATTAAACCAGACTAAAATGTTGTCAAAAAAGGACTCTTTCGACACAATAGACGCGTTGACAATGCAATTGATTTTCTCGTCAGTTGGTTCTCGCTAACCTCAACATTTTCATTGTTTAAGCACGTCGACGAGTTAGTTTTATTCCATCAATTATTTGCCAAAGTCAGCTTTAGTTTTATCCTACGGTAGTAATTATTGGTGTAAATCATAAATCATTCGCTTTATATATTTATCCCCAAATAATACATGATCCTATGATACAATTTCATGATAAAATGTTATCATAAAACTATATTATGGTGTATTCTCTTAAAATAGTTTTTGTCGTGAAATTTTGTATTTCATTTCCTAAGAATTTAAAAAATTATGTAATTAAAACATTATAGCTTGTATACTTACAAGGTAATAAATAAGTATTTCACCAGCTTGTATCTTCAGGATGTAATGTATTGTATAGTATTTTAACCAATCAGCCTACAGCGGGGTCTAAAAGGTAAAACGATAGATTTCTCAATCAACTAGTCTATAACTAAACCACCAACTCATGATTAATGTTTTAATCTGTTGAGTGGTTTTAGTCAACATTGTAAAGTTTGTGTCTTGTTCAGGAGTTCTGTGAGTCAAAGTTCACCATTCATAGCTAAGTTGATATCAGAGAAGTTGGTTACGGATTAGTTGATTGGAAAATAGCTTGTTTCTAACAAGTGTACAAGTAAATATTAGATTTTAAATCCCTTGTGCTTTCCTAAGAATAAAAAAAAGAACTTACTAAACATTATTTAAATGTCACTGGTATACTCCTAAGAGACATGGTGCAAAAAAGCTATTTTACTCAGTGAGAAAATGATGAAAGAAGAACACTATCTTTGAAAGTACAATGAGGAAGAACCTGGTTTATGGGCCATTAAATATCAATGTCGTCTGAGATAATATTTTCACAGCTTTTCAATCACTTGTGACACGAATTTAAAGACCTTCGTTCAGCCTACACTGTAACAAATTTTTTACACATCAAATTGCAAAATGTATACAGTATTACAGTTTCTTAAATACTACTGAAGTAAAGAAAAGATTGAACCAAACCGATATTTTTGAAGAATGGTAGAATTTACATTGAATATGTAAAAATAAATATACTGAGCACAGCTTTGAGTTAAAAACATATAAAACATATAAAATGAGAAAATCATCCAGACGATTCGTAATAGCAAATATATGATTCGATGATGTTACATTAAATTATTTATAATTAAAAGATACTTTTGCTTTAGTTTCACTGGAAATAATAACAGATTTACCAACTTGAAAAAAATATTAATATTCTTTATAAATATTTAAAATTACAATTACAATAATAGTTTTTCACTTGGTAAGAGTTTATAGATTAATGATGAATATAATACAAATCAATAACAAAATATACAACTAATCACTTTAAAAATGTGACGATGTTAGTTTAGGTTAGGTTAGGTTAGGTTATGTTAGGTTAGGTTAGATTAATATAGGTTAGATTAGATGTAAGGTTGTTAGTTTAAATTACAGATGGATTCAGTAATTGTGTTATTACAAAAAAATTGTGATTAACCTTAAACATTAAATACACATTAAATAAAATACATTAAACAAACATTAAATACAACATTAAATAACAACAACATTAAATAAAATAATTACATAAACATTAAATGAAATAATAATTTGTTTCAGCTACATTTTAATCCTCTTCGGAAAAATAACATACTACCCAGCCACCAGTTGTTATGAGTAAATTTGTCATTGTAACTGCCGTGGAGGATATCTATGTTTTAGTGGTGAAAGTACTTTTGAGATATTGTGCAGATGTGGAATACATTCAGGGTAATACATTTTTTACCACACTACTTTGTTTAAATGGATTTAATCCAGAAAACATCAGTTTTCCGTCGACCTAATCAAATGGAGTCTCATTACGTACTATTGGTAAGGTAATAAATATTGCCGGACACCAGCTGATAATAATTAGCCTTTTTTAGTCAGTTACACAATATTTAGGCGGTTTGAGGGAAGTTCCCCCACCACTTTATGTTAATTAATTAATCATTTGTTGAGATATTATTTTAAAGATAAGGTTTAAGTGGAGGGGATAGATCTCTTCCCCTAAATATTGTGAACGAAGTATGACTACCGCAGGTATTTTATAAACGTAAATAATTTTTCAAGTAACAAAACTAACAAAAAAAAAAAAAACAAACTATACGAAAACTAGTTTTACACAGAAATTACTGTATCATATTCGACGCTATGATACAGTAATTTATTCTTAGTATTGAGTATCAAAATTCTACTTTGTGCCATTGACTTAACATGCTAAATATATAGAAAACAAAAAAAGGTCACCATTTTGAAATAGCACAAAGTAGAAACTTGATACTCAATACCGAAATCCATCTTGTTATTCCAAATGCACATACGTTTGAATTTAATACCTCAGGAGACTCGTAAGATAAATTATGTAAAAAACAAAAACAGACACACAGCGGAAAGCTAAACACTTTAGGACATATGTTGTATACCAACTATTTTTCTTATTCTCGCCTCTACAATCAACACTCTCTAAAAATTTTACCATAATCTCCGGACACTGTATGGTAAAAATGTACATGCTTAAAAAATTATAACTAAAAATCGGGTTTGGACGAGGATGTTCTCAAATACAGTGGATGTTACACATATGACTTTTTATAGGAGGCATATCAGTTTTTGTTTCCTTTATAAGTAAACCTGAAGTTAAATGTGTGGTTTTTTAACATTTGGCGTCAAAAAGATGTTTTTTGCTTTAATAAACTATAACAAATAAAGAGACTTAGTTCCGTAAGATACCAAGCAAGTAACGGCTTATTTAAATTATGAAGTAGGTTAAGTCGGCGTTGTCAACGCCTCCTGAATCTACTAATCGTAACATGTTATACACAGTACAAAGTAAATCTCGTTACATAAATAGTTTAATATATTTTTGAAGATTCTTTTTAAGGTAATATTAAGCATAATTTATTTAAATACATAACTAAAATAACTAAATTTAAATTTAAATTTTTGATTGTTGTACATTTAATGGAGGTTAAGCGTAAAACAACTAGACTCATTATACAAAGTGGACCAAACTTTTCAACTATGTAAAGTATAACTCCCCTCAAAACCTATCGAGATGTAATTCAGAAGGCAGTTTCTAGTTCATTGAACCTTAAACACAAACTTGCCACTCCACTGCCCTCGCAACTTATTGGTGAGAACCGACCCACTTGTTTCTTGTACATTGGTTCAAGTTTACATCCACTGATTCTGGAGAGATTTTGGTTGAATGAACGTCAATATGAAACCATGGGTACCATAACATAAATAACTTGCTGATTCCGAGATACTTCTCGGAAATTAATACA
This sequence comes from Macrosteles quadrilineatus, assembly GCF_028750875.1. Taxonomy (NCBI): domain Eukaryota; kingdom Metazoa; phylum Arthropoda; class Insecta; order Hemiptera; family Cicadellidae; genus Macrosteles; species Macrosteles quadrilineatus. The sequence continues at coordinate 7,832,968 of NW_026542601.1, read as the reverse complement.
CATTTCTTTACAGTTACAGCGGATATATTGAGTCAGTTTTGACCGGGTTTTAAGCGGTAATCGGTATCAGCAATCCGTAACGTACCTTTTTCCCATTAGCTTGTAATCAACCATCCTTCTCCTTTACAAGCGGTGGGAGTAACTATGGTATTTTAAGTCTAAAAGCATATAAGTGCCGTCAAATTGTGAATATTATGTTTAAAACAAGGGGTTGTTATGGGAGAGGAAGTAAAAATGCTTTGACGCACACAGGTAAATAACAGCCTGTAGTGTGAGACTCTTAGGCTTTTCAGACTGCTCACTAAAAAAAACCCTTCTACTCTGTTGGACACAGACCTTGGATTGTTTGTCACATTACTTCAGGTCAGGTCAACGTATGACCTAAGCCCTCAGGGCTTGCGACGTTTCTGGCATTCAATTTCTTCATGACCTAGACTGTATCCCGGTCAAGGTAGAGCTTCTTGGCGTGGAAAATATCCTGGACGAAATGTGACACACAGGTCCAATTGTTCACTCTAGGTCATCATCGGAATAACAGTGCCCACTGACAGCTGTCCCACATTTTGTTGAGCCTCCAGGCGGGAACCTTCCCAAAGCTGGCAGCGGGAGAAAGTGTACTCAGCGTAGTCGGGAGTGCCTGGGCAGTAGATGCAATCGGGTGACACGGCCATCCTGAACAGGTACGACCGGAAAACCCGTGACCCGTCAGAAACTGGGTAAGGTAGTAATCCACCTCACCATACCGTCGGTCAACCCATGGTTGGACTTGCTGAATCAGTCTCCTAGTCCAGCGTCCCCGCGTCTCCTGTTCCCATTGTTCCTGCCCCAGCTGATAAGTGCGGGTGCGCTCCTCTGTTTTCGCATGGTCCTACCCACGCCGCTGATGAATCGCATTCCTCTCCACCACCCAGTTTGATGGGGATTACTCCAGCAACCACCAAGATGGCGGGTTCGGACACTGTTCGGTAGGCAGATGCTACTCTGAGTGCTTCCTTACGCTGCACTCGGACGATCCTCCTCCTATATCCTTATTGGGCGCATCTGCCCACCGCTGTTGCCATAAAAACCCCGGTTGCAATGGTTACAGCGTTTGCCATTGTAGCCCCCACTTGCTTTGCTGGTTACCGCTGTTGCTATGGTAACCGTTGTTGCTATGATAACCCCAGTTGCTATGGTAACAGGCGTTTTCATGGTTACCCAGTTGCAATGGTAACCCCACTCGCTTTAATAACCACGTTTGCTATGGTAACTACGGTTGCTATGGTAACCTAGTTGCTATGGTAACAGTCATTATCATGGTAACAGCCATTACCATGGTAACAGCCATTACCATGGTAAACACAATTGCCATGGTAACCTCTTTTGCCATGGTAACCGACATTGCATTGGTAACCCTGTTTTTTATGGTAACCACCGTTGTCATGGTAACCTCTTTTGCTATGGTAACCACCGTTGCTATGGTAACCCTGGTTCCTATGTTAACCACCGTTACGAGTAACCAGTAACTTAAACAATATTTAAATGTGATATTTATATTTTTTTACAAACCTGAAATACCTTACAATGTTAGTAGAGAGTTACGAGAAACCCTATACAGGATATTTCATCCATATATATATATATACGTTACGTTCCATATATATGTTACCATGAATGCGACAGCTTGTACAATTCTGGTCCATTTTCGATTAGATTTGGCTTTGAAGGTGTAGGGTGGAATAAACTTGAATAAGGTCACGGACAAGCAAGTTTGGGTCATGGGATGGGGTTTAGAAATGTTAAAAAATGTTTTTTTTTCAATTGTTCACAATTAAAACGTGAAAATTCCCAATCAACATTATGCCCACCACGTACAGTAAAAAAAATATAATTTTGTATATTACATGAAAGAAGGTTCCAGATAAAATTAAAAGAATTTACCCACATTTGCTATTTTATTCTAATCAAGAAAACAATTCTCTAGTTTATTTTAATTAAATTTGGCAAATGTATTCATTTCATCCTATTATATTAATATTTGGTTTAACAAGTAGATACCTGTAGCAGCAAATTTAATTAATCGTCAAATCAACTGTTACTTGATTGTGGAAAATAGGATTTTTTACTCGTATTTTAATAAAAAAAGTCCAATCAGACCAATTGTAATTCATTTGGCAGGTTTAGTGCAAAGGGATTATTCTCTATCATTTATACCAGCTTCTAAATGCTATAATTGTACTCTATTGTAAATAAAGCACTATCCTAGTAAAACATAAACATAAAAGATTACGCTTAATTGATAGCTATGTTTAAAGCAAACTTCAAATCATTAAATTTTTTTTATAAATTCAGCTTTTTCAAAACATAAAGAGTAAGAAAATGGGTAACTTTCTCTCCCATGTAAAGTTGGTGACAAAGTACATCAATATAACACCGAGACAGTTCGTTTTGTCTTTGTAAACGAACTGTCCATTTTACTATTATTTCAGTAAGAAAGCAATGTAAAAATAACCATTATGTAAGGTATTTTTAAAATATTTTGAATTTTAATAAAAATTAAAGCCATACTATTAGTTTCCAAACCGGTATCGATAATTTTAGCTTAAATAGTTTTCAAGTTTTAGCCATAATTTAGCTAAGAATATGTTTTAGACCATGTAAGGATGTACAGGGTTTCTTAATTAATCGACACTACCGACTGAGCCACCGACTCACTAAAGATACCATAAAGATAATTAATTTATTCAAAAAAACCCTCTAGAAAAACATCTAAACAAAGATTACAAAAAAACGTACTTATTGAAATAGCACACAGGATGTTTTTAAAATTTGTATGAAAAATTACATTAACAGCTTATCAGGCGTAATAACTTTTAATCAGGTAATTGAATGAATGTTTACATCAAAATTATTCATTTTAATACCTACAATTCTAATTATGCTTTGAATTCTGACGTCACTTTAAAACACTTCATATAACATAAAACTTAAGTAGAACAAATTTTCTTTTGCTCTTTGCAGAAAACCCCATCTCATATTATAAAGCTCAAAGTTATTTTGAAATACGAAATTTATCAAAGTAAATTTTAAACTAACACTGTGTAACTTTTTCAATGAATAACAGATAGCGCTTCGGTATTGGAAAAAGTCAACTCGATCTTCCATAAAGGTTTCTTTGAGTCTCTCTTATTGGTTATATTTTCAGGTAAAAATGTAAATTCTTTGAAATCTTTTTATAACAAACTTTTCTTTTAATTTTCGTAGACTATATAGTTATTTGTAAATCCATATACTTGTTCTAAACTTTATAAAAACTTAAATAAAGTAATAACTAACTTTTAAAATAATAAAATCTAAAGCAAGGCAAGTGTGCGCGTACTTTATATAAGCCTTTTTAACATCCAAAATTTCCATACTGACGGCAAATTACATGTCATTCTTGGAGCTAATATAAAATGCAATCATTGCCTTGTCAATTTCATTTGTACTTCTATTTTAATTTTTGTAAACACAAAACTACAAATACCAACCAGCACATTTATTGCACTTCCTTCTGAAATCACATTTCTTCAGTAGAGTTAACTCCACGTAACAATATAGAAAGATTACCAACAAAATCAAGGGCTTAGTCATAAATATCGCATTGGAATTGCAAACCCATCATAGTTTGTAGGTATTTGACAAATATGCTATGGAAAACAGTGCGTCACTTTTGGAAAGAAATGTGTTCAATAATTGTAAGACACAGAAACATACAAAATAGAACGATACATAAATTAATATACTTTGGAGTTAACTCCAATAATCCAATTGAATAATCGATTCAAATAAACTCTTTTTAAGATTATAGTATTTTGTAAAAATCGTATGATAAATAACAAATGGTACAGCTGACGCATATTCAATACTTAGAAAAGATAATTATTTAGAACCCTGAAAGATTAAGATTCCTGAAGATTGGTAATCTTGAAAGTCCATTTTTTATGGACGTCAGTAATAAGACATTTTATTCAAGTGTACGGTTTATAGACGTGCGGCTAATAAATTTCTGTAAAATTTATATATCTTATTAATGTTTATAAAAAATATGCATTTTAAACTTTTAATAATTTATCACTACATATATATATATATATATATATATATATATATATATATATATATATACACGTGATTTCTATATATTATGCCAGCGGGTGGGAGCATACACATGGGTGGTTTTATTACACCCAAATAAAAATGCCATCGTCAGCTCCATTTCATCTGGGGTTAAGCGTAACTCATAAATCCTCCACAACAGTGTTATTAATGTGTGTCCTTTCAAATTGAAATAGAGTGAATAATGCTATGTCAATAATTCGGGGATTAGCCTTCTAGAATAAGTATCTAGACTTGTAGTTATATATTCATACAGTCTTTATCGTTGTGAAAAAATATAAGAGTATAATGGCTCCATAATACTATTTTATATTTTTAGTAGCTATTTATTTAGTTTTTCTAATCCTAGGCTTTAAAATAGTTCAAAACAGCAGTTACTATATTGATAATCATGTTCTTAATGCACTTTTGAAAGGGATTACTTACCAAATAATTTGAAGCTTACACCAACTCAAGTATATTACTGTAATTATATTTTGTCAAACTATTTATTTTACTTGCATAGCAATTTTGACTTAAAGTTATTCCTGATATTAAAAGGTAAAAAAAATTAATATCCATTATATTTTATAAACATTCCGTAACAGGGTAACTAGTTCATTTCTCTTGTCAACGTAAATAAATTCCACAAACCACCATAAAATAAATTGCATATAAATTTATCAACTATTTAAGTAAAAGTGAAAGAAAAGTGAAACATAGCTGTACCTCTTAGACGGAAATTAAAGTTCGATAATATTTATTCTGGTAGGAAAGGATTCTTATCGAATCGGTTCAATTTAAATTTCAAATTACCTACTATGACTGTTGACTGGAAAATGTCAATCGTAAAATCGGTGAATGTTTTATGCTCTCATTGAGTGTAGCTAACAGTTTGTGTTTTTATTGGATAAATATTTTTTTGTGAATTTCCCTGTAGGGAAGGAGCTATTAACATAGGTGGCACAGTGAAACCTAGACCCGGGACCGATATGTTTTTCATTTTGATGTCCCAATATTTTATTTTTATTTCAATGTTATCTTTTTCATCTTGAAAATTGAAAATATTTGAATGTAATTTCCGTGAATTGTAATAAAACTAAACCAAGGAGTTTTCATTACATTCAAGTAGACTATCTTCTAAGTAAACAACATGATAAGAACATAAATACACATTGAATATTCATTGACTGTGGGGCCAAGTAAACATGATTTGCTTATGTTTTTGTGTTTTAATCAAGGATCTCTATAGAGAGGTAGTTCAACTAGTAAAACATATTTAATAAAGTATTACGTAGATAGTTTTATTCTTGTAATATCGTTTCTATTTTACATAAAAAAACATAAAATATCCGAATAAATTTTGAGAAATAGTGATATTTTCAACAAACGAATTACTTAAGCTAACAAACTGTCTGATCTAACTAAAATCAAGCCAAGTATTTTATCTTTTATTTTAGCATATTGAGCCAAAAATCGTACACCATGTGTTTGTCCAGAACACTAATAATGTATTATTGTTGGTGTACAATTGGTATCTACAAACCGTATTAGTCAATTAACGTTGTTTCCCAAACTAATGTAATAACAAGTATTATAAACGGTATCAGCATTCTGACACATACTTTCTCCCATAAGTTTGTCAACAACCTTTATCATGTGTAAGCGGTGAGAGTAAATATACGGATATAGAATTTGTACAATTTTCTTCAGAATTTAAAGGACTATAAGATACTAAATTTTTATCAAAATCGTTCGAGCCAATTTTGGGAAAATGTGATTTTCCGTTATTTTATGGGGTTTTTTATGGGAAAATAACATACTTTACAATAACTTTTCGACCGTAATTTTTACAGGGATGGGATTTGTACCATTTTGTTCAGAATATAAAGGACTATAACATACTAAATTTTTATCAAAATCGTTCGAGCCAATTTTGGGAAAATGTGATTTTCCGTTATTTTATGGGGTTTTTTATGGGAAAATAACATACTTTACAATAACTTTTCGACCGTAATTTTTACAGGGATGGGATTTGTACCATTTTGTTCAGAATATAAAGGACTATAACATACTAAATTTTTATCAAAATCGTTCACGCCATTTTTGGAAAAATCTTATTTTTCCGTTATTTTATGGGGTTTTATGGGAAAATACCCATTAAAAATAAAAATTTCTAAAAAATGAAAAAACTATCAAAATTGTAAGGACCATAACATACTATGTCAAATAAAAACCGGATTTTTGTCTAAAATCCTATTTTTCGTTATTTTATGGGGTTTTATGGGAAAATAACATAATTGACCATAACTTTTGAACCGTAATTTTTACAGAAATGGGATTTGTACCATTTTGTTCAGAATTTAAAGGGCTACAACATACTAAATTTTTATTAAAATCGTTCGGGCCATTTTTGAGAAAATCCGATTTTTCCTGTTTTTTATGGGTTTTTATGGGAAAATCCCCATTAAAAATCAAAATTTCAAAAAAATGAAAAAAACGCCTGGAGATACCATGGATTAGAACCTACATACCAAATTTCATCGAAATCGGACCACAGGTGTAGTCTCTAGCTCTGTACACATCCAGACACACACACACACACACACACACACACACACACACACACACACACACACACAGACATCACTTCGAAAACCACTTTTTTGGGTCCAGGGGGACCCAAAACGAATATATCCACTCAAAACTCAAACTCGAAAATTTTGACGAAAACAATACTTTCTCCATATACTATGGTATAGGGGGAGAAAGTAAAAAGGTATCGTGAAGTTATGATAAATGAGTGTTGTACAGTACAATCAACACTTATAAACAAAACAAAACTTGTCAATTTAATTTGCAAAAAACCTACAATGATTCAAACAGAACAAAACCGCAAATCCAATTGTTGCGAAACTAAAATGTAAGTGGAAAAGAGAATCTTTTAACACAATAAACGCTTTTAAATTAAATCAAGTATTGATCTCTGCTGCCTCGACGTTTTAAACGTGTTCCCTGGAAACGTTTGGAAAAAATTGGAACAATGAGATTGGATCATGAATAAGTTAAGTGATTAAGCACTTTTGGCTAATTAGTTTTAAATTCCTAGAATATTTCAGAGGAGTTAGTTACAGTTTAGTCATTAATTGTTTAACGAATGCCAATTTCAGTTGATTAGGCAGAAGTCAGTAATCTGTCATCCTTACTTAGAATTCAATTTAAAGAAAAGTTGAAAGATATTCAATTAGTCTCAATGTTTGAGATGATGTTGGGTTGATCTAAATATCAACTATTTTTGTTTGTACGTACTTAATTACAATTTACAGTTTTAGTTTACGGATAATTTCACGATATTTTCGTCTTCTCAGTGTTATTTATCCGTCGATCAACTACATTATTTTAGATTTATATGAGTTTCAAGAAGCACAATGTTTACTATCAACGACAATTTAAATATATCTTTAATAAAATTTCATAGTTTTGGTCACGTGGAATATTTTGTTCTGACACTTTTTATCGTTTCATATCTTAAACATTACTTCATTAAGTTTACATACCAAAGTGCTTACAAAATATATTTTAAGGTCCATATTGATTTGCTTGTCCTTATATAATTTTAGATTCCCTAGCAGAGCATGTAAATAGTAACTTCCCAACCTTGTTCTTTGCAGCTTAAACTCGTTAATTTTAATTATATAGAAAAGTGTTATATTGTTTTTTAGTTTAAAACCCATAATGAATTGTGATTCTTGATACAATTGTTCTGCTTTCGTTTTTTTCTATTCGTTCACCAGTAAAAGTTTTTATAAAAATTTCTCCATTTTGATAGCATAAATAAGACAAAAAATTAAATAAATCGTATTTATAACATATAATAGTTGTTTACACTGCTAATACTAATGTAAGACAATTTTCACTAATTACATAACCAAGAAAGCCTTATATATAGTGTATGAATTCATGTGTGGTGATGAAAACATTACCTATTTACATTTGAAAAATCTCTCGTCTGCAACAGATAGGCCAGTGTCACTACATTTCACGTTTGATATAAAGCATTCCTATATCGTAACAAAGATACAACACACTTCACTTTAGCTGTCACAACGCCCTTTTATGTGCAAGAGTTTGTTTGGGAACAATTGACGTTGTTGATTTTTTACAGTGGAATCGTTTTAAATTTAACAGCATGACAGCTGCACTGCCAGTATTTGAAATAAAAATAAATTATTCACTAAACATTTATAATTTCATAACTTTATATCACAAAACTTATCAAAACTACACTTTTAAAGGCTGCTATACGAAATAAGTTCATTAGTAAACAAGATTATAATATTAATATAATATAAAATTAAAAATATATCTTATCTAAGATTATTTGTTATGTATATTATTTCTTTGTTAACTGTATATTATATTACAATGATATGAATTCTTCATTTTAAATCTAAATAAACAAACAAATTAAAATAGATCCTGTAATGCAAACAAATAATTATAAAACTAATTGGAAGGTAAATGACTATCCTGATTGAAATATATTAATTATAAATAGACCTTAGGGGATAAACGCAAACAGAATATTTACATATATATATATATAACAAATATCAATTTCTCACATGGAATTGATTTCCATAGTAATTATTATTATTTCGATTATAGAAAATTGAATAAACAAACAACCTAAATTAAAACCTTGGGATTTATGTATTCATTTGTATGATTTGAGGTTTTTAAGTACATTGTTTCACGTATAACATATTATACTTATAAGTTTTTAAACAAGGAACCTAGATCAAAATAAAATAGACTACATTTTTAAATTTGAAATATTGAGTTATTTTGTCAGTAAAACAAACAAATTGATAATTTAGTCAAAATTATTTCGTACTGATAATTTAAAACCTACATTTACTTTTATAATATTAAAACTAATGTCAATTATAATTTTATTCCCAAACCTTCAACGATGTTTCTTAAATCAACCAATGCTTTTATGCTTTGCTAACATAAAGCAGTTTCCACTCATTTCACCCTCCAACCACACAAATCCTTTGAAAATGAGCTGTGAGCAAATACAAACAGGGACCCAGCAAATGACTTCCGTCCGTCAATATTCATTGCTAGGTAATTTAAAATTTAGATTGAACTGCTTTTATTAGGACTTCTCTTCTGGAGAAATAATGACCTATATTCAACAGACAACCTAATGATTATTTCGTTTTCAAATTGATTAAAAATGCAATGGTTTCATATCATGATTTTATTAGAGTAATCAAGTATATCAATTTACTATTTTGAACTGAATTTGACATCAGAATTATTTTTATTAAATTACAAGTTACAAAAATGTATAATTATTTCGTTGATATGCATACAGTGGTAACAATTTGTATTCCATGAAATAGAATACATAAAACGATTTAAATCGGTTGAGTTTGGTAACGAGTTTGTACAATTAAATACTTTTTGACAAAATCTGAATCTAAGTTAAGATTCAATAATTAAATGTTTACCCAATATAAAAAAAACAATCTTGTTAAATAAAATTCAGTGAAGTAAAGCATTCGAAGAATTTCAGCATTATTATCAGTTTTACTTTCAAATACAATACTTATTGTATTTACGATAAGGAATATATTTAGTAACGCAACACATTATTTTTCTTGGTATGAATCTAATTTGATTATTAGTTTAACTACTTTATTCACAACGTATTTGACTTAAATTAATGTTACAATGGAACTAAATCCACCTAAATAAAAGTACCCACCATATACAAACTTCGTAATCTTTGTAAACTTTGTTTCCTCTAGCAATTAAAGCTTTTTCAAATTTACACCTGTTTTAAAATTGAGTTTATTTTGTTAACAACTTGTATTATTAAATTATTTATTGAAGAAATTGTTTCAAAAATAAATAATTTACTTTCTATGATACAAAATTATGATAAACATTATCTAACATTCTCTTTTAACTGGGTATTTGGTAATGTACTAGTCATTCTAGATTATCACCAATAGATAAATATTTTATCTCTCTAGCCTTTAACTTAATTCCAAAATAATGAACATGTCCAGCTTGTTTACATAATGTATTCCTATATGATGAAGTAGTATTTGTCTGAATGTAAGTTCATTGCCTAGTCAACTTATGATCTGGGCCAAAAATATTATATGTATATTACATATATACAACTACAACCTATTCCAAACTCAAACGTCAGAGGTTAAGTGTCGTAAAGAACAAGTCTTGTTTAAGAAAGTACATTTTGGGTTTTTAAGGATTATATTATGATATCCAACATATTTAACAGTATATACCAAAGTTTCATTTTCTTTTCCTACTAAACTTTTTCAGACAAATTACTACTTACAAATTATTATAAGTTATAATTATTCATAGGTTTTTAGCCTATATGCGCAAAGTTATTAAATAGGTAAAAAACTAATTCATGTAAAAATGTTAAACCGTATTAAATAATCAAGTTTTTTCAAACACCTGATTTTGTGATAGCTACTATTTTTATTGACTAAATACTAGTGTGAGAATCATCAATCAAAAGTTTAATGTTTGGAATAATATGCGAAATAATAAGTTATAAACTATATGAAGTCAATATTGTTTTCGGGCTAATACAACGAAAACTAACAAAAATTTTCACGCACTTGCCAGCAAGGCATATAAAATACAACTTTTAATCGTACCCCAAAAACTACGTGGGTGTGTAATTGGATAGCAATGTAAGCCTTGAGCTAAGTCTTGTTTAAATTAAAAGTTTACTGTCGAAAGAACTCAACATTGTTAATATTAAACCAACCGGATCTATTTGTAAGAGAGCGGAAGGCAAAAGAAACGGGTATACTTCTGTATCTGTTGGCACCAACAACCGAATGAAAATATCGCTTATTCGATGGTTTCAATCGATATATCTTTTGGTAAGTAAGGTTAGGTTAACCTTACCTAACTAACCAAACGATATATCGAATAATCGATATATCCATCGATATTTTAATTCGGTGTTTTGTGCCAACAGATATGGAAGTCTAGCAAAAAAAACCTGTTTCTGGTTTATTTGACAAACGTATTGCCTAATGCTTTGAACAGAAATACTTTTGAGCTTCTATTTAGGATTAGAGTTTACAAGTGTTTGCATTTGAACGTCAGAGAATAACCGAAGCTCTATACACAATGTGAAGTGGCTTTCCACATTCAAAGCCCAAAGTGATAATCCATTAGGCCTCTCTTATAGTAGATCCATTAAGACTCTATTACCCTTTTATAGTAGATGACAAATATAGAGCTCTTACAAAACATTAAATGAATTCTCAATGGGAGTCACTACTGAAATCGCTAAAATTTTTATTTTAACTGTTTTTACTTTGTAACAGCCTTTTATACTTAGGGTAGACGAAAAAACAAAATAAAAATGTCACAATCACAAATTGTCATATGCCCTAAAAGTGGGAGAGTGTTATAGTTTTTTCTGGAAAATCTTTGAGTTTTTTTTAAGACATGTACAAACCATACAAGTAATGGAAATGATATAGTTTTGTTTAGCATAAAATTCATTTTAATATCAAATATTTTTTATGGTATTACAGAAAAATACAAAAATATATTTTTTAAATGGCAGCACAATTTAGGAATTTATTTGTTTCTTTTTTGTTAAATTTACATATGCCAATTTATTTTACCAAATAGGTTCAGAATAAGGGTTTTTGATGTTGTATATGCAAAAGCCATGTACAAAATGTCAGAACTGCAGCTCAAGTCAGTGCTTAAAATTTGTACTAATAAGTTGTAAAAAAAGAATGAACAAATAGCCAACTTTTGATTTCAGTTTATTGGAATTAAAATAGTGACAAATTCAAAACGCCTTTTAAAGTATCAAAACCTTTTATATGTTCTTAAAATATTTAATATTAAAAAAATAATAACGTATTAAATATTTACGTTATTAATTTAAATAATAATTTTTCAGAACTTCCAAGAGGGTCGTACTAGTGACCACTGAACTGATTGCACGAGTTCTTCATTAGTGGAATTATTAGAAATTCCAATATAAAAGTTCTAGAGCAGACGTTTTAGAGCTTTAATTGTAATTTATCATTTTGCAAACAATGGATAACTTGCCTCAATAATAGAACATGAAATGCGTAACATACGTTATTTTTTATTCGGAAATAATAAAAAAACCCTTGTTAAAAAAACCTGATAAATACTCAATTTTAAATGCACCCCTTCGAAAAATTCACGCAAAAAGGATCATTTTGATTATTTATTTAGGATGAACCACGAAACCATTCCCGGGATAAAATACACACGTTCCAAATAACAGTGACAAATACAGGTAGGTGATTTACCGACGCTGTTACGGTTTGGAACATGTTCCACTGTGTATTCTGGCAAAGGAAATACATTTGCATAACGACTTTCAGCCCAATTAAGGGATTGTTGACTCGTTATGTTTGGAAACCACATCTGTTTACACATTGCATATTTACAAAAGTTTATTCTATATTCATGTAATCTATAAATGCCTATTAAATGACAGTAATTTTATTTGATTCCCGAGCTATTCACAAAAATACAAAAAATGGAATAATATAGGTTATAATTACTGTACTACTTTAACTACGTAAATAGTAACGAATAAAAACAAATTATTATGTTAATTGTTGGTAAGCATCGTTGGAAACTACCACCACAAGGTGGAAAGTATTATCAGTAAGTATTTTAAGCTTCGTCATAATAATAAACTGATGTACATACAAAACATTCATGATTGAATTAGGTTATTAGTGTCCTACAGATGGTGTGGACAATGGTCCTGGGACACCAAAATCTTTGTCAAAAAATTTACCATGCTTGCTTGTAGTAGAGTTTTTTTCAAGAGGTTCTTTAGGTTCAAAGCAAACTTATTGCGATCTAGAAGTTTGATCTTATCAGGCAGCTTATTATAGAGCTTCAGGGCCATGATTGGGAAGGCATCCTTAGTCTAACTAGGCATACGGAAAGGAATGAGCTCGTTGAAACGTTACAATTTTTCTCATGGTGTTTCAGTTGTGTAGCAGATCCCAAACTTTATTTAACACTTGACGTGTACTTAGTGTAAATGAAAGAGAGACAGTACTGTACACGATTGGGAATCACGTCATTGCCGTTTTTGCCACCTTTTATGTGCACTTAATGAAATAAAATGATCAATTTTGATCCATGAATAAACCTGTTATAAGTGAACGTGCTATAACCGTTCCCGTAGTACCACAGTTTGTACCTGGTACAACTTGTACTTCAGCCAAATCCCCTGTTATTTGTACGAGTATTTTTAATACCCTCATGCTGCTAGATAACATAATCAACTAGAACTTATATATTTCCTAATTGGAATACTGGTGTGCGGCAAAACAAAGAGTGCGGCAAAAAAGCGTGCGGCAAAAATAAGCATATGCAGCAATTAGCAACTTTCTGTACAATAATCAAGGCGAGGAAGCCCACTTTGTCAGGTGACAGTAGGAAAACATATTTGTTGCACATGATTTTACAGTAGAATAAAATACTGTATCCGCCATTAAAATAAACAAATATATTAATTTATTAATAACTTGTACTAATCTATACTATACTCAGTTCACAAAATTTAGGCAGTTTCACTTTATCCTACCTTTCAAATAATAGCTCAACAGCTGACGTTTGCCAAAATACCAATCAGCTGCAACATATTAAGCGAAGAAAACTCGTGGGGAATATCCCTTCAAACTCCATAAATTTTGCGCACTGAATATAATGCGGTCTTTGTTACGGAAATCATATTAGAATGCCAATCAATGGAGCAAATGGTAATAATAACCAACTTTGCATTAATGCTAAATGCATTCTGCGAAATTCAAACCGTTCTGTGTCAAAACAGAGCCTATTGAGGTTTAATCAAATATACACAGTGAATCCTGAACATGTGTTTAGTTAACTGCTTTCAACCTAACCTATTGATGTTAGAATCCTCATTATGCAGTAATTATGGGAACTATGTGTAGGTAATTATGGTCATTAACTTGTCAATGGATTTATGAATGTGTTTCATAAATTGGAAATCAAAAGGTTTCATTGTACAATGAGATCGACAATGAACCAAATAATTAACGTAATTTTTATTAAAAAGCTAATTACGATGGTTGAATGTAAGGATGACCAATAGTTTATATCTAAAATAAGCTTATCATTTACTTATGACTGAAATATAATAAATTATAAAACAGTTTAGTAATAGCTGAACTAAATGTCCGTCGGTGATCCTCTAAGATTTCTCTAAGTAAAGTGAAACCCTCCATTTAATCAGAGTCACCACTTCAAAGCAAAGCTTAAGCTTTTAGTAAAGGTTATTTTAATGAAAGGATAGTTTCTAACAATACATACAATATTTAACACCGTCCCTAGGATTAAAGTTAGGAGTTCAGGATAGGAAAGACCATTATAAATTGTACCAAAGCCATTTATCACCACCATTGCGGCTGCCCCATTCAATATATTCTTCAATTCTTGGAACCACTAGCAAATCCATTAGGTCAAAGACTAATCTTTAGTTGCAAGAGAGCTCAACTTGAGTTAACATGATGAGTCAGAGTAAATTGCATTAGTTTTTTGTCAGTCCATTTGGAATTTATTTTTAATAAGCTTAAAGTGACGTTTAGGCTTTTTAACTAAAATATGTTTGATTTAAAGTAGTCATTTATAATTGGGAAAAGTTATGTTAACTTGTTCTACTTGTTTTATAATCAGTATAGTTCAGAAGATACTTGCATAAATTATAATACAAAATAGAAATTAAGTAATAGACAAATATAATTTATAAGAGAACTTCTACTGTCATAGTGTTATATATAGCTTAAATTATGTGTATAGTAAATTCCTTAAACTTGGTTGTAAAAATGTTTTAAATTATCCATTTACCTTTATTTTAAAACTAAACCTACCTTGTAAGGAGTTTAATCGTGTTAACAATAACTCCTTTGGTATGAATAGCTTGTCTATTCAAAACGAAGGTAAAATAAAATTTTTAAATTATTTTCCTTTGAATATATCAATACAATTAAAAAATTTTTTGTGCTAAATAAAACATCTCATTATGGAAATAATTAAAAGTATGCAGAACATAAATATTTTTTTAACTTACAGTAATATTTATTTTACTATTTATAGCATGTGTAACCTAGATGGTTGTACAAAAACTCACTAAGTAAAGAAAGAATTGCACCTTTTTTACTGGCAGAAGGAAAAAAGGCCTGAAGAAAATACCAATGAAACCTTTAAGCCCCTGTCAGACGAAGCTGGAGAACTAGCGCTACAACTTATAAGTTTGGTGATGTAATTGGAACTGACTGTGTAGTTAACAAAAATAATGTCTTCTGTTGCTATTAGAATTTATGTTTTGACTATGATCAGCTATCATAAAATTAAAAAAGTGCAAGGAAAAATATACTTTTAATATATAAACAATATTATTTTGTATCTACTACGGGCATGTAATTTAACTAATTAAAATCGAAAAAGTTGTGGTAGCCGTATAACAAAAGGACTTTATCTTTCAAGAACACATTCATTTAATTAATATATGTGAGATGTAGCAATCGTAACAACGAGAAAATTACGGCAATGTATGAACAATTTCTAAACATGAAAGTTTAAATTTATTCTTGATTAGTTTAAATGTGTTTAATTAATTTAAATTCAGTTTTCTTATTGCGAGAACTAGCACAATACTGTCAGACAGAGCTGGAATGATGCTAGAGACTACAGCTGGGTGGTCACATGACCTGCAAGTGACTCTTCAAGCGCTTGTAATATTAAACCGTTTAAAACCTCCAGCGGCTGGAGATACCAGCTCATGCGAGTGTTACTAGCGGCTGGAGAGTCAGTCACACGATGCTGGTTTTCCGCTGGTTCTAGCTGCTAGTTACTACCGGCTAGAAAACCAGCTCCGTGTGACAGGGGCTTTAGTCAAAGATTGGAGTATATGTCATATCAATATAAACAATATTAGATTTCATGCCTTTTCATTCCCAGAGTATAAAATAAATTTAATAAAATTTAATTAAATTAAAAATTAAATTTAAAATTTAATTAAATTTAAATAAAATAAATTTTAATTTTAATTTTTTGGGTTATTCTTTCAATTTGTGACCATAGCTGCATATTTGTAACAACTGGGAAATATTGAGTGGGACAGTTGGCAATGGAGCAGCCTGGTGTTTGTTTAAAACCTTACAGCTAGAGTAATATTGCAGGTTATGTCCGATTGGTACTTTCAACGGTTTATTACATGAACCCAAAGTAAGTAGTAACGTAATAAAATATAATTTCATCACTAGGGCCTAAAATGACTCTTTTTGACCGAGCTCAAGTTTTATGATCGAAGCCGAGGTTGGAAAATGAGCGAGGGCTGAAAAATCACTTTTAGCCCGTGTGTTGAAATATATATTTCGTTATATTACACAGTTTTTGAACAAACTATGTTACGAAACTAAAATAGTTTTCATGTAATTATAACCTCTCAAAACTACTTCTAACATGTTTTCAATTAAATTTGCTAATGGAAACAAACAGCTGTAAGTTGTTCAATTGTTTCGTCTATTACGATTGTATCAGATACATTATACGATCGATATGTCTAACTATTTACAATAAGGCAACAATAAGCTACAAATTATTAAGCAATCGGCACATACTTTCGATACATTTGATAGTTAACAATCGAAATTTACAACTGAGTTTTAATCAGCTGATTTTTAGTCCATATGGGCTGAAAATGCTACTAGACCCGCAACGCATGCATGAAAAACGGCTGTTTTTACTGCAGTGGCGAAAAAAAATATTTTAAGTTAAGTGCAATTCAAAATCATAAAAGTTGCAACACATTTGAATGGTAGTTTTTACAGCATTGAGGGTGGTACAATTTAATTCCAAGATTTTTCAGTACTTCGCATGTTGTAGGCTTCAACGTATACGCATTTACGTCCCCGACGACTCAATCTCGTAATGGGAGTTTTTATGTCTTTGATCATGTTAAAGCGAATTACACCTTAAATAAAGAAAAGGCCTTTGAAGGAGTTTAGTGGCTATAAATATTTATGTTGCAAACACTCTCTTCTGATTACGTGTTTTATTTTGCCCGGAGTGACGTCCTTTTGAAAATGTTGATACATTTGATTATATATTTAATTTTAGATTTCTTCAAATGTGGTACAAAAACTTTACAATAAACAAAAAATTACATAGTAAAGAATTTCAAACATTTCTAGATTATCTTAGTTGAATCACGATAGTCTTTTGTATTGTACTTCATAGAGGTCTAGTGGAGATATCTATGAGGCATGCCCAGTATCGTTAGCCATATAGTATTAAACCGATTCGGTCCTATGCAATAGGCCACATCTAATAGGCCTTTGTTACTTTATTATCAATCATTTCTCTGTCATTATATCACAAATACAGGTTTTAGTGAAGAGATTATCATTGGGCTCTATATACTTAAACTTACCATTGTAGTTTGAAACAAATCAGTAGCCTCCTGGGTTGGAAATCAATTATTTGGGTCTAATTAAAATGGTATTGAAGGCACTGGGGTTTGCTTCAATGTTATTAAGCAATGTTACAAAACAGCTAGTTCAAATATAGTTTTAGACCTATAAGATTCAGTTTTATACAAATATACTATTGTTTTGAATAATTTTAGGCACATGTGTTCTCTCAGGCTGATGAAAAATAAAAAATTGCTGCCATTCTGTAATGGGTTGAGATAGAGCTATTGAAAAAAATAAGTTACCCCTAGCAACTCCTATTTAGTGGGAGTGGGGTGGGGGGGGGGGTGAATTTCAAAATACCACTAAAAATCTTTTATATAATCTAAAATTATTATTAATAATCTGCAGCACTATTTTTTTTTATATTTATAACAACAGCTAATTTGCAATCTGAAGGTAAGTGAGCGCTTCGAACGAGCTCAAACCTAAAGATTAAGGGTAGCAACCGAACTTCAACCAGGCGTGGTTGAGCGATGCGAACGAGTTCATCTTTAAAATGAACGAGCATTTGACATAAAACCACATTAGGACAGGACTACGTCTGTCGGGCCAGCTAGTATGATATAATAACGACTGAGCTAAAAACACAACTGAAGGTAGCACTGATAACTCTACTAGAAAATTGGGAATCTATAAAATGTTGTTACGTTGGTACCAACTAGGAGAATCAACCATTAGATTAAGATACTATTACAAAAGCACAATGTCCGATTTACCTAGTTCAAATGTACCCTTAGGAGAAATGGTGGCCAACGTCTTACAATTATTATGCTTATTATGCTATTCCAGTTGTATATCTAGGCACATCTAGGTCAGTGGTCATAGGCAGGGAGAGTATTTATAGTTGAGGTACATATGACGTCACGATAAGAGCCACACACACACATAAACGTCACACACACTCTAATACATCATTCCTGAGTACACAATATGCACCTTACTGTGTGTGTGGCGTTCATTTGACATACACACACGTTGTATACAAGTGAAGACTATGCTAGTGTGTACAATGTACGAATAAATGTTTAATGTATAAATTAGTTTTAAAACTTATTAGTGTCGTTATAGTGGTACTAATAACTATAAAACCTTTCTGATGTATGCTTGTATTGAAGACTGATGTAGCCTATAATATCTGTACTCTAGTTAGTTACTTGTGGGATATACTTTAGTACCATGATACTAGACTAGGTGATAAGATGGTAATGGTAATAATTTATTTTTTAAGTTTATAAAGCTTTAAATTCTTTACATTTCTTGCAAGTCACCAAATCAATAAACCTCGACAACTTATAAGCAATGCACAAATGAATTTAAATAGTTTCTACGATTGTGAACTAAAACCCCTTTAGATGTTGTTTCTAATTGCTGGTTGGACAGTCAATAATTTGTTTACCAATCTGACCTAGTTGTTTTAATTGTTTATTTAATTGTATAAAGTGATACGTCGCTTCAATAGGTGATATTCTTGATTATGTATTTAATATTTTAACCTATCAATTAAATAAATATGGTTTTTAGTGGTGCTATATTTTGATTAGTCATTACAGCCTCTCTTTATATAAAATGAATACATTAATTATAATTAGTTAAGTTTATGCCTTTACGTTAATTTTATATCATGAAAATACCTATTGGAGACCTGAAAAAAAATTATAAGTTTTATATCTGGCTATTAAATAATCATTTGATAATTTATAAAGGGCGAAAAAATTGAGCACCTTACAAGGATTGTTTGGAAATTATTACTGTAATTGCTTGAACTTAATTCTATAAGCAAGGTTCTTAAGGGCTCAACGTTTCACTATGTAAGATTGTTTTATAATCAATGAGTTAGTTTAATTTAATTAGAAAGCATTTATTTCAAAAGTAAAAGTTACTTGTTTTAAAAGCATTGTTTTCAAATGGAAGTGATAGTTTAATTACATTATTTTAAATATAAATGTACACCATACTTTATAAAGACAGTCAAGTAGGAAGACATCAAGGGTTATAGGCAATATGCAGGACGATATAGAATTATGGGCAATATAGGCAGCATATTGAACTACAGCGAATGTTTGGACTATAAACATTTGTAAACGTTTCAAGAAATAACCTACTTTACTACTTAAATGTCTCAATTTATTTTTAACAGTTTATGTATTTTAATTTTCTACCAGCGTAATAAAATCAGGTACAATAGTAAACCTTTATTATGTCCTTAGTTAAAAGCAATTGTTGGATGTTGGAAAATGAAAAATAACGAGAAGCAGAAAAGTAGCTAACATTTCGTTAAATGTTTTAAAACTCACCAACTCTAAGCCACAACAAAGCTGAATAACATTTACAACAATGTCTTTGAGACAATTACAAAGAATCTAGTTTTTTACTTGAGTGCTACAATTGAATATGCGCTACATAGAGATACTGAAACAATACAGTTCTAAGATTGTTTTGTTTTGAACGTTGGCTTGAATGAATTATGAGGACAACGAGTTTAAAACGAATTTTCTTGTTTAACTTTACTATTACCAGATTCTCCCCTGCTCAGGACCATAAATAAAATTCTTTTACGTAAAATATAATTTCATTTCATGAAATACAGCTAGATAACAGTGTGCACTCAAGATTATTGCCATTATATATGCAGTTAAAGCATAAATAACTAGACCACTTATATATTCCCAGTGTAAGACACCTTCAGACTTATGGTTCCGAAGAGCAATTGACACAGGTTTTAATGAGAGTCAATTAAACCATCACAACAAAAAACCACTCTGTAATCTGCAAAACCCATGTCTTTCCTGTATTGCATGAATTGTTTAAACACAATTACCCTGCAAAACAACCATTCATTGAATTAAAATTATGAAGAAAGTGGGAGATATAATTTACTTAGATGTTCCTTTAGTCAAAATAAAGAGAAAATCAAGAATAAAACTTTATCTGATATAGCTGTGTTACATAGATATTTGACATTTTGTACTTATTACATAAACATTTTTATTTTCAGATTTTTAAAATTAATTTTCATGAAACGTGGTATGTATGTTAACGTAAAAGAAACCTATGCTATAAAAAAAATATGTTATAAAATTAAAAATTTTAAAATAACTGCCATTTTAATTTGTTATATTCAGATTACTGAAATATGGCTGATTTTATGAAAAATACCAAGTACACTTTTATTTAGCATTTACGATTCTCTATTAAACGACACCAAAATTAAAAAGATCTAATAAAAATTACTTTAATATCACGATTTTTTTTATACAATGTGGCTAACCTCGCTGGCTTAACCTTTTTCTACCCCATTTTACAACAGAAATTTGTCATATTTCAGTTGTTTCATTTTAGATCTTATTGAACTGTTTGTCGTTTTATAGGAAATTGCAAGTGCTAAACAAAAGCGTTCATGATTATTTTTATAAAATTAGAAATTTTTTGTAAATGAATTTAAAAAAACTTAAAAAGCCGCCATTTTGAAATTTTAATTTTAATCAAAGTAAATTTATATTTTAGCATGGGTCTTTATTACGTTAAAATACATGCCAAGTTTCATCAAGATCGGTTGAAACAATTCGAAAATGTAAAAAAATACAAAATGGCGGATATCTGGTTAAGTAAGCGAATATGGGGAAAAGTTGTATTCTTAATTTTCTCCTTATTTTGACCCAAGAAATTTCCAAATCAATTATATCCCTAGTATTTTCAACACCCAGTATAAATGATAGACTATTTTATATTGAAAAACTAATAATTTTGAAGTTGTATAATACATTCCTTCTATGCATAACTAGAGCATTCAGCATTAATAAGCATTCCTCAGACGCCAGTGAGAACATTCCACAGTGAGTTATGAATGTCGCATTCAACTTACAATAGATAATTACGAGACTAAGTAGAATTCAATGCGATTAAAGCATTCAAGTTTCCGATTCATGTTCACCAGCTTAGAAATTCAGTTTTTCAATCTGATTCATATCGCTTCATTATGGTCTAAATTAATATGCAAGTTCTCCTAAAATACATGAGGTCCTTCTGTCGCAGAAAAAATATCAATAATGTTTAAAGATAGAGTAGCTCAATTTTATAGATTTAGACATTTTTACTTTTATTAACTTACATATTTATCAAGTATTATTGTTTACTTTTAGGAATAGCTATAGATACAAAGTCAGAAATAAAGTGCGTAGTACATGTACTAGGAACTGCAAAAAGATTGATCTACCTCAGGTCCGGTTGAAAAAAAAAACAAGATCAGGATATGTTGTTATGGGCATCAGGCTCATATTTTACCATAATTTACCATTGGATGTGATGAATCTAATTATGATTAAAAAACAACTGTTTGTATTTTTAGCAAAGAACCCACTCTACTGAATCAATAATTATTTTTGCATATCAGATAAGTTAACGAAAACTATTTGATAATAGGATATCAATTTTGATTTAAATATAGAAGCCATTATAATAGAATGTTTATTACACAATTCTAAGATACGTAAAAAGCTGTTAAATATATATACTGAAACGCTCGCATTTTACAAGAACAAATAAAGTTTCTGTTTTCATATATCAGCTCCAATGTGGAATTTACTGTTCAAACATATTCTTTATTATCATCGTGCTTATTTACTCTGATTTAAATAACTACTTGTTGATTTACTTAACTCCACATATTCATGTTATTTCCAAAAAAATATGAACTTGCCTTACATTTTTTTAATTTAAGCACTATGAATCCTAATTATTATTAATACTATAATTAGTTTTATTCGATATCATAAAATGACACTAAACTGGACGTGTACAATAAAATCATATTCAAACCCAAACATGTTTTTGGATACGGATGAATTCTTTTGGACTAAATTATTGTATTGTGACGGTTTTAAGCAATTAAAATTTATAGCATTGGAACATTCAATTAGCAGCAGTTTGTGGATTACCTTTTGAGTAAAACCCGGTCATAAATTACCATTTTATTATTTCATTTCATACATTAATGTGTAATTAATGGCGAATCATTTAAAAATATATAATACCTTTTAAAAAAAATCGAGCATACTATATGTATGAGGGGAATGCAGTTCCAGCCAAAAACAATGACAGATACATCACGACATTGCAAATGATATTTTTGATCTTATAAACCTTTGTCCGTGCCATTTTATTTGCCTTTCAGTAACCTAAGTGAGAGATTATAGTGGAGGCTACACTAAAAATACACAAGGTGTTTTATTTGGCTCTGGTTGTTTCCCAAGTAAATACAAATACAAGCTCGAGTACAATACACTTAAATTGACTACTTGAGTAAATACATGGAAAAAATGTCTAAAAAACATAAGTTTTCTATTTTTAGATAATTTATATTTTGTGCAATAGACGTTATTAAGGCTTAAAATAGGTTCTAAAAATAATTTTCAAAACTTTTAATGAACTAAGAAGTAATTTATTTATTGAACTTGAAGTTAATTAAGGTATTTAATAAGTTTACCAATCATTTAAACAATCCTATCAAATTAACTAGTTTGCTTGCTTATTAAGATTTCTTTTCAAGAAAAATTCGACTTTTTGTCAAACAATTAAAAAAAAATAATACCTCGTGATTATGGTCATAGCAAATAATAAACCTACTTATTTTTCGATATTTCATTGGAAACGTGAGGTTCTGTGAACATGTTTCTTTGCATTTGCCCAAGGCTGAAGCAACACAAAGCAGTCTGTAACTCGAGACATGACAAGGAACATACTCGTGACGTCCGATCCATTGTGTTGAACCTCCTTTTATGTTATTCTCACATTTCTAAAAGTGATTAAAACAGTTCCTATGTTAACGGTTGTTTAAGTGTCTCACATAAGGTTCCAGTTAATATTTTTAATGTAGTGAATAAAACTATTTTTTTTTATTTTTCTTGTAAATTTTGTATAGCCTAAACATATCTTGTACAGAATATTCGTACTAATGTTTAAATTTGTTCATTTATACTTCGTTGTAAATGTTGTATAAAAAAACAAAATTTTTAAGTCACATTTTGTGTCTTTAAGGTGTTGTATGAAAATTAGTCTGGATAATAAAGCAAAAGAATTTGAAAACAAAGTGTTCAAATTTCAAACCTAAAATCATTTTATTTAGTTTAATTGTTTATTTTAAAATTCAACACAACTTGAATAGGCTAATCTTAAATTGTGTTATCTCGGTTTTAAAATTAACATGTTCCCTTAGTGATAAATTTAAATAATTTTGAATATTTTACAAAGGTTTTAATTAAAGTCAACAACTATTTTAGGAAAAAAACCACGTTGTATGCTACAAACTGAAACTAAGAAAATTGATTCTACTGTTAAATTTGGGACTATTTATACAAAAATTTCACATTTATCAGTGTAAGAAAATAACGTTCAAAATTTATCAATGTTGCTTAAACGGTCTCAATGATTACTTAAAGCAAATTTTATGGAAATATTGCAATACATATGAACTAGAAATACTGTTTGACATTAAAAGTACACTAATCTTAATCATGTTGAAAAGCCTCATATTTAAATATACTGAAGTTAAACAATGCTTAGTACTTACATCCTCATTTCATTCAACCTAGTTCATTCCATAAATGTTGGAATCATACATATTCCAAGACCAATCGTCTATCTATAGTGAACATAACTAGAACATCCATTAATACTCAGCATTCCTCAGAATCCAGCAAGTTCTACCAACATATAACTTTAATTAACATTCTCCAGTTATGAATATCGTTTTCGTAACAATAAAAATTATAACGAGATAGTAGAACTCCATGCAGTTATGACATTCAAGATTCTTATACTGATGTTTTAATTTAGTAATCCAGTTCTTCAATTCTATACTGTTCAGGTAGGGGTCTGTAATTTTTTGCTAATAAAAAAATAAAATCCCTCCCAAATGTGCTGAAATATATCTACACAACAACCAAAAATATATCTATTAAAAAAAATTACTAGAAATAACTATCGTTTATGTACGTACTTTGGGTAACAAATGGAAACAGCAAGAAAGTCAACAAGAAAGTTGATATAAAAGCTTTCCCTCACACAATATCGTCCCTTTATTGTTTGTAACCCAATAACAGAGCGGCATATTGGGTATAACTCAGGGTGAATGACCTTGTTTCTTGTCTTTCTTTTTAACAATCAATCGTAGTATTTTATTTGACGGTGTTTGTTTCGTTATATGTTCATTAAACTTATATAATCTTTTCATAACGAAATCGAAATAATAAAGATTAATTTCTGTCATAGAGTTTATGATCATAACTAGTAGCCATAGATATTCACAGTTAAATAGTCTATCTGAGTAAGATGTTCAGACAGCAAAAGATAGTTAAAAAAATAGCAGGATATTGATGCAGGTTAATACCGAAAATAAGTTTTGGAAAAAGGATACATTTCAGCTAATCTACTAAAGGGAAGAAATATACGAAAAACGGTTTCAATTTCAGCGGACACCTTACACCCGTACTTACCAAAGAGAAGACGCAAGTGAAAGGCAAAAGGAATGGAATGAAGGTGCAATTTGATAAGCGACGTTGAGCACGAGGGCTGTCTGGACCTAGCCATGGATCTGTTGTCTGGACTTGGCCCTGGTTTTGATGTCTGGACTTGGCCCTGGATCTATTGTCTGGACCTAGCCCTAGATCTGTTGTCTGGACCTAGCCCTGGATCTGATGTCTGGACCTAACCATGGATCTGTCTGGTATTAGCTATGGATCTGTTGTCTTGACTTGGCCCTGGATCTGTTGTCCGAAAGAGTTGTGAAACTCAAACTTAAACAACGTTGATCTTTGTTGATCTACGTTTTTAAAATGTAAATAGTATCTCTTGAAGTTTGTATCTTTATTTTAATGGGTCTGATCTTATTTTTTTAGTTTAAGTGCATTTTGCCCTGTACATTTTTTTATTATTATGGCAAAAAACGATTCTGATTCTCATTCTTACCTCATAGATATTGTGAATGGCACTCAACTTCAACTGAATGTAGTACAAATTGTTCCAATGAGGTCAAACCATATTTAACCTTATAAAAGGGCAGTATGATATGGTTATTTCTAGCTTCTGGCATGTGTTTTAATTTGTTTTTTTTGTTTATGTTTACGTTAATTTTTTTTTAAATCTTGAAGCAGCTTCTTTTGGGAAAAAAGATTGATTTAGTAAGTAATTAAATACAGATGGTTTATCCCAAGATACAATTATAACACACATTTCTGTTTCCTTAATTTTTTTAGGTACAAAAATGAATCCCACTCTTGGCGTCCACATGAAAACCCGGATCAGTTTTTACTCATCAGCTAAAAGCACCCGTGGCAACGAGTTGCTGTTATCTCTAATTTTAATTTAATGTATTTTGCCACAAATCACAACTTATTTCTTTGTTTCAAAGTTTTTCGAGATAACGCCTATCCTTTTAGTCAATGTATGTATTGTTATGTTTTCTAAGAGTTTTAACCATTTTATAAATATTATTTTGTGTATCAAAGGTTACATATTGTTAGATTTAATATTGTAAAGCAGTACATGTTATTTTTATTTAACTTGGTTTTAATTTACTTATATAAGAATACCTAGCAAAGTGAATGTTATAACTGTGCACAAAAGATGTACCGTTATCTCCTGTAAATATTTATGGTTAGGATGTTTAAATCAAGTAACTTAAATGTGGCAGTGATTTTCTGAGTGTCAGTAAGACGTCCTAAAAGTGTTAAAGCTATTTTTTTACATGACATGTTTGAAAAACTATTTACGTAATTGGTAAAAGCTAACAAATAAATTATGGCATACTTAACATACTATTCAGCCGACTACTTTAACATAAAACGTTCTGGGTTTTATTATTTTAGTTTGTTTTCTACTTGTTACTTATGGCTAGGCCAGTTTCATGAAGTCGAGCTCAGATTTGTAAAAGCCCTCTTTTTGTGAGATGATTCTATAAAATACTTGGCCAAATATTTGGATTTCTTACATATTGTGTCATCTTGATAAAAATAAATGAACTTATTATAAGTTTTTTTTAACATAACTTTTAAATAAGCCTTACCATTATTAGCTGCAAACGAAACAATTTTGCATTTCTGTTTTGTAACAAAATAAAATAGTATAACAACCTTAAAAAAGTTGAAGTCAAAATAGGAAATGTTGTCTATTAGTATTATAATGGAGTGAGATCTGGGTGATATCTTTTATACTTAACACCTTTTTACATTGCCCTCCATACATAATTTAGTATAAGGCATTAGTTTCTTAAAGTAACATAGTAGTGAAATTTTACGACACAGATTGAGATTTCTAGCCTGGAAAAAAGAAAACGCCAAAAACACTTTACTGTATAGCATTTGCAAAACTTGATAATATCCACAATTATACGCATTGTAACGTCACATCATTGGTAACTCACATATGTAGGTGTAGTCAGATTACCACAGTATTCTGCTACATAATCATGCCTTTGGTTACACAGATTAATTCGTGTAAACAGATATTAACTATCAGTCAATCTTAATTAAGTTTGCTAATGCCAACAAGGATGATCAAATTCACCAACATTGAGTGTAATAATTGTAAACAGTTTGGATATGAAGCTCCAGTTACATGAAGATTTCGCTATAAAATTTGTTATCCAAAGTAACTTTTGACTGCTAATATGGTTTTGTCTACATATTTGAAAAGATATTTTTTCTGGTTTGATCAAGATTACTGTACCTAACTAATGTTAGTAATCAATTTCACATTCAAGTATCTATCCCTAAGTAGTTTTTGATAAATGTATGCTGGATATGAAATATAACACCCATAATTCGTTCTGAATAAATGCATCCTTGCTTTACTAACAAATATACACCTTAGATACAGCACATGTAGTAATGTAGCAATGCACACTTTAGTGCGTTTTCAAAGTGCATAACCCATTTGACTCTCATGATTTGCATTCAGGTGTATTTACCATCCTAATTATTTGCAATAATCACTTTCGAGCTTCATGGCAAACGTTTACCATTCTAGTTTAAACACTTATCCATGTGCAATTTAGCTTTTCATTGTTGGCTCAAAGGATAGATGCATAACCACAACGTATCGTTTACCATTACTGCATCAGTTTTAGTTAACTGTTTAAACATGTTAATTTCTTTACTTATAGGTATTTCTGTTATTTCCCCTACTTTAAGGGTAAGTTATTGATAAAAAAACATGTTTTTCGTTAAGTTGAGTCGGTGTTTTAGACAGATTACGTATCAAAGAGGATAATTTGGTTCAATTTTGTCACTCTGCCACAATGGAAGTTATACCGTTTTCTTTTTCTTGCTTTGCCTAATTATTTCTATGCACTTGCGTGAAACCATAGCCGTCTCTAGTATATATAGTATATACTAGAGTCAGCTATTGTTAAACCCATGTGCCTTGTCGAATGCAACATCAATATAAGCCATCAGGTGCCGCGAAGTATAAATCCTTCTAATTTAAGTTTTATTATTAGTTGTAATTTATCTATTTTCTGTAGAAACTCAATGAATATAATAGGCAATAAAATCGCAACAACAAATGTAACATATATTGTAGAAGAAACGCTATTTAGTTTTCCAATTAGAAATGGAACAAACTTGTTGGTGGACGTTTGTCTACCGAACTGTCCTAAGTAGACTGAAGTGACATTCATCAATATAGTTTGAGTAGTTCTCTAGATGATTTGTATTACTATTTATTCTTCACTGGTGTTAGCTCTTTCAAAACTAATACATAGGAGAAGGATTGTTGTAGACCCTAAAACAAAATCAAGAAAAATAATCTGGATTTTTATATCTACGTTTATTCTTAAATATACCAAATGATGAAATATTAGAAAATAATATCAACTTCTTATTTTTCTTTTTACAAAATCTGATATTTATTGAATAATTATGTTTGCTTATCTATGGAAGTATTATTTTATGGGATGTTCACTATATTATTATAACTATACTTACATATAAGTATAAGATATAAGTACATACCCTAATTCAGCTAAAAACCATTTATATATCATTTCATAGAATTTTTACTATCTGACATGAATATATATATTTTTTTAACTATATCCATAATCATTAAAATAAGATTGCCTGGATTCAAAGTAGTAATAAAGGTTGAGAATATAGCGGAAACAGGCACAACATTCAATAAGAAATTAAAATTGTTAAGGTGTAACGTAAGTTTGTATGAAAAATTTAGGAAGAGATTTAATTGGTCCAAAGGGACAAAAGTCAGGAATAACATAATAAGAGCCTCGGCAGGGGAATATCTGCCATATTTTTTGTATTATAGGTTTACACACCAAAAACTATGAAAGTATCTCTTTATAGCATTTGGTATACGGTTTTATTAAGTCGCAATCTGCGCAGTAAAAAGAATAATTAATATAAATAAGTTTTACAGACACTTATTAGAAAAATAATAGACGATTTTTCTGGTACAAAACAAAAGGTTATAGTATTAAAACTCCATTTATAAAAAACAAGGAACACGTGATTTTTAACGTTCAATAATAGTAATTTTGGTCCATATGGTAGATATTAAATTTTCTTATCGGTAATGGTAGAGTGCATTAAAAAATTTCAAATTAGTTTATTTTCTATTTTCAATAAAACTTATCCGTTAACAATAAGAAGTAGTGACTGTTATTTCCCTTAAATCACAACGTTCACTTACCGTCAGAAATGTATCGAAACATGCCACTGAAATTCCTCCACCAGTTAAATATACAGGTTTTAAGCAGTTTGCCATGATAATTAAGAGTGATTTCTTAAAGCTGTGTGGGAAATTGTACCACTCACACTCATATAAGGCTCGAAAAAACCGTTCACACTGTAATCATTAGAAACAAATATATATATAAAGTTATATAGTTCATTTCGTTATGATTGCTAGTAGAAAATAAAATTGGAAATTTTGGAAGCAACATTTAGTTCCTTTTCTTTATCAACTCATCTAATTTAGTAATACAAAATATGACTTTTCATTAACTTTATTCTATTCACAGAATTTTACTGTAACACTTCTATACTTCTGCCATCTCAGTTGATTGTAAAGATACGTAAATTTTCCAATAAGATTTGATTAGTGTTTTAAAATATATATATAGTTTGTTACTGATAGCACAAAGAAGTGCAATTAATATTAATCTATAGAACCAAACAGAGGTCGTCACAAATCCACATAGAAAAAAAACTTAATATCTTAAATATTCAAAGAGCATTCAACCTTTGACGTTGATTACGTAGAATTAATTTATGCATAGTGTCAATGAATAAGTAGGAATATTTTTAAACGATAAGAACATAATATTTTATATTTGTGATGTAAATAATTACCGTGTTAGCAAGTCTTTGTCCATTCCAGCAATAGATGAAAAGAATGTAATACGAGAAGAAAAATATCGGAGATGATTTGATGATCGCTTTAACCAGTCTTTCCGTCTGGAAAAAAATCATACTAGAAATAACGGTATAGGTGAAAAGCTTTGAATTATTATTTTATGCTTTTAGTACATTTTTATTGCTTCTGGATTGCAGAAGTGCCTCTGGTTGAATCACGAGATCTGTTCGAATGCCTGATTCTGCGTAATCCAGTTGTGCCGTTTTACAACAAGTTTCTACTAATCAGGAATTCTTCCAATGCATTGCAGGGTGCCATAATCGCTTCGCCAGAAGCTCGTGAATTTTTATACGATACAAAAGTCGATACACATGAACATGGACATTACAAATGTGGACAATAAAACGATTAAATGCCACTGTTGAATTTGGTCTTTGTAAATCATTCGAGTGATTAAGCAATTTGACATCTTCAAAAAAATTGAAGATGACTTTCTGAGAAATCTAAACTAATTTCTGACAATTATCAGAAATAGGATTACACAAAAGCGGACATTTTAACCCGTTCGCTATTTCTATTCAATGTATTTTCCTCTTTTAAATACTTGTACCTACGACCTTTTTTTAAAGTAGCCGTTTCAGTTCAGTTCCTAGAATTGAAAAGTTTCACATAACAGCATTGTTTACTTATAAAACAGCATAGTTGTGAGCATTGAGGTTCAAGGATTGAGAGAGAAGTGAAATTATAATGCTTCGAACTTCAACTAATCAGCTGTTTACCAATTTAATTTTTAATGATTGGTACAATGAGTAATTGCATCAATGTCAGTAGCGATGAGAGGTTATAAAGAAAAACATAACCTCTATTATAAGTTTTGAGTAGTGTTTATTAGTAATTAAAAACCAGTGATAGGTTAAGTAGTGTACGCAACTCGCGTAAATAGTGTTAACAACACTCGTTGAAGTTTTTAAGGTACTCGCCAAGGCTCGTACCTTAAATTTTCTACTAGTCCATCTTTATGCGGGGAATATTTACCTTATCACTCACGTAGTACAAGTTAAAGGCCATAAAGCAGGACTGAGCTACCGTCACCACAAATTGTGTTAGGAAGATGTTGCTATGCATCCGTGAGATATCCTTGATAACACTGTAATATAAATACCAACAAAGTATAGTTTACATCCATCCAAGTACTTAATACAATAAGGGGATTCCTACATAACATCCCTTTTCAGTGGTCACCCTAAACTGAGTCCCACGATTGATGTGCCATTTTAAAGCTTTTGACCAAGCAAACCTGTGATTGGTAACGGAAAAGGTAATTTCTTTAACGGCTTCGCCCCCCTTGCGTATGTATGTTCACTTTTGTGTTGCTGGAACACTTTATATATAACGGTTTACATGTAAATTGTATGGACCAGGTAATTGAACCACAGTCATATTGTAAACAAAAGACAGACAAAACCTTTTATTAAAATTGGATTTGACTAGGCAATTTTTTTGCATAATGTTCTTATCTTGGTATTAAGTTCTGAGTGGATAAACAATCGTTCATGGAGATTACTATGAATACTGTCAGCCAAATGCTGCTAAGAATACTTTGAACAGAACATGTTTGCTGGAACATATTCTTATTTTATTATAACTTGAACTGACCTTAAAATATTTTGATGGTGACGGACAAAATCACGAATGAATCTCTTGGAATCGCTTTCAGTAATACATAGAGGACATAGTGTAGAACCATCCAAGACTTCTTTTACTTCTTCATCAGTATCACTTAGCGAGTTGTTGCAAACGTATTTATAGAAATCCTCGTTAATCAGAAATTGAAGCTTGGTTGGATTTTCGTAAAATCTTAATCGTTCTAGCTTTTCCATCAAGTAGTTGAATTCTTTGATGATCAGCATTGTTATTGCTATTACAAAAGGTGCTGTACACCCGTAAACAATGATCATGACCAAGCCTGCCAACACCTCATATAACAAGAAAGGTACAAAAACCCGGATCGGGTGAGGTTGATCATTGTCAACATATGGTACGTAGACCGCTACCATTTCTTCTCCATAGTAGATGGAGACTGCTGTGTAGCACACTACAGAACTCGTCATGGTCGAGAACAACAGACATATCATCCAAAAATCCTTCAATCCAACGTCGTCACATCCTAAAAAGTTTTTCTCCACTTTTTCCATAACACTCTTGTAAAGTTGGGGAGTTTTCTGGATCGCGTAGATCACATAGACGGTATTAGACCCACAAATGTATATGTGCATGATGTCTAAAAGATCAGCCCAATTTTGTTTTTTGATGCATTGATATACCTTGAGTGCGATCACGATCATCAAGGGAACCCAGAAGAGGAGAAATGTAAGAGGCCAAACTTTGTTGAACAAGAAGGTTTTAAGCTTGCTTTTATAAACTACCTTTTCCGGTAACACCCCAGTAACATGCAGGAGCTGCCTGATGAGAACAAAGTATTTTTTTACAAACTCGTTCTTCATGGTTGCCTAAAGCTGTCAATGCTCACGGAATTACAACAAGAATGCATTTTCCTGGAGCGGCTCTTGCGTGATTGGATGTCTTCAATAAATCAGTAGCTTCCTTTGTAATCCTGCACTGGCTTTACACCTCTAAACTACTGGTTTCTTCTGTTGATTAATTATTTGTAACAAAAGAGCTTTGATCTTTTACTAAAGTAGTGTGCCTTGTAAGATAATTATGTGGTTCTTCAGCCATTCTCACAATTCTTTCCTGTATAGAAATATTTTCACAAGTTTTTTAGGAGTTAAATTTTGTTCTTTGTATTGACTTTTTAGAATGCAATAGCTTCAAATTACCCAAAGTATTTTCATGTATAATATGGGCTTTTCAATTTTCATCACTAAAGAAATTATGTACATTAATAAAGCTAAGGACAAGCAGATGGTTATACGTAGCCCCTCCCCTTCTGAAATACCCAAAAAACCACATCAACAGTGGGAATCATATGGGGAATTTTTATAGTTATAGAAATTGTGAAATAACCACGTCAGCTCAGCCAAGTAGGCAGTAAGAAACAGGAAACTTATAGTTTCAATTTCGTTTTAAACATATCTATTGTTCATTGTTTATTTTTTTTGTTATTGTTTTAGTTTTATTGACTGAAGTGATCTAAAAAACCTTTTTAAATTGTATGTTGTAGTCTTAAAATAAATTGTAATGTTATTAGAGGTGTCTATGGACTAAGTGTAAGATATCAATTTAGTTTATTATAGCATATTATTTTTATTTTCAACACATACTTTCCATTGCCCTGAGCTTTGGTTTCACTGTTTATCTTTCAACCCATGTCCGGCCGATAAGAAAGGAATTTCCCGACCTTTGTACTTTTCCATCGTACGATGTTCGGCCGCGGCACAGTCCACTACTACTCCTCTCGACATTAAGTCACTTTTTCATGCAGCAATACGCTCACCGCTATTATAACCTTTCATTTTAGCGAATTTCCCATATAGGGAATAAGCTATTACCGTAGTACTCATGGTAAGACCTGGACGCGGGACCGATTTTCTTTTTCGTTTTGAGGTCCCTAGAGGCGAAAAACACCATCCGTTCAAATTCATATATATATATATATATATATATATATATATATATATATATATATGTCCGTCAGCACGATAACTCGAGCAAAAATGATCCGATTTTGATGAAAATTGGTACAAACGTGTAAAAGTACGTTTATTCGAACGAGTTCGCAATCCAGCATGATCGGACCATGGGAACGGGGGTTTACGGGGGGTTTTATGGGGTAAAAATAGGTTTTTCGCATTTTTGACCCAAAAAACATAAATTTAGCAATTTCTTTCCAAACCATTTTGTAGAGCTTAAAAAAAAAATACAGTAATTTAGTATATTGAAGCGTTATTATGCGCCTAATGG
Organism: Macrosteles quadrilineatus; assembly: GCF_028750875.1. NCBI lineage: Eukaryota > Metazoa > Arthropoda > Insecta > Hemiptera > Cicadellidae > Macrosteles > Macrosteles quadrilineatus. Next base: position 7,798,976 of record NW_026542601.1, on the reverse strand, counting down.
TTACGGAGAAAATTCCAAAAAATTGTAAATTTAAAATTCCCATGTTATTCTTATGGAGAATAAGTAAACTGTTGTAGTTTGCTTGTTTGTGAACATATTTTGATCAAATCTGGAAAATGTTTTTATTTCTTACTAACTATTCACATTTTACAAAAAAAATCAGTTTTACCCTCCCTGATGCAGCAAACCTAAGTACTTGTTAAACTTATTCTATTTAAATCAAGAATAAATGTTATATTTTTAAGTAGACATTTCAGTGTAAATCCAATCAGTCAAATGGAAATTCGCTTAGTCTGCAGGTTTGCTGCGGCGGGGGTATATATATATATATATATATATATATATATGTGTGTCCGTCAGCACGATAACTCGAGCAAAAATGATCCGATTTTGATGAAATTTGCTACAAACGTGTAAACGTACGTTTATTCGAACGAGTTCGCGATCCAGCATGATCGGACCATGGGAACGGGGGTTTACGGGGGGTTTTATGGGGTAAAAATAGGTTTTTCCCATTTTTGACCCAAAAAACATAAAATTTAGCAATTTCTTTCCAAACCATTTTGTAGAGCTTAAAAAAACAAATAATTTAGTATATTGAAGCGTTATTATGCGCCTAATGGTTACGGAGAAAATACCAAAGATTTGTACATTTAAAATTCCCATGTTATTCTTATGGAGAATAAGTAAACTGTTGTAGTTTGCTTGTTTGTGAACAAATTTTGATCAAATTTGGAAAATGTTTTTATTTCTTACTAACTATTCACATTTTACAAAAAAAAAAACAGTTTTACCCTCCCTGATGCAGCAAACCTAAGTACTTGTTAAACTAATTCTATTTAAATCAAGAATAAATGTTATATTTTTAAGTACCGGTAGACATTTCAGTGTAAATCCAATCAGTCAAATGGAAATTCGCTTAGTCTGCAGGTTTGCTGCGGCGGGGGTATTTTATTATCAATCAAATTCAACCCTCATTAGGCCATAAAAGATCGTTTTGTTTTTGCTTTTTTATAACAAGAAGTGAGTTTTAAGTTTATTTTTCATGTACATAAACTATTTCTAAAGACTTTAAAAGTGTGCAGTGCAATCCCGGACAGGACGACATGACGCCAGCAGGTGGGGTACCCCAGCTGTGAACACCTTTCTACAACTACAAGGTCGGTGGAAATCTATTTTTAAATATAATAGAAGCTGAAGTCAGTCATTATAAAATTGAACTATTTTTAATCTCATTTAACATAAAACGATCTTTTGAAAATAAGCTAATTGTTTCTGGGTAGGCCTAAGAGGTCATTGCTCACGTTTTTATTCCATCACACTAAGACTTAGTTAGAAGGTCATGCAAAACGTGACCAGTACTTTCAATATGCTTTTTTATATCCTTCTGTAATAAAAACTATTGATGCTTTGATGGTTCCAGTGCTACTCATAAAATGTCTACTACATTAGAAATAAATTGTACTTGAATACAAAATAAAAAATCTTTCTTTTGCAAACCGTATTGCAAATTTATTTCCAATTTTTAAAGTTGGAATCAAGTGTTTCAACTAAAAATAATTAGTAATGAGACACAGAGTCTAATGCCCCAAAAGTAGGTTTTTTATGTTTCTTTATTTTAAAACGCCAGCTTAAATAGATAAAGGAATTCGATATATTTTTACTACAAGCTTTTTGCAGTAATAACCTATCAATAGTGCTAAAGTAAGTAGGCCTAAGATTTGTCCACGTTCATAATGAACTTAATTTGATTGCAATACAACTTTAAGTATATAAACACACCAAAGTAGGTTTTTAACATACACTGGAGGACAAAAAACAACTTTTTGCCTTGTAGCACATCCTTAAGTTTTTTTACCTATTTTGCTTATACTAGACGTAAGTAAAAATGTGAATTGTGTGTTTTTACTATGATTTTCGAAGTCAAAATCCAAATGACAAAACTAAAGATTTGCAAATTTTAAAGCCCTGTTGTGACATGATCGTATTTGTATTTTACTTTCAGGACGGAAAGAAGCATTGTTATTAACGAAAATAATCAAAGTAGCCACCCTTGAAACGCCTACAAGATTATTTCCCCGTCCAATATTTCCAATATCCTCATATCACCTGTAACTCAATATATACGGATATATTGAATAGGGTGAACAAACCCTATACAGGCTCGTGTGGTATCAATGTTCGGAAAATTTGGTCTTTCAAAATAGTTCATTGAACCATGCCCTCGCACCCGTAGACTAAAAGTAAACAACAAGTGAATATGAAGCAAACAAGAAGAAACATGCTCTCATGGGCGAGGGTGAGGGGAGATTTACAGCTCTACTTAACCAAAAAGAAAACCCATGGAGGGAAAAATTCAAAACTTAGATGACTCCCACCAGTCCTTCTAGCTCACAGCTCTTTTTACCATATTACAATTTCAAATTCAAAGAGTCTACTAAAATAATCTTTCACAATTCATAAAAAAATAATTGACAATGTAAACAGGCTTAAGTGCTGAGGCAGTGCTTTAGAATACATCACAATCAAAAATACATTGAAAGAGGGGTGCCACTTGGAACAGTTAGGAAACGTATCGGGTGGCTACATGGAGTAGTTTGCGCAGTTCAGGAATTCTTGGCTACCTGATTTAGTTCAGTTGGCGCAATTGACGCCCGACTCTTGACTATTTTAACATTTCCTTTCTTTTTAATTTTAATACACAATTTATACATGTTTTAGCAATCATTAATATACTACAGTACTATAATTATGAGTACATTCTATTTGTACATGTTACGTTCTTTTCATAATGAGTTTTTTTTAGTTTTACTTATTGCATTCTTCTTGAGTAGTAAAACTGGTGTATTACTAATGTATCCTTGTATTCGGGAGTGTTGTCTTATGATAAATACTCTCAGTATTACGCCGAGCCAATTAAATCCATGAAATTCGTCAAGAAATCCTTTAAAAATCTATATTTTGCGTTGTAAAAAATGTTAGGCTCGAGGTTAAAGAGAAAATTACATGTTTCGAAATTCCTGTTGAAAGTACATTATGGAACTTTGATTGATATCCTTTTTTCAAGCCTGGAATGTTTAAAAAAAAGGTTCTACAAATAAGCTCTTCAAACCATCCCGTAAGCATGGCTTTTAATTTTTTGGTTAAAATTCACATACCATCATGTAGGCTACGAAAGACCTACATTATATCTAATATTCAACACTATTTTCAAAGATTATTACAAAACCTGCCACTGGTAGGTTAAACAAATGAAAACTATTCTATTTTTTCTAGATAGGCAGAAACTACATAAACAAAATGTTGTTAGAAATAAACTCTTAAAATATTTTGTTAAAGGTTTAAGGTATTTTTTGGAATTAATTATTTATAAAATTTAAACTGAAGTTCTCATTGCAACTAACCTCCCCCCACCCATCTAAATAAATAAAACCAAGCATTCTAAATAACATAAATGAACAAATACACACTTATAAATATGCAATGTGTAAACTGATATGATTTCCAAACAAAACGAGTCAACAATCCCGTAATTGGGCTGAAAGTCGTTATGCAAATGCATTTCCTTTGCCAGAATACACATTGGAACATGTTCCAACCCGTAACAGCTTCAGTAAATCACCTACCTGTATTTGTCACCGTTATTTGGAACTGTTTCATCCATGGGGTAGCCTTATCGTTTACCCTTGTAAATAATCAAAAGCTTTTCCATTACTTGATTTTGGATTGGTAGAATAAAGTCTACTAAAAAAAAAAAAAAAATGGTAGGGGTCAAAGTTTAAACCGCGTTTAGTTTTCTTAAAATAAAACTAAATCGTTAGTGTTTTTATTGATTTGGCATTTTTATTGAGATAAACAAAAATTAAAGGACTGTTACTATTCATATGATGACAATTTATTTGAGATCTTAAACCTCAAATTAAGCTTAAACTTAAATGTGTACTCGTAGAAGCTGAAGACTTTTTATCAGCTATAAAAGGGTCTTAATGGATCTAGTTGGTGCAAGGCCTAATGGATTATCACTTTGGGCTTTGAATGTGTAAGGCCACTCTGTATGGCGTATAGAGCTTTGGTAAATCCTTGGCATAAAATGCATAAACTTGACGTAAAGCTCTAGTCCATAAAGAGTCTTGTGTTTGTTTTAGCGCTGAGAATGTTGATATAGTTTATGTGGTAAGATGAGCCGGAGAAAAATACATTTTTCTGTATCCTTTGCTCTCTAAAAAGCTACGTTTCACAAAAATTTAAAAATGATGAGTACTTTGAGGGTATCATCAAAGTATTTATCTAAATAAGCAAAGACCATTTTTACTTGAAACTAACTTACGTTTTTCGTAATTTTTAAGGATGTCCTTTTAAAATTTACCATAACTATGATAAAATGATTAAGGGTGGTTGAGAGCAGAACTTTATATTATTTACCTTTATCTATTCGGAGATGTCTACAGGTTTTAGCATTATCCATTTAACAATATCCAAATTTCAAAATTTTATTTATTCTGGTTTTATGTGAATTTAATCCACAATCAAATTATTTATTTTTTCCCTGGTATGCCCCCCATCTCATTGAGAACAAATCCATTGGTGATTTGATGGGATTTTAAATCCCGCGCTCTAACCACAAGACCAGCTCGCCCCAAAATCAAATCAAATAATGCTAATAAATTAGTAACCTTAATAACGTTATGCATTAACTTTTGTGATCAGAAGACTTAGTAATATAGTAAGCTTAGATATTTTGTTAGCAGTTTATTTCTCTCTAATTCAAAGTCACTTGATGTATGGTATTGTGATTTGGGGCTGTGATAATAATATTAAGAAATTGTTAGTGTTACAAAAAAGAGCTTTGAGAGTAATGTGTAAAGTAAGGAGAAGAACCCACTGTAAGCCACTTTTTAGAAAACTAGGAGTGTTAACTGTACCTGCATTGTATGTGTTAAATTTATTGCAATATATTAAGTCTAACATAAATGAGTTTCCTACCAATAGTTTAGTTCATAGTCATTGTACTAGACGAAATAGTTTTTTGAGAGTCAATCAGTGCAATTATCAAGCTACTAGAAACAGGTAAAAGAATCTTTAACTCTCTTCCTCAAAATATTAAGTTGTTAGATGATAAGAAATTTAAAACAAGTTTAAAAAGTTTATTGTTAGATATTTGTATATATGATGTGAATGAGTTTGTAGAATATTTGTCTCAACCCAATCTATATTTCAACTTATAGGTCTAGTCAATAGAATGTTAAATAGAAGTCTTGGATGTATACTAGGCCTAATGTTAATTATTATTATACAACTGTATTCTTCCCGGACGATGCCATGCATGTAACATGTTTTAAGGGCAATAAAAGTTTGTCATTTGTCATTTATCATTTGTCATTTGTCATTTACTGATGTCGATAGTTTGTACAAAAAAGGTAATATTTACAAAGAAATAGGCCCTATTTTCAAAATGTTATGACCATCAACTGACCAATTTAAAGATTATTTACTAACTATTTTGAAAGTAATGTTTAACATTTTATGAACAATTAGTATTTTGTGATTAATTAGAGGATGATTAACTAAGTCTAGCCTTTTAATTCTTTAGGAGAAAATTTTCAATAAAAGCAGTCCAATCTCAATTTCTAATTACCTAGAAATGAATATTGACGGACGGAAGTCATTTGCTGGGTCCCTGTTTATATTCGCGTTGGACCTCATTTCCAACGTATTTATGTGGCTGAAATTACCGAAAACTGTTTGAAGTTAGCTTTAAGATATAAAAACATAGATTTATCTTACAGGAAAACTTAAAAAATTGTTATCAATAATGCTTAATAGGTAAGCTAAAAAAAAACTTAAGTTTAAAATTTCATTTTTTTCATTTGATTTATTATAATTGGATAACGATCAGGCCCCTTGGAAATGCCCGGTACGATTTGGTATTAATTGGGATCTGGAGTGAGTAAAATTGATGAGGGAGGAGGACAAGACTTACCTCTCAAGATCTCGAATTGTTAGTCAAGGCTCTTGAATAGGATGTCTTAATCCAATTTGAAAGAAAATCCCTGATATTAATGTGTAATTTTCAAACAAAAAATAATTCCTAATATGAGTGAAGTATTTAGTTGAAGTTAGTTTTGACAATCCTCGGTTAAATTATTAAACCAATTTGAGAAATCTTATTTCATTTTAAGGTAAACACCTAAATATTTCATGAAATAATATATGATATTTCTCTGTGAAATTTGTATAAACATGTATTTACAAATAACATTTTTCTACCCTATTATTGGTGTTAAATATACATTTTGAACGACTAGTAGAGGGTTTTATTATGAAGGAACAGTTTTGTCATAACAATAACTTCACATTGATTTTCTAAGTCAGTTAAGTAAATGAGATCAAATATCACCCCAATTAAAAATCTTGTGATTGATCTTATGTGTATTTAAAGTTTATTGTACATCCTTTGGACATTAGCCTTTAGACATATCCAATTGTAATTTTAATGTGAGTCAGTTGGGTTACTTTTTCTACCCTTTAAAGTAGTTGACAAAGTAAACGAATAAAACACCGAGACAGGTTCATTTGTCCTGTAAACTACTAGACAATCTATTTTAACTTTTATCTCTCTTGGAATGCAGTGTATAGAAACATACCCAATTTATTAGTTTTATTAATCAAAGCTTAATGTGTAATAGAGAAAACTTTAATAAACGTGCATTGAACAAAAAAAATCTATGAAATTTAATAATTGCAGAATTAATATAAGACTAACAATAAAAGTATTTACATTTAATGTTTCAGATACTAATATTTTTACATTTAATCACAGTTTGAAACCTTGTTTCGATAAATTGAATTAAAGTCAACTTTTTCATGTAAAAATACCTTTTCAACTAATCAATGTGTCAATATGTAAAAAAGATAGATAGATTTATTTGATAAATATTAATTATGGTACATATTACATTTGTTTTATAGATCAATAACAAAACCATATAATTTAATGAAAAACCTGTGTCTAAATATTTGGTTGGAGAAATTCTAATGAGCATATCATTTTGCCAATTAAAATTAGATAATGTTGAATTACAAAATAAAGTTAAAAACAAACATTCAAAAATTTAAGAAAACGAAAATGTTTTCTTTGCCATACTGAAATGTTACTGTGTTTGATTCTAGTATTAATTTGTTTTTAAAATTTCAATGAATATATATCAATATATCAAAAGTAATAGTAAAAAAAAAGGAAAGATTGCGTTCTACTGAAACATATTTCCTATAATTTCAGTAATTTTCTTATGGTAAAAATCTGACCTAATCTATGTTATAATTGTATTCTTTATAAAACAAATACAACCACGAAACAGTATTGTTATTTTATCAATAAATGTATCATTAAGGATTATCTTTAAAAAATTGTATAGAATCATACGGACAATACGATTAATTCAGGTCTCTCAATTCCTCTTTACCAAGCTCAATTACTAAGTCACTAATGAGGTTTTGAGTACTAATAAACACTTTTTATCACTTCATTCTGACTTGGTGGGACTTAATATTCTTTATACAGGGTGGGGCAATGAAAGCGCCCCAATTTGTAAGTAGTACAAACTCAATAGTATTCACCCTATGGATATAAATAGCACATCAAAACACAGTTTATCTATTGCCATTTAAACTTAACAAAGTCATTTTTCCATTGCTTGAGGAAAAAATCCTGCAAGTGACGTCCTTGTCATACTTGACATTCTTTTTTAAGCACTTGAAAACTCCATCAAATACTCATCCAGCATTTCTTCAGGAATCACTTGAGTTTTTGGAAAATTCTTAGCGTCGGTTCAAGCAAATCTGTGGGATGACATTGAAAAACCTCGAACTTCAAGTAGTTTATTAGGAAAACCACCCCCCCCCCAAAAAAAAAAAGAGCCAACGTAAAGCTTTCAACAACAAAAGCTTCATGGCAAATCTCTTTGGACTTTGAGTTACTGCGACTCGCACTCTTTCAACATTTGATGGTGTACAAAGAGTTTTGCGGAACCTATAGATTATTTTTAAGGTTTAAGCATTCATCCTGAATAATTTTACCCAGTTCACCATTGTGTTTCAATCTGGAACAGCGGCATGTTGACCAAGGATGGAATGTGGTCCAAACAATCTCTGGGGTTTTGCACAAGAATCACTATTTTAAAAATTGGTTTCCACATCAAAATATCAGTGTTAATAGCCACAGGAATAATATTTTCTAAAATGGCATAGTTTAATAGATATTATAAGCGCAGTTGATCATTCGTTGTTGCAACAATTAACATGTGACAGCTAAAATAAATTGTGGCGTTCTCATTGCCTCACCCTTTATAACAAACTGTTAATTTTCCTCGTCTGAAACAGTAATAGGTGCCTAGAAACAAATTATATATTAAATAATGTTAAGATCATGGCCTACACTAAGGGCCACGAGAGTCTGCAGTTGGTGGCAGCCAATAGAAAAACTGGACTAGCGCAACGTTGCTACATCACCCGTTCACTAATTGTCAACACTAAGTAAAATATACTAAACAATATTTTCAAATCAGCTGGTATAATTAGATTGCACGATTCCTCATTGGCTCCTTCGAAGTCACGTGGTAAATAGGCTCCTCCCTTAACTGCAGACTCTCGTGGACCGTACTGTAGGCAATAATATGATGAAGTTGGTAATAAAAATACAAAAATGAAACAGCGAGTAACTATTAAAACTTGGATGGCAACAACCTAGTGGATAGCAACAACAGGCAACAACTTCACTTTCAAACACCGGGTTTACATAAATTTAAAAATGTTAAGGCAAATTATTTCCTTTAAAAGAACAAAAGAGAGAGTGCTAGCATTTTTTTTTTACAAATACGTCATCTCACTTCACACCTCTTGTTTGACTGGCTGACAAGTTGCAAAGACGTTATTATTGGTTCAGATAATTTGACTAGATTACAAACATTTAATAAATTACCGTCTTTGATAGAGAGCTTAAAGCGTCAGCGAGTCAAAGTTTGGTAAATTTGATTTTGTTGGATTATGGGCCACTTGAAATTTCAACCAATTTAACTGTAACATCCGGATTGACTTGGTAGAAGAGGATTGAGCAAGATGTTTGAATTACTTAGTTAATTGATTCATCCCTTAAGCCAATTACATCAAAACTACCCGTTTAGTAACCATCCGTTTTGTAAATTAATATTTCATTGGAGCTAAGTGAAGCTCTTTGGGATCGACTTAAATTTAAACTTTGTTTCATCATTACTAAACTTACCAAGGTTATTTCGAAAAATAGTGGAAATGTTTTATGATGAAAAAAATGTACCATTCATGTTTATTTTATTTAATTAAATGATCCATATATAATTTAAAACCAATTGAAGAATTTAAATTTTTATATAACAATAGTAGTGTAAACAAAAATTCATAATTTCAATTCTTTTTTTACAGCCTAGTGGAGCATTTCTATTGTAACATTTCTACTATAGTAATATTCATTATTGAAATTTTTCTTTGTACATAGGAAAATAATTCACTGCTTTGAAAGCAATCCTAGTTAATTTTATGTGTTTTACATTTAATATAGTTTAATGTTAATAAGTCACATTTATTAAAATGTTTACACGTGTGTGACTGTTTAAATAACGACCTTTTGGCTGTTAAATTTATTAAGATGTCTCATATAATACTTGAGTAATGTCAATTATTCCAAAACAAACTCTTGTATATAAAGGGACGTTGTGACAGCTTAAGTAAAGAGTGTATCTTTGTTACAATAGAGAAATGCTTTATATCAAACGTGAAATGTAGTGCTATTGTACCATCTGTTACATACGAGAAATTTAACAAATGGTAATATGGTATTTTGTGGGTGTATATTTTTGGTCTGAAACGCCACACGTGAATTTATATTTATACACTATAAAACAAGCACTCTTGAGGTATTTAGTCACATTATTTTATTGTAGCATTAGATCTTTTAACGAATTTTTAGATTTTAAATATACTTTTATGATGGTACTTAAGATTTTGTGCCTTTTCTTCTATTGTAAAAGAATAAAACCATATCTTTGATCAATTTATTACGTTAGTTACATTTTTTAACTAATCATAAATATATAAGTCATTAGCCTACATAAGTAATAATGCTAGTGCCAGTTGAACTGAGTCTCTAAATATAACGATTCAATACTTTGTAACTAAATATTAGACCAATAATCTCCAGAAATAACAGATTTAAAGAGGATGGTATTATTTGTTTACCCAATCAATCATAATACCAAAAATACTTACAAATCAATAAAATTAAAGGTGCTTCAGATTTGCCTTCAAACGCTTAACCAGGCAAAGATAATAAATGACCAACTTCTGTCTAATCATTTAAGTGGTTAATCATTCAACAGAGCTACTGTAACTAACTCTTCTGAAGTCTTGAGGGAATTCCAAAATAATCTTAGTTGCTTAGCTGTTCTATGGTATAATCTTGATCGAATTATTTCCCTTTTAGTTGTTGAATTTATTTACTTATTATTTACTTATTATTTTCTTAAAACACAGCTCTGTTTCTTACTATGACAAACAGGGCAATGTAAGACACAATACAGAGAGGATGAAGTTATTTTTCAGCTACCATGTTAGACAGTGATAGATTTCAAGGACACTTTGCTTGCAGAATGGTGTGGTTCAAACTTGCAGAGTTAACCGTAGTTCTTGATGTCCTATAGAGACTTCCCTAATTAGTTCGATGATATTTCTCTTTTAATCATACAACGACGACCCTATGCGAATTACCCTAGTTTTGAGCAAATGAGTAATAAACATACACCATATAAGTCATCATGCAAATAGGACCACTTCCTAACTCCCTCCAGCCATGTTAAAAAATGTGTCCGTCCAAAAAATTTACTCTAGTTATATCGTCTTCTTTAGCTAAGCTTCTAAAATCCAAACAGTGGTTTTTTCATCTATTTATCACTGCCTCCCAATTTTTTTTTTCTTTTAGGGAGAGGTGTGAAAATGCATTTATGCACACAGGTGGCTAGCCTGTAGTGTGGGACTCAAACGGGCTTAAGGCCCAGAGACTACCCACTAAAAACCTCCTCTACTCTTCGGACACTAGCCTGGGAACACTTGTCGCACTTCATCAGAACTAGGCCGAGTTTGCCTACGCCCGAGGGGCTTACGCCTTGTCTAGCCGTATCACTGCCTCCCAATAGTTTATGCTTGTTTCACGAATTAAATCATAAAAATACTGAAAGGTTTTCAGAATAGTGTCCTAATAATAGAAATTTGATCTAGTCAGCAAACTTGGATTGAATCTTAATCGGGGTTAAATACCCCATTCATTTAGCAAATCTCTGATCTTGAATCTCAAATGATAGTTCATAAGATGCTGTTGACAAATCATCCTCAACGTCTGAATGCCAAATTGATCTGAGCTTTGTGAGCGCAGTACTTGCCAGGAGGGCTTTTTTCTCGTATCTACGCTAGTGGCATTTTTGTTATGAAGTCATTTCAAACACTTTTAAGGGTTAGGTGGTCCAAACCCATTAAAGTTTTGTGGATTTGCTGGGGATTGAACCCGTCCCTCCCGCACCGAAATTCGAAATGCTAACCACTAGGATAGCAACCCAACCCAACTAGATCGGTAAGATTTTCATCAAAGACCAATATATTATTATTATTTGATTTATTTATTTTATTTTGTTTCCAATTGTCCAAACAAACCAATTTACAATTGTCTTTTACAATTTGTGTTCAATTTGACTATATCTAAGAGGCAAGTCGATACAGAGAAATAAAGTAAATTAAATTAAAAGCGTTTCATTAGAACTTAATCTGTCTTTCGTACACAATGAAATAATCGTTTTTATTTTCACTTTTAATATATACATAAAAAATAGGTCATATTTACATCATTTTACAACAGATCCAGTAGCAATGTGTCAGGCGTTATTGGATTATAGGCGGTATTGGACAGTTATTGGATTGTTTGAGTTACATGCAGTTATTTACCTTCAGTGCTGTTATGGTTTAACAAAATATTTTATTTCTATATTTTACTGGATTTTGTAATCCAAACTTAAGTTACGTTTCTTTATAAAGTTAGTTTGAGTTTAGGTTTTTTACAATTTAGTTTTGTTTGAAGTGGATTCTAAAAACAACGCATAACATTAGCCATACCTAAACAAGATAATGACAAAATTACAATTTCTATACATCTAAATCAATTTTCGTTGCTGAGGGTGTCAATACAGTTCTGTCGTTTTATATAGTCTTTTAAATTTACCTGCTTCAGCATAAGGCTACGCAGGGGGGGGGGTAAGGGGGGGGGGTTCTTTAACTAAGGTCAGGTGTGATTCTCCGTTAAATTAACCGTAAACCGGTTAATAATATCGGTGAAAACCAGAGATCTCTATTTAACCCAGCACTCTATGACTAGGAAATAATTTTTAAATACATCAAAACTACATAAGTGGGTTCTTTTAGACAAAAAAAAAATTTAAAATGTATTCATGTCCGAAAAAAAATTGCAATTAGTTACATCAAGCCCACTAAACACTATTCTACTATATTCTACCAATCCAAAAGCACGTAATGTAAAAGCTTTTGATTATTTACAAGGGTAAATGATAAGGCTACTCCATGGATAAAACAGTTCCAAATAACAGTGACAAATACAGGTAGGTGATTTACCGACGCTGTTACGGGTTGGAACATGTTCCACTGTGTATTCTGGCAAAGGAAATACATTTGCATAACGACTTTCAGCCCAATTAAGGGATTGTTGACTCGCTTTGTTTGGAAACTCAGATTACCTATTGCGTATTTATAATTGTATATTTGCTCATTTATGTTATTTAGAATATAATTTAGTGAATTTTTAAAATTTAGGGTAGCATTAATTTTTTCACAACCCAAAATGTTGATTTTTAAAGGATCTCTTGACGCATTTCATGGATTTAGTTGATTCAGCATAATATAGAGAGTATTAATCAATATATACCTCCTTAGTAATACATTAGTGTTACTGCTTTAGAAGAAGACAATGGGATAAACGTAAAAACATATACATTATGGACAAAAACTTCACATGAACATAGAATGTACTCATAATTATTATAGCAGTATACTGTATAATCCATTATAAAACACTGTTTAAATTATTGAAAATAAATGTCATTTTTTCTAAAACATGTATACAGTGAGTAGGTTACTGAAATTTAAAGCAAAGGAAATGTTGAAATAGTCAATGTTCGGGCGTTAATTGCGCCAACTGAACTGAGTCAGGTAGTTGAGTATTCCTGAATTGCGCCTACTACTCAATAGAGCCACCCGATACGTTTCCTAACTGTTCCAAGTGGACTGTATTTTTGATAGTGTTGTACTCTTAAGCATTTCCTTGGCACTTAACTTGTTTATATTTGTTATTTATTTTGAATTAATTTTGAAAGGTCACTTTAGTAGAATCTTGGAAATTTGGAAATCGTTATATGGTAAAAGGTGATGTGAGCTGGAACGACAGGTGGGAAGTTTTGAATTTGTTGCTTCTTAATGCATCGGATGTATTGTTATTTTAAAAGGTGTATTAAATGTTGTGCCTTTTAAACAGTAAGTGGTTCTTGTACCTTTCCTCCATGGGTTTTCTTGTTGGTTAGGTAGGGCTGTAAACCCTCCTCAACCTCACCCATGGAAGCAAGTTTACTCTTGTTTGCTTGGATGCGGGTTTGAGGGCGTGGTTCAATGAACTATTTTGAAAGACCAACATTTCAAATGATAACCGAACATTGACACTTCACGAGCCTGTATAGGGTTTGTTCACCCTGTTCAATATATCCGTATATATTGAGTTACAGGTGATATGAGGATATTGGAAATATTGGACGGGGAAATAATCTTGTAGGCGTTTTAAGGGTGGCTACTTTCATTATTTTTGTTAATAACAATGCTTCTTTCCGTCCTCAATGTAAAATACAAATACGATCATGTCACAACAGGGCTTTAAAATTTGTAAATCTTTTGTTTCGTCATTGAGATTTTGACTTCGAAAATCATAGCAAAAACACACAATTCACATTTTTAATTACGTCTAGTATAAGCAATACAGGTTAAAAAAAAAACTTAAGGATGTGCTACAAGGCAAAAAGTTGGTTTTTTGTCCTCCAGTGTATGTTAAAACCTACTTTGGTGTGTTTATATAGTAAAAGTTGTATTGTAATCAAATTTAGTTCATTATGAACATGGAAAAATCTTAGACCCACTTACTTTAGCACGTTTGGTAAGTTATTACTGCAACAAGCTTGTAGTAAAATATATAGAATTTTTTAATGTATATGAGCTGGCGTTTAAAAATAAAGAAAAATAATAAACCTACTTTTGGAGCATTAGACTCTGTGTGCCATTACCGATTATTTTTAGTTGAACACTTGATTACAACTTTATAAATTGGAAATAAATTTGCAATACGGTTTCCAAAAGCAAAATTTAGTTCGTTTGTATTCAAGTACAATTTATTTCTAATGTAGTAAAAGTTTTGTGAGTAGCACTGGAACCATCAAAGCATAGTCAGTTTTTGTTACAGAAGGTTTTCACAAAAGCATATTGAAAGTACTGGTCAAGTTTTGCAAGACCTTCTAACTAAGTCTTAGTCCATAGCCACCTGTAATAACATTACAATTTATTTTAACATTACAACATACAATTTACAAAGGTTTTTTTAATCACTCCAGTCAATAAAACTAAAACAAAACAAAAATAAGACAATTAACAATAGATACGTTGAAAACAAAATGGGAACCATAAGTTTCCCGTTTCTTCGTGTCTACTTGGCCGAGACGACGTAATCATTACACAATTTCCATACCTATAAATCTTAAATATTTCCCATATAATTCGTATAAGTTGATGTGGACTTTTGACGATATCAGAGAGTAGGGGCTACGTATGACCATCTTCCTGTCATTAGCTTTATTAACGTACCTTACCAGTAATTCCTTAGTTATGGAATATGGAAAAAAAACATATCATATATTAATCATATATATTACTTTGGGTCATTTGTTGTTGTATTCTAAAAAAAATCAATACAAAGGAGCCAAATCAAATTGCTAAAAAGCTTACAGGGAAAAATTGTGAAAATGACTAAAGAACTCCATAATTATGTCACGTGTCACACTATTTTAGTACAAGATCAAAGCTCTTTTGTTACAAATAATTTATCAACGGAAGAAACCAGTAGTTTAGAGGTTTAAAGCCAGTGCAGGATTACAAAGGAAGCTACTGATTTATTGAAGACAACCAATCATTCAAGAGCCGCCGTTACCAGGAAAATGCATTCTTGTTGTAATTCCTTGAGCATTGACAGCTTTAGGCAACCATGAAGAACGAGTTTGTAAAAAAATACTTTGTTCTCATCAGGCATCTCCTGCATGTTACAGGGGTGTTACCGGAAGAGGTAGTTTATAAAAGCAAGATTAGGACTTTCTTGTTCAACAAAGTTTGGCCTCCAACATTTCTCCTCTTCTGGGTTCCCTTGATAATCGTGATCGCACTCAAGGTATATCAATGCGTCAAAAAACAAGATTGGGCTGATCTTTTAGACATCATGCCTATGTACATTTGTGGCTCTAATGCAGTCTAT
This sequence comes from Macrosteles quadrilineatus, assembly GCF_028750875.1. Classification (NCBI taxonomy): domain Eukaryota; kingdom Metazoa; phylum Arthropoda; class Insecta; order Hemiptera; family Cicadellidae; genus Macrosteles; species Macrosteles quadrilineatus. Next base: position 7,783,333 of record NW_026542601.1, on the reverse strand, counting down.
GTGATCTACGCGATCCAGAAAACTGCTGAACTTTACAAGAGTGTTATGGAAAAAGTTGAGAAAAATTTTGTTGGAAGTGACGACGTCGGGTTTAAGGATTTTTTGATGATATGTCTGTTGTGCTCGTCCATTTTTTGTTCATTAGTGTGCTACACAGCAGTCTCTATCTACTATGGTGAAGAAATGGTAGGGGTCTACGTGCCGTATGTTGACAATGATAAACCTCATCCGATCCGGATTTATGTACCTTTCTTACTATATGAGGGGTTGGCAGGCTCCGTCATGGTAATTGTTTACGGGTGTACAGCGCCTTTTGTAATAGCAATAACAATGCTGATCATCAAAGAATTCAACTACTTGATGGAAAAGCTAGAACGATTGAGATTTTACGAAAATCCAACCAAGCTTCAATTTTTGATCAATGAGGATTTCTATAAATACGTTTGCAACAACTCGCCAAGTGAAATGACTGATGAAGAAGTAAAAGAAGTCTTGGATGGTTCTACACTATGTCCTCTATGTATCACCGAAGCTGATTCTAAGAGATTCATACGTGATTTTGTCCATCACCATCAACATATTTTAAGGTTAGTTCAAATTATAATGAAATTTAAGAATATTGTCCAGCAAGATGTAGTGTTAAAATTATACTTGGCATCATTAGGCTAATAGTATTCATAGAAATATTACCATGGGAGAGCAATCAGGTCTAGTGGTCAGAGCGCGGGACTTCGGTCCAAGAGGTCCCGGGTTCAAATCCCACTAAATCACCAATGGATTTTCTAAATGGTAATGCCGCAACCCCTAGGTCTAGCCTGAAGTAATGTGAAAAACAATCCCAGGCTCGTGCCTAGCGTCCTAGGACAAAAACAACCATGGATAGAAAAATCTCACTAAACGATTATTCATCGACTGTACCATGGTAAGAATATTATGTCAAAATTACCTTACTTACTTACTTACTTACTCCTGTGGCCATTGGAAACCTAGGTGGTTTTTGGCCTCGCCAACCATGTGCCTCCAAGCTCTTCTATCCTCTGCCAGCTCCAAGTCTGCTCCCATTCCTCTCAAGTCCTTCGTCACCTCATCAACCCATCGCATTCTTGGTCTACCTAATGTTCTCCTTCCTTCTGTCAAAATTACCTAGTCAAAATAAATTTCCATAAAACTTTTCGTCTGTCTCTTGTTTACAATCCGACTGTGGATAAAACAGCTGGTTTAATACAATTTATATTTATATTGTTATAAATAAAGTATGCCAGCAACACAAAAGTGAACACACATAATTAAGACGGTGCGAAGCCGTTAAAAAATTACCTTTTCCGTTACCAATCACAGGTTTGCTTGGTCAAAAGTTTTAAAATGACACATCAATCGTGGGAATCAGTTTAGGGTGACCACTGAAAAAGGGATGTTACGTAGGAATCCCTTATTGTATTAAGCACTTGGATAGATGTAAACTATACTTTGTTGATATTTATGTTACAGTGTTATCAAGGATATCTCACGGATGCATAGCAACATCTTCCTAACACAATTTGTAGTGACGGTAGCTCAGTCCTGCTTCATGGCCTTTAACTTGTACTACGTGAGTGATAAGGTAAATATTCCCCGCATAATGGTCAACTAAAGTAGTTTAAGCAAAGATAGTGTTAAAGAGACAAGTAAAAATTAAGTTACGAGCTTCGAACAGTGCCTTAAAAACTTCAACGAGTGTCGTTAACACTATTTACGCGAGTTGCGTACACTACTTAACCTACCACTGGTTTTTAATTACTAATAATCACTACTCAAAACTTATAATAGAGGTTATTTGTTTGTTTATAACCTCTCATCGCTACTGACATTGATGCAATTACACTGAGCTATAATTCTAACTGGAGGTAACACTGAATATCATAGATGCGTGTCGGCCGCCATGTTTGCGTGAGGCGGGTGTCATAAGAAGTCATGTTATTGCTATGACAAGAAAACTCACTGCTATACAAACCTAGTTATAAGAAGCCATGTTATTGCTATGACAAGAAAGCTCACTGCTATACCAACCTAACAAAATCAGCGACACGCTATTGACAGAATTCTGCCATGACAGTGCTACCTCCAGTCATAATTTTAGCTCAGCGTGCAATTACTCATTATACCAATAACAGATTGCACCAATCGTTAAAAATTAAATTGGTAAACAGCTGATTAGTTGAAGTTCGAAGCATTATAATTTCACTTCTCTCTCAATCCTTGAACCTCAAAACATGCTGTTTTATAAGTAAACAATGCTGTTATGTGAAACTTTTCAAGTCTAGGAACTGAACTGAAACGGCTACTTAAAAAAAAGTCGTAGGTGCAAGTATTTTTAAAGAGGAAAATACATTGAATAGAAATAGCGAACGGGTTAAAATATATGCTTGTGTGTAATCCTATTTGTGATAATTGTCAGAAATTAGTTTAGATTTCTCAGGAAGTCATCTTCAATTTTTTGAGGATGTCAAATTGCTTCATCAGAAGGTCGAATGATTCACAAAGAGAAAATTAAACAGAATCTAATTGTTTTAATATCCACATTTGTAATTTCCATGTTTATGAGTGTCCGTTTTTGTATTGTATGTGAATTTACTAGCTGCTGACGAAGCGATTATGGCACCCTGCAATGCATGGGAAGAATTCCTGATTAGTTGAATTTTTTTTTGTAAAAAATTCACAACTGGATTACGCAGAATCAGGCATTTGAACCGATCTCGTGATTCAATGTAATCCAGAAGCAATAAAAATGTACTAAAAGCATAAAATATTAATTTAAAACTTTTGGCCTGTACCGTAATTTCTAATATGTTTTACTTCCAGACGGAAAGACTGGTTAAAGTGATCATCAAATCATCCCCGATATTTTTCTTCTCGTATTATATTCTTTTCATCTATTGCTGGAATGGACAAAGACTTGCTAACACGGTAATTATTTACGTTACAAAGATAGATCATCCATTACTTATATTTTTAATATATTCCTACTTATTCATTGACACTATGCATAAATTACTTCTACTGAATCAACATCAAAGGTTGAATGCTCTTTGAATATTTAAGATATTACTTTTTTTCTATGTGGTTTTGTGACGACCTCGGTTTGGTTCTATGGATCAATATTAATTGCACTTCTTTGTGTTATCAGTATCAAACTATATATATATTTTAAAACACTAATCAAATCTTATTGGGATATTTACGTATTTTTACAATCAACTGAGATGGCAGAAGTACAGAAGTGTTACAGTAAAATTCTGTGAACGGAGTAAAGTTTATGAAAAGTCATATTTTGTAGTACTAAATTAGATGAGTAGATTAAGAAAAGGAACTAAATGTGACTTCAAAAATTTCTAATTTTATTTTCTACCACCAATCGTACCACAATGAACGATATAATTGTATGTACATTTATTTTAATGATTGCAGTGTGAACGGTTTTTTCGAGCCTTATACGAGTGTGAGTGGTACAACTTCCCACACAGCTTTAAGAAATCACTCTTAATTATCATGGCAAACTGCTTAAAACCTGTATATTTAACTGGTGGAGGAATTTCAGTGGCATGTTTCGATACATTTCTGACGGTAAGTGAGCGTTATGTTTTAAGGGAAATAACAGTCACTCCTTCTTAGTGTTAACGGATGAGTGTTGTTGAAAATATAAAAAATAAATTTGAAACATTTAAATTCACTCTATCATTTCCTAAAAAAACAATTATATATCTACTAATATGAACTTAAATAACGAAATTCATAATCTTTGAATGTTAAAAATCACGTTTCCCGTTTTTTTTTTGTTGAATGGAGTTTTAATATGATAACCTTTAGTTTTATACCTGAACAATATCATCTATTTTGTTGTTTATAAAGTTTCTATATATGTGTGCTTATGACTAATTATTTAAGCATAGAGGATGTTAACTGATTTGTGAGAGCTATACAGGTTGTCCAATGATTAAATATAAAAAAAAAATTGGAATAGGTTTAATGAGTCAAACTAACAAGTCAATCAAGAACAAGATGTTTCCCAAAAATACCCCGTTAGCAAAATATTCACCATTTTAGCCTTTGTGCTTTATATTTATTTCTTAAAATCATTTAGATATCTTTATAATTTTGTTGTATTCTCAATCTTAATTGCTACTTAAAATCCAGACAATCTTATTTTAATCATCATGCATACAGGGTGATTGATATAAGTGTGCCAGCCGTTTTATTCGAAAACTATAAGAGATATCAAAAAAAGTTAAATGGTAAGTGCCTTGGATTTTTTATTTAAAAGATTATAGTCAAGTCAAAAAAATTATTTTAGCCGCCATTTTTCCAATATGGCCGCCAACTTTGATTTTTCTTATGGAACACCCTGTATTTTATGATGTAGTCTGGTAGAAAAAGTAATTTTAAGACGATTTTATTCTTGTGATTTTATTCATAAACCTAACCGTTTCAAAGATAATAATGGTTTAAGTTGTGAAATTTTGAATGGTTTTCGAACAAAACAGCTGGCATGCTTGCTTAGGCCTTTATCGAAACTCTTTCTTATGCAGAAATTTCAAAACTTTAACCATTATTATCTTTGAAACGGTTAGGTTTATGACAAAAATCACAAGAATAAAATTGTCTTAAAATTACTTTTTCTACCAGAATACATCATAAAATACAGGGTGTTTTGTAAGAAAAATCAAGGTTGGCGGCCATATTGGAAAAATGGCGGCTAAAATAATTTTTTTGACTTGACTACAATTTTTTAAATAAAAAATCCAAGGCACTTACCATTTAACTTTTTTTGATATCTCTTATAGTTTTCGAATAAAACGGCTGGCACACTTATATCAATCACCCTGTATAGTGTTAAAAAAATATAATCGTGTTAGATAACGAAATCGCTATGAAATTATATTGAAATGGTTTTTATGTGAGTTAAGTGTTGTATGTATGTCTTATATTAATTTCTGTATGGTTATAATAATATAGTAAACAGACCATAAAATAATACATATTTCCATGGGTAGTCCAACACAATTCTTATTTTTTTTATTAAACTTCTCTAATTTCCTTCGTGAAATAGATATAATGACCAAGAGATGATTTTACATATGATTTTGTTTTTAGGGTCTACAACAATCCTTCTCTTATGTATTAGTTTTGAAAGAGCTAACACCAGTGAAGAATAAATAATAATACAATTTATCCAGAGAAGTTCTCAAACTATATTGATGAATGTCACTTCAGTCCACTTAGGACAGTTCGGTAGACGATTGTCCAACGAAAACTCCTGTTTGTTACAGTTGAAATTGTATCACTAAATAAATCTGCAATATATGTTACATTTGTTGTTGCATCTTTATTGTCTATTATACTTATTGTGTTTCTACAGTACATAGATATATTAAAACTAATAACCCTTAATTTATAAGGACTATTATGTCCAGGCTCCTGTTGGCTTATAACTGATTATTTAATGTTCGAATAATTAAAATAGTACTCATTTTCTCTCAATCCTTGAACCTCATTGGTCCGTTACCCGTGTTGTTATGAGTAAAACTATGCTGTTATGAAAGTAAACAATGCTGTTATGTGAAACTCTTTTATTCTAAGAACTGAACTGAAACAGCTACTTTAAAAACGGTTGTAGGTAAAAATAATACCGTAAACCATCATAGATTGCCTTTTTAAGCTTTATTGTAAGCATCTCTTTAGTATTGATGTTTTCATCCATGTGTAATGCTTTAACTTGGCAGTAACTGATTTAATGTAATCCCGTATCCTTAAAAGTGTGAATAAAATTCTGATAGCTCTAATTATCTTTCTAAATCCCTATATGTAATATTAGACGTTTCGTACAATTTAAAGCTCCAGTTAGTTTCAACTAATTCCATGTATTAAAATATTACAACCTGATAATACGTATTAAATGTGTTTAATAGAATCAATGGTACACAAACTTCTAATATAAGTTTTTTTTCTAGGACGTTAGGCACGTTTTCTAGGATCATTTTTCACATTACTTCAGGCTAGACCTAGGGGTTGAGGCATTATCACTTGGATAAAATCCATTGGTCATTTGGTGGATTTGAACCCGGGACCTCTTAGACCGAAGTCCTGTGCTAGACCAGCTCGCTCCCCTCTAACATAAGTTAGGTCCAGTAATCTTTATCAAACCAGAAAAAAATTTGTTCATATTATTTAAATATGTATACAAAATTATATTAGCAGTTAAAAATTACTTTGGATGATAAACTTGATACCACAATCTACATGTTAATAGAGCTTCATATCCAAACTGTTTACAATTATTACACTCAATGTTGGTGAATTTGATTATCCTCGTTGGCATTAGCAAACTTAATTAAGATTGACTGATAGTTAATATCTGTTTACACGAATTAATCTGTGTAACCAAAGACATGATTGTGTAGCAGAATACTGTGTAATCTGATTATACCAACGTATAGTTCGTTGGATTATACATATGTGTTACCAATGATGTGACGTTACAATGCGTAATATTGTGGATATTATCAAGCTTTTCAAATGCTATACAATATGGTGTTTTAGGCTTTTCTTTTTTCCAGGCTAGAAATCTCATTCTGTGTTGTTATATTTCTCTACTATGTTACTTTAATAAACTAATGCCTTATTCTAAATTATGTTATAAGGACAATGTAAAACGTGGTTATGTTAAGTATACAAAAATCGCACAGATCTCACTCAATTCTACTATAGATAAATAGAAGTAAATATAGACCGACATCTGTGCTGTGGTTATCATAAATTCTGGCATCCACCGCTAGGAGTGCCTTGTAGTAAAATGTGCGCCTTAACTACACGGCATACCAATCGGTGGACGCCAGAACTTGTGTTAACTGCAGCACTGCTGTCGGACTATGGTTAATTCTATTTGTCAATGATTCTACATTCCATTATTATAATACTAATAATAAACATTGGTTCCAATTATTACTTTAACTTTTTAAGGTTCTAATACTATTTAATTTTACTGCAAGACAGAAATGGAGAATTGTATCCTTTGCAGCTATTAATTGTAATGCTTAATAAAAAGGTAAGTTAAAAAAACAAACTTATAATAAGTTAATTTATTTTTATCTAGATGACACATGTAAGAAATCAAATTATTTAGCTAAGTATTTTATAGAATCATCTCACAAAAAGAGGGCTTTTACAAATCTGAGCTCGACTTCATGAAACTGGCCTAGTCATAAGTAACAAGCAGAATACAAACTACAGTAATATGTTAAAGTAGTCGGATGAATAGTATATTAAGTATGCCATAATTTATTTGTTAGCTTTTGTCAATTACGTAAATAGTTTTTCAAACATGTCAATTAAAAAAAATAGCTTTAACCCTTTTAGGACGTCTTACTGACACTCAAATAATCGCTGCCACATTTAAGTTACTTGAGTTAAAAATTCTAACCATAAATCTTTACAGGGGATAGCGTTACATATTTTGTGCACAGTTATAACCTTCACTTAGCTATGTATTCTTATATGGGTAAATTAAAACCAAGTTAAATAAAAAAAAACATGTACTGCGTTAAAATATTAAATCTAACAATATGTAGCCTTTGATACACAAATTAATATTTATAAAATGGTTAAAACATAACAATACATCAATTGACTAAAAAGATGGGTGTTATCTCGAAAAACATTGAAACAAAGAAATAAGTTGTTATTTGTGGCAAAATACATTAAATTGAAATTAGAGATAGCAGAAACGCGCTGCCATGGGTGCTTTTAGCTGATGAGTAAAAACTGATCCGGTTTTTGATGTGGACGCCAAGAGTGGGATTCATTTTTGTACAAATAATTTAGGAAACAGAAATGTGTGTGATAATTGTATCTTGGGATATACCTCGTATTTAATTATTTACCTACTAAATCAATCTTGTCCCAAATGAAGCTGATTCAAGATAAAAAAAAATTAATGTAAACATAAGCAAAATAACTAATTAAAACACATGCCAGAAGCTAGAAATAACTATAAAATACTGCCCTTTTATACGGTAAAATATGGTTTGACCTCATTGGAACAATGTGGACTACAATCAGTCGAAGTTGAGTGCCATTCACAATATCTATGAGGTAAGAATCAGAATCAGAATCGTTTTTTCCATAATAATACAAAAATGTACATGGCAAAATGCACTTAAACTAAACAAATAAGATCAGGCCCATTAAATTAAAGATACAAACTTCAAGAGGTAGATACTATTTACATTATAAAAACTTAGTTCAACAAAGATCAACGTTGTTTAAGTTTGAGTTTCACAACTCTTTCTACATAGGCTCTCTACAGTAAGTGCTGGTCATACAATTTTGGTGGATCCAAGATGGCGGCTGAAAGCATAACATCCTTCATAACCAAGAGAAAACAGGTCAACAATGACCGGTGGTGTATAGTTATCTTTATCTAGAACTATTTCGATATTATGGTTTTATTTATAAAAAGCCCTCATAACTTTGGAATGGATCAAGATTTTTAAAACGGATTGTGGCATTTTAATCAAGATAAAAATATAGTGAATGAAATAATGGATTTTAACCCCACTTTTACATAAAAAAAAATTGTATCCATATGGCGAATCCAAGATGGCAGCCGAAAATGACCACCACGTCAAAATGAAGTACTTACTACCCAATAATTTAGGCAGTGGTCTGGGATTGATATTTAAAAAGAAATACTGAAAACGTTGGGGGGGGGGGGAATTAAAACACACCCTCGATAAGGAAAATATTTAAAATATTCGGAATGTCAAGGAAAATATACAGCTCAGTTGTGATAGTGGTTTGTATCTTATAGTAATCAAAGGTACTTTAATAAGCGTAATCAAATACTTGTAATATCCCCTTTCAAACTGAAGCTATTACAACAACTAAAAACAAAACGTGTTCTCTTAAAAGTTTAAATCAATCTTAACCTATACGTAACTTAAGCTGTATAGTCATTTTCTTCATGGTGTGTTAAACTTCCAAATTAATAAATTTAATTGAAATCCAAATTTGATGGTTGAAGACAGTTTGAATATAAAATTACATTTCATCAGTTTGTCAGTGAAAATTTAGATAACTTAATTTTGCACGATTTTGCGCTTGTATTCGATTGTAGATTTAAAACCAATTTCAATAATCTAATATTAAGATTCGTTCAAAGGTGGAAGACGGAACACAAAGCCGTTTCTCAGACTTAAATAAGATTAGGTTGGACGTAACCTTAATTACTATTGTTTGGTTTTCCTAACTTGCTTCAACCTTTGGGTCCACCAGGGTTTTGACTGTTGGTTTAGCCCTTTCAAACAAATTATCGTTCATCGTATATTTCCTAATGAGATTTAACTACTGGTTGGCATTCAATGAATGTCAAAACTAAAACTCTTACTAAAAGTATTATATATTTTAAAATTAAACTGACTTAAAACAAAATTAATTGAGTTATTTATAAATTATAATACACAGCCATTCTTATTGCTGAAACGCTAAATTACTAATGCCTAGAGTAAGAGTTTTTATATTATAGTTTCGTATAAAATAAATTTACCTTCACATTACTCTATGAGGACATATATTTTGTGTATTACGAGTAGCGGGATCATGTGGCTTACTGTTTTAAATCTCTTAACGCTAATTTTATTAACGCTGAGCCTTAGGGCCTAAGCCTCTGTTTTTTCCAATAGTCGGGTCTTCGACTTGGGTGTGGTATGGACGGGTTTTTATTATGTTTTTTTTTTTTTTTTTTTTGCTTATCCACAAAACTTTAGTGGGTTTGACCACTTTCCTTAAAAAGGCGACTAACTTTGACTTCCATAAAATACCACTGGCATAAAGAAAATAAAAAATACTCCGGCTTCAATAATTTTAAAACCAAGGGAAAACTTGTTGATTATTAAAACTAAGCTTAGATATTCAATCTACCAATATATAAATTAATAATATGATCACAATAATTTATTGTAAATGGCATTAATTTACGCGTCCTAACACCATTGTTGAATACATATTTGTTAGTTTACATTAGTTTGAATTTTCTTTACTTTTAGCCTCTTTTTGTTTGGGTTTTTGTGTTGGAAATATTCCACATAGTCTGTAACAGTAAGCTTATAACAGTTTAAACAGTTAGTTATAGCAGTTTAAGATTGTTATAGTTTTATAATAACAGTTTTTGTTTATCTCTTGTTAAGAAAAAAATAAACACGATCATAGTAACTCTCCATCACTATATTGAACATGAAGATTTCAAAAATGATATCATACAGTCAATAGCAAACAATGCTTGGTAATAAAAAAGTTCTACTGAACAGATTAATTACCTTTCCTAGAAGAATAAATATGATCGAGCTTTAATTTCCGTTCAAGAGGTATAACGGTTTTACTCTAGTGATCTGAATTTGAAATTGATTAGTTGTAAAATTGTCATCTCTTTTATTTGAAGATCGTATTTGTTTTTAATCGTTTTCCTTATTAGTAATTTTACGAGGAGAGAAAAAAGAAAATTAAATAGTTCTTTTGGTACGGAATAACGTATAGTTCAATAAATCTAAAAATAACCAATCATATCTGAACAACCACTAAGTAAATGACTACGCTTAATAAATAAACAACTAAAGGCGACTACAAATTATACATATTTTACATAACTATAAAGAGAGTAGAGCCAACAATAAGCTTTGAAAACCTCATTTGAATGACCATTTGACAAATAATTTATGTTGATGCATCACTTTTTTATGCAGAAGTAAATGTATAAACGGGACTGTAGACGGGAATTTGTGTTCTATTATTATTCTCGGATAAAAAATACAAAACTTAAGTTTGTATTTTTTTCCGAAGCGTCATAGTAAGTGTTCACTAACATAGTTATTGCCAATAAAATGAGTAACCAATGGGTATAAAATTAAAATACAAAATAAATTGTCACGTGTGCAACAGCTGATGCTTCAACAATGCAACTAATTAAACAATCAGCTGTGTCCAGCCAACGTTAATTATTTGATTGTTTTGTCGAGTCAATCAAGAACTATTCTGTTCTGTAATGATCTGATGAACAGTTGGTTTATAATGCTTAATTATAGTAAATGTCAAGCTCAACTAGGATTATTTAAATAAAAAAAATAATCATGATGTAAGTACAGAGTGTCACAAAAAAACTAAATAACTTTGTTGCAGTCTAAATATTTTAATAACAGGCTTATACAAATGTTAATTAATTGAAAGTAATTAATTTTAAGTAAAGTACGACACATAATCTTAAGTTTTTGGATATAAGTTTAATTAAAAAATTTCAACATTGCTTCCATTGTTGGCAAGACAGTTAGTAAAGTTATCTAACTTTGGTCACTCTCCTTGTCACATTACATCTGTGATGTTGCTATAGGCTGCATCGATTATCAATGTCAATTATTCTCAAACATTGGAGATTTTCTACATGTAAATTTGTTCTTTGTTAAAACTCCAGTAGAAAAAATGCCATGGTGTTAGATTTTTTTTTCAATGTGCCATTCAACACACTGCAATTTCCCTTGCACGTTCATGACGCCTACCTTACTGTAGGTTATGTTATTAAGTTTAAAGCATTGAGCGACAACAATGGATCAGCTGATACATGCAAACATGTTGAAAAAAAACCTTATGAGTTCCTCTATTATATAACAGTTTAAAAAATAATCTATGGGCGCCAAAGAAGATTGTATTAGGTTTCAAAGCTGTTAAGGTTTTTTGGACACCCTGAACTATTATCATAATTTTAATTAAATAACTGATTAATACGCATTTAACAATGTGGAGGCCTTGTTTCCTTGTTGCACAGTAGTATGTTTATATGAAGACGATTACTGAGGAGTTCCATTCAGGGGAGTTAAGGAGGCCTAATTGTTTATTTTCAAATGAAAATACCTTTAGTATCTACAATCTCACATTCTAGGACAATAATATCTTTGCAATATTTTTCCATTGTCTTGTTTACTCTTTGTCTCTTCAATAACCATTGTTTTTTCTTGTGCTGTGACTTTCGATTTGAAAAAAAAAAAAAAATTGTTTCATTTTTGTCTTTCCTCAGAGTTTATTGGGCTGTCTTTTGCCCTAAACTGACTAATAGGCCTACCATTCGAAAAAAACCTCATAGTCATCTGTTGATGAGCAGTTCAGAGTGAAAGTAACCATTTTCTAAAGGATGAGACCAATAGGCTAGAAGTCACTTTTATAAGTCACTCCACATCAGTACTAGCTTCTTTTCTATTGCTATTATTATTCATTCAAAGTTGCTACCACTTCGCCAAACCGTCAGACTGGCTCATGTTTTTGTTTGTGAACTTAAAATGTTTAGCTAAACTTAACATATAAAATATAAAATGAAGGACCATAATCACATCTCAAACTGTGTTGTACAATAAACTGTGATATTTTATTTATATAGGTGTATGCAGCTAAAGTATGTGCGGTTTTTGGTGTTAGTTTTGCACAAATAAAACGTTCTTGGTTATATGTGTCATACATGTGTAAAATGTGTAACTTTTTAAAAATATCAGATCTTAGTTTTATTTATAACAGTTTCAACATTTCATAACTGTTAAAAATACCAACACCATATTTTGTAATAACTGATTAGTTGAAACAGAGAGTTAAATTGCATGTATAATTCAATAGTGCAGTCTGGATAAAACTGACAACTATAGAACTAAACATAAACACTTGATAAAATATCAATTCAATAACCCAAAGACCACTAAATCTGTTTAAAAAAGTGCATAGATTGTTGGAGTTTAAGTCAGAATGGTAAACGTTCAGCTTCACAGAGATTACCTCGGTAAAACAGGATGCTAAATGCACCTGAATGCAAATCATGAGGGTACAGTCAAAGGGGTTATGCACTTTGAAAACGCACTTAGGTGTACAGTACATTGATGCGTTGTTGCATGAGTGTTACTATGCTTTATCTATGCCCCATGCTTAGTATCAAGTACATGGCTACAAGCACTCTGTATCAACAGGCATGCTAGGCATTTATTTAATTATTACTATGCGTGTTGTATTTTATATACAGACTTCACATTCTACAATCATTAGGATTTATGAAGAAGTGTATATTATACAAGTTTGTTGGATTTTAATATAATAGTTCATACCTTAGGCTTAGTAGTGTGGAGGCTTGGTGAGCGAGATGGTCTAGTGGTAAAGCGTGGGGCTTCGGTGCCCAAGGTCCCGGGTTCAAATCCAGTTCCACGCTGGAACTATCGTCCTAGGATGTGAAGGTGGGACATAAAAAAGTAGTGTGTTAATTTCATCATTTACATATGTTGTACTAACATAATGATGAATTTTAAGGCTCAAACGAAACTATTTGTGTAACCGGTTTTAATACCTTAAAACCAGATTTAACATATTTGACAGTCATGGTTTATTCCTCTAAACACGCTAATTTATATACGCGATTCTCTAAATTGTCATCTAATAGCCTACAACTAGTATATTAAAACTGGAAGTAGTACATGAACTGGGGCAGTACGAACTAGAATGAATGGAATCTTTCATTCCATCCAAGGAATGATTTGAACGAAACTGGAACACTATAACACGAGGAATTAAATTATATAGTCAACTCGATAAAAATATAGCGAAAGTAACAAAAATAAAGACCGATGGATAGGGAAATATATTGTAAAAGTAACGAAAAAAATTCCATACCAGCAAGAAATGACGGAGATAGTTTATAATATGAATAATAAAGTTTTCAATATTCTAGGAAACATATAATGGATTTTAGTTATGACTAGTCCATTTCATCATAAGTGAATCATTGGATGAAACACACACATATGGGATCGCCCTTTATGATCATTAAGTGGAGAGGCTAGTTAAACTCTACAATCCATAAACAAAATGACGCCTATAAACTAAGATTGTAGTGGCATGCTTAGTTTTGTTATGACTATGACAGTATCAATGATTCTGCAATCAGTTTTAACATGGAATAATTTGACTTCAATTTTGTAAAACTGAAAAGAAATTACTTTGTAATTTATTGTCATATGGATATTAAACATGTATATATGTATATTTTATTTTTATAGATATTTTAACATAAAACTGTACAAAACTGTCATAAAATGATATGTAATTGTTAATCTATAAAGACAACATGTTAAACACGTAGCCTTTGAGGCTTATTTTAAGGCACATGCAAAATTTCTTTAATTAAAGCGATCAATAATAATTTATAGAAACTAATACATAATATATATCAAATAGAAACAATCCTCTTTTTCAAAATATAAAATTACAATAGGGTGTACAATGGTTAACTTGTTCTATTGCCATAAATTAAAATGTTGTGGCATTTTAATACTTACTTAGTAAATAACCAAATAAAAAACCTAAAAAACCTTTACCAGCTTGAAACAGTCAGTAAAATCAAACCTTTACTAAATCATATATCACTGAACAATTTCAAAAATAACATTAGATGATATATGAGGTAACACAACCAGTATGTAATCTAAAACCTTAATATCTAATTAATTTCCATTTATTCCTCTCGATGTTTGGTAAATCCGATCATAGAAGTCATTGTCATCAGCAAACTGAACAAGGATTGACTGATGGTTAATGTTGGCTCATACTAGTCATACTAATTAATTAGTGTAACTAAAGGCATGATTATACACCAGAATGTGGAATATTCTTGTTATCAGTCTATGTACTGATATTAGTGTTCGAACAAAGATTAAATATGAACATGAGCAAAACTGCAAAAGAAATTATCTAAATTTTCATGTTAGGAAAAAATACGATTTACGAAAATAAATTAAGATTTAGAAGTTTTAAAAACCTTAAGAAAATTGTTTTTTTTTAGTTAAGAAAGAAATTAAAGTTATTTATTTAATTAGGATATTTAGTTGTTTACGAAGGGATTAAAATGGGCATTATAACTTGTTGAAACAAAGAAAATGTTGTGGCATTTTGCGAAATATATTAAATTAATATTGGAGATGGCAGCGTGCTTCGCCGCGGGTACATTAGCTGATGAGCAAACCCTGATCTTGCCTTTGTGATGAATGACGAGAATGTGATTGATATTTGTTTGGGGTTTATATGTTGGATACAGTAATTAGTATTATTCGAACATGTACATTGGGGCATTAATTCTCAATGTGAAGTTATTTCAACTAGGCCTAGTTAAAGGAAAATATCTGTTAAAAACACGATATTAAAAGTGTTAATTAAACATAAAGTTATTAATGTTTAGAAGAAAATCTACGTACGGATAGAAAATAATTATAATTAATTTTTATAGCCCCAGGATTGCGTTTAAGACTTATGGTAAAAACGTACCTTGTCAGACAATCCTTGACATGTATTGTAGTGTCGAAAGTTAACTTGCTACATGTTTCGGTGGTTCTTCAACTCCACAATCGTCAGGCACACAAAAGGATCCACTTCTTGAGGTGTCGTCAGAATTGTTACACACATTTAACACAAACACTTAATCGTTTGGTCTTTTGCGTTTGTGTTAAATGTATGTAATATTTCTGACGACACCTCAAGAAGTGGATCCTTTTGTGTGCCTGACGATGGTGGAGTTGAAGAACCACCGAAACATGTATCAAGTTAAATTTCGACACTACAATACATGTCAAGGATTGTCTGACACTGTACGTTTTTAACATAGTTAGTTAGAAAATAATGCTTAACGTGTGAAAGTTAAAATTTGATCTGGAGATTGTACTTTACTAAGACAGCTGCGGCCCTTGCGTACGTATTTTAGCTAACTATAAATGCAAGTAGGGTAAAGCATAGAGTGAGACCATTGGGGTATCACATAATAAGCCAAAACATCAAGGATAGTACTGTACTAGAATTTTTATTTTTTAAATGAAAAAGGAGAAACACTTAATTTACCCTTTTACATACCCAATATGCCACTCGGTTATTGGGTTACTGACAAAAGGAAGATATTGTGCTTGAATGAATTTTATATTAGCTTTTTGCTGCGTCTGCGGGTATGTTTTTTGATCCAAAGTATTAACAAATGTGTGTTTTTGGTAATACAATTACCAGATATAATATATATATATATATATATATATATATATATATATATAAATCACATGATTACTTTGCTTATATTATTATATTTAAACAAGCTTAAGAGTAAGTAATCAGCACAGTATTTATGCATTTGAATGTATTTAAATATTATTTTAGTGTTTCATCGTAGCACGCAACATTTTCCACACGTACATGCTTTGCATACTTATCCTACACTCATCTCCAGTCATACTTGGCTTAAAATACTTTAACTCGTATAGTTGCCATTTCAAAGTAAAGTATATGTAGGAACTAACCAATTCTGTAGATTGTATTTTCTGTGAAAAAAGTTTATTTCATGGAATAAATTATTTCCATTGATTTATTAGAACAGTATTCTTAATAGGACTTCTACTCTTACAACATTATTTTATATTCATTGTTAAGTAGATTTATTATGTTATTTTAATCCTGAAATCTAACCAGGAACATCAAGTTACTATTGAATTCACGATTTTGTTACTTATTATTTCTGGTATACTTGTGAAGTTCCATATACAAACATATACAACGGAATGGGGAGAAATTCAGTTTTATAAGCAAAGCTGAGTCAACCATTCGATATAAATGCTGATTTTACCTAAGGCTGTTTTTCTGTCTTCCTCACAGTATTTTTCACTGTTCAAGCTGCGTCTTGAATTTAATTATTTTTATTGTACATGCTATTGCTTGGATTATTGTTAAAATGTTTGCTATAATCTATGAAATTAAGCTAACTATAAATTGCATGCAATACCATGGACATTTGCATTTGTATTTGAACAAAGAGCGATTTGTAAAAAAATATACAAATGTTTTTAAAATTTTTTTTTATAAAATGATCCTGGCTAATACAACTTTTGATATTAGTCAGTAAAAAAGTAACACAGATCAACAACTACAAGTCACAACTTTAGTTCCATAGTAGTCTTCACGGATATAACGTTTATCTGTTAACTTATAGCGTATATAAATATGTTTAACTATAATGACAAAAATATAATGAGTAATGCATAATGTGTACCTAGTTGAAAATTTCACTATTGTTCATAAGCTATATTTTTAGCACTTTCCAACTCATCAGTCACACATTCAGTTACCAGCTACCTTTAACAGTCCATAGCATGTTCGTGATTACATTAAAAAAAGAATATTTAGTATATAAACTATGTTGTTAATCTGCCATAATGGATACTGTGTGTCAGTAAACATTTAAAACAGCTACTCGTTTTTAGCCACTTTGTTTAGTCTTTCTATATAGTCAGTTGGTATTTATTTATTTCCATTATTTACGGATTGAAGGATCTGAACACAGACCGGCTGCTAAAACCTTATTGATTAATGATTATCTGTTAAAAGATTCAACACAATGGAACTGAAATAAACCTATAATTACAGCGAACTCTTAAGTTATTACGGCCTATCAAACTTCCTTGCTTCAGTTCACTGATATTCAAATACAATACATTTTTAAAAACGTAAAAAACCAATACTTCATTATTGTTTGTGTAGTAATAGTGTGTTTTATAATATAAATGAATCAGCTTGACTATAAAGATTAAGGAAACAAATGCTTTAAAGTATACACTTACTACTAACTATTAAGAATCCTATACAGCCGCTTACAATAATAAACCTCATGGAAAATGAATACAAAAGATTTACAAGAAATGTGTACATACGAGTATTTTATAAGAATGTTCAGAGATATGGAGGAGGCTAGGCCAGTTATATTGTATTCCAGTTTGTATGCTCTTTGTAATTCCACAAATCCATTCCTCTACAACATATTCGTACTGAGCTGATTAAATTAAATTTTTACATAAAGAGCTTTATGTCATTAATGTTAACCTTAAATCATAGAAGAACTATTTCGTTATTCTTATTACTTTATGTTGTCTTCAAGGTGGTGCATTATTTGGTTGCAGCTTTAATAACAAAATATTTTATACATATAAATTTAAAAATGAGTGATAATCCCTAGCATAGTTCCTAACGAATGAATACGTAAGTCTAACAATTCTCTTTATTTACTATGAGCTGCTTCAGAAATACAATACATAAGAGACAGCTTTGAACCTGAATGACATCATATAAATATTAGTAATAAAATAAAGATCGTTCTACAAGCAAATCCTAGAGTTAAGAATGTGAAAGAGTAAAAACCAATGTCGAATATGACATTTAGAAGTCCATACTGTCAATTAATATTTTTTATCGTACTACTTCATTACTACTTTGTTATCTTATGTTTATTTGGTAGAGAAGACTTCCTTGTTGAAACCCCTCTTAATTATACTACAAATCTGTTATATTCACATTACAATGATAACAAATACTTTTATAATGCAACAAAAATATTACACATCCTGAATATATTAAGAATAAATGTTTCAAAATAGAACGTTTAATTAATCGCTTGAACAATCAAGATTTACAAACGTGTACACACAAGGAAAATTCTCAATTTAACCATTGAACCTTAAAGCGAGGTTATCTATTCTTGGTTACATCTGTTCGTTATGATTGAGCAAAACCAATATTGTTTTAGCTACATCTTTCCTCGTTGCTAAAAGTACACCAACGTGTTTTTCTCTTTTTGTAGTTACTGTTTCAAACAGGATTAGCAGCACAATGTGAAAATAGCCTTTTAGGTTAGTAAAGTGCTAAGTGCTCTTAATCAGTGTAAGAAAAAGTTATAGTAATTAGTAATTGGTTAAAAGAAAGCCCATTGAAATCCTTAATTAAAGTAAGCTATGACAATTATCAACTAACATGGATTCCATCTAAGTGTGTATTTCGGATTGGTGTAGAATTGAGTGAGATGATTTGTGTTGTAGCTTTGTTCCTAAGATCAGCTGTTTCATCGGTAAGTGTCATTTATCTAAACTCGATGACAAGGGACAGTTAATTTCAGTTTAAAACCATCAAAAACATGTTTTACATTTTTCTCAGTATCACCCCCGTGACCTTTTGATTGTTCTGACATACAAAACACAGATTAGAAACTGAACGCAGATGCCATAATGCCTTTGAATTCATCCGAGTCTAGTAGTATTGTTCTCCATCATAACTTGAAATCGATATTAATTAACTGTGGAATGTTAGATGAAGTTATAAGCTGGCAGAAGTTGTTGGCGTCTGAGGAATTCATAAAATACCTAACGTTATAGTTATGTACCTTCTAGATAATTACTCTTGAAGTATGCTTTATTAAAACATTTGCAGCCAAATGTGGGATGAAATTAGAATAATAGTCGTAATTATTTTTATCTTCAGTACCGTTTAACATGATTTTTTTTATTTAATAAATGCTTAAGTCGAATGTTATAATCTCATTAACTTAATTTACGTCGTTTATTTACATTTTCAGTACGTAATTTACAATACATTTCGATATGTTATATTTATGATTAAAGTCGAAAATTTTACCATTCTATAAGAGTTAATTTTATGATTTAGCTAAGTCATGTATGTATTTTAGACAAAGCAATGTGATAAATTTTTTTAAATGAATGTTTATGAAATTTACTACAGTAAATTTTGCCTATTTCCAGTATCCATCAACAAACGTTGATCAATATAATATTGTATCAGTAAATATTGAATAATAAATTAATATTATTACAGCTTTTACCGATATAAATTTACCTTTTACCGACTTCTTAAGGTATAATTCCTGGATCAAAGACAAAAGAAAATTTCATTTTAAAAAGTTCAAAAACTCAAAAACTACCCGGAAAACCATATTTTTTTATTTTTCATAATATTATTTGTTATTGATAACTAATAATTTAATCTATAAAAGTGTGTAGTAATTAGTATTACGCTCATTGGGTAAACATTAACTAACAATTAAAACTGTTTATTTAGCTAACTGTAAGTTACGTTACCCTATGATCGCAGACATTGTTCGTAAGAAAGTATCTTAAAGATTTTTAATTGGAAGCAAAAATTGTAAAAAGACTAAATGGTAGCATTGAAGATAATTTTTGAATTCAAATCATATTTAACATGGTATTTTAGTTTGTCTTCGGTCAAGGAATTATACTTTTAAAAAGTCCTTAAAAAGTTAGGAGACAGATTGTGTATAAATAATATACAATAGGCAACTAAATAACACATATAATAAAGATATAATATATCTTTATAATATGTGTTATTGAATACGTATTATATGAAATACGGCAATACTTATAGCAAAATGTCATTATGGTATAATATATTCAACTCTGCCATCTGGCAAATAGCCTGAAGGTGTGCTCGTTTTGCTGGGAACATACAAGTGTTCTAGTTTTGCTGCAACCGCTTACATAAGAGTCATAATCCTGAATGCAAACAACATTATATAACCCTAACTAAATACTTTATAATACCTCTGGAATATTCTTCATGGTATAATCACTCTTGTTAGAAGTGTTAATGTATCATTATTGTCAACAGAGTAATAAATTCAAAATATTAGTTTAAAATATTTAAAATATAATTATATAATTAATTTTTTATTACATTATATATAAAAAACAATTAGTATAGTAACATTTTTGGTGTAAGTTTTTTTTTTTGTTTATCTGAATGCGGTTTGTATTGGATAAATTTCACATTACATATTTTATACATACTTTAGTTATCAAAGCTATTTTATTGGTCTTTTGGAAATTTATTTTTGGATAAATTTAATTAAAAAAATATTTTGAAATTTAAATAAAGTTTGTGTACACTTTGCAACAAACAACGCGACATATAAACAACATACAACTCTATATGGGACTACAAAGAAATGTTAAAACGCTAAAACTTCTGAATTGTATTGCATTATTGAAGTAACTAGTAATAACTAGTTCAAAATGTAGTGGTAAGGCGAGATGGGTTTGTAGCTCAGACAGCATTTCTATGTACTTAGAATACATGAAGCGACGGGTTGTGACTTAAAAGATCTTATAAATTTAAGTAGGTTTGTTGTAAACATTTCCTTCTATTTCGGGATGTTATAAAATATGTTTATAAAGTAGATTAATGTGAAACTAAATAACGTACCGTACATTGGTTTTACGAAATAAAGGTGATTTAATTGATTTGATTGAGTTTACCGTTTTCAAGGTCCAATAGGAGTGAAAAAATGTATCATTGTTAATAGAATTAAGCCGTTAATAATCTTCAGAAAACGTACAATATTTCGTCGAGAATTTCTAACAAATAAATTCCAGTCGTTGGTCGTTGATTTCTGCAGTCAGGATGGAATACAAATTAAGCAATCGTCACAACTAAGTAACTACTGAATTAGCATTGTTTGGACGAAATTAGCTCGATTGCTCTGATTGAATTTAATTTTTTTTTTTACTCTATTGAAGGTTTTACATGGCACCAAGTATGGTGATTTTACAAAGAACTGTGATATTTATAGAACAATCAAATTATAACTGATCTTATATATGAAGAAAACTTGAAAATCCCAGTAGTATTTTAATATTCAAATTCCTCCAAAAAACCCCATTTTTAAAATATTTTACAATTAGATAACCAATAGCCAAAACATTTCTAAATCATCTCTATTAAAAAAATCCTATGTAAGGAAGCTTCTTCAAGAAAACTAGACCTTAGTTATCAATAGTAGTAAGGGTCGATAAGTGGAAAACTTTAGTTTCACTTGCCTTTATTCCAAGTTCTAATATTTCACTCTTGGAATGTTAGAATTTATTTAAAAAGAGAACGCGATGGTGAAATGTTTCACCATTACAGAATTCAAACAAGTAATAATTACATACATGAAAACCAATTATAAGATCAAACAGAGTTTCCAATGTGTTCCGGTGTATATTAACTAACTGCATAAATTTATATTCGAGAAATTTTGTATTCAGTGTGATTAAAAATGTATCACAAACGACAAAACCTTTAAATCGCAAAATAGCACTTAAATATTTTAGAAAATCAATTACACACTAGAAAACTGTTGATAAAATGCCGACATAAAGATTAGAGTTTGCAATAAAATTACATAATTATTCATCATAGTTTCAAGTTATAATAAATATAATTTAGTTAAAACAATAAAATTGTCGATGGATTCCAGATAAAATACCACGTAAAAACGAGTGTATTCTTTTTTCTTACTCCAGGTCAATACAGCTAAACAAATCACTTACAAGCAAAGCAATAAAAAAAAGTGCACTATAACAAATTTAGTTTAATGTTTAAGGTTTTACCACTATTGTGGAGGCATATACTAAAATTTTATTACTTTGTACATGAATTGAATAGCTAAAACCACATATATATAGCTTTACATTTATTACCTTATTTCAACCCTTAATATAATAGCTATTGTATGAATACCTTATTTTTAGGAGGGACATTGTTTTGTAGAAATTAAATTCCATAAAATAAATTGATAATTATCTTAAATTAAAAGGTGAAAGTTTAAGGCTCCTTAAATGTTGGAAATAAAGAATTTAGAGGACGTATATTGGGCCTATCTGCAGTGTGCAGGCTGGCCGATTTTGTGACAACTTAAGTCTTTAATGCTACTTGAGTTTCATTTAAGAAAGAAGTACACCAAGGCCAATAATATGATATATTATATTACATTCCGCAACAATCAAGCACCCTATCGAATTCACTTAGCTAACTTCCCACCAAAATATTCCCTCGATTTTGTCAAATTTTTATTTTCTAAAATCTAGTTCCACCAGTTTGTAACACAAAAAGACTAGGCCGCTGAAGAATGTAATTGTACCAGAAAATTCCTTTTCTAAACGTTATTTAAAAACTATTAATAATATTGACATTGGTGTAAAATATTTGAGTTTTAAACTGTGAATTCAGTCAAAGCTTTAACAAAAAAATTCACAATTTCTTACAAATGGCAATTTTAATATAAAGAGTTTGTTTATTTCATTATTATATGAATTTGTAAATACAAACTATAATACATGCTAATGTTATCCATTTAAGTAAGTATTTTTTGTCGATTCTATTACAGGTTTTTACATCAAAACTCTCCGTCAGTGTTTTCGCTGACGTTTTTAAATCACTCAAGTAATTAATAATTACTGCTTTGCAAGGGATCAACTTGGTTTTTGGCAATAAATTGGCGTTAGAAGAGTGGAAGGTCTATTAGTTTGCACAGAAATTCTACCCTAAGTCCCTGGCTTCGAATTCGGACAATCAACAACGTATCCATGTTAAGTGATCAAAACACGACATGTCAGTGACCTGAAGTGTACCCTAATGTGTATGTTCATTTTTCGAAAACCATAAATATAGGTATTTCACAAAAGAATCTGTGTACCAAAGAGCATCGTATAGAAGTCATACAATTATCCTAGCAGTTAACTTAAAAAATCGATTTACTAAGCATTCGTTTACATAATATTTCTTACAAACATCTTTATCCCATAACTTTTGGTTAATACACTACAAATTCTGATATAAGTCTTCATGAATATTTAAAATTGGCAAAACACTCATTATTCATATTGCACTTCAACCAGTCATTGATGGACTAAAGAGAACCTCAATGAAATCTGATACTTTGTGCTTAAGGTTTGTCTTGTCCGTCATGGATTATTTACTAGGTTAAAGTAAATTAGTTAAAGTGATTAAAATTTTAACGATACATTTGTAGCAACCACAATGCAGACAGAAAACCAGGCGTTTTAAAACCAATGTTTATAAAATTTGTATAGTTGTCACCTAAGGAACATATACAAAAATCTTTCCGGGGAACTATTGTAAATAGAATTCACGATATATAGTAACATGATAGTATAGTAATGCACCATGCTTATCTATACAGCATTGATATCAAGTAACTAATTTGTAACACAATTCCAGCGAATCTAATCAAACCTAGTAACATTAGCTTTGTTGATTCTTGTAATGCTATAACATAATCTCGTTAATACTAGCGTTAAGCCTGTCATTGCTGTATGCTATTACAATGACACCCTTATACTGGGTAGTTAATTTTACAGCCTGGCGAACACAATATGAGATAAAGTAAACACGTTAGGCTACACATTTATTTTTTTAGATGACTTAAACTTCAAACATGTTCTAGGCGAATTTTTATTTTTTCCCAAAACATTTTGTAAGGACGACACTCCAGTCTGAAGAAAGCCTTCGATGAGAAGAATTTGTTTATAACATAAATATTTATGGACACTAAAATTATTCAGAGGTCCTTTAATTAAGGTGTAATTTACTTGAACACTTTTAAGTACATAAAATATATATGCAATCTGAACTGTTACAAATTACAATAAATTAACATTGGAATCGGTTTCAACTACCAAATCGCACATAAAAATAAACACGGAAAAATTAAATAGACACATACCATTGCTTATTGTGTTTAAGAAGATTATTATTAAATATATAACTAACCACCTTATTATTCCACCATAGTATTTTTATGTTCTACAAATTTTGCTTGTTGAGCTGCCTCTTGTGACTGAAGTTCCTTATAGTGATTCTTGGAACTGATTATTGTGTAGAAATGTGCACCTGTGACACTGGTAACAAAACGCTTTAGACCAATTGACAATGGTCTTGTCTATTGTGCACTTTTTACACTTAATGTCAAGGATGTAAGATAGATTAAATTCGATCGTTAAAAATATTTTACATATATTCAAATTAAATATCCTTTATTGTCGTTAACCACAGTAACATGTATGGGCTCAAGTCACATTATTCATGTACAAAATAGTATTCGAATATTTCATACAAAAACTTTTACAAGTTATTATTAACGTAATTGTTTGAGGAATAAAAACTCTTTTCTATTAAACGAATTTTAAGTGTCTATTTCAGTTCAACAAAATCACTTGAGAGCTTGAGTTTGTCGGACAGTAAAAATAGACAAGCTGACTTCATTACAGTATGGTAGCATTATACTAAATTTAGTATTTAAAAAGAAGGATATTTTGTGGTATGGTAAATTAAGATAGGGTTATCTTATGTTTCACTTAGAGTTTGATCAAAGGCTAATATCAAAACTATTGGTTTTCTCCCTTGAAGCAAAATAGTTTAAGGCTTAAAGCTATGGTTCCACAGAAATACCTATACTCGCAACCCTCTATGTTCATTGCCAGCAATAGCCCATAGAATTTTTCTGGAGTACAAAAATATGTTTGGTTGTGGACTATGCGTGTTTCTGGTAACCGTGACGACATGTGAGATATAGAGAAAACCTGCCACCGAGGGAATCCCAGTTCTGTATCCACACGGAGTTATAGCTGAAGAGTACTAAGTCCTAACAGCCTCAGTCCAGTAGGGTTTCAGCTATCTGGATTGGAACGTCACGAAGAAGAAGAAGCCAACAAATAACAAAAGGGCTACAGGTGAGTTGCGGCCGTGACACCAATCTCTCCAAGAGAGACAGGTGAGTTGCGGCCCGACCAACGAACGAGTTGCGGCAAAGTATAAACACGTATACAACGTACAGGAGTATAGAAGTTTTCATTGATTTTGAGTCTGCTATACATAGTGCAGTCGAGGAAGTATAGCCTAGTGCTTTAATTTGGGGTTGCCGATTCCATCTGTGTCAGAGATGGTGGAGAAGAATTCAGAAATTAGGGCCAGATCTTTCACTCCAAATTAAATACTGTCTATCCAAACATATATACTTGCTTTTAAATTTTCGTCTTGGGTTTCAATCAGAAGTGTGCATCAAGTTTAGGAATCCTACAACTTCAAAAAAGACTAAGATGATAACTGAGAAAGAAGCCTTCATCAGGCAGCAGATGGCCAAGTTAGCAACTGGAGACGTTACACGGGTTGATTTTGTGAAAACAGTTAGTTTTACATTTTTGCCAAGACAATAAACTTATGGACAATGACAAACCTATAACAAAGGAGTGCAAACCAAACTAACACAATAAACTGATTCCTTAAATTATGTATGCTTATTTTATGTACGATTAAATCAACCGTATCCTTTGCCACAATTAACCTGTTTATACTCGGGCCGCAACTCATACGCAAAATGAGGTTTGGGCCGCAACTCACCAACAGCGAACAAAAGTGCCAGAATTTATATTTTGTGAAAACATATTTTTATGGCATGTGAACTTAAGAATTTTGTCAATGTTCATCCCGAAAAACTTCAAATTGTTGTCAAAGAACCAAAGTACCATCCAACATCGTCGATCCAAATACAGGGATCAATTTGATGCTTTAATGATATGCTGAAGTCAATCAAATCATTTTTTGTAATGTTATCGTCAAGACTAGACATGTCATGGTTGAGATTTGTGACACAATTATTATGGAAGAAATTACCTTCTCACTAAGTGATGATTAGATACAGTTATCTTGTATCAGAAACCCAATAAATGTGTACTTAGATAAAAGGATCAGCACCTTTGTGAGCTGTATCATGATTCCACGAGTGGAAAATATCCGTCGATGGTTAACGGTACTTAAATTTCAGCTCGACAAAAGGAAAGGTTGTGCTTGTAAAAAAACGTCTTGTACAATATTAATGCTTCCTTTTTATGTGGAGTAATCATAAATATAAAAAAGTACTTTTTAAATAATACAACTGCAAAAAAATGTTAAGACTCCGTTGTTTAATCATCGTAAACTCTAGTTTTTACAGCATAATACGTAGAAAGTCGATATCTGTACATCATACAACAAATAGTGAAGACAACAAAATTACTAACAAGATTATTTCACGTTGAACAAAATCTGAAACGTTCCTTTCTAATTTAGCACTTCACTAAGATCTCGATTAACAAAGGTATTCCTGGAAAAGCTATTATACCTTCTTTGCTTGTACTGGTGGGTATAATTGCTCTCACGATCACAGATCCTCCTGAGAGATTTGAATGTGTTTAATTTGAGTTACCTTTCTGCAATTAAGTTATGTTTTTTTATTCAGTTTTCTCAGATTTAGTAGTTGTTTTTTAGTATTCTTTCCTACTAACATTTTTTTTACTAAAACTGCAGGACATACACTGCAGAAAAACTTATAAATCTGAGTTTTCTCATTATTACTACCGTTGTTAAACGTAATTTAATACGTAATGGTGACTTTATTATGGTATATTGAAACGGCTCAACATATATATATTTATAAAAACTCATATTTCAATAATCTAAAACAAATATAGATTTTAAAATAGAAGGTAGATTTTTTAAATTTTATAATAACATATGACTTAGGCTAACTTCAAACCTAAGGATTTTTTATTTTATCATCAGTCATTTGATACGTACAGCTTCTTGGTATGAAAACTAATTTGAATATACATCCTACAATCATAAATACAAAAAAAAACCCTTTTCAAACATCAAAGATTTTAAGGCGATGTATTAGTAAAATAAAAATAAAAACTGTGAGAACTGGCGACAACAATAATGATGTATCCCCCGTAATGTCCGCTCCTCACTAAGTCTGGTTACTGTTACATTTCATTAAAACACTGTTAACATGACTAAGTAGTCCATAGAGCCGTGGTCTGTTTTAACACAAACTTTTGTTCTTTGTGTGTAAATATATTTAGGCTCGCTGGATTTTGTTTGAAAATTATGACACTTTATTACTTACGTGACCCATTTTTGAATTTTTATTAAAGTTTAAGATTTATTAAGTTTAAGTTTTGTGCTTAGAAAAACTTACGTTAAATAACAAAAACGTTTTTTAAGTAAAATAATTTTAAATAAAAATGAACAAGAAAATTCAAATAATCATTATTAAATATAAAACTAACGGCCAATGTTGGGACAAAGAGTTTAATTATTGCACAAAGCCTTCAAAGGGATCCCAAAAATTTTCCCTAGTTGCACCAAGCCCAAGCCAGGTAGAAATGAGTAGCCGGTAGAAGGGATAACCTTGTTTACGCGTAATCCTAACCTATACTAACCTAACCTAACCTAGCCTTATTTAACGTAACCAAACTTAACCTAACCTAAACCTACTTAATTATACAGTAAAAGAGGGCCGCCACTTGGTGGAGTTAATGAACGTATCGGGTGACTCCTTGGAGTATATATATATATATATATATATATATATATATATATATATATATATATATATAGTTAGTGCAATTCAGGAATAC
Source organism: Macrosteles quadrilineatus (assembly GCF_028750875.1). NCBI lineage: Eukaryota > Metazoa > Arthropoda > Insecta > Hemiptera > Cicadellidae > Macrosteles > Macrosteles quadrilineatus. Next base: position 7,755,161 of record NW_026542601.1, on the reverse strand, counting down.
CCAACTACCTGACTCAGGCCACTTGGTCGTAATTATTGCCCGCTCAAATCAAAAACCTATTTTTTTTTTTATAAGCAAGTTAATTATTTTTTTTTCAAATTGTAACAAATTACTTAGGAATATTGTAGGTATGTTGTATTGAGCTTTAACAATTAAACTGGAAGAAACAAAATATTTTTATTGTCGATTTGTATAAAGTTGGAAAAACAATAAAAATGTATGATACAGGTTAAAAAATGTGGTAAAATGCGTTTAACCCTCGTGTATAGATCTTTAAAAAATTCATCTAAAAACAAACAAAGGTTGCCCAACCATATGTGCTTTTATATTAACTATACTTACAATATCCAGATTCTTTAAAGTAGACTTTGTAAAACAATTAATTTCACCTTATTAAATGCTTAAAATATCTAAAACATTGTTATCTGTTCTGAATCTTTCTCTAAACGACCCATTTAGCTAGTTTTATTGTCCTAAAGTAGGTGAATTTAAAAATATTAAAAATATCATTAGATTATGTTTATATAATTATATTATTGCCATACACTGTGACCTTTTATTTTCCACGTAGTCTGATGATACTGAATAACAACATCCCTCTCCATAGACTTGAAGTCGCAACCCTTCTCAATGACGTATTAAGATGGATACATCACTACTTTTAGCTAAATGAAATATACAGTAGCGCAAACAAATATGTTACATATATAGAAATATCAGACAAATACGGAAAATTCTCGTATATTATGATAACCACCTAAATGAATGTACAGAATGATCTTATATACTTTCATGTTGCTCAAATAATCTAATTGCACTTTAAAACTTAATAGGTTATATTGAAACTTTAAGTGTGGCACTCAATGAATACTTTAACCATATAAACACTTAAAACGCTTATTAGTTAGTTAAAATTTTAGCCGTATTGGGTCCATTATCCTATTAAGTAATATTAATATAATCCAGTTCAATATTTAAACAAGAGAAAAATACTGTGTTTAAGTTCCATACATCATGGACAAAATTCTAGATTGGACAAAACAAATGATCATGATTAATTCTTGATTCAAGAAAAATTTATGATCAAGTAATATTCATCTACTTTAGATTTTTAATTACTGAAATTTACCTTTACATAGTTCTCATAATAACATGATTATAATTGGTTTCATATCAATAGTTTTAGTTGAGAGTAATTAACCTAATTACATGTTCACGATTCAATATTACATTTTGATTAAATTTTAATGAGCTCTGTTTCGACAGAGTGGTTTAAAATCCATTGAGATAATGCACTTAACATATAAAATTAGGTTTGTTAAACTTTTCGCAATCAATTGATGGACATTAAAATATGGATTTTGTATCTTTGATCTTGTAATATGGTGTTGCTTGTAAACTATTAACGTAGAAGTATGAAAGTATCAGTTACTTAAATGTATAGTTTTTTACTAAATTTCTAGTTTTTTCTAGATAAGGTACTTTACTTAGGGCTTTGGACCATTGGGACATGGTGTAAATTTAACGAACAAATAATGGTGGTTGGATCATTGGATATCTTATTTCAAGGTCAGAAGAACTACTCTAAGACTAGACCAACAATGGTAATGTTAATTACCACTTCTGCACTTCTGTGGTGCTCTAAAAAAAAATGTCCTTTTATATTTCTCATTTTGTGTAACTCTAATGTCACACACAACAGAACAGCATAAGTTCCTGTCACGTCCCACATAAACACATCGATACCAAACATATCCATTGGCAACTTTCCATTTGGCGGGAGAATTTCCTAGGTTTACCTTAACAAGTTCTGATTCATATAATACAATGTTAACAAAATATGAAATATATTGTCACAGGACAGTAAACCCAACAGTATGATGATGTATATCTATATCTACAAAAGAGGAACTATGTATGTATGTATGTACCGAATTCCGTATGTATGATTATGGATTCCGAAATTAAAATAAGTCATACCGTTATTATATAGGCTATAAATGGACATTGAATATCAGATATAAAATTTAAAAAATAAGCAATAATGTCCACATGATTTAAACACATTCATAACTAATGATTTAGATGCGTTCAACTTTTGGTTGGAGTAAATCATATAATGAATGTTATCATATACCGTACATTGCAGGAAAAACACTTTGGGGCCTCGTTTAAAATTTACTATTACTACAATAAATAAAAAAAATAAAAAAAAATTCATTAAATAATTATAAATTTGTTTACTTTTAACTAACCCATTGAATGTTTAAAGTTTGAAGTTGAACCATTTGAACTTTCAGTTTAAAGTTCAAATCTTATGATTGATGAGTACTAATTTTAATTATATCAATTTTTTGCATCCAGTTAATTAATAATTGTAAAACTTTGGCGACCACATATTAAATAAATTCAGGAATGGATATCAAATAGTATTCTGATATAATTATATCACGATAATGGGAATTATATTAATATTTTTATTAAAATTCATCCACTTTAGTTTTAATAAGCAAGCCCTTAGCATAGGTCAAGTGATTTCCAATGCAGACCTACTTGAATGTAGACGACTCTGAGCATGACAATATTTAATTAAATCTAACTATTTGTGTTTTTTAATTATTGCATACTTATTAGAAACTTGAGCGATTATAATTATGTACTGTAATTACAATTTTAACATTCACGTTAGTACTAACATGTTATTTTTAGAAAAGCCATATAATGTAGTGGATGACATCTCCAACAAAATAAAAAACTTAAGTACTGTAAACAAAAAAAGTATTGTGTTGAGGCATAGGGAATTTTAAATCTTAAAAATTATATTCGCAAATTGTTAAATTTTACCAAAAGACAATCGGAGACAAGCAATAAAAAACTCTTAGTAAAATAAATATTTTATTTTGAAAGAATCACCCCGCTATTTTTATATATTGATACTCTTTATTGGAAGATTTTTTTTATCATTTCAATAACATTTCTGATTCAATACCATTGACAATCCAAAAGTTTAATTTATTTTGAAACCAATATATTTTTTCTTCCTTGCAAACGTCACAAAAGGCGTGTGGGGGCTTGATGGCTACCCTTGGACTTTTTGGAATGTGATTAAATTCTTCTTTTCCGAGTACACATGACTATTTTACATTTAAACAGTAAAGAGTGTATTGTTTATGCAGTATGTAACTAAGCTTTCCTTTTTATGGATCACTATTGTTAGTAAATAATCATTAGATGAAACAAATGGGACATTTTCTCAATGTATTGATGAGTTTAAATTATAATTGATCAATTCCTTAGTGGATTCATTTGCATTTAATAAAAAATTTTACTTTGAATTTTATATCATGTCTGGACTATTTTGACAATGATAAATTGGTGATTCATTACTTTACAAATTATATCTAACAATGATAACTACAATTCTACCACTGTCAACGTTTATTTTAACCAACATTTTTTGCACAACATTTTGCATTGAACACAGACAAGTCAGATAATAAATTTTCGCAATTAGTAATGATGAAATCGTCACGTTTTAATGTGTGTATAAATAAGTTATTATATTAAGATCATTGGATTCTGTATGAAACTTGAATCGTAACTACTAAAGGACCCTTTAGTGTCATTTGTATGAAAGTTCAGAAAACTCTTTGTAGGTTAGTGTGGTTAAAGATCGTTTTTTCCATATCTAAAGCGTTAACTGTTCTTCATTTCTTTTTATTTGCTGCTTGCATACCTTCAACGTTGTATTGTTACAATACAAGAATCTTCCTATCGTATATATTAAAATTCATGTAACTTTCTAAGTTTTAATTTTGAAATATGATTAACTGTAAATCGATTCTGAGTAATGCGCCGTACACTTTTATTATTACTTTTAAACAACAAAAAATTGATTGATTGATTGATTGAGTTGTAATACGATTCACAACAACAATGATTCACAACAATGATTCACAATAACGATTCACAACAACAATGATTCACAACAATGATTCACAATAATGATTCATTGTGAAATGAAATTTTTACCCGGAGTTATGTTAATACGTTCGGACTTTTTGATAGATATCCAATAAATAAAAATCACTGAGTAATATTTGATGGATACTGTTAATATGAGATATGTTTGTTGTTTGATCAACAAACAAACAAAGGAACATGAGCGCGCATGGTGTTTAAACAAGCGAATTCAGCGTTCAGATTATAAAACCTAAACCCTTTTAGAGTAATGTTTGCATCATTTAAATTACTATATTTTTTTCAAAGTTTATTTTATAAAAAACTCGATCCAAAACGATATTTAGGTTCTTAAGATGTAATCCGTTGTAAAAACTTTGAAACGTTTCAAAATTAATTTCGGAATCTATTTATTTTACTACATAAAATGTTATTTTAAACACAGACATTTGTTAAATTGTTACGTACATATGGTTCTAAGGATATGTCCTAAAAGTAACTTACTTCTTTTGTTTAAAAATTATTTTCATACATAAAGTCTGTCTAAATTAAAATGTGCTTGATACTAGTTTAATCGTCTGTAGTTTTAATTTAGTAACAGAGAAACTATATTACTTTGCCTTAGTTTAATGTTCCACCCTTTTATATTAAGATTCGTCTTAATATTATCGTATGTTTAAATGCCAGTTCAATGACTTGCTAATTGCAGAAAATATCAATTTCCTAAATCATTACAAATATATTTTTTTGGACGGATTAAGGGTGTTATTTTCGGTAAAGAGCAAACCCATAGTGTTGGAACAAATATTCCACAAAATTATCTGCATCATACAATTTATGACATTTAATTAATATAAAAAAATATCCAGCATCTTTGATGATGAATTGCATGAGTTGTTAAAATACTATAATCTCCATAGTAGTGATAGTTATGGGCAGTGAGAAAACAACTCATATTATAAAATATACATAAAAACAGATGTGTTAAGCTAAAATATTTCGGTGACAGTCTTGAAATCTGACATGAGACTCATTCTGTAATACATTCGTCAACCTCCGCACTTCATCTGTTGCTTCCTTGCTGATTTTCACAAATTAGAAAATCTTTATCAGTGAAATAAAATACACGGACCATTAAAAAAATGTGTATGAGTCTAATATATAAGGGACAATATGCCAGAAAACTTTATAAAAAAAAAATGGAATGTTCACCCAACATTTTCATAATTTAAACAAATTCTTATAACTAAGTATTAGGTAAGTATTCTACTGAAAAATCGCAATTAATAACCGTTGTTTTAAGAAGGAAATTATTTTAACACCTTTTGAGGAAAACGGGAAGTAACATAAGAGAAGATTCAACACAATGGGTCTGACGTCACGTGTATGTTCCTAGCCAAGTCTTGAGTTACGGACTTTTCCGTGTTCCACCAGCCGTGAGAGAGAACATGCGCAGAAACTTGCAATGAAGCCTCAAATCTCAAATGAAATACCAATGACAGTGAATAATGTAGCTTTGCATGTTAATTACATAATTTGTTCAGTAATAAAATGGTTAAATACCTGTAGTACTTGTCAGTGATCCTGGAATTTAGGTCAGCGACCCAGGTTTCGAACCTAAAGGTTCATTTTCAAGCTGATACCAAGTTGAAAACGCATTCCAAACACACACATTATAATTTGTTTGTCACTTTAAGTATATAAGTTTAGTTTACAGATCCATTTGCAGGGACTAATTGATGGTACAGGTTTATTTTCGCAAGGATTGTCTATTTTTTTACTTGCATGCTTAGTAGCTTTTTATCGACTTGAAATTACATTAAATTGGTTTAAAGAAGAAAATAAGCTTTCATAAATTAAAAAAACACCACAGCAAACCTGCATACTAATAAAATTTCCATTTCCCTGATTGGATTTTTGCTTAAATATTTCCTTATTAAATGACGGATCTATTTATCATTCAAATAATTTTTGATTTGACGATTAATTGCGCTTTTAGTGAAATATTAACAGCATATTATCAATAAATTGTTTCCCGGATGCAATCAAAACATATCAATTAACAAGCAAACTACAGCAGTTCATGTATCCTCCTTATGTACATACTAATTTTACCCCATAAAACCCTATTCCCATAGTTTTATTATTCCGATACGCAATTTCCTTTGTATGTCCATACCGAATTTCAGCGAGATCGGAACATTTTTACTCGAGTTTTCGTATTATGGACAAACTCGTATGTGAATTTTAATATCTGATAGTTTTTGCCTTGGGGGACACCAACACGGAAAAGTAAACCGATCAGGTTCAAGGTCTTACCATCGGATCTAAGATAATGGCTTATTTCCTCCAAGGAAAACTCGTTAATAATAGTCTCGTTGTATTATTTTATAGTTAATCTTGTATACGTTTATACCTGTATTGCATGTATAAATCCTTTGTTTGCATGACGTCCGATTTACAAACCAGAATAATGCCTACACATTTTGCGTGTATCAACAAATTCACAATCAATGAACACCAAATACTGATCACCATGATACCTGCAGATTCTGATAATAGATAATCCTTTGTTTACTATAAACTAGCCAAATAATACATGTGAGAACAATAATATACGCATTGTATAATGAATCATTGTTCTATATTTACATGATACACTGTAGCACAATGTAAACAATGCACTAGCAAAAATGATATATATTGGAAAAGTCTGACGTTGTTCAATAGGATATTTAGAAATGTCCCAATGGCGTATGTCAATCTTCATTATGATATTCATTGGATGTAGTTGTTTGTGATCAAATGGTCAGTGGAAATCCAATGTGAAAGCCAGTGTAGTATTGACTCGATGAGTTAATTACGCGTGCATATTTGAGCAGTTGGATCAACACAGTGGCCAAGTCCATGTTGTGCTCTTATTGGAAGACACTTTTTGATCATGTAACGTAGGTAAATAATATTATTTTGGTTGTTAAAATAGTTGAACTGGTTTTTCGTAAAACTTTGAAGTTCTATAGAATAATACATTCATTTATTGGTGTGTCAGACTTTTTTTACATTAGCGAGAAATCAAATGTGATCAAAAAATTAAATAACTTCTTGATCAGCATCGTACGTGTTATAAAATTTACGGAAAGTAAATAAAATAAATGTCTTAAAACACATAAAACATATATTTACGCTTATGTTATTACTCACAAGACGGTAAATATACATAAAAAGATGGTAAATGGTGATTGATTTCGATTGGACAAAATCATCATCAGACCCAATAGGCAAATGACAAATAGACGAATGTCATACTAATGTGTACCGGTCAGCAGGTAAATATATTTTGGATTTTGTGGAGAGGGAAATTACCACGTTTTGACATAATACAGAAACCAAACGACAGGTCTGAAAGAAAGTGACGAAATTTATCAAGAGTATACGTGTACAACTTTTATCACAAAAAATATTTAAAAATGTTAATTTTATTTACATTTCAATACTAATGATAGCAACGAACCCCATAAAACTTATGTTTTAACCATGCAGTAAGCGATTTATAATTCTTATTTTCAAATACTACACTTTCACTTGTTTCAAATAAAACCCTACTTTTTGAGCGTAGTTGGTCTGCATTCTGTCCTCTTGCACGTAACTTCAAGGTCATTACCTAAATTAAAATTTTTAGAAAAGACACATGAATAAAATAAGGGTAGTAAAGTAAAATATCACCGGTGTAACAGTCTTGAAAGCTGATATGAGTATCATAACACAAGACTGTCGTCGTCAATGTTCTTCGTCGATCTTCAGTTCCTTCCTTACTGACGGTTTTAGTTACAAAAAAATATAAACATCACTTACCAGTTTTAAACTATTACGAGTTTTTACACAACAATATACCGTAGTTGTTATTCTTCTTAACTACGGTATTGTTTTACTTTATTATTTTATTACTCTTTAACAATGCATATTGTAAATTGAGTGTCTCTATAAAGCCAATCCATATTTAAAATTATGGATTTATAAACATATTTAATGGGGGTTTTGTTTATTAATACATGTTAAGCACACTATCATGTATTAGCAGTTTCAAAAAGGTCAATTGGAGGCTGAAAACTACGTTTTGCTGCCCATGCCAGCTGTCATCGTCATTTGGAGACCAAAAAGGTGTTTACATCCCTAGGGCAAAAAAAAAAAAAATAAAAAAAAAATAAAAAACTGTTCGCTTCCTTACTTAAAACATTAATTGTTGATATACAAAATCTGTATCCATTGCAATAGGCTTGTTTTATTTCCACCGCTGGTTAGCAACTATTTATTATTATTCTTACTGATTTATCTAAATATTTCTTCACATAGGTAACCTTAAAGCTGCTGTTGTGTTGACAGTTCGTGTGCATATTGTATATATTTTCTTAGCTTTGTATAGGTGAAAAATACCACGGGCCGAAATGTTTTTGCAGCTCTCATTCGTTTTCGAGCCTGCAAACCCTAATTTCCGGCACTAGCTACGAAATATACTATTGAATACACCTTAAGTTAATCAAAAGTCTGGTAAATGTGAAGAACAGCTGATTGTGACTAACTACAAAACAAAATTGGTTTGGTCTCTCAACGTAATTATGATAAAAGACTTCTGTAAACTCTCAAATTTCCTGTTATGTTTTCTTTCTTTTGTGACATTTCCATTTAACTTAATTATTGCTGTTTTAATTAGTATTTAACTTGGTGCATAGTATTTATCCTTAGTAATATTGAGAAAACAGATACCAATATTGAAAATAATGAAAACAGATTTATACATACATTGTTTGATTAAATACTATTCCCTTTTAATTAGTGAAACTTCTAGCGAAAGTTTTTTTCCATTACTTCTATCGTATTATTCTAAAAGTTTAACTTTGCAGATATTAAATTAAAAGAACTTGAACCTTTTTTTTCTGCTCTACAAAAAATGTTGTAGTGGAGTAAACAATGTTACAAAGATCATTTCACATTATTCTACACTCATCCTTCGCTCATATTTGGGTTTAAATAGCCACATAGGTGGTGTCCACATCTTTATTGATCATGATAATATGTTTCTCTGTCAGGATCCTTTGAAATAACACCATTTTCAACAAAATAACCCACATTTATTACTTGATACAATATAAAACTAACTAAATCAAATAGCTTACATGAAAGCTCTAATCAAATTTAAAGGTTAATTATGTTAAAGCAAACTAACATTTCTCCTCAAGAATGCTGTGCAGTGACATCAACAGACTCAAGTGTAAATACCAATCGATGTTTGATTGTGAAATTAACGTTACTCAATAAAGACGTCTTCATCAACGTCTTTGGATAAATAAAGTGATATTATCAGATTTAGGTGGATCGTTTTTTGATAATACCTATTTATTTCTTTAAAAAATATTGTAATATTTACTCAATTACAGTTTCTGTTAGGCATTTGATTGAAATTATTGTATCGACAGAACCAAACCATGACAACTATTAAAAGGAGGATTAGAAATTTCCAGGTTACAGCAGGGAGGACGATTCAACTCGTACAAAAGCCTTTTGTCATCAGCCTCAAATAGGTCTTTATAAGCTGCTGCAGCTGACGTCATTTCACATTTACAAAGCGAAGTCCAATAAGCATCCAGTTTGGAATTTGTTCATTATAACTTGCAACAGTTTATTTCAATACGAATTTAGGTATTTTAAGCCAAGTATGAATGGAGATGAGTGTAGGATGAGTGGTACGATCTTGTAGTCTTGTTACTGACTAAAGTCGACATATTCCTTAGACAGGACTGTTAATAGCCCATACAGCCAATGACGACTACACTTTATACTGGAGTCCAAAACACATGTTTGCCTTGTTATTAACGAATTGGTCTAATTATCAGGATAGTACTGCGGATCGTCGTAGTCCTCACTAGTGCGGACGTTAATCCACATAGAATATATAAAGAATGTTAGTAAGAATTATATGTTATGATTGGTATCTATATTAATTTGCACTGACTTCGTTAAGCTATTTTAATATAATATGTTCATGTATTATTGATTTATTATATTTATTTCTATGGATTTTCTTACAGTAAGTTTTTCATTATAGAGGATGGTTTTTCTAGATATAATTATTTTCTAGGTAAGTAAAGTTTGGCTCCAATCCATGGTATTACATCACGAATAAAAGTAACTTCAAGTCTCACTACTACTCATCCAGTTTTATCTTTTTACGTTTTTAGTTACGTGTACTAATAGTGAACAAATTTTATATGGGCTGAGGAATAAAAGGCAATGATAATAAACCGTCGAAAGTGTTGTTGTGTTGATACTATAAATAAAGTACGCCTATATTAATAATAAAAATAAACTGGAAAAAGTTATGTCTATTTTTTGCCCAAGCTATCAGACAATCTATACTTATTTAATTTAAAATCGGTACGATAATTTTATATTTACTGCAATACAAAAATAAACAGCTATAAAATAGTATATTGCATAACAAGAGTAGAAAGTGAGTCATTATATATGTGAGACCATGTTTGAAGTGCGAGATTTGTTGAGTACTTAAAAGGTCGAGAATATGTATAGACCCACTTTCACTCGTGTTTTGAACGTTAATCTTTGCTACACTACAAATAATTATTATTTTCTTCATTACAAAATTCATAGAATTTTTTACATTATGCCTTCAATTTTAAATTCATGTTTACTTTAGTTGTTGAAAATTGAAACAGTTGATAAAACAATAAAAATATTTGTTTGTTTACATTGGAAAAAAAAACATAGTAAACATTGTTTTTGCATAGAAAAACATTCTTTTGCCGTAGTAAACAATGTAAAGATAGATTTTAACAGGTGATAAACATGCAACGAAAGCATGTCATTTCACAGTAGTGTAACGAAGAAGTGTTTAAAAGCTTCACATTAAATGTACAATACGAGTTAGGTGCTGACTTAAGAATAGTTTTATTTAATTTAAATTACTACATAAAGCTGTACTTAATGCTCCCCATGCATAATGTTTTTTTACCTACTTAATCAATAATAGTTAGTGATTGAACGACGTATTGCTCCTAAATGTGCTTATAATTTTGTTTCTTACATTTTTGACATTCTACAAATAATATTGGATATTAATAAAGGATCAGTAGATGGCACGAGGTGGCTTAACTTTCTTAACACTTTCCTAAACCCTTTTATATAAATCCATTCATCATGATCCATCATCATTGAAATGTCAAAAATAGTGAGGCTGATCACCTCACAAAATAACAAAGACTGTAGACATTCTCATTTTAAGTTGAAACCGAATCTAGTCTTCACTAAATCATCCTTCATTTTCTATTTCGCATTGGATACATTCAATTCATTCTGAATTTGGGGTAATGAAGCTAAGAAAATTTTGAGAAACAATTGTTTTGTAATTTTCTACTATTATGGCTCTAGATAACATGCACTACTCTTTCGTACCTAATTATTTTTAGTTTTCCCACCACTTTCAGTTATTATACCAGAATAGAAGCAGAAAAAGTGAGTTATTTTTTTCTCTTTGACAACATTGATTAATTAATATCTAGTAAAGTGTGCTGATATATTTTTCCTCTAATAACTTTGTTATCTTTGGAAGAGAAATTTAGCAGGCTATGTTTAACAACAACATGTTTTTTTCTAGGACAAATTGTTGATTTAATTAATTAAATTAAAAAGTATTAGAGCCTTCCATTTAAAAATAAAACTTTAATTAGTTGTTCCAAAATATAATTGGTAATTATAATTTTGATAACAACTAAAGAAATCCGATTTTGTTAATTTTCTTTTATAATTTCTCAAATTAATCGAGTATTCATCAGATACAAGGTCAAGTTAAGCATTACCGTTTTAAATATTTAAATTAAGACAAGGACTCGTGTGCAAAATTTATTTAAAACATATAGTGCAACAATACCTATTTAATTTTTCAAATATTATGCTTGTTTAAGACGGTTATTAGGTGCATAAGACTATAAATTTATGACAAATTAAATAAAATGCTGTATAAAGTCTTCCTTACCTAAATTAAGAAGATAATTAATTATTAAAATTAGCTTATCCAACATTTATTTTTACAATTTGGAATTTAACTTTGGTCAATGATTTACCTGACTTATAGATAAGGTTGGTCAACATATCTGGCTCTTTGAAAGTTATTTCTGGAAATAAAGTAAACGCAAATGTTACAAAGCCCTAAAGGACATTACATTTTCCGTCACTATTCGGCACTTCGTTGGTAAATAGGCTTGAAATCAACACCCCCAATCGTAAACATCAGTTAAGTCAGACAGTTACAGACACCCTGTACTGTATTAAGTATTGATGCTTGGACCTCTTACAAATACCACTATAAAACGCTATTTCATTTGATTAATTATCTTTTTAAAGATTCATGGTTTTATAATAATACTGTAAACCCGCACTGTTTTCAACGAAAAATACAAACAATACTGCTACAAATCAAGGCGTTTCCAGTAAAGACAACAAGGAACATTTATTTATATCTATTCTCATGTATAACTCCGTCTAATGTTGTAAATTAACTAAAGAACTGTGACATGAATATTGACTGTGTTCAAACACTTATCAAATTGCCTTTTTATATCACACAAAAATATAGTAAGGGCAGGTTTAAAAAGACATTATTTTTTATTTGGAACAAATTATAAGATTTCATTAGACATTAATAAATAAAAAATGTACTAAAAAAACCAAATCAACGTTAGAGAGAATAATGGTCTGTAGTGTAATACAAAATTAGCTTACAAAGCTTTAACTATTGGTTCTATTCCTGTAAAATTATTATAAGTTTACAATGACACACCCTCTTCCATGGAAGGAATACAAGATGATTTTTTTTTTAGATTAATCAGGTCTATTGTACAGTTTTAATGCAGCAAGTAAAATGAATAGATTTTAGAACCTCAGGTTATTAGAAACTAAAGCATAAATTAACAGAAACGTAAAAAAACACAAGTTAAAGAAAATATCCTTTTTTAATAAAAGTATATTGAAAATTCATCGAAATTGCAAAGTTAAACTTAAATTGTAGGGCTTTCAAAAATACACCATTAAATATACAAGTTACTATAACATACAATAGTACTATTTGGTCTGCACGAGTTTCTTCTATAAGATGTAATCATTTATTTCATACTGAAATTCTTTGACACATAAGAGTACTTTCTTGTCACACAATTGTCTTTATCAAGACACTTTACGCTGTAAGTGTGTGTTTTCAAATCATGAGTATTTTTAATCGTACACAATTTATTTCAATACATGAGAATGTATTTTCTATTAGGTAATTTATACTATTTGTACCTACTTTTAAGGACAATTGTTACAAAAGTTGATGTTGTGAAATCTTTACTTACATTATATTATTCTGTAGTTACGGTAAACAACAAACATAAGTAGATATCAATCAATTATTGCCAGGTACAACATCTTTGGCCTTAACTCAAGGATCCGTAGATGGTAATTGTAAACAACAGTACATTTAAACTACCAAGATTATATCCCCGAAGAACCACAAATCTAGTGGTGCCTATGTGACATTTATATCCTAGGTCACATCTAAAATCCCGTCTTTTCCGGTGTCAGCTGCTTTAGTAGTAATAGGTAAGAGATTGATTGTTGCACACCCTGTAACAAAGTAAGAGTATGTAATAAGTGTAATAGCATAAATTTAAAAGAAACCAAATACATATTTGACAAAAGTTAAGGAAATATTTATTCCAAGAAGTTTTCAGACACCTACGTTGCGGTGGGACACAATATTAATATATATTCTGTGCTAAAAGAAGCGCTAAAGAAGAACATTGTTCAAGCGTTTTATATTATTTCCTATTTTAAATGTTGGTTGAATTGTTTTAATTTGAATTATTGAAACAATTTCTCATAATTTTTGTTGTTATCTTGTCATTATTTTTTTTAAACAATCAAAATTTAATCATATTAATTAATCCCTTGTTATAAATAGGTCCGACTCAAAAAACTGTGAAATTTCAGAAAATATTTGACATGTGTTTGGCATACTTTAAAATAATGGGTATTGACAGTCTATTTCTAGAAAAGAAAATACAAACTCAATTAGGGAATATTTTGTGTTTTTATTAATTTTCAGATCGAAGTTGGAGATCTAAACCCGGAGTCTCAAGAGATTTCATTTAAGGCTAGAAAGTATTTTTTAAATAAAATTTCTTGTTCTTACATAAAATCAAATCAAATCAAAATAACATTTATTTCGCAAAACACAAACATATTCTATCATATTAATTATGATATCTATGCAAACATATTATGTACAATATTATTTAGCTTCCTAAATTAGACAATTTCCTGAAAAAGCTTTTTAAAAGAATGTTAGCGAAATTATTCCCCACATAGGAGAATTTTCCTGTGTGAGAGAGTTGTTATATACATAATCATATGATTATAGTTCAGTCTACTTATGTGTTTTTACGCTGTGACAATTTATCTTATTAGATAGTTGGGCCTATTTATTAAGAGCAGCAGCTTTGAAATATTAGATAGGAAAATATAATAAACCCAATCACAAAACCACACACCATTAAAATAAAAAAAAAAAAAAATACTTTACAGCATTGAAAGTATGGACTTTTTTAAGATACGACATACAATCTTGTAAACCGAAACATTAATCGCCTATATGTAAATGTAAATCGGTCTCAGCTGCGGTGGAAGCTTATAAAGACCTCTTTGAGGCTGATGACAAAAGCCTTTTGTACAAGTTGAAATATCCTCCCCGCTGTTGCCTTGCTGGAATCTCATTTGGGTACACTTCCATATCTGTTGGCACAAACAACCGAATGAGTAATATCGATCGATATATCGATAATTCGATATATCGTTTGGTTAGTTAGGTAAGATTAACCTAACCTAACCAACCAAACGATATATCGAATTAAACAATCGAATAATCAATATTACTCATTCGGTTGTTTGTGCCAACAGATATGGAAGTGTACCCTCTCATTTGTCGTTTCAATACCAGCTGGCATGGTTTGGTTCTGAGAAATGTTTGCTGTTTACTGATGTGACTAGGCACATATCCTTTGTCTGTATATAAAAATAAAAAAAAACTGTTTGACTCATTTTTAATTATTACTTGTATTACCAGCTTAAAAGGATTCACCTCTGAAAATTTATAAAATCCCCCTCTAAGCAATGTAATCTGTTCAAACAATCTGTTCAGGCAAAAGCCTTGTGTAGCAAATTTACTGACCAAAATGTAACAGGATCAATAATATTAATTATGGTATACCCCAATAGAAAAGCACAGGTTGATCTAAAATGTCAACCATAAAAATTAATACTAGTCTAAGTATTGAACCGGCGACCTTTTGATTACCAAGCCATCCAGTTATCCGTTACAGTTTATTTTTCCAATTATCAGCAATATTTCGTAGATATTTCTTTACAAGATAGGCCCAGTGGAATTGTTTGAATTCACTATCATGCCGTTAGTTAGATTACATTGCCAAACTATATTTTGTAGAAAAAGGAATGGTATTATTTCAAAATGCTTGTGTTTTTCTTTTAATTTATTATTAGAAAACAGGTTATTAAGAGACACTATTTCGCCACATATATTTATTTTTTTCGATCTATGAGATTATATGCCTAATGTAAATCTAAGGCTATTAATTAAACAAATTTTCCTTCTTTTCCTAAATACTTACAGTTAGAAATGTTGCAGAACAGGCACTAAAAACCCCACCTCCTGTTAGTTTGAACGGTTGTATGCAAGATTGCATCATAATAAGAAGGGAGGACTTGAAGCTACGGGGGGAGCTTGTCCAATCACATTCATATAGAGCTCGAAAAAGTCGTTCACACTGTTTGAAAAAATGATTTATCAATATAAAAGGAAAAGATTCATGAATAATTTTTTGTACTCACAATAAAAATTTCCGATTGTTGAATTAAATAGCAGGGGTATTTAGTCCAGTCATATAAGGTGAAAATACCCCTTTACATGGAAATTATTCTTAAATGGGGAAACTTTTCATATTGTACAGTACTAGAATGTACAACCATTAAAAATATATCAAAAACATACTGCGCTAAGATGACACTGATTTTTGTACTCTTTTGGCCATATTTCACTAACCTTTTCGAAAATTGTTTAAACAAATGTCGAAAAAAACACTTAAAAATTCTTTTTAGTCCTTATAATATTTTTCTCGCTCTAAAAATAAAGGTTATTAATAAAAACCAAAATGTAATTTCCCCCCTATTCCATAGAACTTAACCCCCTTTATAGAGAAATATTGTTTTCGTCAAAATTTACTAGTTAGAATTTTCGATGGATATTTCCGTTCTTGGCCTACCTAAGCCCCAAAATGTGGTTTTCCACATTACTTGTTTCTTCATATTCCATGGTGTAGGCAGGAAAAAAAAATTTTTTTTGTAGTTATATACTTCTATTAATGGCCCATAGTCATAGGGACAAAAGTTATAAGGTCTGAAAAGATGTATGTGTGCATTTTTTGACCATTGTTTCAACAATATTTCTGTATTTCTAATGGTTAGTGAAATATAGGGGAAAAATCTCGAATTGGCTGCCATTTTCCAAGCTGGTGGCCGTAGCACAGCATGCACTAATGATTATTTCCAATATTTTGTTACTGGTTACTACACATATGTAAAGTGTCCACCTTTGGGTAATAATTTCCCCATAATATCCTAATATGTATTCCTAACTGGGTTCATATAGCCAATGACCGAAGATGTTGTTTGATACACAGTACTTTATAAACTCGTTTCTTCGCTTTTTATAAACAAATTTGCATAAAGTTGTTTTGTAGAAAAATCTAAGCTTTTCACAGTGGTTATGTTTACTTATTATTTATTTATGGTTTGAATATTTTTAATGGCCATGATTTTGAAACTCGACATTATGAAAATTATATTTTTCTTAAAATATATATTTGAGATTGTTCTATTCAGATAAGATACCCTATTAATTCAATACAAAAGCAGCTACAAAATAAAAATGTCAGGTTTGTATAAAAAACTATAAAGCCGTTGTGGGGGTTTTTTTTATATTTGGAAATGTTTAGAATTTGTTCCATAAAGAATACCTTAAATTGTCAGTAGAAAGATCAGGGACACCCTGTAAATTTGTACTTACAGTATCTATAAGTCTTTGTCCATTCCAACAGTAGATGTAGAGCAAGTAGTAAGAAAGAAACAATATTGGACTTGACTTAACAATCACCTTGGTTGAGTTTTCCGTCTGAAAAATACAGTGTTGAGGTAGTTTGTCACTTAATATTTACTCTACAGTTAAAATAATAATATTCCCATAATATTGTGAAAAAATACAATTTTGTTAAGAAATTTGTGAAACAGCAAAAAAAATGCAACCGTATTATTATTTTAAAAGAACAGAGTTATTTTCATAAGTTAAAATAAAAGTCTTAGTGTAATACTTTATTGTGAATTGTGAACTGTGAGTAGTGAGTAGTGAGTAGTGAGTAGTGAGTAGTGAGTAGTGAGTAGTGAGTAGTGAGTAGTGAGTAGTGAGTAGTGAGTAGTGAGTAGTGAGTAGTGAGTAGTGAGTAGTGGGAAGTGAGTAGTGAGTAGTGAGTATTGATTAGTGAGTAGTCAGTAGTGAGGAGTAGTGAGTAGTGAGGAGTAGTGATGAGTAGAGAGTAGTGAGAAGTGAGTGGTGAGTAGTGAGTAGTGAGTAGTGAGGAATAGTGAGTAGTAGAAAGTTGTGAGAAGTGAGTAGTGAGTAGTGAGTAGTGAGGAGTAGAGAGTAGTGAGAAGTGAGAAGTGAGTAGTGAGTAGTGAGTAGTGAGTAGTGAGTAGTGAGTAGTGAGTAGTGAGTAGTAAGTAGTGATTAGTGAGTAGTGAGTAATGAGTAATGAAAAATGAATAACGAATAATTAGTAATGAGTAATAAGTCCGTATGAAAAAGAAAGTGTTGATGTAGTTTGTCAATTAGTGTTTTCTCTGAAGTTAAAATAATAATATTTTTATAATATTGTGAATGAAATACAATTTTGTTAAAACATGTGCGAAACAGCGGAAAATGCAGAAACGTAGATTATTATTTTATGAGAACTGAGTTATTTTCATAAGTTAAAAAATTGTCTTAGTGTAATACTATAGGATTTAGTAAAACAAATCTTTATATTATCTACTAATAATACAGAATATGGACTTGGATACGTTTGTTTCGCAATGTATAAACGCGATACATATGTAATTATGTTATGTTAATTAAATGTAATTTATGTTATTTTTATATCAGAATAAAATTAATACCACTTTTATATCAAATTAACTAAATTCTTAAAACTTAAAATCTTTGAACTCACGTAAGCCAAGAAGCAAGACTGCGTCACCGTGAACATAGCTTGGGTTAAAAAAATATTCCGGTGGATCCTGGATACTTCTAGTATAACTCTGAAAAAAGACTTATATAAATATAATAATTATTTGGTCGTGCATTAATTGTACCAAACTGTCCTTAAATTCACCAATTTACATGTTAGGAATAATTGATAATTGATTGCGACGCAAGTAAGCTTAAAATAGTTTAAACCATAAGTGGGGAGGGGGAGGGGGCTCTTCTTGAGTATCTCATGCATACAAGTCATCAGAATTTCACTATAAAGTCTTTCACTAGCAACAAGGTGCAGCTAAATTTAATTTATTGTTTCTGTAAACACGATCAATAGCAATAATAACCCTAATTATACACATGGAAATTATACAATTAGAGAGCGTACACACATTAATATTTATATATCAAACAAAATACTTACTCCCTTATAGCTTCATGATGTATGACGAAATTGCGAACGAACATTTTGGATTCTGACTCAGATTTGCAAATATTTCTGAAAATATGATCATCATTGATGTCAACCGTTTTCTCGCTCGCGACTGCGTCATTTTTTGGCAAATCCCGACTCATACGTAAATAATCAAACACAGTGTACTTACAAAACACATCAGGGCCAACATGTTTTGTCACAACGTCCTCAAATTTTAAATCCTGTAGCTTTCGTATCATAAATTGAATCTCATTAACTACGAGTGTCGTAACCACGATAACAAACGGTGATAGCAGCCCGTAAACCAAAACCATAAAAAACCCACAAATGACTTCGTACACAAGAACAGTGATGAACACTCCCTTGGTGAGTGGTTGGTGGTTGTCCACAAACGGTATCCAGACCGCAACCAAGACCTCTTTGTAGTAAAAAGATCCAATGACGTAACTGCATAGAGACGCGCAAAGTGTGATCCACAAGACGATCATCATGTGGAAATCCTTTAAACCAACTTCGTCACATCCTATAAACTTTTGCTCCACCTGATTCATAACTTGTTTGTAAAGTTTCGGCGTTTTCTGAAGTGCGTATGCAACATAAAGTGTGTTACAACCGAGTATGTACATGTGTGTAATATCCATAAGGTCTTCCCATTGGCTTTCCATGAAATATTGGTACACCTTTAGTGTAACCATCGGTACAAGTGGGACCCAAAATACAAGGAATGCAATAGGCCAAACATTGTTCAAAAGGTATGTTCTGAATTTCGTACTCAATACCTTATTCTCCGGCACAACTCCAATACAGTAAAACAGTGATGTCAGAAGAATGAAATACTTTTTTATAAATGTATTTTCCATTGTAATTCCACCAACCTCGACAGTAGACCAACCTTGAAAACAGTAAAATGTCAGGAAGTGGAACTGAATGCACTTTAATATGCAAAGTTGCATGTTTACTTCCATTTATTATACAGAGATTCAATTCCTTCAGATACTTTCAGCTGTACTTTTTTCTGTTTATGCATTATTTTATAGATAACAATCAATAGAGTGTTGTTACATACAAGTTGCACGCAATTATACTGCATAATTCATACTGAATACTGCAAGCTAAAAACATTTAAAAACACATTATTACTAAATCAATTATTATTCAGTTATTGAATTGTTAAGTACGGCATGGCTTAACCACACAATATATAAACTAAATTCAGTGGTAACAATCTTTACAAAACCAATGTATTATGTAATACTACTAACTAATTTAAACAGTATTCAAAAACTGTATTATAATTTAATAAATATTGCCAAACCAATTACCGAATCTAATTAACTTTGTTGATAATTGTTTATTATACAATTATAAAAAATAAATGTTTTAACCTAAACAAAAATACATGTAACATTGCTCCTTCCCGAGCCTTTGAATATTTAAATATAATCGAGATGATTTATGAATTGTTTCACAAGTCTTGTAAAAAATCCTGATTGTTTAGTGGTGTAAGCACGGTGTGAGTAAAATTTATTTAAATAAGAGAAATATTCGACGGAAATCTCCCAAAATCAAATAGCAATTATATTAAAAACCCATAGAAGCATTTACTCCTGTATAATCCCAATTGTAAAAATCTAAATCCTTATTGTAAGCTTGATCCAATTTTAGTTTTAACCCTCACTTAATTGATTCGATTATGAATTTGGGTTCCGTGGATGTGAAAAGGTAATCTTAATCTGTGTTATTGCTTATAGGTGTGTTTTATTAAAATTTCACTAAGCTAATAGAGCGTAATTTTGAAAGTAAAAACATATTCACTATTAAAACACTTACAACACTGTAATTCGTTACTCGTAATTATTAATTTAGGCTGTACTAAATTGAATCCGAAGTAGGAAAGTTTCTACAAACAGAATAGTCATAGTAAATCGTTGTTATTTCTAGTTTACTGAACCCTAGCACCATTAAATGCTCATTGTATGTTCATACAGCGTGTAAATAGAGTTCCGCGCGGGTTTAATATGTTCTAAACAATAACAGATAAATCAATTAGATTTGATAAATAACCAATACACATAAACTTCTACTTTTTTAAGGATCTCTCAGTTTCTATCATATCATGGGGACGTCCCACGAGGAGTCAGAAGAAATCTTAAATAGAAGCATATGTTGATATGTACATATGATTAAAAGTCATTACTAGCAGAATACAATGCCGCAAATGTGAACTCAAACGGACAACCAATACAAGACAAAAAAGGCAGCCGTTCAAACATTTCTCGAATCTGCTTTTTTCAATCTTTGAACGGCTGTCATTTTTTACTCAGTTGTTATTTCGAGCTAGCATTTTTGGAATTGTAATCTACTACTAATACAGACCTTTAATGTGATGTGCATATCGACCAATGCCTACGTTTTTCTTCCGCTTCCTAGCGGCCCTCTGATGTAGCGTATAAATAGCATAGCAAATTCTATTAATTTTTTGAACAGCTGTCTTTTTTGACTCGGTTGTCTGTTTGAGTTCAAATTTGTGGCATTATATTGTACTAGGAAAGGCATATCAACATATCAACCTATGCTTCTATTTAAGATTTCCTTCTGACTCCTTACAGGCCGTCCCCATGATAAGACAGAAAACTGATAGTTCCTTCAAAAATAGATTTTAGGTGTCGTGTTGTTTAACCAAATCTTATTTATCAATAATTGTTCAGAGCATAGTTCGTGCGGGACTTTATTTACAGCCTGTATAATAAATAACAATCTTTTAAGAGGTTTTCTGATTGAAAACTATTTCCAAGTCAAAATGAGCAATCCCAAACGTCCTCTATTTTATCTCCAACACGGACACTAAATTTAAAACACGCTATCTAGTTAACATTAAATTAACAGGAGTCATCAAGGACAAAACAAAACATCTATCCACAAGATACCAGGATAACACAGTAGGCAGTTCAGTAAATTAAACAACAAGATAACAAACACTGATGAATATTTATACTCTGAAGCCATGTAAACAGGTTTTATATTGACTATTTCAGCCCAGTGTTATCAATTTGTAAAAAAATATCACATAGAGCAGTAGTAGGGATGCCTCTATAACGGTTAATAATACATGATTTATAATTATTTTGGATGTTGGTTTGTGCAAAGTCAAAAAAAGAAGGTTCAGCCTTTACAAACAAAAATAAATAATAAACAAAAACTGTAAATGCTAAAATAGTGTTTTGAATGGTTAATTTATGTTTTTAATTTGTTTAGGGAATATGTATTGATACAAATAACAAGCTGTTCCGATGCTAACCTCAAATATTATGACTAAAGGTAAGTAATGTCTTGTATCGTCATTTGCGTCAGTGAAGGTTATGTTTAATCATATGACAAGAATGTGTCATACTCTGGTTAATAACCGAATCTTTAGTTACACACATCAATTAGTGTTACCAACATTAGTCATCAGTCAATCTTAATTAAGTTTGCTAATGGCAATAACGAGGATGATCGAGTTTACCAAACATGAAGTGGAATAATTGGAAATGTAATGAATATTAGAGCTCTCTGTCACGTATGTTGTGATTATAACTTAAAACTCGTATTAGCTGTATTTCTGCTGTTTGAACGGCTAGATTTCTTAATAGAATGTTTAAAAATAGTGTTTTAAAATAGTTTAGTGGGCGATTTTTATTATATAATTTAATTGTTGAACAAGTTTCAGTTTTATAAAACAAATTACAGCTCCAAAATCATCACCGCCGGTTGTATTATCACCGCTGACTATTTCCGCTCATTTTTTACGTAGGGCTGTTTCTTGGCCTTTATAGTTAAAAGGTGGATCTTTGAAAGGTAAATGATGGTAAGTCTACCCATAAAATAAAAGGAAAATTATAATAATAAGGTTATATTTGTTGTTTTAATTTATACTTACAGAATCATCAAATATAACACTATTTTACAAATACATACAGCTGATTGAAACAATCGAAATATAATCTGCTGTACGATGTTAGTAGTTATATAGAAAAAAATATAGACTTAGTGGAAGGAGTATAGTTCTAGATTATCTTATTATCTTTAAGATTGTAAAACTGAGACTACCGATAGATCTGGTAGGGATCTACTTAGTCATTGCTCCCAAGTCTTTCATATTATAACTGTTGATTATTGTAAAAAGTGAGCATGAAAAAGGCAAAATAATAGTTATTTCAAAACAATTCAGTAAATATGTTATATTTTACTATTGCAAATTTAAGGAAGTAGAGTTATAATGAATAATGAATAATGAATAATGAATAATGAATAATGAATAATGAATAATGAATAATGAATAATGAATAATGAATAATGAATAATGAATAATGAATAATGAATAATGAATAATGAATAATGAATAATGAATAATGAATAATGAATAATGAATAATGAATAATGAATAATGAATAATGAATAATGAATAATGAATAATGAATAATGAATAATGAATAATGAATAATGAATAATGCATAATGCATAATGAATAATGAATAATGAATAATGAATAATGCATAATGCATAATGCATAATGAATAATGAATAATGAATAATGAATAATGAATAATGAATAATGAATAATGAATAATGAATAATGATTAATGAATAATGAATAATGAACAATGAATAATGAATAATGAATAATGAATAATGAATAATGAACAATGAATAATGAACAATGAATAATGAATAATGAACAATGAACAATGGACAATGAACAATAAAAAATGAATAATGAATAATGAATAATGAATAATGAATAATGAATAATGAATAATGAATAATGAATAATGAATAATGAACAATGAACAATGAACAATGAACAATAAACAATGAATAATGAATAATGAATAATGAATAATGAATAATGAATAATGAATAATGAATAATGAATAATGAATAATGAACACTGAACAATGGACAATGGACAATGGACAATGGACAATGAACACTGAACAATGAATAATGGACAATGAATAATGAATAATGAATAATGAACAACGAATAATGAACAATGAATAATGAATAATGAATAATGGACAATGAATAATGAATAATTAATAATGGACAATGAATAATGAATAATGAACAATGAACAATGAACAATGAATAATGAATAATGAACAATGAACAATGAACAATGAACAATGAACAATGAACAATGAACAATGAACAATGAACAATGAATAATGAATAATGAATAATGAATAATGAATAATGAATAATGAATAATGGACAATAAATAATGAATAATGGACAATGAATAATGAATAATGGACAATGAATAATGAATAATGGACAATGAATAATGAACAATGGTCAATGGACAATGGACAATGAATAATGAATAATAACCAATGAACAATGAACAATGAACAATGAATAATGAACAATGAACAATGAATAATGAATAATGAATAATGAATAATGAATAATGAACAGTGAGTAATGAATAATGAATAATGAACAGTGAGCAATGAATAATGAATAATGAATAATGAATAATGAATAATGAATAATGGACAATGGACAATGGACAATGAACAATGGACAATGGACAATGGACAATGAACAATGAACAATGAACAATGCACAATGAATAATGAATAATGAATAATGAATAATGAATAACGAATAACGAATAATGAATAATGACTAATGAATAATGAATAATGAATAATGAAAAATGAAAAATAAATAATGAATAATGAAAAAATGAATAATGAACAATGAACAATGAACAATGAACAATGAATAATGAACAATGAACAATGAACAATGAACAATGGACAATGGACAATGGACAATGGACAATGAATAATTAATAATGAAAAATGAATAATGAATAACGAATAACGAATAATGGATAATGGATAATGGATAATGGATAATGGATAATGGATAATGGATAATGAATAATGAATCATGAATATTGAATAATGAATAATGAATATTGAATAATGAATATTGAATAACGTAACAAGTAACGAGTGACGAATATTGAATATTAGTAAAATGGGAGTGGTGAGTGGTAAATAGTGAGAAGGGAGTAGTGAGTAGTGAGTATTGAGTATTGAGTATTGAGTAGTGAGTAGTGAGGAGTGAGTAGTTAGTAGTGAGTTGTAAGTAGTGAGTAGTGAATATTGAGTAGTGATTAGCGAGTAGTGATCAGTGAGTAGTGAGTAGTGAGTAGTGAGTAGTGAGTACTGAGTAGTGAGTAGTGAGTAGTGAGTACTGAGTAGTGAGTAGTGAGTAGTGAGTAGTTAGTACTGAGTAGTGAATAGTGAGTTGTGAGTTGTGAGTAGTGAGTTGTGAGTATTGAGTAATGAGTTATGAGTAATGAGTAATAGATAGTGGGTATTGAAAATTGAATTATGGGTCGTTGGTAATGAATGGGTTGATAATTGGTGAATGACAATTGATAATGGATAATGGACAATGGATTATTGATAATTGATAAAGGATAATAGACAATGAAAAATGAAAAATGAGTTATGAACAATGTGTTTTTTATTTCTTCAAAAACAACCGTTTTACAATTCTAACACACATCTAGAATAATTAGAGATACTATTCTAAGTCAAACCACACTTTACGTGGTTGTAGTTTTAAGATTCAACATGGCAGATTTTTGAAAATTCCAAAAATGGTTTTTTACTCCTATATTGTGGCAAATACTATTGTTACAATTAATAAACAAATTAACAAACAAATAAAGTACCTTCTTGTTTAGTTCAACAACCGACTAGCGTTCAGAGCCAGGATATGTAAATTGTTTAGCATAAACATTCGCTTTGTAAACAGACCAGAACACATGTGTCACAAATGTAACTGTTGTTTGGGATCCGGGCGCAAACAATGGATTAAGCACGTGGGAATTCTAACTGGATTGATTTGGTATTGTTTAGAGTATCTCAATGTATTAATAGATTTTGGGTGTGTTGATAGCCTATGTGGTGCTTCACCTAGCCATCATAATACAATTTGAATATTATTGTAAATGAATTTAAAATTAATAATTATAAATTTGTGTCAAAATTTTATTGTAGAAATAATTTTTTTCAGTTAAAAAATTTAATTGAAATGATGAGAGCTGGTCGAGTAACTATTAGCAGCTGGAACGTCTTACTGATATGTGCATCCTGTTATAGTATAGGCCTATATCTGTCCCTTATTAGACGGAAACCGTTTATTCAAAGGGTTTGCCAAATAAGTCAATTTTGATTATAGTGGATCTAGGAATGGGGGACTCGCAACTCATGGTTTTCAGCCCGAGGTCATCATCATTCTTCCACCTCCTCCTGGGGTAAGTAGTTCCTCGAGGACTGTGGCCGGAATTGTCCTAATCGTAAGAATTTCGGTAAACGTCTTTATGTTGTAAACGCCTGAAATGGTTTTATAAGAAAGTGTAAACATAAACTAGCAACAAATATTTCCATTTTTAAAGACTATGAACTAAAAATATATGACTTTAAATGCTCAGATTTGCTACTGAGTGTTGCAAGCATTCTACCTGTTACAGTAGCAAAAAATTATAAAACAACAAAAATTAAAATGTAGATGAAATGTTACGACTAAACAAATACACACTCGTAAATACAGTTTGTATTAACCGTGATTGTTTCGAAGCAAAGCAGTCAACAATCCACAATTGGGCTGAAAGTCGTTATGCAAATGTATTTGCTTTGCCAAAATACACTGTGGAACATGTTCCAACCCGTGACAACGTCGGTAAATCACCTACCTGTATTTGTCACTGTTATTTGGAACATGAATATTTTTAAATAAACAAGAACATCTCTTATTAGGTAAGTTTTACTTAAAGATAAAAAAATATCTAAATTATTAGTTTATATTTTATAAGAGAAAAAAAAAACTATTTGATGTGCAATTTTATAAAACCGTACCTGATTTACTAATCGATATCCGATTTATCTTAGTTATTTACGGTAATCGTAAACAGTGTTTAATGTTTATGTATTATTCCCACTGAGGAAATATTCAAACTGCGAAAAAAGAGCCATTAGATAAATGTTTAACCTAAAATATAGAGAGTCTTGTAGATCCGTCTATCATAGAAATAATCTGCTGACCTTCCCATCAATTTTTTATTTTGAATCCTACTGCTTCTTTAAAAAATCAACAATATTTCATATTCACGAGTCATCTCACCCCAGCTTCAATCTTAGAAGAAACTTTGACCTACCTATTCCACTATCTCGTACCACTTTTCATAACAACCAGTCTTTCTCCATGTGTATCCGTCTTTTCAATTCTCTTCCTAATGCAATCAAAAGCAAAAATTTTAAAAATATTAAGCATGGTTTGAAGGAATATTTAGTTGATAAGGAATTTTACAGTGTTTCTTAGTTTTTAAAGTGTAATTAGTATGTTTCTTTTAATGCTTGTATCTTTATTTTTAGTCCAGGATCTGAAGGGGGTCGAGCATGCATGAAAAGGGTGACGCAATTTTATTTCTGTTTGTTGTTATAGGCACTATACTGATCACGAAAACGCATGTCGTCGCCCCCCAGCGTGGTCGACAACCCGGGGGGGAGGGGGGCAATATGGCGGGGGGCGCCGTTTACTAAAACGCCTATAACTCGAGAACTATTCTAGGTAGAACATTGCAATAAACGTCAATTTACTCAAAAAATTATGATCTTTAAAAATGTTAACGTAGTAAAATTCGTATCTTTGATGGTTTTTTAGTTATTTTATATTGAAGCTAAAAATCAATATGGGGTTATGGGGTTAAAA
This sequence comes from Macrosteles quadrilineatus, assembly GCF_028750875.1. Classification (NCBI taxonomy): domain Eukaryota; kingdom Metazoa; phylum Arthropoda; class Insecta; order Hemiptera; family Cicadellidae; genus Macrosteles; species Macrosteles quadrilineatus. The sequence continues at coordinate 7,727,577 of NW_026542601.1, read as the reverse complement.
TAGGGTTTTTCTATTCTTGACCCTAATAACCAAACAAATTGCAATTTATTTCTTAACCCATTTTGTAGAGCTTAAAAAAAGAAAAAAATTAGTATAGCAAAGGGCTGTTGTATGCCTAACGGTTATGGATATAGTTAAAAAAACTTAAATTCAAAATGCCCATGTTATTCTTACGGAGAATCAAAAAAACTGTTGTAGTTTGCTTATATATGGATATATTATAATCAAATTTGGCAATTTTGTTTATTTCATTCATACTAAGCTATCAACATTTCAATATAAAACTCACCTCAATACCTTCCCTGTAGCAGCAAACCTAGGTACTCATTATAATTCATTTTATTTAAATAGGAAATAAAGCTGACAGTTTTCAGGGAATATTTGAGTATAATATAATATTGAGTCTGCAGGTTTACTGCGGCAGGGGTACTTTTTAAAGCAACCGAAATTACAAGTACCAAGAGACACCTTTTAAGGATAAACATAGCTTTTATGTTTGTAGATCTATGAATAAAAAAAATTGATGAAAGACCAGGAAAAAATTAATTATAGGAAAAACTGTTCTTTACTTATGGTCCGTGAAGTTGGCGTACCCATATTAGCGTATCCACTTTTGATCATACCAATCGTTAGTTCTTCGTTAGTTCTCGATAGTTCTCCAATATTTACGTTAGTTCTCAAAAAATAAAAATGTTACGAAGCATACAAAGTGAGTACACTGACTTCAAAATTATAAAATTTCCAGCGGGCACCGTTTTCTGACTAAAAACGCTTATATCTATATACCAATTTTTAGTTCTTCGTTATTTCTTGTTAGTTCCCCAATATTATTGCTTGTTCTTAAAAATTAAAAAGCCAATAAGGTCTTAAACGTGGTTATGCCAACCTCACACCCAAATCATTCCTAGCCCCTTGTCTGACTAAAAGTGCCTATATCTTAATATTAATCGTAAGTACTTAATAGCTCACCGATTTATTTTGTTAGTTCTAACAAAATTTAAAAATTGCACCTGATGAGTTGAAGCTGAATAAGGACGCTAATTTCACACCTACAGAAATTCTAGCGTGCAACTTCATCTGACGAAAAAATTCTTTTTATTATTATTTTTTATTAGCTATGCTGTTATTGTTATGTTTTCCACTCGTTTTGTTGCTTGCCGCTGTCATTTTTGCCATCTTTTTGCCGTTTCTCCTTTTCGTTTTCCTTATTAACTAATTCATTTACATTGTTTTCAGTAAACTATTGCATAACTAGGCTAGTGTAGTAAGCAAGTATTCTATGTTATTTCATGTATAATTGTACCAAATATTAAAATGGAGCTATCTGTTGGAATGCAAAATAAAATAAAATAAATATTAATCGTTACTTCTAGATAGTTCTCCAGGATTTTCTTTAGTTCTAATAATTAAAACAAAGTTATGGCTGATAAAGTGGTTATATTAATGATACTTCCGATTTCTAGCGCGTCCTATCATATGAAGAAAAACGCCTATATCTATTTACCAGTCGTTATCTCTGCTCGATAGTTATACAATTTTTTTGTCACTAATAAATAAATAAATAAATAAATAGACGTATAGCCCATAATGAATAGATAAACTAATTTAACCCGCTGGAAATTGTACAATAATTGTGAAGTTAGCGTACCCACTTTGTATGCCTCGTAACTTTTTAATTTTTGAGAACTAACGAAAAAATTTGGGAACTGTCGAGGACTAACGAAGAACTAACGATTGATATATAGATGTAAACATTTCTCATCAGAAAACGGCGCGCGCTAGAACCCAGAAGTGTGAAGTTAGCGTACCCACTTATTATCGGCTATAACTTTTTTATTTTTTGAGAACTAACGAAAACATTTGGGAACTATCGAGAACTAACGAAGAACTAACGATTGGTATGATCAAAAGTGGATACGCTAATATGGGTACGCCAACTTCACGGACCATAAGTAAAGAACAGTTTTTCCTATAATTAATTTTTTCCTGGTCTTTCATCAATTTTTTTTATTCATAGATCTACAAACATAAAAGCTATGTTTATCCTTAAAAGGTGTCTCTTGGTACTTGTAATTTCGGTTGCTTTAAAAAGTACCCCTGCCGCAGTAAACCTGCAGACTCAATATTATATTATACTCAAATATTCCCTGAAAACTGTCAGCTTTATTTCCTATTTAAATAAAATGAATTATAATGAGTACCTAGGTTTGCTGCTACAGGGAAGGTATTGAGGTGAGTTTTATATTGAAATGTTGATAGCTTAGTATGAAATAAACAAAATTGCCAAATTTGATTATAATATATCCATATATAAGCAAACTACAACAGTTTTTTTGATTCTCCGTAAGAATAACATGGGCATTTTGAATTTAAGTTTTTTTAACTATATCCATAACCGTTAGGCATACAACAGCCCTTTGCTATACTAAATTATTTCTTTTTTTAAGCTCTACAAAATGGGTTAAGAAATAAATTGCAATTTGTTTGGTTATTAGGGTAAAAAATGGGAAAAACCTATTTTAACCCCATAACCCCATATTGATTTTTAGCTACAATATAAAATAACTAAAAAACCATCAAAGATACGAATTTCACTACATTAACATTTTTAAAGATCATAATTTTTTGAGTAAATTGACGTTTATTGCAATGTTCTACCTAGAATAGTTCTCGAGTTATAGGCGTTTTAGTAAACGGCGCCCCCCGCCATATTGCCCCCCTCCCCCCCCGGGTTGTCGACCACGCTGGGGGGCGACGACATGCGTTTTCGTGATCACTATAGTGCCTATAACAACAATCAGAAATAAAATTGCGTCACCCTTTTCATGCATGCTCAACCCCCTTCAGATCCTGGACTATTTATTTAAATGGGTTTGATTTTACTTGTTTGGATTTAGTAACTTCACACGGTATTATCTTATCCGGGTGACTGTGGCTTGGTGGGAGGCCTGTATGTAACAGGTGATGAATTACAGAGTGTAGGTCCTTCAAGGAGTAAATTTTATTTTCTTTTTATCTTTTTCTTTCTTGGTTTGATTTTAGCTAGTCAAATATTATTTACATTCTAACAAGGTTTTATCATACCCATTTTTCAATTAAAAAATATATAAAACATAGTAATATATATATGAGATTTTCAACTTTAATTTTTTTTTTTTTTACGGATATAAGAAAGTGATCTAAAATAAAATTTGAAAAAAATTTACACCAAATTATTGGTGACATTTATAATAAATTTTTCGTTCACATACATCTAGTATAAAATCATTCAAAGTTAATTTCAAATGAAAAGTGCATACAAATACAAAGGTTGGGGGAAATCAACCAATAACTAGGTGAATAAATATACGTATGAATATTAACATTCAATACCTAAATTCATAAATATAAAAATAAATAAATATTAACATATAGGTTAACAAAAAATAATATGCTCCAATTGCTAAGCCAACAGTCTATGTGGTTTTTAAACATGAACAAAAAAAATTTATAAAACAATAACACACAAAATTTTTTTGTTAAACCATAACAGCACCGAAGGTAAATAACTGCATGTAACTCACACAATCCAATAACTGTCCAATAACCCCTATAATCCAATAACGGCTGACACATTGCTACTGGATCTATTGGTTGTAAAATGACGGTCATATTGGGAGAGCAGCACAGTGTTGTGTTTATCAGGATAAAATGCATTTCTTATTCTAAGTACGGTTATGTATATTTAAACAAAAGTAGTAATTGATATTTTATTGGCCGTTTATTTTCTATAAAAAAAGTTACTACTTTAAAATATAAATCTAATAACGATCAGATTAGTTTACATATTGAACAAAGTGCACAACTATTTTACACCAAACTTCTTATTCCACGGTAAGGGTGAATCAAGAGGTAGAGAGGAGAACAATATCTATTGCATATTCATCGTATGGTGCAAATCTAGGGACATGAATTATACATTTGCATACATCTGGTGGAAATTCTAGTACTATTCCGAATGACCTTTGTAGTTGCCCAAGGAAGGTAGTAAGTACTTATTTCTTGATCTTATTTATTACTGGTCCTTTCAGCTCAAGTTGTGTCCTGCAAGGATATGTTTGCTCCCTCCTGATTTTGACGTTATTTATTTAGACTGTGTAATCAAAACATTTTGCTTAACTTATATTCATGAAATCCAGAGGTGAATTCTGTAAAATTACAAATTAAATTTGTTTATTCTGTCTATTTTTTTTTTTATATTCTGGTTAGGCTACTCTTCCTTTCTGCAGTCGGTACAAATCTTTATTTCAGTCGGTCTGCAATCTTTAGTAGTTTGTAAGCTACCTTATATCCTCTATTTTATATAAAAGCGTATATCTTTTACACATTATCGAGTATTATAATCACAACTATAACCCTGCTATACTACTATACATGTCTTAGAAAAATCAATAAACACGCCAGTACAACTAAGTTTTATGTAGAAAAATTATATAAATACATTAAAAAATTATTTTGAAGTCAAAAAGTTTTTTTATTAAATATAAAAGCTACAAAGCCGTTAAACACGTTTTTATTAATTTTGTATTCTACAAATAGTTTTTAAGTATCTAACAGCTTAAGATTACAAGTTGTTTTACTGTAACATATAGGTATCATTAGAGTAAAAACTAAGAGATTTGTCAAAGATCTTAACTTAAAATATTGAGTTTTTATTACGAATTGTCTACAAATACCAACTTGTTTATATGTGTTTTACCATTTATTTTAACCACGGAAAAATCATCAACTGAATTGTAACTGTCAAATAAATCATGAATCCAGGAAGATAGTAGTTTTTATTCAAATTGTGCCAGGTGTAGCATAACTTTGTTGAGGTATACCAAGTAGGGTCCCCCGCCAAATGGAAAGTTGCCCATGGAAACATTTGGCAGTGAAATGTTTATGTGTAGCACAACAGGTACTTTTGCTCTGTTATTGGTGTTTCCATAAGTAAAAACTGTCTTTTGTGTCTATTCAATAAAATTAATATCCTCAATCAATATAAAATCATGTGGCACATAAAATAATTTTTTTTAAAGCCATCAAATATTAATAGACAAACTTTGCTGAAAGAAAGAAACCAACATTTCACTATTTAAATGGATTTTCTGTCGTAAAGTAAATTTAATTAAAAAAATAAATGATTATTCAACTAAAGAAGACAAAACTGTGAGCAATAATAAGTGAAAGAAACTAGCAATTTTCTTATAAAACACCATAAGTTGCAGCTTCACATACATAATATAATGTAGAAACGAATGTGTGTGTAAAAACTATACCATCACAAACATTTTTTAAAGTTAAAAAATCGTCTTCCTATTAATAATAAAATTTTAAATACAGTAAGTAGCCTGGTTGGAAGTAAAATGTGTGTTTTTTTACATTACAGCTATTAACCACATCGTTTACCGTACAAACAAGTTTCCTTTGTCCATTCGGGGCTTGGGGATTACCGCAGCTATGACCTAGAAAACTATCGTCCGGAAGTCTATTTTCTGCTGTCCTTTATAATATTTATTTGTATATTATTTAATTTTATAAATACTTTTTCTTTTGTGCACTTACAATTTAGGACCATCCATAACAGTACTTAAGCGTTGATTTACTTATTTAGACGTAAAAGTTTGCTATATTGCTGTATTTCCCCTACTTACTGTGGTAAAAATTTTAGTGAATACGATATAGGTTATAGAATATAAGAAGGGAATGCCATTTTTTAAGTAAATATTAAATTATTTACATTGCCGTTTCGTCAACATTTAAGTATCTTTTTTGTTACATAAAATATAACAAAAACAGCTATAATACATCAGAATGAACACTAGAAACTCCCTAGTAAAATAATGTAAAGCAAATTAGTACGGTGATAATTTCTCTTAGGATATCATAATATAGCATAAAATATGCATAAAAGGAAAGAGTATAAAATAATATGTTCAAAGATCTAATAATTGGTCTTTTGCCAGTTGAGAAGCTATTTTAAACGACCAAATGTTTAGTTCTAATCAGTTCTAGGGTTAAGTCATATTATTAGGCGAAAAATAATTTCTCACTGAAAAAGAAATTCATTTTTACGACGAAGAGGAAAATGGTGGTGAAATATTAGTTTGACTCATTCAGTGATGTTGCTGAATTGTTATATCTAAATTTAGTTACATAAATTTCAAGAACCTGATTGTGTGTAGTTTTGATGTTTGAATTATGTGTAAACAGATTTTTAATAATTGCATACTAATTAATACGTTTCTTGCCTAAAATTAAACTGTTTGAACCATTATTTAAGGTTGTAATTTATTCATTTAAATGAAAATAAACAAAATGTGTAATAAGATAGCTAAAACACGCTAAGGTTTACGTGTTTATTTTTCTAAAGCTCCTTAAATACTTTATTAAAACACGGATCCCATAAAATAGTATCGTATTTACATTTCAAACATGTATGACGATAACTAAACTCTATACTGAGGTATGGTTTGTCTAATTACATTTCACTAACAAGCTTTGCGTTGTCATATGACAGGTTATATTCTCTGATTAGTACAGCTAATTAATAAGCTCTGAACACCTCGTCTTCTGGATTCTAGTTGAGTAATAATGGTAATTATTCTGAGTAATTTGAATTTAATTATGTTTGCCAATGATGAATATTAATTACATAATTACTATTGCATTTCAATTTGCATTAGTATGCTCATTACATAATCTTTTTGCTGTCCAAAATGGATTGTGCCTAGAAGCCACTAAAAATGTTGGATTGCTGTTGGTTGAAGCGGTCCAAGACCATGATGGGTGAGAATAACTAGGGTTGCTTGTCGCAATTGATTATAAACATCATATAATCGTAAAAATACCAGTGCGAGTAGCTGGTATACTAACTGAGAATGAACGCATACTGAAAAAAGAACGGTCTCAATGCAATAATGTATTCATCCTTAACCTTAAGTTCACATTGTACAATCAATGCTTCACTAACCACACATAAATGATTAGGCAAGATTTTACAAAATGTTATAAGATGAAGTATTAAAATGGAGAAAATTTAACCTAAGATGATCAAATATTGCAGTTTTTGCATATTTAAGTCGGGATACAGACTTCTGGCAACAGGCGAATCACAAAACCTATTTTAATCTGTAAAGTTCAATTTAGAATGTTTAGAACCTACATCATACACTCTATCCGTATTAATTAAATAAACAGGAAATCATTTTCTTGAGAATGAAGTAAGTCTTTACATAAATGGTTATTTTCTAATTTAAAATATTGTAGACTTTGGAGCATCAACGTACAGCGCACACTCGAGTTTATTTTCTATGTCCTATTTCACAGTGAGAGACTACAGCTGTTGGTTTTAAACAACACTCGTTGGCTACTCGGTGTTTTTATTCGAGTCTGTTGTTGACTTTTACTTATACTTGTGGCTTTGAATTATAAGTAGTCCTCAAAGCTGCAGTTTAAGCCCTATTGTACGATATTTTATAAGAATACCGTATGTTAAAATTTGTATAAGGTATTTTTAAATTGTCTGGACATATTTTGTGGTCTTCCTTGGGTGAAGACAATCATAATATGCCTTATCGGTCTAAAATGCCTAGATTTTTGTCTGTAGATTGGTTTGTAATTTTTTTTTAGTTAGATATTATTTAACTTAACATTTTCAAAATTGATTATAAATGTGTAGTTAAAAGTTAAAAAAAGCTCAAAAATCTTTGTCTTAAAAAACTACTTTTTGTACGGAGTGATGAAAATATATTTCTACAATAGATTTTTGTAGTAACGACATTTTATTATCTCCTACAAATTGCTTTCATTGTTATTTCCTACGAGCCCGGTCAGCCAAGTTTGCAAAAATCCTTTACCCAAAAAGAGTTTGTTTGTAAGAATTAAAAAAAAACCAAAAGCAAACTATTAATTGCCCACTGTCTCACTGTAACGTTATTACTTTTAAATAGAATAAAATATGTGAATTAAGAATCTTTAATTGTCAAACGTACATAACAAAAGAAACAAGTAAACAAAATGTTGTTTTTATGGAAACATCTGATTGAATAAGTTAAAGAACAGTATTTCAGCATACATAATACCCACATAGTAAGGAATTTATAATCTCATCGCTAACTATTAAAAGTAAAATCATGTGTATGGTATTTTTATACTATCTTGTTATTCTCATAGACTTGACCGATTTAAAAATAATAAAATACGAATAAATAATATAAATATAAACAAATTAGTTAACATATAGACAAGAACTAAAAACTTAAAACCGTATAAAAAGTATCTTAAATGCTATAAAACACAGTGTAACATGGTTCGGACATTCACAGTATTAGTAGTTGCACTTTAGGTATTTTGTCTTCGTTGTTTATGTTATGACTGCCTAAAACGTAATTCTTCTTTTGGTTACAGGATACCTTCCCCTTTAGGTTATATTTAAATTTCTTATTGTGTTGGACTTATTATAGGATCCTATACACATTTTTAATCATTCGGCCGTAGTGATACGTTTTGTTATTTTTTTAACTTGTTAAAAGAGAACATTAATTTTTTGTATTTCCTCATGGTAAAGTAAAATATTTACAAAATAAGTTAACGCTACTATTTCGTTACTTTTTATATATATTTTACTTCGTGTCGATTAAGTTTAGCTCGTAAGTTTTAATATGGTGCATTGTAATATATCTATAATAAAAGGCAACCTCAATTCCAAGTATGTCATTGTGTTCAAATAAATGGATAGAAACAAAATGATTTCACATTTTCTTCGGGAAAAATACAATCCATGTTTGAAATTGATACAATGTCAAACCAGAACCTCAACTGTAAGTCCCATTAACGGTTCTTTTATGCGACTTCTCATTCTGTCAGTGGCAGGAGATCTGATTTTTACATTCTTTTGTCATATTTTCATCAAAACTGATCAATAAGTTGTTTGATTTGAATAGGAATATTACAAATTAACTTAAAAGCATGTTATTAATGTATAACAGCAATTTATTCCTGTCCATCGTCAATATAATCCCTATTTATTATTTAAAGTTTTTACTGAACATTCCATAATGTTTCGAAAACTTTATTATAATTTAGATCACTATAAGAATATAACAAATAGCTGTGTAATGAATAACAGATAAAACAGTTTGTTTATCATTACGACCAAAACTCCCGCTATAACAACGATGGTGCTGCCTCATAATGTCCATTCTTCACTAACACTGGTTATATTTCGTTACAACCCCGTTAAAAAGACAAAGTGGCCCATCCAGCATTGGTGTGAGTTTTATCACCTTCAGTGGATGTTTTTATTTTATGAAATACGCAGAAATTTCTATTGTTATTTGGAAATTATATCCCTTACTGTTGTCTTGCGAAACTGGCTTTTAGATGAAAACTAGGCTATTGCGTTTTTTGGTAATTTAAGTATAACATTTAAATTGGCTTTGAAATTTATATTTGATGTCAAATTTAAATACAGAGTTATTCGAAATTATTTTACACATTTGAAACTCTGTAAATAAAAAAAAACTATACAACCTATCATCACGGGATGAGAATCAACTGAAAGAGAAGATTCCAAATTTAGTTTGACACTACTTTGGTAATTCATAGTCGCAAAAATTAGTCTTTACAGATATTTTAAGGTTTAACTACGATGTAAAATTAATCACACAATTAAAAAAAAATAACTCTATAACACAGAACACTTTTTACTCTATCAAAGTCATGTACCTCACAGCTTACAATAGTGGTGAACAACAGTAAATGAGCGGTAAATTATAGAACTAATATTGACCCCTTAGACTCAAAGTGGTATTACTTAAAAATGTTGACAATTCAACATATAGTGTGAAGTTTTGAGATTTGGAGAGTTAAAAGTGTGTAATTAAATTTTAAGTCGTAGTTAAAATCTAAAAATATCAGTAGAGGCTATTTTTAAAATATGTTTACCAAAGTGGTATCAAACAAAACTTTAGAATCTCTTCTTTCAGTTGATTTACACCATCATCATAGGTTGTACAGCTTTCCATTATTAGAGTTTAAAAAAGTGTAAATAATTTTGAAACACCCTGTATAGTTAGATTTTAAATACATAAATCCTGGTAATTTTAAAACAATTAACATTTTTTGAAACCTTTGGTTAAGTTTTGCAAGCCAATATTACATTTCTGGAAACAAGTTAACTTAAAAATAAATATTTCAAATAAAAAAAATATTATGTAAGAATCATAGACTAAGGCCAATTGAAATAAGTTAGGTTAAATTTATGATTATTATATATGTGCTTGTTAATGACGCCCTAATATTATTTTATTTACCTATTTTGTTAACAATTTTATAACATAAGTATACATTTTTATTAAGAAAATTACAAGCAAGTGACTCCAAGCTGTTAACTTTGCATCACAATTATATTTACGAGTCTGTTGAATTTGAAATTTTTATTCTTTTCTGTGTGTGGACAACCTAAAAGCTACATCTAAAATCAATACGATAGATTGCCTTGTTTACGTTACAGGTTGGTTGCTATGTCATGGATAAGGCTGACTCTGTCACAGAGTTAATGGGTTTTAAATTAAATGGGTTCTCTGAATCAAAGTAAACACTGGAAAATCGAAGCGTAGATAGAATTGTGGGGTTTTTTGATGATTTATATTAGTTAGTTGCCCAAACGGGTAGTCTAGATTATATTACTTTTGATTATTTTCAATCCATGTAATCAATTTTAATTACAGGTGATATTTAGTCTAAACTACTATGAAATACATAATTTGTAGCTTATAGTAATATTTTTATAGAATATACCAAAAATTGTGGGAAATCACAGCCTTAGACTTTTAATTTTATCGTCTAGATATTCTTCTGTTGAAAAATGCCAAATCCCAATGAACAATGTTCAAAGATAATTTTTATTTAAAGAAAAAAAATATTTTCTTAATATTTGCTGGTAACTCTGTGTACATATTTAGTCCCATAAAACGAATGAGTTTCCTTTCACTGTAACGGTGACTTCCTCCAAAGAGAAGTAATAATAGCAATGCTTTATTGGTAACAAAGATTATAAGTTTATTGTTAGGGTATTTGGTAATGATCATGCACTGAACATAGGGGCATGGTATTTTTTATGGTAAGTCTAAAACTAAATTTTGTTGTTGCACAGCTTCTTAATACTTTTGCACATTTACACAGACATTTAGTGTACATATTTTGTTTACTCAGTTTCACTTAAATTATTAAATTCCAAATTTAAATTATGTGTTTTCATAAGACAACTTAGGGTGTAAACAGTTATTAATTATCTAAGCTGTAAAGATCTTTTCATACATCAAAACTACAACCTGATTTGTAGCCATTAACTCATTACAATGTTATTATATCTAACTAATAATTATATACATCATTTCCAAATACTAATTTTTTATTTACTGTCATTTTCTCATCTTTTTGTAAAACTTCATATTTAGTACAGTGATAAATTTCACCCAAAATTAGTTAAAGAAAAAACATTCCATAAAAATAAACATGATTTTTTTACTATAAAAAACCACATCAGGAGATTCTTAAATAATTTCATATTTTCAACCAAAAATAATGGCATCCAGATCTAATTTTTCATAAGTTATTTTGTAGTTATTGACTACTACTGCAGTATGGTAATATCTAAATATTTATTTTGTAAAATATACCTAGATCGATGGTTTACTACTTGCTTGATAATGTAACCTTAATTTTAAGAAAACAAAAATAACAAAATTGTAATAATTGCACTACGATATATAACACAAGTAATTAAATTATTACAGACAATAGACTTCCACACGATAGTTTTCTAGGTCGTAGCAGCAGTAACCCCAAAGTCCCAAGACACGAGGGAGACTTGGTTGTAAGTTAAACGATGCGGCTAAGTAGCTGTGTGGTAAGAAAAACACATTTCTGTATCAACCGATTTTATTATTTTAAAGTCGGATGACCAATTTTTTTTCTTCGTAAATTGTGTTTATTGGATTATTTATAATAATGGGAAAGTGTTTGCTCAGATGTTAAGTTACCATTATACAGTGAACATGTAGGAACTGGTTTTTTTATATAGGTGTATTTTCAATCGCTCATTCATTTTATGTCACTTCTATTAATTGCTATTCATAGTTCTGTTCTGTTAAACCCCACAGTACTTTGTACGCTTTGATTTCCCAGTGTTTGCTTTTGATTCAGAGAACCCATTTAATTTAAAACCCTATTTACTCTGAGACAGAGTCGGCCTTATCCATTAAGGACATGGCAACCAGCCTGTTTACGTAAACAGGGGATTCTAAACGTATTGATTTTAGATGTAGGTTTTAGGTTTTCCACACAGAGAAAAGAATAACAATTATAAATTCAACAAGCTCCTTAATTAAACTGTGATGTAAAATTACAGTTTGGAATAATTTATTGGTAACTAAAAAATTATATTCTTGTTACAAAATAATAAACAAAATAGGAAAATAAAACAGTATTAAGGCGTCATTTGCGAACCACTGTATGGTAATTATCAATTAAATCCATTTTATTTCAACCGGCCTTACTCTAAAATTCGTACATTACCCTATTACGTAATATTTTTTTATTTGAAATATATATTTTTAGTTTACTTGTTTCCGAAAATGTAATATTTTCGTGTAAAACCTTAACCTAAGGTTTTAAACAATATTTGTTTTAACATAACCAGATTTGAGTATTTATAATCTAGTTATATTTAAATTGAACACCAACTATATATTTCAAGGCCAATTTAAATGCTATACTTAATTTCCCTTTAAACGCAATAGCCTAATGTTAATCTCAAAGCCATTTTCGTTAGAAAATACACAAGAATATAATTTCCAAATAACATTAGACATTTCTGGGTATTTCATAAAATAAAAAACATCCACTGAAGGTGATAAAACTCACACCAATGCTGGATGGGCCACTTTGTCATTTTAACGGGGTTGTAACGAAATATAACCAGTGTTAGTGAAGAATGGACATTATGAGGCAACACCCTCGTTGTTATAGCGGGGGTTTTTGGTCGTAATGATAAACAAACTGTTTTATCTCTTATTCTTGACACAGCTCTTTATTATATTGTTATAGTGAACTGAATTATGATAAAGTTTTCGAAACATTATGGTATGTTTAATAAAAAAAACTTAAAGATAGATTATATTGATGATGCACAGGAATAAATTGCTGTAACACGATAATTACATGGTTTAAGCTAATGTGTAATATTCCTATTCTAATCGAATAATATATTGATCAGTTTTGATAAACATGACAAAAGAATGTAAGAATCAGATCTCCTGTTACTGTCAGAATGAGAAGTCGCATAAAAGAAACGTTAATGGGACTGACAGTTGAGGTTCTGAGTTGACATCGTATCAATTTGATACATGGATTGTATTTCTCCTGAAGAAAATGTGAAATCATTTTGTTTCTATCCATTTATTTGAACATAATGACATACTTGGAACTGACGTGGCATTTTATTATAGATACATTACAATGCTCCGTATTAAAACTAACGAGTGAATTGAATCGACACGAAGTAATATTTGTTAGATTTTTTTACGTTTACTTTTGTAAAATTATTGCCAACCATCCCTTCTTGAGTTAATATTTTCCAAACCTTGGATGATCGTGCTTATAGGAATTAAACAATGAAAGAAGTTTGTAGAAGACAATAAATTGTCGTTACTATACATATCTATTGTAGAAATATATTTTCATCACTGCGTACAGAAAGTACTTATTTTCGATAACATCTGATATTAAGGAAAGTATTTGTTTCCCAAGCTCTTACTTTATAACTAAGGAAAACGATAAGCAGATTATTATTCGTTGTTTATATACTTTTCCTAGCTATCCATTAGTTCTCCATTTTCCCACTACCTTTTCTTTTAACAGTTAACCAATTATTTCTATAATTGAAATCAGCTGTTTTATTGTTCAACAATACAAATGTGAACGGAATTACACTTTAGCTACTTTGCTACTTCAGCTATAAGTTCTTATTTACTACACAAAGAACAATCCTACGTAGTTCACTATAACCTTTACTATGTTATGCCCCATGTTTATAATACATTGTAAATATTTTGTAATAAAAATATTTCGATTTTATTTAATTATTCATAAAATATTTTTACTTGTCATGAAAAACACCCTCAAATATTCAGCTTCATTCCTCAAGTGACATTTTTTGTTTCTTCGTTCGAATTTGTTTCATATTTGACACTGGAGTGTACACCGGTAAGTACAACTTTTGGAAGTAGTAATGAAATGTAATATTACAACTTTTTTATATTACTTCATCAATATATGATGAAATCTCTGCCAAACAGAAGCTGTACATTGTACAAAGCACACCAGGTCGTGCTTATTGGCCGTAACGTTGACAGAAATTTCATTAGGGCTTATATTGCTCAATATTGCTGGCTAACATTTTATAGCTAATGAATACATTTTATTATTTAATCTCTTTTAAATGCTTAAGTCACCAGATTACTTTATTGTTTTTACTTTGAGTGTCAACATTTGATCTTTTGTGCTAAATTAGTTCAAGAATACAGTTTTTAAGTTAACCAATTAATTTACCTGTGTTTTGTATATTTCATGAAGACATACTAATATCCCTAGGCTTCAATATATTTTCATGATGATATAGTGGTTAATTTTATTCATTTGTAAACATTTTCAAAGCAGGAAAATTATATTTTGTCCATCTTTTCAATTCAATAGACTTGTTCCTACAAAACTATAGAAAAAAAGAGGAAAATGTTTGATGTAATTAGAATAATAAACAGTAGGAATTATAAAAATATAATCAACGACTTAACTTCACTATTTTCTTAACTGTACTGTTTTTTGTTTTTCTTCCGTTAATACGTTGTGTCACGTCCGATTTCAAAAAAGACTTATTTATGATAGTGTTTATAAATGTTTAGTTTAATTTAACCAGTCATATATTTCAAAGGCTTTAAATTTTTCTTTATTCCAAGTAACGGAAATTAGGTAAACTACAAAATAGACGTGTATAAGGTTTGTTATGTTTGATTGCCAAAGTTCAAAGGAATGAATATAAATCAACATTTAAAACATTTTAATGACAACAATCACACTTTAAATTACTTAATTTGTATATGTATATTGCTGCATTATAAACGTCATAGAAAACGTTCGATTTATAAAAGTCTCTAAAAATTAATAAACCGTTGCCAAAATTAAATTTTAATTAGTATAAGCATTTACTTATAGTTTTATCTTTATAAAATCCTTAAATAACTTTAAAAAAGTATTTTTGTTGATTTTATACATAGTTAACATTATTATATAAGATAAGTTTTATACGACATATCAAGAGGGTAAACATTTTAAGCAATTATTTGAATGACGTGATAGCTTTTTTTGTGAAGATGAGCTGGATCGTAAGACAGGACCACGTATAAAAAACCAAGTGGTCGAGAACAATTTGGTTGGGAATAAATCCAACAGCTTCCAATTTAACCCTGTTAGGAGTCAGCAAATCAATAAAATAAACTAAAAGGAGAAGAAATTACAGGTTTTAAAATAAATAAAATAGGTGAGTACAACCTCCAATTGATTAATGTGGTTATAGTGCTAGGTTTTATAATAGGTTTGTATCGAAAATATATATTTTATGCTGTATGTTCCAACACATCTTCGTTTCCAACGACTTAATACTGTAATGGAAGTTTTACGTGTTCGGTCATGTTAAAGGAACTGCACCTTAAATAAGATGCGGACTAAATAAGTTTAGTGGCTATAAATATTTATGTCTCTCAAATGCACTCTTCTAATAATATATATATGTGGGTAGGAAAGCTTATGTACTTTTTCAAGAGGTACTCTATCTAATAAAATTGTTTGTGCTTCAGCAAATGACATGTTCAAAGAATGTTAAGTTTTCAATTTAATGTTCGTATATTACACTTTGTAAGGTAAAAATATCGCATTAAATTTCTCGGGGGTCCTAATAGTTTCTATGAATTAAAAATTATTTTACAATTTCACATTAGATTTTACTTTTGATACGTAAACACTGTAATTATAAAGATTAAAATCTATATTCATTGCCCATTCCTATTAATTTTACGTAACCTAACGTAGGCAAAACATTTTGAAAAAAAGTTGATCTTAAACTAGGAAAAAATCATAACAACCTCTATATATGTAAAATTTTCCTTACCCCAACTATGGCGTATTCTTATAAAACATTGCAAATTATATACCAGGCCTAAAACCACATATTCGAGAACTACCTTTAATTCAAAACCACAAGTATAAGTAAAAGTCAACACCAGACTCGAATAAAAACACAGAGTAGCCAACGAGTGTTGTTTAGAACCATCAGCTGTAGTCTCTCACTGAAACGGACATATCAGAGAATTAACTCGAGTGTGCATAGTGCATTAAACTTTAATACTCTACTTTAAGTCTACAACTTTAAGTCTACAATATCTCCTAGAAAAAAGGGAGGATAGAATAAATATTTATGTATATAAAAAATGTATATACAAAATAAAGACTGTACATTTTTATCTAATGTTTTATGTTTTATCTAATTTTTCTCTAAACTTTTATATAAAACCTTCAACTATCGGACTAATGGTTTTTGTGTAGTTAGTGAAACCTTGATTTGTACAATGTGGATTTTGGGGTAAAGATGAATACTGTTAATTAATTTTAGTGACTATTCATTCTCAGTTAGTATACCAGAAACTCGAAGCACTGGTATTTTTATGTGTGGAATGATTACCAAACTCATCCTGCTTCCATTGCAGCTGCGTCTTCTGTAATGACCTATATAAAAAGCATACATCCAAACGTAGAGAGAATATTTTGTAAATCGCTATTTTCAGTGGTAGCCTTTTATGCAACGATAACACCTCACCTATCCAATACAGTGTAGGCAGACTTTGACATACATGAAATTCTAGTTCGGAATAAATAACTTGTATATTGTTCAAATACAAAAAACTTAACAAGTTATAACAGTAAATGGAAAAAAATAATGTTTAGTCGGTTTCCAATTAATTTTAAGATTTCGAACATAAAGGGCTATTTGAAGTATCACAACAGCTCTACATTTGAAAAACTAGGACAGCCTTATCAGCATAGTCACAGATGGGGACTATTTATTTCTTTTGTAGGTATAATATTCTTCTTGGAAGTGTATTTTTCAAAGTGTTATGGAACTAAATATTTGTTTCGTACTACTTAGACTAAAATTACTTTTACAATTTATATTATATGTACGACAAATATTATCTTCGCTAAAAATTCACGTCCATTAAACGTCCATAGCAAATATCCGACTAATTTTAAAATATATTCTTTCAAATATCCCCAAAACCTATCAACTAATGTAAAATAAATTAGCTTAGTATGACACAATATAAAATATTTTTCTTACAGTGTATTTTAAATTGTAATTAAAATAAACTAACGAGCAGATAGTTTTTCCTGCAATTATTTCATCTTGACTATGAATTGCCAGTTTATGAGTAGTTTGTCTTCATTAGTAAATGATAATGATAAGATATGTACTATTACGCTTGTAATCATACTTTAGGATGAATTAACATAAATTATTTTCGCATACAAGTAGATATAAACTTGAGGGAGCATACGACTCGTCATAAATCCTTTGGTAGTTTAAAATCAAAATAAAGTTTGTTCGTATTATTAGGTATTTACACTTTACCTGCATCCTAATTTGTTACCAAATGATTAAAATATTCTAGGTGTTTAGTAAAAAAAAATTACAGCATTTATTTTAATGATGACTGAATATTCCTTCACTCTAAGGAATTTTATCTTTTTTGAAAGGTGGATTTTCTAAGAAGACTACGAAAATGTTTCTATAATCTAAAATACTTTTAAAAGCAATAAGTTCATGGATACACTGTTTCTTAAATTGTATATAATTTTATTCAATATCTACTTAGCTTTAATTATTCTAATCTACGATGTACTAAATGTAGTGTACTATTTTTCATTTAAATAATAAATTTTTTCAGTTAATATTATTAAAATATTTATGTATGAAAACCGTGTTTTTTTTGCTACCTAGGGAAAATTTTTTTTTTGGACATAATTGCATAGATTTCTTTTAATTGCATCAAATATTGCATGCTGGTAATTTTATCTATACAACTTTTTGGATACTAGCATTACATTTCAAACGTTGTGATCGAGCTTGTCACAAGCCTAGTCGTTGAGCTTGTGATTGTAGCGTTGGAGCCATATCCTAAAGGAACGAGCTGAAATCCAACCAATCACATGTTAATTTGAGCAATGTGATGACGTAATACTGATTCCTGCCTTTAATTCTGTTAATAGAGTGTGTGAAGATTGTTTGCTAATCTACAAACAATTTTTATATATTCTGCTTGTACTTAAGTTATCTAAAATGAATAACCTACAATTTTCAGAGCTTCTGCGTGAAGGATTATTTGATTTTTAGTATGTTTAAATTGACAATAATTTGTTTTGAATTTAAACTTCTTAGGGACTATGTCTCTAAATGGCACTAGTAATGTTTATAATACTGTATTATATAGCTAGTTATCTGTATATCTTGATCAAGTAGAGCTACGAAAAACGTGTTTTAATTTAAATACCATAAAATTACTTAAAATGTTTAAATTCTGTAAAATACTACTTAAAAAGATATGATTGTGCTGCATGACTACTAACAAAAGGGTTTTGACAAAGGTTAAAAGCTTAAACGTGTTCCCCATTGCCCTATTGTCAAATTCGTGAATCGCTTTAGAATTTTCGATTGTGTGGCTGCGACAAGAATTTTAAGTGAAAATAAAACCATAGCTTTGAATTTTTAAATTATGAACTACGTAAATCGTAATCGATGTCCTATATATTACTCCTTTGGATTACTTTTTTCTATCCAAGTATATTTACATAAGTGTGAAATTGTTCTTTTCACCCATCACTTCCTGGATTGTAACTGTTCATTAGCCTATTACTAATAATTAGAATAAATATTCACTTTGATAACTGAATTTACTTAATGTAAAACTGTCTACTATCTTTTGTTATTAACAAGTAGAAATCATTGAGTTTTAAATTGATGAGTATTTTATTTAACATATTTTATTAAATATGTATTACGGTGATGCTACAGCCAACAAAATACTAAATACATACAAATGTTATTAAGTTATACATATAATTTTATAAATTTAAACTAAAACATGTAATTGCCATTTGGACTGTGATTTGTGGATATAAGTTGAAAAATATAAAACTAAAACATATCCTAGCTCTACAAAAACCTTTAAAGTCTCGAGTTAGTTGTTCGCTTGCTTAAGTTTGTACTTTCAATCATTTTTGTTTCCTGCATGCATCGTATAAAATGGCTATTTAAGTGAGCAAGATTGATCACCTTACCCTAATTACTAAGAAGCCAAGTTATTGACTACCATCATTGACTTGATTTACATTTATTGGCTTTACTTGATTTATTGATTTATTTATTGAATAACGTCTCATATGTATATGAAACCTGTATTAAAACGCCTTTTTTAATGCTCGAATGTATATCAGGGACACACACACACACACACACCTGTGATTACATTTACAAATTTCCAACCAAAAACATAAATTTTCTAATTCTACTTTGTTAATTGATGGACTACTGATTCACTTTTCAAAAGCTTAGTTCAAGAATCATACTTTTTAGTCAAGAAAGAATGTAAAACAGTTGAGATTAAAGACACATAATTTAATGTTTTACAATTAGTTGAACCGCTTGGGAAAATACATCCACAATGATCTAGAGAGTTTAGAAACCTTATCTTTGTAGTAAACCAAGTTAAGCAAACAGAAGTTAATAAATGATAAGGTAATTAGCTTTAAAGGTACATCATTTATTCAAAGTCCTTAAAGTGTCTTAATAATCTTCTCTGACTGAGTCAGATTTAAACAGTTATTACGCAAACAATTCTCTTCTTTATTCTCTAGGTTACGTCATTATTTTGTCTTAACCATGGCTTTAGTTCTTAGTTTTAATCCATAGACGATAGTGATATTTATTTTTCTTGCTTATATTTCTTCCTATATTCTTCTTTTTTATTTGGTCAAACAGTATTGGTTGATTGGACAACATTTGTCAATCAGTTTTTAAGTAGTAGTTTCAGTTTAATTCTTAGAATTGAGAAGGTTCATTTAACAGCATTGGTTTACTTAACAACACGAGTAACGGACCAATGAGGTTCAATGATTGAGAGAAAAGAAGTAAAGTTGTAATGCTTTGAACTTCAACTAATCAGCTGTTTACTATAGTGGGGTCGTATAGCTGCATATAGTGGCAGAATATTTCAGTTCTGGCAGACAGGCTGCAATTTTAGGTGGTTATAGTATACAAGTTTCTGGACCTAAAACCGCCCAGACCCCAATTTTTAAGGACCTCGGTCGTCCGTAATGACATCATCAAAATGGCGGCCGTAAGAGGATGCTGGGTCCCCATGAATTGGCTATAACGACCGAATGCCTGAACCGATTTCCATGAAATTTGGCACACAAGTGCTTGAATACATTATCTCGGCCTGGGTTGAAAATGGTCAAGTTTCATCAAGTAATTTCAAAATGGTGGCTGATCAAAACTATTAAAAATTATTAGGAAAACAATTGTGAATTGGTTTATACAGGGAGAGTTTTAAAAGAGTTCCCCCCCCCTACTTTTTTATACATTTCTTAAGATATCAACTTTGAACCATGTAAGATCATTGTAGAGTAGCAAGAACTTCATTTTGACTGGGTTTACATTTTTGGCCGCCATCTTGGATCCGCCATTTTGAAATGTGATAAATTATTTTAAAATGAAGGTGGTGTTGTGACCCATCATTTTGAACTACTTTTTTATGTTGAATTTAAAGCCGCAATCCGTTTTTCATTGTCATGTTTGGTTTTTGAAATATTGACATTTTAAATAAAAATAATTGTTATATTTTATCAAGAAAGCTTGATAACGAAAAACGGATACAATAAAAACTAGTCGAAATGAAGTAATCGCTACTCTACAATTATCTGACGTGGTTTGGAGTTGATATCTTAAGAAATGTATAAAAAAGTAGGGGGGAACTCATTTAAAACTCACCCTGTATAAAACAATTCACAATTATTTTCCTCATAATTTTTTTAGTTTTGAATGGCCGCCATTTTGAAATGACTTGATGAAACTTGACCATTTTCAACCCAGGCCGACATAATGTATTTAAGCACTTGTGTGCCAAATTTCATAAAAATCGGTTCAGGCATTCGGTCGTTATAGCCAATTCATGGGGACCCAGCATCCTCTTACGGCCGCCATTTTGATGACGTCATTACGGACGACCGAGGTCCTTAAAAATTG
Organism: Macrosteles quadrilineatus; assembly: GCF_028750875.1. Classification (NCBI taxonomy): domain Eukaryota; kingdom Metazoa; phylum Arthropoda; class Insecta; order Hemiptera; family Cicadellidae; genus Macrosteles; species Macrosteles quadrilineatus. The sequence continues at coordinate 7,706,138 of NW_026542601.1, read as the reverse complement.
GGGTCTGGGCGGTTTTAGGTTCAGAAACTTGTATACTATAACCACCTAAAATTGCAGCCTGTCTGCCAGAACTGAAATATTTTCCTGCTACCCAACCTGACTACTAATTTAATTGTTAATGATTGGTGCAATTAGTGGTTGTTATAATGAGTAGTTACATCAATGTCAGGGGCAATAAGAGGTTATAAACGAAAACATATACTTTTTTAAAAGTTATGAGTAGTGAATGGTAGTAATTAAAACACTGTTGTAGGTAAAGTAGTGTACGCAACGCGCGTAAATAGTCTTAACGACAGTATTAGAAGTGTTTAAGGCTCTCGCCAAGGCTCGTACCTTAAATCATTTCTACTCGTGTCGTTAGTACTATCTTTTCGCGACCAGTGCGTAGACTACTGGATTCAAAGCTCGATGATGTCTTATTATTGAAATTTTATCCTATATTATAAAAATTCGTTGTAATATTTTTTTTAGTGGGGCCTACTATCTTACATTTCAATACAACAAAATATAACCAATGAAAAAAGTACTAGGGTATGTTACCCAAAAATAACAATTACACCTTTTACATTAAATTAAAAAAAAAATCATTTCACAAGTTAAATATTAACATGCAAGGCTTGACATGAACAATAAGGGACATTGTAAAGAAGACTGAACAGCAACCTTAGGTACAATCTGCGTTTATAACGAAGGGTAGACTCAGCCTTGCTGTAAAACTGAATTACTCTGCACGCAGCTGTATTATATATGTTTATTGAACCTTAGAGTTCTTGAATACAAATCAAATAATGTGATGACAATCATCAGAGATAAGGTAACGAGCCTTGTGTATTTATTTGTTAAGATTTCTTAAATAACTAAATTGGCTTATCTAAACGGAAAAATAAAATTACTTGATCGCTGCATGTAGCCATTATACATGTTACATGTTACATGTTACATGTTATGTACCATTATACATGTTATAGTCGAGGTTGACCACAATACTTGGGTTTTTTATAATGACCTAATTCAGCAAATTCATGTTACAGACATTTTTTTTTAGAAACGGGAACCTGAATATCATATTTAGTCACAAAAAAATATCACCCTGATCAAAGTACAGTAGTCATATAAAAATCCTTAATATGCTGAATCGTAAATTTTTCTTTTAATAAAATGTTTTATCAGATTTTACAAACAGTATTAATAAATAAGATAGGTAAGAATGTTTTCAAGTAAGTAACATCGAAAGTAAAGTTAAAGTATTCATTTAATAAATAGTTGTATTGTTTTTCAAAGGTCACTCTAGAGAGTAACTCAATTATCTAAACGCATTCTAATTAGTTAAACAATGCAATTGTTTGCTGTAGTTTGTGTCTATAAATAAATTCATTAACTACTTATAAGAACTGAGACAATAATAGGTTAGTAAATAATTAAGAAACTAAAAAAATATCGTAATACAATATAATTAAACTGCGAAATTTAATTTTATTGTTTTATATTGTAAATTATGTTTATGTTTTGACTTTGTTACGTTTTCATGAGGTTTTCTTTCTCTTTTTATAGATGTTTGTCAATTGACAGTACTCAACACTATCTTACTCAACACTATGGACTGCTAAGGCCACTTTAAAATTTTTAAACAAACTTATCTTAAGGTTGTCGCGATAATTTTTTAAAAGTTAGGATTGTATTATCACAGATTTTTATAATATCCTTGCATTAAAAGCGTTATGTTTCGATCTATAAACATGTAAGTATGATATTTTCGTTTATGATATCACTAATGTATTATTTATTCCCATTATCTACGGTTTATAAGGACCGATCCGGATGAAAAGTAAATATAAACTTATTAATTACAGAACGACTCATTCGTGCGAAGAAATTGAAAAATAAAACCAGAATTTAATCTTTCGTAAAAAATTAACCTTCCCGTAAAAATCAAAGAATATTGTTATTTTAGAAATTTTATTTTTACATCTAGGTGAATTGGGAATAGTACAAGTGCCATGGTAAAAATTACTACCTATTCACTACAAACAGTTTATTTAACAAATATGTACTTTTTTAAACTCCCCAATACACATAAACTCTCTTCCTTTGACAAGGAAAATCCATTATCCTTCTATTTCGTGACTTATCATTCTGCTTGCAACACGAGACGAGCATTCATTATTTCCTGACAGTCTTCTCAAAAACTAATTTTGATGTACGTGTTCTGGCTTTACGGGGTGAGTATTCCCAGAAATTCAAGATATATTATATTTTGTCACATCAAATGGAATAATTATAGAAATAAGAGTATTTTTATCCACCAGTCTTGTTTCTTTTCATGATCTGTTGAAGTTTGGCAGGTTTTTTTGCGGAATAATAGCTAGGAAAAATAGTAGGGGTTTCTTTAAAATAATTTAGAGATTTTATCCTTAAATATACGTGTACGGAAGATTAAGGATATTGATACATCAAATTAACAAAAATGTTTTTGTTATACTCATTTATAATCTCTTAACGTATTTCTATTACTAAAGTTTGTTCCGTCATACGAGCTTAACATTAGTTGAAAAACTAAGCATTAAAAAAACGTTCAACCCCGATTTTAATACAGTTTATTTTTGGAGTTTGTATATTATTTTTCAGACGGATTAATTGTTAATTAGATGATAAACAACAAGCGTTAATTGTGCTTTCGATTACTTCTACGTTATCTATTGAGGGAAGGCCGTACAAAGAATGTTTTCATAACAAAGCCTGTTTGGGACACCTACTGATTCTCCCTCGAAAACATATCCATTCTGGATAAGGTAAATTCACTGTGTGTACTCTACCTGATAGAATATCACCACAGAGTAATATCTTCCTATTTTATTGAGGAGATTTATTGATGACCTAAATTCGGATTATCATATGAGAATCCTAAAAAAACAATTTACATCTAAGGAATACAAAACTATATCAAAAATTAATATTTTTATTAATTTAATAATTTAAAATGTATTTAACAAATTGAAACTGATGAAAAAAGTAATTTATTAAGCATTTCTTTACCAGAACCCTGTAAAAGAATATATTATGATGGTGTTGTACATTTCCAAAGCTTTTATAGTGATTGTTCCAGATCTAGAACATATTGCTGTACAGAATCCTTTCTATGATGGCCAAGATATTAAACATTGTGTAAGTTCCTTCTAAAACTGTAGACGAAGAGGCTAAAAATTAATTTCCAAATTGAAGGTGTTTCCTATTTCGTTAGGATAGTTAGTTGTAATAGGATTATAAAATTATATTTTTGATATTTATACAGTTTTAATTTGTTATTTTAAATCACGACGAAAAACACGTTGGAGGTCGTAACAATCATTTTTGCCACATCATATTCAAGTAAATTATATGAATAATTAAGATGACATTAAATTTACCATACATGAATGACTGCATATTTTTTAACGTTTTAAGCCTCAAAATACGAATGATTCATTGAGTAATACCAAAGCATGGCAAAAGGCACATTTATGCAATTATCATAATTATGAATTCTTGAACTAATAGTTAATGCTTAAATTTAAAGGGTGTTTTAGAATGTAACGAAAACGCGTAGAGCATTATTAATCCTCAATCTACAAAACCTTTATTTTTTGACGTATAGTTTGATTTTATCTTTCTAAATTAATCAATTATTCATTTCATAGTTTGATTAATTATATATAACTACATGTTTTAATTAATTTTATTTAGTAATGTTACTTATCCAAATTATACCTAACACAATCTTGTACAAAGCTATAAAAAAACTCCTTTCCTAAATAGAGATTTAACTCTTTCTTAACTATTTTAAAATATTAAATTAATTTTCTCTCTATTTATGATGTTTGTTTGACGAAGTTATACAAAATATTAACCCTTTATAAATATTGGTGATTTTTTTATGTTATGTTATGTAATGTTAGTAACGTTAAATTTGGAATCCTTTTACAATGATAAATTGATACATTTACATCATAGAACAATGCATTTCCATTAAGCTAGAAGTGTGTTATAATATTATATCAGGCAATAATGGCATACATACCTGATTGATTGAAGTGTGAAATTGATAGTAATCTAACTCCTGTCAATTATCTTCTGCAATAATATGTCAATGCTTGATGTAACAATAGGATATCAAGCTACATTGATTCCACTTTGACCATGCATTTATGAATGTATAACATAAGTTTTCCTTACGGTTGATACGTATAATTATAATACTGTATAATAATATAATATACTATATGTGGCAAATCATATAATATAATAGAAATGGAACAGATTTAAATCATAAGTTATATTTTCAGTGTGGGGTGAAAATACAGAATCGTGTACATTCAATATTTTTGGTCGAGTTTTCGACTATTGGACGACTCTGGTACAAATATTTATTCATTCGAACGCTTTCAACACGTTTTAGGGTAGGTTAAATCCAAGCGTTGAACGAAATGGGAAACACTGCACCAGCTGATCGTAGTCATAGGATATTAAAGTATTGCCAACTTACTTTCAAGCGTACACGTCCTAATACTGTAAAAAGGGCACTGTTTTGTTTGGTTTGGTTCGAATACTGGAGTGCGGCAAAAGTAAGTAAATTAATCAATCAGCTACTGGTACTTGGCGTGCTACTATCAGTGGAAGGAAGCCCACTATGTCAGGTAACTGTAGGAAAAATTCATCTCATTACCATACACGTAACGAAAACCACTTAGATTGGGCCTAAAACGACAGTTTTTCCGTTTTAAATTTATCTTTTTAAATATTTGGTACTTACGTATTATACGGAGGCCACTTATTTTACAGCGCGCTGCGGCGGTTGGGTTAAGTTGGGTTATCATAAATATGTTTGTAGAACTTTCCTAGTTTCGTTATGAATCAAACTATACGAGATGAGTCATAAAAACTTATGATAACCCAACCTAACCTAACCGCCGCAGCGCGCTGTAAAATAAGTGGCCTCCGTATAATACGTAAGTACCAAATATTTTTCCACAACATTTTTCAAAACTTGAAAGAAACAGAAAAGAATATTTTAAACGTTGAGCCCATTTCAGACCGGTTAGACGAAATTAAACATTAAACAGTAACTTCTTCTAACCAGCTGTAACGTACAAAATATTAGCCAGCAATATTGAACAATATTAGCTCTAATGAAATTGCTGTCAACGTTACTGCTAATAAACGCAATCTGGCCTGCTCTGCACAATCTTTGCTTAGGAAGAGGTTTATGAATAAGTTTTTTTACAGGAATGAAATAATAATTCTACCAGGAATGTTTGTGAGCAAAATTAAATTATTATTTTTCATTTCACTTTTGATTTAAATTACAGATATTCTTTTGAAAAATCCTACTAAAAAGATGAGCAACAGTGGCTGAAAACTATTACTTAATTGGTAAAAGGTTATCACTAAAAATTAACACACCACAAAAAATGCAAGTTATCATTTTTATCCATTAATTCAATAAACCCCATAAAACTCTAAGTTTAAGTATTCTGGTTTGAGAAACTTCCTATTATCTTGTCCACTTCCACTCCGATAATGACAACCTCTCACAGGCAGTTCAGTGCTTTCAATGAAGGCTTGGAATGTCGATTAAATCCTTCCAGAAATTGCCTTGAATAACAACATATAATGAGATTTTGGGACAGATATTGGTATTTTAATAAAAAAAAACACCCAGTAATACTAATTGTGCAGTTTAAATACCTATTTGGTTGATTGAATAAAAAATAAAATACTGAAATATCAATCAATATAAATTATCTGTAATATAAGTTATTGGTTTTGAGAATAATATCTTTTACTGAATATAATTTTACATGGTGATTGATAAAGGTGGGAACATAATTTACGTACCGTAATGATTCCTTAGGTAAAACTAAGAAACAAAATTAAAACTTTTTACAAAATCGTTTACCAGATATACGGCATTTTGCATTTTTACTGAACCATTTTTGTCTTTATTCGACTAGGGTATGATAACGATTGGAGAGTCTAAACGAAATCGATCACCATTATTAATATTTTATGTAGTTTTACCATCTTGTAAGTTAACGTTAAAGTAGTAAATATATGTTTTAAGTGTTTTTACGTATTTATACTTTTAGTAAATTTAATAACATGTAGAATGCTGATCAGGATTAATCAGACGTCACCTAATTTTGAATCTTTCTGTGCTCCATCACATCAATATTCTCAAAAGATTACCCTTCCAACCACAACCCACTCCTTTGCAAGTTTAGTACAAATCCATTATGTAAACTGTACTGACAAACTTTACAAACACGCAGTCAGCTCACCTATTGTTGGTTAATGAGTTATGAAAACTTGAAACACAACCGTACAACGTTCATAATTGCTTTTAAATGCATTGCAAATTCCTTTTATTAGCTAAACTTGGTTTTCAGACGTTTCTTTATGTGTATTCTTTGGCATTTTGTCAAAATGTGGAGTTATTGACTTAGTTCCATCAGCATCTAAAGATTTTAGTTTTTAATTTTAGTCAACATGATGATAATAAATACAGGGTGACAAATAGTCTAGAAACGGATTAATATCGTAAACGATTAATGTTCATCGATACGAACGTTTTTTTTAATATTGTATGAAAACTACTTTTTGCAAGCATTGTCATTTTTGACCTTCACCAGGGGACGTCCAAAAGTGCACCAGGAGTAGGTACATAATCTTTAATGTAAGTATAGGTTGATATGCATATTATTTTAATGGGTTAGTCAAGTGGAGTTCATTGTCGGAAAAACGTACCAAAAGTTTCATCCGTTACAAAATGGTGGCTGTCCAAAGTTCTTGAGGAAAATACCTGTAAAGGCCTTAGTATTGGTAAATATTCGTAGTCAACATTAGCAATAGAGCTGAAACTGACTCCTATGGTCCATCCTCCATCGGAGATTAAAATTCAACTAGCTCATAGAATAGTATTATTCAATATTCAAAATAAATTAACCTGGTTTCAGTTCTCTAGCTAATGTTGACTACGAGTATTTACCAATACTAAGGCCTGTTTGGTTATTTCCGAAAGAACTTTGGACAGCCGCCATTTTGTAACGGATGAACCTTTTGAGACGCGGTTTCCGGCAATGTACTCCTTTTGACCAGCCCTTAAGATTATGTGCATATCAACCAATGCTTGTGTTAAAGATAAGTACCTATTCCTCATGGGTCGTCCTCTGGTGGAGGGCAAAAAATGTCCAAAAATATCATTTTTATTGCTTGCAAAAAGTAGTTTTCATACATATAAGTTGATGATAAAGGTTTGAATTTTATGACAGATTTTGGTTAAAAATATATTAAGCCGTTTCCAGACTTTTTTGTCACCCCGTATATTGAAAACCTTTACATTTAATTTAAATCAAAATCTACGAACCGAAACAATCAAACACTGTAATTGTATCCTTTTAATAGAAAACGGCTCTCATTTTATACTTCGGTAATGCTTGAAGTTTCTAAAGCTTAACTCAAAGTTCCATTAACGATCGTTTCTCATCATGTCAGCAACAGTAGGTGCGATTCTTCCATTGTTGTATGATTGTATATACCACAAACAAAAACATGCGACCCGCAGTCTACATTCAAGTTGATCTTAGTAAACCGAGATCATCGATGTAATGAATGCTGTCCTGGCCTAAAGGATTCTTAACTATAAATAAAAATAGGTATATTAGTTACTACTGTTGAAATCATATATCTATTAAATGAGGTTTTTTTATTTCACGCAAAGTAAAACGTACATAAATAGCGAATATGTTGGTTATTGCAATAATTACTGCGTAATAATTGGTTTGTATTTTCGGCATGAAAGCGATTGAGGATTGCTGTAAAGTAATTTTAGATATTTAAAAACGTGTCAGTATACATTACTCTAAAAGGTTGTTTATGCGATTTGTGTTCATGTTTTAATTTTTTGACAAGTCACAATGTAAATTGAATAACCATTTCCAGAATAAAACTAAGCTAAAAACTAAAATACGAGACGCGATGAATATAAACCATGCAAAATGAGTATGACGGATTATTTCATTAAGCTAAAACAATTTGTTTATTATTATAGTTTTTGTGAAAGTTTATCATTCAAAGTAAATTTTTTCAGTTTTTCTAATTGCGTATTTTATAAGATTTGGATTAATTGAATTAAAAAAAAAAACGTGGAAACTCATCCACAACCCATTAGGGAATAAAAAAGTTTTTATTTTTAATATCATAATGTAAAAAATATCGGTAATAATTTTTTTTTTTATGCTTTACACGTACCATTATAAGTCTTAGTATTCCAGAGTTTAAATCTACCTAAAAAAACACCTGGATACATTTTTATTCTATGACCAACACCACGATAACAAATTTAAAGTCCTTTTTTAAAATGCATGTAACGGTAACTTGTTGAAAATAACCTAACGACTAAAGTAATATAGTGTATCTCTAATTATGACAATTTTTCACTTACACTGGTTTATTTCGTTACAACGCCCGTTTAAAGGAAGAATTCGACTTCGGCTTTGTCAACTTACGTCGTTGTATTTGCTTTTGAATATAAATTTTGTTGGTTGAATATTCCCGGATCGACTGCTCTCGAGTACCAGAAAAGGCAACAACAAAATTCTTGGATGGAATAAACAATATGAAATATGTATTAGAAAAATTGAGAGCTACAGAAAAACAACAGTTTATAACAAGTTATACAGCGTTAAAAATATTAATTGGAAACAATTTAAATTAATTGTGATATTTTTTTATTTTGCAGCTGTAGTACACTCGGAGCCACTGAAGCGAAAATTTTAGGATTTTTTCCTCGTCATCCGTGAGCCATGGAAGCGAAAACAAAATTAACACACAGTTTATAAAAAATTGGAGACTGCTGATTGGTGGCATGAGAAGTGTCAGGGAAACTTTGTTTGATATCCTTAATTTTACAAAACTAAACATTTACTAACAATTTACGGACGTTTTAAAATAAGTTACGCAACGAATTGAAAATAAGTTTTGTAAGTAAAGAGTTTCAACAAAATCGCTGTTAGGTTAGTTTAGGTTAGGTTGGGTTATGTTGGGTTAGGTTGGGTTAGGTTAGGTTAGGTTAGGTTAGCTAGGTTAGGTTAGGTTAGGTTAGCTAGGTTAAGGTTAGGTTAGGTTAGGTTAGGTTTTTTAATAACTGTATTATCTACTTGTAAGCAAAAACACTTTTAAAAATAATTGACGTGAGCTTTTTCCCGGTCCATACACTAGTTTCAGGAATACATTAATAAGTCAATATATCCTGATTGGCAGAGTATCGTATTCAGTTTGTATGGCTGCAGACTTGTTATTGCATTACATGAGATTGGATTCTAATGGGTTCTGTGAATTCCAGTCAATATTGAAATGTTGATTTACATTGAGTGTTTTTCGTTGGTGTTGCAATGGTAATAATATCAAAACTTGAAACGGCTTATCTTTTGCAACAAATAAATGTATTTACTATCGTATTTGTTTTAAATGGACTACGATGATAAGAGATCGATAGTAAACCCAATTTTATGGTTTGATAAAATAGATGAATTCCTCACCGATAAAGTTAATTTATAATATGATAATATAATACTGTAAACAAATTAACTTTATATAATATATCAATACATATTTTTTGAGTATTTCCCCCTATTTAAATGCTGAGTATAAATTAAAAATTATGGTAGAACCATCTAAATCTTATTAAACCACATAGGACGCCTAGTGAACATTGTTAATACCACTGCCATTGTAGGCTAATGGATGTACAGGGTGACAATTAATTAAGTTTTAGGACGAATTTATAACTCTAAAAGGAAAAGATATATCACACACAAATTTGGCATATCATTACTGGTAATAGTAAACTAAATTTTTGTGTACATGGTGATAGGATGTCACCTATAGGTGGTGGCCCATAGGGAGTACGTTTAAAATAATTTTGAATAGGAAACATTTTTTTTTTGCAAAACATCAAGTTTCGACTGAGCAAAGTTTCAAAATGGTGCCAGTTTTATTTTTAAATTTTTTCAAAAAACCCGTAGGATTTTTAATAAATTGACCAAATACAAAAAAAAATGAAATTTGATTCACTTTTTCACTTTACATATATGTAAAATGTTTATAGGTTAATAACACAAATAACGGATAAAATTGATGCTTAAAAAATAGGTCATCATACACGCACCAAGAAATAAATAATGCCGCAATGCAATAAGCCAGTCTATTTGCCAGCATACTTGGTTAGTGTACTTAGTACGGTAGCTCGTATTGCTAGTTCCTAGAACGCTTATGAAGGTAGCAGATCAAATAGAATTAATAAATCGTATGTCATCTCATTGTACCAACAGTTTTCCCATGATAAATTACACTTGAGTTTGTTTAGCATTAACTATATGTATAGAGTGTGTTTTAAGTTGTGAATTACTAATTTTTTCTATAATTTTGGATAACTAAATTTCAAAATACTATATTACTAATAATTCTCGTACTGGACATAAAGTTGTTAAACAAATGTATAAGTGAGAACTATATTTTACTACCTTAAGAAATTTTTTATATTTATGTTTTGGTAAAATGATGCGAGAAAATGGGATATTTAAACTTAAGCTCGTAAGGATCTGGCTAAGGTTTATTTAAAAACACATAGTAAATGGAACATTGAAATATTTAATTACACACTTAAGGCTTAAACCAACTTAATTTAAAATAAAGCTCATGATGTTTTGTGATACCTTATTAACAAATGGGATCTGTACGTAAGATTAAATTTTAATTTATGAGCTTGAAATACCAAGATGTTGGCTGGCTTAGATATTGCGATGATTTGATAAAAATAAATTCCTAAGAACATGGGAAATAATTAAGTAGTACAAGTCAAGTAATATTATGAACAAATAAATTCAAATTTGTAGTGCTTCTTATAGATTCTTTATTAAATGGGTGTTGGTTATGCAATTTTAAATTCGTGTACACAACAATTATATAGATAAAAAAAATTTTCTAGGTAATATTTACAGCCGAAAAAGTTTTATGTTCCTTTAACATTATAAATTACGTAATAAAAGTACCAAAACAGTTAGTTTCATTTTTGAAACTTTTTAAACTATCAAAATAATTCTATCATATTTCTAAACTAATACGTAAAAATTAGGGACTGAAAAAGTTGAAAATACTGTGAAGGACTCTAACGAGTTTTGTTCCTCAATCCACAAGGTTATGTAACAAAATCAATGTACAACATTCTATTGACCAAGTTATTGCCATAAACTATTATTATTGGATATTAATAAGAAAAGTAGTTTTTACTACCATAAAGGAACGAGGAGTTTTAAGATAAAATAATGGTGGCAGGCCCAAAAATGATAATTATTGTACACAAAATAAATTGTTATTAAAGTGAATCACTCGTAGCTGACCTAAATATGATAATTATTGAAAAAAAAATTATAATTAAGGTGAACCATACGTGAATCAGATTAAATATAAATTACATGTTGAGTGTGTTGAGTACTCTTATGTTATCAATATCTGTTGATAATCTAACCACTTCAATTTTAATAATGTCGACACTTGTGATTCGTTCAGTGATTGCTAAAGCTGAACAATAATAAAAAATTTAATTAAATATAACATTCAAAGTTTTTTTTTTTTTACATAAGTTAAGTATGTTTTTGTTAATCTGGTGACAAACAATTGTTCAATTTTAGCAGTTAGTTGTAATTAATATTGTTTAAGTTCCGTTTTTGTTGCACGATTAAAGCTTTGATCTTAATGTTAAATAATTCAAATTAACTTTACTTATAAAACCATACGACCAAAACTTTAATAATAATTTAATATCTTAAATAATTTTCAGTTTGTGAATGCGAAGTTATTGTCAACAGTATGCTAGAGATAACAAATAATTTATCAATTCAAAACGAAAAAATCCAGTGAAACCATTTTTTTCAGGCATGAGAAGATTTTTGCCAACCCTAAGTTTAGGAAGATTAATCTAGTTGTTATCGAATGCATGTTATGGTTATATGATGCAGTTATTGAATAAACAAGGCGTGACAGTTAAAATACTGAATCAGGGTAAACATTATCTTCTAAATAATATCTTTAGAATTAAATTCAAATACTTACGTAGTTTACCTGTTTTCTCTGAGGATACCATTCTAGATTAAAAATGGTTTTAACCAATTATTAATTTTGCAACTTTTAACATAAATATTACTGTTAATGTTTGGTAAGAATATAAAACTAAAATATGCAAAAAATAATAATAATGATGTGTTGTATGCTTACCGTAGGAATTATATTAAATAAAACATAATTAATACACAGAATATAACCTAGTTTTCAGACTTGAGGCTTAGAGATGAGTTACCAAAGGGCTTAAGACTTTGTTTGTAGGTTTATAAAAGGAGTTAATACACAGTTTTAATCTGTATTAATGTAAAATTTGTTTTATCTTTTTTTCAAACATAAATGGCAAGCAGCATTTTAAAATTGGGGTTTACATTGGAGAAGCAAACAAGATTATCGATATAAAGATTAGAAGATTGCAAAAAATACAATTAATTGATTGAAAGATACCATTAAAAAGCTGTAGAAAAACAACAAAAAATGGTAACAGCAATTGATAAAGATTTTATAAATTAATAACAAGGATTATAAATATTAAAAAAAACGATAACAGTGATAAATACTCTAGACAAAAATTAAAACTTAAATTGACGGAATATATAATGGTTGTCAGTTGGCACTTCCTCTTACTGATTTCGTTGATAATAACCTTTATTTCTTTATTTTGTGTGAATTAAGTTTTTTTTCACTTATGTGAACAACATAATTTAAAGACATATAACAGCTAAAATCTAACAATCTTACGCTAAAACAATACAAAATAATCATGCGTATTTTATTTGATGTATCAATGAGGGGCTGTTTCTCTGGTATACATCTTTAGCATGTAACGTTGAACATGTTATGTGTTAGATATTATAAAAATATATTATTTATTTACAGCGAACTTATCATAACATCTTAGGTACAGATAAAGAATGCATCAATAATTTTACTTACTATATGTAGAATTGAAATATTACGGATTTAACAGTCTTGAAAAATGATATATTGTCAACGTCGTTTCTCGTATATCTTGAGATCCTTTCATACTTTTTGCGTCTGAGCTTTCTTCTATCTAAAGCCATATGATAATTCAAAAAATAAACCACCACTGTACCGGCATTATATTACACAACTCTACATAAATATAAAAGAATACCACAAGTGCGAGATTAAATCAACAATAAAGTTTAATACACACAGTGAGTGACCAGCGAGTGTTGTTTAAAAGCAACACTGGAACACAATTAGTCTGTTTGTGGAAACGGACATTTCATGGATAATAAACACAACTCTTGGTGGAGATTTGTTTTTAGATTTTAACGTATACTAAAAATAAAAAACAAGCTAAGCAATTAGGTTCACTTAATGCAATATTTGTTAAGACCGTATGGTAACGGTGTAAAATATTGTTTATTTGATCAAATCATAATTAATTTTTTTTTACAATGTATACAATACTTGTCTTCAAAAAAATGTTCAAAATAAACCGATTTTCTCTCAGAGGTCATGCATCGTTATTTGACATTCTTCAAGTTAACAATTTAAGGATTTTTGTTTGTGTAATAATCTTTTCCCGACAATTAGTGTTGTTGACTACCCAACGTTTCGGGTAGTAAGGAATCTTCCAAATATCTTCTAAATAAACCTACATATTTACCTAGATTTACACGCAAGGACTATTAGCATATAGGATACCTAACGTATAGTTCATATAATAAGCTGTGTAAGTTTCACAAACTGACATAAGGTTTTCAGCTTTGTAAGGGCTAAACGGTGTGGAAACGTCCTTTGAAAGTAACAAAGACGATTTAAACACTTTCCATTTTCTCCGACTATTTAAAATTTCTACACATTTAACAAAGCATTTTATTGTATTAGAATGTGTTCAATTCTTTTTCACTAGCCCTAGGCAGTTAAATAAAATTTAATTATAAAAAGGAGTTATAATTATAATATGGAGGTACTTAATTTATAAATATTATATTAATAATACAATGATTTCCCCGTCATATGAAATATCCAGATGAGAGTGTTATATTTATAGTTATTTATTTTACTGTTGCGTAAAAATGTATAGTAAAATTTGTAATTTAGGAACAATGGTATTTTAGTCAGGTTGTTCACGAAACAACTATCAGCAACATAGTCAACTATTTGTCATAACAAAATCAAACAACTTTATGAAACAAAATGATTCGTCGTTCATAGTCTTTATGGTAACGCATTTTCAGTTGTCATTGTCGTATTTCCCACTTCAACATGGGGTATACTACTGTGTGACCAAATTCAAAGCATCCAAAATAATAGCATGTCTTTATTGTAACGAGTTGGTTGGTTCACACTTGGTGCATCCAAGCTTAACTATTTCTAAGGTTCAATATATTGTTATCAATAACAATCAAAACGAGTATAAAATTAAAAAAAAGTTTTAACACATTTATAATTATGTCCTTGGTAGTTTGTACTAGTACTTAACACAGTTTGTATAAAAACACTTACATCATGTAATGAAACAAGAATTTTCATAAAAGATTATGGCGGTAGTTATTGTATCTGAATTAACATCAACTCTACAGTGACATTAATCAGATTTAGATGCTTTGGACCATATCTAACTTCTCTAAATACACAAAAATATTAAAATTGTATAACCACAACCAGTACTTATCCATGACCAATAGTGAAAATAATAATAATAAAATTATTTAAAGAACAACCAGTAAAACTTTTACGAAATAGTCCATTTTTTAAGTCTATTTTAATGAAACGATTGAATAATGTTTCTTAATTTCATAATTTAATTTCAAATGAATAAATTGATTTAGTGCTTCCAAACAAATTTCATTGATAAAACCTTTCATTTGTATACAATTTATGTTTTATGTATTTGTTAGGGAAATAAATCGACTTTTTGATTTGATTCGATCTTATAGACGAAAATGTCTCAAAAGAAGAACGTTACGTTCAATACCATTAAATGACAAGATCATAGGTCACATCCAACCAGATGTAGTGGATTTTCCGCGCCAATAGTGACACAATTCTACTGATGACTGGGCATTTTACCATCTTTATCAAGGGAAAAGTCTTTTAACGCTTAAAATCAAACTTTTAAATAAATATATTTTACTCAAAATAATTAAAATATTAACATATTTAATGTTAATTACTGTATGATACTTATTTTTGATACTTAAAAAATAATGTATTTAACTTGTTGTTTTTGTAAACAGAAATGTACTTTTCTAATTACTTTACGTATGCAAGTGTGCACCTTAATTTAAATACACGAATTTTAGGGAACTCTTCCAAAACTTTATCTAATATATTGCTTACTTGTCAATACTTTATAAACATAATAACTTTTCAATTGAAAATTCGAATAAAGTGTAAATTCAATTTCACATGTTATCCTCATAGATATTGAATACTCATGTAGTTTTGATTGCTTTAAGATATTTTTAATTACATTTAGCACATATGTTTATTTTATACTAATCTAAGAACACACACATTATCTTTCATGTAGCAGCAAACCTGATTCAAAAAATTTACGTTATTTAAAAAGGAAATGAATCTGACCATTTTAAGGAAATATTTTATTATAAATCTAGCCAGGTAAATGGGAAATCACTTAGTCTGCAGGTTTGATTGAAAATACTTTGTAATTTGGCATTGTTTGCGTAAAAATGTTTAAGTTTGAGTTTTTAGTGGATTTGGCCGTTTTGAGTTCCCCTGAACTAAAAAAAGGGTTTTGGAGTGATGTCTGTGAGTATCCGTTTTCAAAGCTACATACAACATGTGATCGGGTTTTCATGAAATATAGCACTAATCCATACCATTTTTTCCGGTTTTTTTTTAGCAATTTTTATTTTGTTTTGTGATTTTTTTTATAAACACTCATAAAATAACGTAACAAACTATCTTTCATTAGCGCCCTAAATGTGTTGTCTAAGATTTAGTTTGTTGTGATCCTTTAAACCACAAACTAACTTTGCTGTAGGTTCAAAAGTTATCTTAAATTATGTAATTTTCCCATAGAAGCAAAATGAAATAATGATTAAGTCTGATTTAAAAAAAAGGTCGACTGATTTAGATTCACTTGTAGTATTTTATGATCCTTATTCTTTTAAATAGAATGCTACAACCACCATAACTAATTATTAGATTTATACTAAATTCTACGTAGGCAATGTAAAATATATTGAACTAAACGATAACCTAATTACTCTTTGTTACATGTTCCAGATAGATTTGGACGACCTTTGATCCAAAGCACTACGAGTTAGCCATCTGTCCTTTTCTTGATATATTACTTGGCTTAGATCCATAAGTCGTCCTTATTGACTTTGTCTGGCATACGTCCAACCCATGGAGGTTTAAAATCACACTATAGGTAAACACTTTATTTCTATTTTACAGCTTTTATACTGCATTGTTATTATATTTTTCTTTTACTATTGATTAGAGTTCTATTCGCAATGAAATGATATTGTGATCAATAAATTGTAGTGGTTCATGTACTTTTTCATATTCATAAAATTAATACCTATTCAGTTTCATTAAATGAAAGTACTAATTTACAGGCACAAGTTTTGTATTACAAAATATTAGTAACTTCTTCATAATTCTAGCAAAAATTTAAGTAATCGACAATACCGTATACGAATATTTTTGTACTAGTATATTCAATAAGTTTTGAATAATACGTTGATGTTAATTTTTCCTGTGGTAAAAAAACTTCAAGAACGTAAGAGAAGTTCTTATTTGATTGAGAAAATGAGACCCCAAAAGATTGTTTTTTCTGCTTAACACATTATGTGCTTGCTTCATGTATTACATTAAACTCTTAGCATGTAATAAATTGGCATTACCCAATATTAAATGATGTAGACATATCCACCTAAATATTTAATTTCAATATTTAAATCTCGTTTTACTATAAACTTTTATTCTTTGTTTCACATTAACTAAAGACTTTTTAGACCTAATAAAAAAATAATTATGCACAATGACAACAATTAACAAAAAAATTGGAACACTATAGTTATTTCTTATTTTAAGACAACTTAACTCTTTACTACGGTGCTATCGGATTACTATTATCATTGCCAAGTTATACCTTACTTACCTTTAATTCGATTTTACAACATTGCAGCCTGTGGATATTATTCAGCAAACCACTTGCCATTGGTATTTAAGAAACAATGTCCATCGAATATTTCGTGGTGCACTAACAAGTACGCTTTCCGATAAAAATGTCAAGCTCGCTCTCTCCACAATGACAATGTGTCAACAGCCTCAATTGTGGTGTGATTGGTTTGGGGAATAGCAGGAACATTCTCGCTGTTATGTTGGTATTGTTGATACTTGTCTTGTATGAAGAATCACCTGAAACATCTATATTTCTCATTGGACATTTTTTACGCTAGGTTGGTTACCGATGTTTTGAACTAGTCAAATAATAATACCATACTCAACAATAGTTTGAAACACTTTCGATTATTGTTAGGGTAAAAATATTGAAAAATCTAACACCCTGAAATAAACGCATTTAATTATAAATTATATTTACTTCCATCAGTTATTTTTTTTAGGTCTTGCAAACTCTATTCTACATAGAACATCCTGTTTTACTGCCATTATAGTTAATGTATGAACTATCTACATGAAAATAAAACAAGATTTATTCACTTATGAAAATATCTTAATTTACAGTAAATGTAATTATGTATAGAGCTACATCAAAACTACCAATACAAAAATGTTGATATTTCAAATATTAACCACTTGGGTCGAACATAACTGAAACATTCAGTGTTATCAACGCTGCGCATAGCTCAGAGGCCAGCAAGTTCTACCAGCCTATAACTTCATCAAACATTCCAGAGTCCGCTATTAATATCGCTTTCAAGTTTCAATACAGAATAATATCGAGAGACTCAATACAGCCTATGCTATGGGAATCATTTGATTCCTAGTGAGAACGTTTTCAGACCCAGATGTCATTTGGATACTAATTAATGCTATCCAACAAAAAGATCGTGGTTAGAAAGCAACCAGACCAACTTTTTTTATTTTATTTTTTTAAGAAATACCTTTCACGTACATAAAAACACAAAAACGATTACCCGTTTGATACTGTATTATTCAGGTATCTGTATATATTGACGTAATAAAATTTAGAGCAAGTGTATTACGAATTGACCTGAAATAACTTGTAGTAACGGTTGAATATATGTGAAATGATACTCTGAAAGATAAAATTATAATGCGTACCTGTTAACAATATGGAACAGTGCTTAAAAGATTTAACGTGTTCTCTATTGTTCTATTGTCAAATTTGAAAATCGCTTTAGAATGATGAGTTGAGCTGTGGCAAGAATTATAAGTTAAAGCACAATGTTATAACGTGGAATATTTTTTACTTTATGAATTGAATTGAAATGGGAATATAAGTTATATTATATTAAAAATATTGTCAAATGCGATATCCAAATGAAAGTTTATAATTCTCGGTGGTCCTAATCAGACTTGTTTAGACTTTTTGAATAATGGTTTGAGCAAATTTTATCAAAATATTGACAATGCAAAGACAACCATGCCTTCAAATCCTTGGAGTTACGTAACACATTTGTTCAATTGTTCATCCCTCCAAACGACATAGTACTACATCTCTCTCTCACAGACATCCACATGCACTTTATTCAACATCTTTAACTACTTCTGACATGCACACAATCAGAGCTAGAAGAGTTAGCTGCCAATATTAGCTGCTGGTAAATAAGTTCCGTCCGATCAAGGCTTAAGTGATCAACAAGACTTCTTCTAAATAATCCAAATATTCAAAATCACTTTTAGTTTTAAGTTACAGTGTTTGCTAACAAGTTAAGTTAAGATCGACATTCTTAAATTACTTAATGCGTGTTTGGAGAATTAAAGCAGTTATTGTTCCTTTGCAATGCAGTACGATTTTTCCGATCCCAGGAAATATTTGAGAGGGGCCATCATACCACAGCTCATACCTACATCAACACTCATGCCTTGGTACAACATATGGAACAAACAGTATACGTTTGGGAGTATCCAATGTTATGATAATCTATATTGCAAGTTAATATTTTATTTAACACATTACTGAAGATTTTTCATATAACTTTTTGTGACAGAGATTTTAATGTAAAAGACTTGGGAAATCCATCATCCACTCATTTACGTGTCTTATCTTCCGACTCACGACTTTGATTTATTATTTCATGAAAGTCTTCTCAAAAACTAATCTAGATCTACGTGTTTTTCTCTAATTACTAAATAGTTTTCGTTAAATCTAATAAATATTTGAAGATATTAAACATATTTATAAATATACAAATATTTTAAATATTTTTTTTTATATTTTTGTTAGGTTTTAATAGTTTATAAATATTTAAACTATTTAAAATTTCCATTGCTCATCTAGGTGCCTGGTTGTAAGCCTATATAATATTAAATAGGGTTTGAATATAATTTATATCTGAAAACTTATTAATAAGACCTTAACTTTAACCTTTACTGTCCTCCTTTATCTTGGATTATTTAGTCAATTGAGTTTTAAGGAGTTAAGATTTATAGTATTAAGACCATACAAAGGGGTCTAATTCTAACCAACTATTAAAAGCATTTAAAATTTAAAGCTCTTTATATTCAGCATTAATTCGTACCTTGTGCCAATAATAAGCGTATGGAAAGCGGCTAACAACATCATAGTATGGTTAAAAGTAATTTTTCTGAAGTACTGGTTAAAACTTACAACACATTACTTAATGTAATAATTCTTATCAGTATTAAGTATACTACACAGGGTATAACACTTAAGTATAACCTAAATATAAATTATCCAGTCAAAATTACCTCACATTAGAATTTTTTGTATGTTAACATGGATTGAGTGCAATATGGTTGCTGGGAAATACAGTAGTTAATTGATTGTATAAGCCCTAAGAAATTGGATATTTTTTAATTTATTTTATTTCACGAGGATTTTACAGTTCTAGTGAAATATCTTCCCCGATATATATTCAAATTCAAATGAAAATAAATACGAACCATTGGTTTAACAATCATTAGTGATGATCTCACAATAAAACTATTATTGTTTTGATTTATTTATTTTTTTTACTCATTGTTTCCTTAATTATTGAAAATCGAGCTTTGACAAAAGGCGTATTTTCCATTGCAATGGTTTTTTCATTCCCAAAAATAAGGATGGAAAACAAAAACCTTGAAATAAATTCAACTACATCTATTAAGGGCCCATCACCAAGTCTCCACATATTTCAGTGTTATGAAACAGCCACTATGTGTATTTTAATTTTTGTAGAATAATGAAACATCAGGACATAGTCAGTAATAATTTTGTGTTAGACTTATTCTCAAAGGTGCTATCTTAACCCTTAACAGCAATCTCCTAACAAATGCAAATATTTATAATGTTGCCCTTCACAGATTCGGCAAATTTCCAACTTCCATATAGTCTTTGAAATTAGCTTATTTAGATAAATAATTACACTAATAAGTATTGTTGAACCCCAAACATAGGATACACATTTTACAAAACCCTTGTATAGTACTTTCTCAAAACTAAGCCAGCAAACCTTTGTAGAACAAAGACTTCTTATGGTTTTCGAGACAATTAAACTTTGCGCCAGTTTGTAGCTGGAAACTTTGGTCGAGAAGGTTTCAAATTGAGTTCCAATTAAAAGTTGTTTCCAATTTTGGTTGGAAAGGGACATAGGGAGTTAGGCAGTCTGACGCCTACTTTTTAGGAAATTAAGGCGTATAGCAATAACAATAGTAATATTTCATTTAGCATTACTAGTAGAAAGATATTAATAACAATGTATGTATCGTACAAAAAGTTTAAAATAATTTGTTTGTCCAAAAACTACATATTAATTCAACAAAATAATATATTACCAGCACCTTATTGTTGTTAAATATTATTTCGAAATATTGTTTTTTAGTTTTAAACCTAAAAAATATTGTATTAATTAAGTGCGTGGAACAAAGAAAATTGCCATATTTTTTGTAAGCAGAGAACTTCCCAAGACGAACATTCTTATTGTGATCAGTATGGCTTGAAATAGGATTTTCTTATGTCTCTTTGAGGGTTCAAAATATTTGGACTTAGACTTCATAAAATGTTGGTTACTTAAAACCTAGTCGCTGAACAGATTTGAAGTGGACAGCAGATGGATAAGCTTGGCTATTTAACAACATATAATTTACATGTAAAAGAAAATATTTCTCACTTTGAAAATATATCTAATATGCACAGCTATTGTACTAGATCTAAGGATAATATGTTCACACTGAGGCATAAGTATACAGCCACATAAAATAGTTTTGAGTGCCAAGGTGTTAAAATGCACAATTTCTTGCCTGCCTCCATAAAAAACCTGTGTTTTTTTTATTCAAATATATCTTTAAAACTACCCTAACCCAGGCTTGCCAGTACAAACATGAAGAGTACTTTGGTTTAGAGCTTTGGTCATTTTAGTATCAATGCCAGAGCCATCTTTATTGTTTGGATTTTCTTTTGGCGATTGCCATGAACGTGGTACCTAGTTTTAACGACAATAAATCTTTTCATAACAATATTTTTTTACATATAACCTCAGTTAGGTGTATAGACTCCTATTGAGGATACAAGTGACTATTACAAGAAAGGAATAATAATATTGTTACCAAAACGAGTTAAGACTAGGCATTTTTTTAAGTAACTCTTATAGACTCAAAACACTACTTGTAGATTTTTTATCATTAATATTATATTTATAATATTTTGAAACCCCCCACTCTGACAGTAATGGCCATACACGTTGTTTTACTTTATTATAACATTTCCATGATTACATGGTTAAATTAATTAAAAACTCAGTATGCATGTAAATTACGAGTAAATATATTACTGAGGCTTTTCAAAACTACAATTGACCCATCTTAATTGCAAACGATAAGGATAAATTATTAGACTAATTATTACCATTTATTAGTTTTATCTCTATAGCCACTTAATGTCACTTGAAAATATTCCCTTGGGAGCTTTTTATATCAAATTTGTACGTTTATTAAATTATCTCTATTTAATTATATAAATTATCTACTAATAAAAGGATTTTAAATTTAATAATACAACTCTAAGAAGCATAATTATGTAATAAATTATCTTTTTTAGTAACAATATCTCCGAAAAGGCCACAGCCTACCTAACAAACGGTTTATTTTTCAATAAAAGAAAAAAAGCTATGTTTAATAACATTAATTTGTTTTAATTATTATTTTTTTACAACACGTTGCGATTTATAATGTAATGCAAAAATGTGGTTCGTTTACAACACCAGATAAAACACTGCATCTTGTTTTGAATACATCAATACATTACAATTTGATAGCTTAAAACCTGTCACGATATTTTGATGTTCAATAATGGTATAGAAACGCCTGCCTAATTGATTGACAGGTAAAATTGATAGGTATCAAACTCCTATCAAATGCTTTCTGCATTCACAACTCAATGCATGATATGTCAGTTACGTTTGACGTTAAACAATTTTAACGCCCTTTGCATTTTTGCATACATGATTGCAATAAACAAGTTTTATGTCGTTAGATTAATTCAAAATAAAAGATAATAAACAAAATGAATGAATACAAACTGTATCAATTGGATTATTATTCAAAAAAACCTAAAATAATATAAAAAAGCTGCAAATTTATAGTTTTTGAGAGCATAACTGATGTCATAAATCCAGCCGAAAACAAACAGCCTCACTGTAGAAGCAATTTATAAAACCAACCGATTGTAACTAAGGCTACTTTCGATCTAATTTACATTTGAGTTTCGTTTTACTTCTCATGATAGAGTTGATATAAAACTGTACTGTGACATCCATTGGAGGTTACAAAACCGAAACAGCTGTTTTACGGTTTTGCAAAATGAAAAACTGTTCCAAGTGTAACTTAAAAAAATATAATGCTAGATGTATACAATTAGAGATCAATATAGTATTGAAAGTACATTATACAATATAGAGCTTTTATATAGTTTGATTTCTATTATCGCTGGGACAATAATTAAAATCTTATATCAATACTGTATATGAAAGGTGGACTCAGAAAGCATCGCACTATAATCTTAACAATAAAACCCTGATCAATATTAATTTAGAGAATAAAGTCGTCCCATACAATTGAAGTAACTTTTCAAACCTGTTTACGTTATAATAGATTAATGTTTGAAAAAAAAACACTCTCAACCACAACTAAGTCTATTATAATGCAACTTAAATAGTTAATCTTTGTAAAGTTAACTTCAAAACCTTACAAAGACACAGTCAGATTCCTCATTGCTATTTAATGAGTTTTGCAAACTTGCAACATAAACTTAGATTGTTCTTAATTCTCCATAAAAGATGTTCTTAAACTAATATTAATACCTATACATTGTTTTCAGAGTTATTTTAATGTTCTTAGGCACTTTATCATAATATAATCATAAAATAAGAGATTTTTAAAAGGGTTAAGGTATTTATGGCATTAATAACATAACATTAACTTTAATGCAGAGTATTTTAAGTTTCTGTAGACCTTAAAAAAACGTACACTATTTTCGTTCTTTAGATTTCTCATGAATAATTTAGAATGTTTAGTTCTCTAAAGGGGTATTTGCTAAATGCTCTTTCATCTTATACTTCCTAAGTATATTTAAATGTACGATAAATTACAAAGATAAGCTAAACGTTCTAATAAAGTAATTATAGAATCGTGATCAGGGAAGAATCCCCCTGGACGCAGTTTGTGAGAGAAATGGCTAATTTCATCCACCCTGACTACTTATCAGGAGTGCTTTAAAACCTTTTGTAATTCAATAGAAAATCTTTTACCTCCTAAATTTGCATTGTATTGTACTGAAAAACTAGAAAACTAGAAGAAAAAACTATGTTTGGTATAAGGACTAATATCGTTGGATGTATAACGTATTTATCCCTTACTTGCAATAACTTAATAATAATTAAATACAATTTTAAAATTGTTTTTTTTAGAAATCTGAAAAAAAAAGTTATTTGATTCAAGAAACACAACACAATCATCATACAGCATAGGTGTAGTACTTAAAAAAGAACTTAAATTAAAACACATTAGAAACTAATATGTTTTTACACAGGAAAATACTTGATGGTTAAGTATTAGTACTAAAGTGTTCATAAAAACTGGTTAAAATCTTGAGTTCTATTGAAAGATCTACTAGTCAACAGCAGTTAGGATAATATGGAATTTCAAATAGGTTATCTGATTTAATAAATAATACTATTAAATGATTAGCCCATAATATAAACTAACTATGGTAGATGTAATGGAAATGGATACTACACTGTTTGACTCAATTTTATGAAGTTAAACAATAGATCAACTTCTTATTAGAAACTTTTAAGACAGGTTTATGTTAGAATGACGTACAAGAAAAAAAAAACAAGAAAGTATTTGTTGGAAGTATTAACAAAGAATTTTTTTATTTATCGAAAAGAGAGTTTAATATGATTTTCTTTTTTCAACAAACAAAATATGTTATATTATTAATATTATAATATTAAACCATATGAACAGATGTACGAGTTTTTTTATTCGTGTTACTTACATTTTAAAATGATGTTATACTTAATGAGCTCTGAAAATAATTTCTCATGAAGCTATTGTGTTGTGTGACCATGACCAGTCCATCAGAAGTTCATTGAGGCGAACATAATTCTGGAGCTTTGCCAACAGGACGGTTGCCAAGTTTTGATAATTTGGCAACAATATGTTTTCAATGGAAACTAAACCAGGTAAATTAGAAATGCATACTATAAATAATACATTTTATTCAATATAAGTACTTATCCTACAATGATGTAGTAAGCGATAACGCGTTGTCATTATGTCTACATGTTATTTAACAGCACTTTCTCACTCAATTGTAAAAATAGTATACTTATTAATGACGTAGTATTTATAACATGAAATATATGTTTGCTTAGCAACTCGATGCAAAATTTTAGCAATCGTATGATTGCATTGTGACACAATATTGTTATTTTATTCGTTCATTTCAAATAACAAATCATCTTAAAATTAGCTGTAGTTTTTTTAGTGTATATATCACCTAAAAATACTGTGCATTTTAATGAATACAAACACACGTATTCATGTATATTTTTTAGTTTCTAATTACATATCTTAAACCATTTAAGGCTACAGAGTTTGAGTTGTCTTAAGTAGCCGAGACTGTTGGGTGTTAAACTTGGGTTTCTTTTTCTGACATCAGCTCTTGAGGCACAGTTCAAACTTCAGCCACCTAAGACGACAAGTAAGTACATTGTCTTCCTTTTAAAACTGGCAAAAAAGGGGATCTTAGACTGCCCCAAACACTTGAATGAGTAAAATTCAACACCCCCAGAGGAACCGGATCCAGAGCTGTGTACAAATGGTTATATTCACAATGGTTATACTGAATGGCTGCCACATTTGATTAGTAAAATTTCTAAATTTTATATTTTGTGCAAAGATTAGACTTACCTGTCCCTACTTATGTAAGTCACAAGTCAATCTCATAAGGAGTTTCATATTTATGTATTCATTTGTGAAAATCACATACAGACACATAGAAAGAAAACAAAGCATTTTATAACCAATGTTTATATGATGTTTTGGATACACCCCAGGAACAAATAAAAAATGGGTTCCAGAGAAGTTCGGGACAGGCTGTATAAAAAAAATATACAAATTGGATTGAATATTGTTTTTGGCCTCCAGAAACATAAAAATGAAAAAGTGAATTGTCCCCGGTGCTTTGCCTTTCCGGGGCCTTTCCGTGTAGCTTATAATAGCTTCTTTCGCACCGGTAAATTATTTCCCTGTTCGATAGAAAATATTACCTAGTTTCTATGGTAATTTTGGCTAATAATTAGCTAAAACCAACTACTTTTTTATATAAAACTGAAAACCTTTTGATGGCCAGGAGAGGACTAAAATCACCCAGATAACGAACTAAAACTTAATTTTATATACGTTACAGTTTGAGCTCATTGTTGTCGTCTACTTGTTTCTCGTTTTAGTATTCAGCCCATGTTTCGTGAACAATAATGTTATGCATTTGAGAGTCAAAATGACTTAGTTAAGTTTGTAGAAGATTCCAATCCTTGGAGAAAAGGGAAAGTGTTTAAATCGGATTTGTTACTTTCAAAGGACGTTTCCACACCGTTTAGCCCTTACAAAGCTGAAAACCTTCTTATGTCGGTTTGTGGAAGTCACATTGCTTTCCATTACATAAACTATGTTTTAAGTGTCTTTATCAATGGGACGCAGTTACCAGTCAAAGTTTATCAAAATATTTTTTTTTTCTTAGCTCGGGCAAGCTTTTTTGATGTAAATATCACTTTACTATTATTTACATTTTGTAAAATTGTGAAGTGTTGTGAGTATATCAAATACTGAACAATCAAGTCAATGGACATTTAGGTGACTATGATAACTGAATAGGTAATTATATTATTGAGCGGAGCGAGCGAAGCGAGCGAAGCTCTTATACATCGACTTTTATGCATTTCGTAATACGCAAACTCCTCCTAGACGGCTGAATCAATCGTTTTCAAATTTTGCATGGTGATAAAGACCATATCGGTGAGTGCCAACATCTATATGGTGTTAAAAAAGTCTCTCAGGAATCCGCCCTACTGGGTCTCAAACTTTTGAAAATTTAACATGGGCTTTATGAGAAAACATTCCGCCATTGTTGTCATTTTGTTTACATTTTAAGACATAACGCGACGTTCTGTACCCACGGGCACCTCAGCTTGCGCATGCGCAGAAGTTCTCTATCCACAGTATACTAGCAAAACAAAATACAGTACAAAAGGAAAAACATCAGTTGTTACTATTAAGCAAAGATTAAACTGAACTCGATACATAGTAGTCAAGGGTAGCAGTGTGGAGTGTGGGATCTGTTTATGACGATTAGATTACGGTATCTGAAATTTTAAAATGCAATGTAAAGGGAGGGAAACAGGTCCGTGACGTAGGAAGTGGTGAAGGAAGTAGTCAAGGCGAGTAGTCCGCTTTGTGGGAACTGTTTATGACAATTATATTAAGGTATCTGCAATCTTAAAATGATATGGGAAGGGAGGGAAACAAGTCCGCGACATAGGAAGTGGCGAAGAAGTTGTGAAGGTGAGTAGTCCGGAGTGTGGGCACTGTTTTTGAAGATAAGATTAAGGTATCTGCAATATTAAATTCTATGGGATGGGAGGGAAACAGGTCCGCGACGTAGGAAGTGGTGAAGGATTTAGTAAATGCTAGTAGTCCGGAGTGTGTGAACTGTTTATGACGATTAATTTGAGATATTTGCAATCTTAAAATGCTATGGGGAGGGGGGAAACAAGTTCGTGACGTAGGAAGTGGTGAAGGAAGTAGTCCAGGTGAGTAGTCCGGAGTGTGGGAACTGCTTTTGAAGATTAGATTAAGGTATCTGCAATCTTAAAATGATATGGGGAGGGAGGTAAACAGGGCCGCGACGTAGGAAGTGGTGAAGGAAGTAGTCAAAACGAGTAGTCTGGAGTGTGGGATCTGTTTATGACGATTAAATTAAGGTTTCTGCAATCTTAAAATGCTATGAGAAGGGAGGGAAAAAGGTCCGCGACGTAGGAAGTGGTGAAGGAAGTAGTAAAGGCGAGCAGTCCGGAGTTCGGGAACTGTTTATGACGATTGGATTAAGGTATCTGCAATCCTAAAATGCTATGGAAAGGGAGGGAAACAGGTCTGCGACGTAGGAAGTGGTGAAAAAAGTAGTAAAGGAGAGCAGTCCGGAGTGCGGGAACAGTTTATGACGATTGGATTAAGGTATCTGCAATCTTAAAATGCTATGGGAAGGGAAGGAAACAGACCCACGACGTAGGAAGTGGTGAACGAAGTACAGTAGTAAAGGCGAGCAGTGTGGAGTTTGGGAATGGATTAATGTATCTGCAATACTAAGACTGCTTTCATATTAAACTAACGATTTTACCTGAGCAAAGCTCGGTCCCCAGGTACTTAGAACATAAAGGATGGTATGGATCATAAATATAATCAAATGACGACACTAGCTTGAGGTCAGTGACGTAGGAAGTGGCGAAGGAAGTAGTAAAGGTGAGCAGTCTGGAGTGTGGAAACTGTTTAAGACGATTAGATTTAGGTAGGTATCTGCATTCCTAAAATTCTATGGGAAGGGAGGAAAACGGGTCCGTGACGTAGGAAGTGGTGAAGGAAGTAGTCAAGACGAGCTGCCTGGAGTGTGGGAACTGTTTATGACGATTAGATTAAGGTATCTGCATTCCTAAAATTCTATTGGAAGGGAGGAAAACGGGTCCGCGACGTAGGAAGTGGTGAAGGAAGTAGTCAAGGCGAGCTGTCTGGAGAGTGGGAACTGTTTATGACAATTAGATTAAGGTATCTGCAATCCTAAAACTTTATTGGAAGGGAAGGAAACAGGTCCGCGACGTGGGAAGTGGTGAAGGAAGTAGTAAAGGCGAGCTGTTCTGGGTATGGGATCTGTTTATGACCATTAGATTAAGGTATTTGCAATCCTAAAATGCTATGGGAAGGGAGGAAAACAGGTCCGCGACGTGGGAAGTGGTGAAGGAAATAGTCAAGGCGAGCTGTCCGGAGTGTGGAAACTGTTTATGACTATTAGATTAAGGTATCTACAATCCTAAAATGCTATGGGACGGGAGGAAAACAGGTCCGCGACGTGGGAAGTGGTGAAGGAAGTAGTCAAGGCGAGCTGTGCGGATTGTGGAAACTGTTTATGACTATTAGATTAAGGTATTGGCATTCCAATAATGCTAAGGGAAGGGAAGTAAAGAGGTCCGTGACGTAGGAAGAGATAAAGGAAGTGGTAAACGCGAGTTTTTCGGAGTCTGGGAACTGTTTATGACGATTAGATTATGGTATCTTGGTATCTACAATCTTAAAATTCTATGGGAAGAGAGGGAAACATGTCTGCGACGTAAGAATAGGTGAAGGAAGTAGTAAGGTGAGCAGTGTGGAGTTTGGGAACTGGAAACCGTTTGTAGCAGTTAGATTAATGTATCTGCAATGCTGAAATGCTATGATAAGGGATGGAAGCATGCCCACGACATAGAAAATGGTGAAAGAAGTAGTAAAGGCTAGCAGTGCGGAGTGTGGGCAATGTTTGTGGCAATTAGATTAACGTATCTAAATTCCTAAAATGCTATGGAAAGTGATGAAAACAGGTCCACGATGTAGGAAGTGGCTTAGGAAGTAGGTATGAACATATGTTAAGAACCGTCTGTGGCAGTTAGATTAATGTATCTTCAATCATAAAATGCTATGAGAAGGGAAGGAAACATCCCCCACGAAGTAGGAAGTAGTAAAGGCTGGCAGTGCAGAGTGAGGGAACCGTTTGGGCAGTTAGATAAATGTATCTAATACTTAAATGCTGTGAGAAGGGAAGGAAACATGTCTATGACGTAGGAAATGGTGAAGGAATTAGTAAGGCTTGCCGTGCAGAGTGTGGGAACTGTCTTTGGCAATTACATTAATGTATCTGCAATCCTAAAATGCTATGGTAAGAGACGGAAACAGGTCCACGACGTAGGGGGTGGTGAAGGAAGTAGTAAAGGTGGGCAGTGTTGAGTGTGGGAATGGATTAATGTATCTGCAATGCTAAAATGCTATGGGAAGAGACTGTAGACTGTAGGTTAAAATGATTATGAAGCACGAATCGTTACATAATTCGATACGTATTCAATCGTTTACAATAGAAATTTACAACTGAGTTGACTACAGCTGAGTTTTACTCCATAGAGGCTAAAAACGAATTTTATTCCCTAAAGAGTAAAAATGCTACTTTAGACCCGCAACGCATGCATCAATGACGACTGTTTTCACTGCAGTATGACAAAAACAATATAATATGAACCATTGATGACTCCGCTCAATTTTGTGGATGCTTCTGCGAACGCCACCTAGTAAATTTACTGACTATTAGTATTGATGAAAAGAAGTAGTTTATGGTATTTTTGCAGTTTTAGATGATTACACTACTAAATACTTCCATGATCTTTTCATGATAGCATCATTGCCATTTCCTCAGTATGTTTTAATGGTGTAAATAATTAAATGAATAAATATAGGTGGTTGAAAAAATTGAAAAATACCAGAAAAGATAAATATTAATTTTTGCAAAATTGTTCTGAGTTTTCTGACATAAAAATTCAAATTAAGTATCTATTTAAACTTAACAGGACAAATTTAAAACGTTACTAATGATTCTATCAATATTTTATCGTCTTCAAAACAAACTACATTATTTTCACGCAGAGAAGAAAAAAAAATGTCTATAAATATAGTATACGTTTTTAGAGTAAACAGAGTTACAAATCACATTTATAAAAGGTATTCCGAAAAACTACCTTTCGTTTAGCACGCAAACCAGACATTTGTGGTTGCTTATTTTAGCAAGAAAAACACTTCAATCATGAGACATCAATCATCGTTCCTAGCTGCCTAAAAGTATTAAAACAAAATTTGATTTGCTGAGTACTCAGTTTTCAAAGTTAACTAAACTAAGTAGAAGGCCTATAAATTTATTCAGGCTATAATTATATTCATCCAATTCAGCAATATTTTGTAAAATAGAGTTCCCTTTACATAAGATATATAGACTAACTAGCCCCTTAAATTCTTACACCATATTAATGGCATTTTATGGTTACATATACAAAAATTTTAAATAAAAAAGATTTATTAATTATGGAAAAATAAAAATCCTATAAACAGATTAATACAAACATACAAACATATCAGATTGTATTGTTTTCCTGATAAATTATTTTAATAGTTATACGATGTTTTGTAAGTTCTGCAACGATCAACTGCATTATTGGGGCTTCCAAAAAAATAATTTCAAGAAATATTAACTATTAATCTATGCCCTAAATCCATAATTACTCTCCCACAACTATTTAAAGACGCCTCAATTTTCCCTACTCCCCTGAAATTAATTGTCTGCAACTATGTGTCCATAATAACATACAAGATGACGTTAGTGACAGGTCCTTTTCATTTTGGTCGTTTTCTAAAATATTTAATGAATTAAAATTAAACATTGGAATGTTATATAATTCATACGAAAGAACTAATATATAATCCACCATAACACCAATCAAAATGTATTTCGAGAAAATTAATTTATCTGCAACATTGTTCATGAAGAAAATTATCTTTACAGGTTTAATACTTCGAATGAGTTATTGATATACAAAATATCAATTATTGGTGTTTTTATGTGGTTCAAGTTGAAGATAAATTTGAACGTCCAGCATCATTGGCACAGTTATATTATTTATGGTTAAATGTTTTTATATATATTTTTGGTATCATTGGAAAACAATCATCATCGCAAACAACGATAACATTCAGTAAATCGACCAATTTTGGCCACTTCATTGCAACGAACTAGATTTTATCCAAAAAATGTGGCTCCACTATGCAGATTTGTGTTATCGTCTTTGAAATATCCATTTTCACAGCAACAGACTAATTGTGTTACAGAGCTGGCTGTAAACAACACTCCTCGGTCACTCTTTGGTTTTATTTGAGTCTGTTGTTGACTTAAAATTGTACTTATGGCTTTTAGGTTAAGTATTTATGTACAATAGCATTGTAGTATATTTCATACATAGACTATTTAGGTTTGCGTTACGGTTAAAATTTTAAACGGATTGAAATGGAATAATAAGCTTTATAGTAGCACTGCTTTGCTCACCAAATAAACTTAAGTAATAAATATCACTACGAGAAAAAAATATCTTATAGTTTGGGGGTTTAAATTTAATTGCACGTTATTTTACTATTAATAAACATAGATTAGAGGATAGGTATGCTGCCTGGAACTTCCTGTAGTTTATAGATATGCCATCACGGTTCTTGTCATTTGCTTATGGGTCTTATCATGATGATCTTGTCTGATGATTTGAGTGCCCAATCGAAATCGATCCCCACTTATCACATATTTTATATTAATTTACCAAATCTACATATTTTACCAGACCAAATTAGCAGAATATATTTCACATTGGTCGTGTCGTGTCAAAATTACTAATACAATTACTAATTCTAATATAATATTGAAATATTAGAGCTTTCATAAATGTTAGGGACTATTGGAATTTGTAATAGGCTATGGTAAGTAGTTTAAGTTTTATTAGTTTATTTGTATTATTTTAATACTTCGAAAGGTTCTAAGGAGATTTTTTTGTCCTAGGACGCTAGGCACGAGCCTGGGATTGTTTTTTCACGTTACCTAGGGGTTGTAGCATTATCGCATGGATAAAATCCATTGGTGACTTGGCGGGGATTGAACCCGGGACCTCAGGGACTAGAGTCCCGCGCTCTAACCACTACGCCAGCTCGATCCCCACATTTTATATTAGACTATTCTAAGGAGATGATGAGTGATAATTTTGAGGATTTGGTGCAGGACGAGAAGTGGTTAAAAGAACCAGCCCCAGAAGGTAGCCCTGCGGAACCCCTTCCTTGATGCACTTCTCAGTGGAGGGATAGGATCCAGGAACTCAGGAGCTAAGATAGGATATAAATCCTGAACCCTCGGTGTTCAGCTACTCAGCCACTATTTTCACATTACACTTAAATTACCAGATGGCGAACAGATTTGAAAGTAGCATGACCATCAATTTTAAAACTCTTTTCCCAGCTGAGTTCCTCCTCTCATCCAGCCCTCTCGTCCTCAGCTGACGTGAGCTAGGAAATTACCAGCTGGCTACCAAGAAAATATGGAAACCCAAAAGCAACAGAAACCAATTTAATAAGCCAAAATGAAGATATTATGAAGAATATGGAGGGTGGCAATACTTCGAGTGAATGAACCTTAGGAAAAAATGGGGAGAAGAGCGCGACTATAAAGAAGGAGTTGGAGTGTGTGTGCTTTAAATGAACGTTGTAAGACTGTAAGTAAAAAACTAAATTAGAAAATATAAAACCGTCAATACCTGAGTCATGTTTTGATGTTTGGTGTTTTACTGAACCGTCATAGCCTATTCTATATAGAGAGTATTTGTGAGTAATCAAATGGCAGGTTTTAATTAATAAATTCAAGCTTAGTAAACAGCTTGTCAGACAGACACAAACCTACAGGAGGTATTATACTCATCCATATCACTCTGCAATTCATATGAGTTCCACCCCTTGTGCCTGGTAACTTTGAAACTGTTAATCATACGGTAGCACCTGGTATAAAATTGGAAAGAAAAATATCACGGGAAAATAGCATTGTACTTTTGATTTATATTTGAGATAATTTCATCTGAAGGGTGGTTTCAGATATTTATTGGCTATACACAATCGTTATTAATACTAATTATGAAATCTAATAAATGATTAAGCAGGAAAATTTCTACATGAAACTGCAAGAAGTTAATTTTTGGCATAGAATTTTGGAAGTTATTTCATGATGGCACCAATTTAGAGGGTCTGAAGTGTGGTAAGAGATAAGAAGATTTCTTTGAGAGGAGATTCAATTAAGTGTCTAGCTTTGGCTACTTCATTTGATTGCCTCTGTTACCTTTGAGGACGGAACTCACAGATTCTGGCTTTTGCTTGAGTAAAAAAAATATTTAAAATTCACAGCCGCAAAGAATATAAGAAGCTAAATAGATTGGTATTATACCAACCCACCCGATAATACAATAAACAGCCTTGAGGTCTAAAAACTAGCCTTAAACTATGTCTTTAACTTATTAATCCATAAAGAAGAAAATCACGCTGTGTCGGTAATTTAGATGAAACATTCAACAAGTAGGCTCACTATTTAACTCAACGGAAACAATAAACTCTTCTCTCAACAACTTTTGACCACTCTTGGTAAACAACATAAAAATTACAGAAAAAACGGAATTGGATTTTTTTACATAGTAAGGAAGTATATTCACCAATGAATGGGCCAGTATAACTATTTGACTACGTACAAGCTAAAAATAACTCGTAAGCTACCAAAAAATGGTCTCCGAAATACAGTATAGTATGTTATTGTCATTTTTTTATTGTTCCAGTTTAGATTTCGAATTTTGTAAAGGTTATTAATCGATTGTATGAAAGATAACAAACAAAATATCCACGCAAATGATCCTGATAGATGTCAAGATGGATATTTTTTTAGGTTTGGTGATTAAAAAGTCCAAACGTAGCTTAATTTTAATATACTTATGTAATAGGGTGAAAAGCAGAGTGTATATTAATAATAATTTTAAATTTAAAGGTTATAAAAGTATTGCATTATTTACCTTTACATTCATTTTTTTCTTACAATATTAAGTATATCCAACTACCATTACAAACATTATATCTTTCACGCAACAATGTATAATCTTCCATTACAGTTTGTTCTACCAGTATATGACCCTTAGACTTCAGCTACAGTAATCATCTATCAAACTTCTTCGACTAATTATACTCATTAATCTTTGTCACTTTACTACATCCATTCAAATCTCAATTCTCGTCGTGGTAAATCATTATAATTTATTGTCTAAGTGGAGTTATATTGAATTTATATGGGAGAAATATTTTTAAAGAGCAGTACTTATTCAAATATTTATTTATTTTCTTGTGATTATTCGAATTTTTATTTATAGACTATTATTAAAATAATTATAAAAAAATTTTATTTCATATATATTAAAAAAACAAATTCTCAAGACTTCATTGTCATGCATTATATTTTAGTGCTACATGATTTTTATATATTCCTAATGCAAATATAAAATTGTAATTTACGTTTAGAAGTTGAATATATATATCCCGCTTGGTAAAAAAATGTGTCCCACATAAAAGGGAAAATATATTCATAACAAACATTTAAACGTTCTACATACTTTGCTAATGTAATTAGTCAGTTTTCTAAAGGTTTTATTACATAACATATTTTTTAAAGTAATATTTTTTTTATGGATGGCAAAAATCTCCACTAATAATAAAGGGTGCACGTATTCACCACCGTACTGTATTAAAATATATTTTTAATATAAAATATAAGTTTTGACGCCTACTTTTATTTACCTATACTCCATATTTTATTTACTTGGCCCAATGAGTAGGTGATATTACGTTAATATTATAATAGGTCTAAACTACGACACGCAATGTTCAACATTGTTTGGTATTATATCTTCGTAAACAAAACTACACGTTCCATACAGAAACAGTTGCGTACTACTGTATAAACATTGCACGGATGCACCCTGTTATCATAAGAATACAGTGGTATCCAAATAAATATTTTTTTTATCTTGTAATAATCGTTGGAAAGATTTGTCTATGATAATTTGTAATACGAATAAACTTTATCATGACACTTTTCTTGGATTGACTGTTAAAAAAAATTATTAAAAAATACACAGGCACATTCCAAGTGCAAATTGTGTTTTCATTATACAAATCAATGTATAGGAATTTAAATTTAGTTAGAGTTAAATATTTTTTGAACACAATTCGGAAAAAAGATTTTTGTACTCATGATTTTAAAATTATATACTGAGTGAATGATTAAAATAAATCGTTTACTCTCATTTAATATGTTTGTTCGTTAAGCAAATTGTTAAGCGAACTGGTTTTGTCCATAGGTTTTTGTATAGTTTTGTCCTCACGCGCTTACATGATTTGTTTAATATAAATGTCTCTGTATGTGTTTATGTGTGAAGTATTTTTGACAACTGCAAGTGCAAGAAGATGTATTTGACATTTAACTACTAAAGGGAAAGATTTGATGATGGAGTTTTAACCCCAAAACTACAGTCATGTACACAATATAGGATTGGTTGACGCAAATCGTATGAACAAATATAAACTAAATACTGACATGGTATATAAGGATGTCGCATGTTTCTTTTAGTAAATTGCTCCGTTAAATTGTGTAGACGATTCAAATGCCCGAAGGAAAAGGGAAAGTGGTTAAATCGGCTTTGTTACTTTAAAAGGACGTTTCCACTCCGTTTACCCTATACAAAGCTGAAAACCTCCTTATGTCTGTTGGTCGAAGTCACACTGCCTTATTTTACCCAAACTATATTTACAGTGATTGTTTTCAGCATTTCAGTATTCAGGATGAATTTCTTAAACAATTTT
This sequence comes from Macrosteles quadrilineatus, assembly GCF_028750875.1. Lineage (NCBI taxonomy): Eukaryota > Metazoa > Arthropoda > Insecta > Hemiptera > Cicadellidae > Macrosteles > Macrosteles quadrilineatus. The sequence goes on along the minus strand of NW_026542601.1, from coordinate 7,669,793 downwards.
ATTGTTAAGTAGTTTCACCTTAAAATCAACAATAGGTCATTTGATCTATTATCATGTTTAATTTAATAGCTTTTACATTACTACTGTTTGGTTTCAAATTTATACATTTAAATTTTCAAACTAGTACAGGGGCTCTTAAAGTATTTTTCGGACCTATTTAACAAATCTTCACTGCCCACTCTTGTATTAACCTACTGATACTACCTCTACCCCTTGTTCATTTTCGTATTCATATTTATATACTATATTTATGAGTAGTTTTATGTAAACTAAGTAGCTCATTAAGTAATAATTTGCGAGTATTGTGTGTTCTACCATCTCACCCCAATTTAAGCGTCAGCAACTATTGGTTGGCTATGGATGGATGTGAAGGACATACTAATGCTTGTGTGTAGAAGACATTCCAATATTTGAGTAGATTCAAACCTCAAAGACTGCCCGCATCCCTGATCTTCTTACCCACTACTCTCCAATGTTCCACCAAGCATCTTCACTGTATCAACGCACTCCAATGTCAAGAAACTATCTATGTTTTTACTCCATCAGTTTATTGGAATTTATCTAAAATGATAGCTATTTTTAATAATCCTCGGGGTTAGAAATTAAATTGTGAAATTTTTTTGAACAAAATGTTTTTACTCCCTTCCTTAAAACTCACCCCTACCAAATAAGTAATTTTATCCGGATGGTTAGTATAAAAATGTTTTAAGATAACTTATATAAAACTTGTGATAACAGTTTGGAATGAATTTGGGTAAACATTTTTAATAGTTGTTTCGCAGTGTTTCCTTTACCAACAAAAACGACTACTTAAAGACAGCCGAGATGGATTAGGAAAAAAAACTAGGAAATTATACATAGCTATATGCTTCAGCAAGGACCTCAAGCCCTCATGCTCCTCATAAGAGTACGTGAACTCTTTTGAGCAACCATTAGCCCACGGGTATATTCATCAGACCTGGCATCTAAGCCAGTGGTCTTCTAAGGGGTGGTCTTTATTTTTATTCTATTCTATTTAAACCCAAAAGAAGAAAAACAGACTACTCTAAGGCCAAACCGTTCCACCCCATAGGACTTTCCAATTTCTCCCCATGACAAAGTAGATGCTGGTGGAGAAGTATATAGGTAAGTTAATCTATTCAAGGAAAGTATTCGCAATATTTAAGTGACCATGTTAAATCATTTAAATGTATATAAACACAATATATTTTATAGACAAATTGGATGTAATATAACCATGGATGAAAACGAACAAAAAATAAAAAAGTTATGTCATCTAGTTTCTATCCCACTTTTAAGTTACAAACAAAGTCAACCACATTAATTATTTATTTCCTACCTAAACAATGTGATTTTACATTTAATGAGAGCTAAACGGATTGTACTCAATTCGAAACAATAAGGACAATAATAACAGATTTGGAACATTAGAATCCAGGTTAGCACACAACTAGGACACCGACTCTAACAATACCATTGTTGTAATAATTGTCACCACAACGAGTCTTTTACCTTAAGTAGTTGTTTATGTGTTGTATACTTTATATTTACATTTATCCACCCACTATTGAATGTAATGATTGATTTTAATACATAAAATGTAACTTACATTAATAAGAGAGTGTTTGGAATAAAAACAGTATGAATTGAGCACATGTGTTAAATAAGGTCCTCACTTTATTCCAGGAAAATTGAAGACTTCAATAGTGTTCCAAAGAAAGTAATTAAAGCTTCATAGCAACACGTGTAGCTTACACGATTACCTTTTTCCCTTTTTCTACTAATTATAAGGGTTAATTAAAAGATTTGATCAAACGAACATTTATGTCATGCAGGTTTTTATACAAGACTTGTATTTAATTAAAACCTAAATTTGAACATTCGTGAACATTTATCAAAAGCAGGAATGTACGAATGAAATTTACCTTCGATAGTGCTTACAACGCAATTAATAGTGAAATATTTAACAGCTGTTTCTCCCTAAGGCTGTAAGGGGCTCATTGTGATAATCATAGTCTAGTCAAAGGCTTAAACTCTTTGGTAGTACCCAAGATGTTATCGTTAAAAGTTTGTTGAATGGTAATTGTTGAACAACACACTATTCAATTTATTAAATTTAACTGTCATTAATCATACATACCTGTCCATAGGGGTTTTTTGGAAAAATTTTTAAGTTGTTTTATACTAATAATCATACATAAAATAATTGAAAATACCTCCTGTTATAACCTCTTTAACTATACTATTTTATTATACAGTAGTTTTGATTATATTATTTTAGTTATGAAAAAAGTGTGATAGCAGTGACTGTTTCGTTGGTAAAAAAATTTGGTTCTTCATAATGTAAATAAACCATTACAAAAGTAAAATCTTTATCTCTATTTTGCAATTTATTTTCATGCAAAATATTTCTGGCTGAATCTTAAGCCAAATATGTGTCCCTCCCATACAAAGAGAACAAAGCATATTTAAATGTGGGCTTAGACCCAAAGTCCTTATTAAGTTTCTGTGTTAGTCTGGAATTTTTAACTACTCCATTCCGTGGTTACTTACCTTTTATTTACTTAAGGGATTGTATTTGGTAACGGTTATAAGATTTTACTTTTTACATTTTACAAATGATTATCTACAATACTTTGATAATATTTCTTTAACATACATGATAATACAATGTAATGGATACGGACAAAGAATTATAAATTGTTAGCAGGAAAGAAACATTTTAGGGTAGTATTTTATAAACCAATTAACTTGACCTTTTTATTTCACCCGTTTAATTAACTGTTGAAAATTTAATCTTTGCTCATCTCTGCTTTTTACTTCTCTTTAGCTTTACACCAAATTAGGTAAAAGTTGTAATCCACACATTTATTCAACACTCTTGTGGTTAGACGGATAACTGTAAAAGGATCCTCGTATATGACAGTCATAAACAAATAAAAACACTCTAATGATTACAACAATTTGCAATTTTTAGTAGGTGATATACAGGGTGCTTCAAATTATTGTTGCACTTTTTAAAATCTATAAATGAAAAACTATATAACCTATCATCACGGGATGAGAAACAATTGAAAGAAAAGATTCTAAAGTTTTGTTTGGCACCACTTTCTATAACATAGTTGCAAAATAATCATCTACAGACATTTTTAGATTTTAACTACGATTTTAAATTAACTACACAATTTAAAATCAATGAAACTCTAAAACACAGAACACGTTTTGCTCTTTCAAAATCATGTCGTAGCTCACAATAATGGCGAAAAACAATAACTGAACGGTAAATTGTAGAACTAATTAACCCCTAGTGGTATTAATTAAAACTGTTGACAATTCAAGATAGAGTATAAAGTTTTGATATTTAGAGAGGTAAAATTGTGTAATAAACTTTTAATCGTAGTTAAGAACTTTAACTACACTACTTTAACTACTTTAACTACTTTTTGTAGAGGCTGTTCCCATACTTAATTTACACGGAGTATGTATCGTATAGAATTTACTAGAAAAAGAACCGGTTTTATGTATGAATTTATTTGTTTAAAAAGTTATTTAACATATTTAAATGCATTAAATACATTTTCAAACTAAGACATCACAAAATCAAATTGTTTACTTGAATCAGCTGTTAAGATTCTTTAATTCCATTTCAATATAAGTACTTATAAGGTTAACATTGGGAACTAAAAGCCACTGGGGCGGAGCCCAAAAGGACTTTTGAGATAAGAATATGCCTAAATGTTAATAGGGAATGTGAGCTATTATCATGCCAAATTTCAGCCCAATCCGTCCAGTGGTTTATGCGTGATTGAGCAAAACACAAACACACAAACTCACGAACATTCAGATTTATAATATTAGTAAGATTGAATTGTCTAAATCATTGGTTTTTATTGTTATAACATTATATTAACTGTTAAATTAGATACAGATAATATTAAGAGTTTACGTAATTTGACCATTTAGCAAACCGATTCAACATATTTAAACGCCATTACACTTTTAAATTAATACAATCTCATCCCCACAATTCCACTTTATAATGGTCTATCAGTATGGGTCCTCTAGAAGTCTCCAGTTCCAATAATGATCTATCAAGCCACAGAAACTAATTATACTCATTAATCTTTGTCAGTCGGCTTCATTCATGGAATTAATCCTTCTCGTGAATTAATCAGCTCTAGGTCAATCATTAGTGACTGTTTTGAGGGTTATAGTATAAGTGAAAGTAATCTGAAGTAATAAGTGAATAAGAAATAAATCTGAAGAACAATCTTTTAAATAAGTCTTTATTATTTTTTCTTGTATTTATTTGAGTTTTTAGTATTTATATATTATTATGAACAGGCCAAAATTGGACGTTCAGGGACACAGCCTAAACCTTTTAGTGTTTTTGACTCCATTATCTTAAAATCTTTATAAAACCTTGAATTAAAAAATAATTGTAATTATTTAAAAGCTTAGATATTTAAGGGTTTTAAGGACCAGTTTTAGAACTTTATTTTTATATACATCGAAAAAAATCAACCGTAGTAAAAACCACCTGACATAGGTGTACAAAGGGGTATTTTAACAACAGACACCCTGTATATGTTAGTATACAACAAGTACAAACTTTATTAAATTAACGTAAAATTACCAGCTATATTTGTGGAAAACCCCAGTTAGGTGTGAAAACATATGGTTAACCACAGGTATGGAAAAGAATTAGTTAAAAGTCAACTGCGAACTCAACAAAAAATAATAGGTGACCAACGAGTGTTGTTTAGAACCAGCTCTGAAAATAATTAGTCTATTACTGTGAAAACAGTTATTTCAGAGAAAAAAATCACACTCTGCTGAGTGAACCTTAAATTTTGGGGGATTTAAGGATGTCGTTTCGTTTTAGAATAGATTGTTATGGTAATAGTAGACTGTAAATTTATAATCGTGCCATAAATTTATATCAAAACCTGGTCAAGGTTTTATTATGAAACTTGAATACAAGTTTATTATATTAATATCAGGCTATAACCAATTTCAGAAAACAATAATAATTACGAACACTTTTTTTATTTAAAACAGTGGTCATTTGATTATTTATAACTGTAATTACAAAGCATGTCAGATTTTATAAACAAATTTCAAGAATACTTTAATTTCGAATTTATATTTCCCCATCACAGATATCTAGCTCAAACAGATCAAATAGTAAATAACTAAGAAATCATGATTTTTATAAGTAAAATGAGACGAACCCCTACTGCTTTGCATTATTTTGCCTGGCCTATACGTACAGTGTACAACCAAAAATCAAGATTTCTCAACCACTCATTATTCGATCATTTCAAGTTGATTCGTATGGGATTGAGAATGCTAAATTAAATTGGACTTAAAATTTGTTCATAAAATCATTTATTTATTATTTGTGTTATTAATTTTAAAATGGCTGCTGGTTGGAAGGCAAGACATTTTTTAAATAATTATTTTCTCTAAAACAGTATTGAACTTGATAATACATTAAAAATAACTTTATAAATGTATCTTAAATAGTTTGGAGAATATCTCCCTAACAAGTCATTTTTTGAAAACATTTTATTCGTAATTTCCATCTATCATATTTATTTATTAAATGTGTGTACTTACTTACGGTATACCTCGTATATTGAAACGTGTGTTTTTTTAGCTTATGAATCTACATTTAGCCAGATTTTTATGATTCCTCTGTTGAAAAAAAATTGAAAAAGGGAATGTAGAAACCATTTTTCATTTTGGAAATGTATTTGTTTTTTTATTTATATTTTGTAATTGTCCAGCAGCCGACGGTAAAATAAACTACATGCTTTTTGTGTTTCTTAAATCATAAAAACGAACCGTTGAGACAAGCTATTTAAAATATTTAAATAATGATAAAGGTTAGCAATTACGTCCTCATGTATGTTAGGGGAAAATAAGCTTTCAAAATGCTTTATGCGAAATGTCATATCCATAATCCCTATAGTAACGAATTCCCTCAACACTTCTTATCAAAAGAACGTGCCTGTCAAAGTAGCTCTGTTCGTGATGACAATGTGTCATCAGCGCAACTGTGATGACGTCATTTGAAGGGAGGAGCAGGGAAATGTCAGCTGTTTTGACAGAAGTATTGTTTGATATAAGACAATTAATTTTAAAATATCTTTTAAAACGAACTCAATTTATTTATTTTTTAATCTATAAAGGCTGAGAAACTATTTTGTCAAAGGGTAACTCTTCAAATAAACCCATTTTCTTTTTAACAATTCATACCTCACAATATTTAGGTTAGAAACATTAGGTGCCATACGTGGTTTAAATTAAATTCAAGGCTGTCTGCCATTTCCCTACATCTTATGAGGAAGATAATATCCTTGCGAAAGATTTCAAAGTACTTTGCCTATCAGATTTACATATTAGATATGAATATTTTGAATATTTGATTGGTTTGTTAAAAATTTCGAGCTTTTTAAAAACCTAAAAAATGTTGAAAGTCGCCAAGTAAATTTATATTATAATTGGCAAGTATACGTATTTTAGCAGTAAAATTCGTATTGTTCTCGATATAATTATTCTCTACAATGTTATTAAGAGAAGATTTAAAATATAATTCAAAATGAATTTTCCAATTTTTATGAAACGAACTTTTCATTGATTGATCGTCAGTAGTTAATAGAAATTTTTAAAAGTTAATTATTGATATCTTTTTACCTCTTGTTTAAATATATTAAAATGTTTACAATTTTCATTATTTGACAGTGTTTTTTTATATTTCATTATTATTATTTTTATTCTTTTTATGTTTTAGTAATATCTTAAGTGTCCTTTTACAGTGTTTAAAAAGAAAATATATTTTATTACCTTACTTGATTAGACAAAATACCTAATAGCCGATATATAGGACACACACCTACTACGTATATTTATATATGATGTTGAAAAACAAGCATTGTATTCAAAAAATTTCATGACTTTTGAGGTCATAAGGTTACAACATTGTCTGCAAACCATTAACAAATGGCTTTGTTTATGGGTCATAAGTTTAAAGAAATGATTACCACATAAACCTGTAACCTTTGTTGCCACATTTATGTTTGCTGACTCTTTAAAGATTTCAAACCAACTTCATGCTCACTTAAGTTTATTAAAACTTTACAAGAATTTGTATATCATGATGTTCTATTGCAATACAATTCATGCACCAAAAAGTATGTGGTCGTTTGATGGAGAATTTAAGTGAAATGGTAAAATAGTTTAGTCAATTTCAAACTCAGATATAAATATATATCATAATACAGAAACTGGAATTCAATAACAAAAACAATAAGCAAGTTTGCCAAACTAAACGTAAATTAATCTTTAAATCCCTGAAAGACTTGAAATTTATCTTCATTGCATTTATGTAATTAAGTGCATGGATGGTCAAATTATAATCGCATATACTATATCCATATGACTAAATTTGTTGTATATATTTTTTACTAATATACTTTTTCACTACTTTTTGTGTGTAATATGTTAAAGTAGTAAGGATATGTTACAAAATCTACATGTGTTTGCGTGTGGTTTATTTGAAATTCATCACACTGAATTAACTAATATATTTATAATCTATTTTTTTTTCCTTTTGAAATGAATCAGGTTATTTTTACATACAGGTTTTCAATAAAAAGCGCAATAATGTCTAAATGGAAAGATATTAAAACCAGAACACAAACTTTAAAAACGGAAAACCCAGTCCACTTTAAATCTAAGATTTTAATAATGTAATTTTATACGAGGTTTTTAATTGTTGTGATTCCCAATTAACTCTAAACAATTGCAATAAAACTTGACTTACCATGTTGAAGAGCATTCATTATTAACATAACTCCCCTAAGAGCGCTCTACACGCGACACAAAATAAATATTACTACGTCTTAACTAAAAGGCATTGCGTTAAACCAATTCATGTAAAAGATTAGGATAACCTCTTTAGCTAATTTCTTAAACACGTTATTAATAAAAATAATATTCGAACCTGTTTTCTGGTAAATGTTCAAATGTTAAGAATGCTACCCACAACTTTTTTGTTTATTTAAATTAAAATTTTACATTTTGGAATAACATTTTGACTACAAAATGTTAGTCAAAACGTTACATAGTTATAGTTACATATAGTTATAGTTACATAACATAGTTATGAACGTGTATAATGTGTATGGAACTCAGCTGTTACAGAATGGAACGAGTTTTGTTTTGTTTACAAAGTGTACAATTATACAAAACAACCTACAGCGTGGTTGAATATTGTAGTACGTAGTACAGACAAAGAAAATTATACAGAAATATTAAATTGGTAAATGAAAACAAGTTTATTAACACAACAAATCTACCGTACAACCTCTAATATTATAAGTTGTTTTCATCTATATTGCAATAATAAAACAAACACAGCCTACATTAAAATCGTTTAATTAAAATCCAATGAACCATAATCTAATGTACAGCGATGTAATTTATTTGATATGTCTTTTTCCCTAGTGACATACCATTTTATAATTTTAAAATGCCATATCTAGTAATTACCTTTTAAATTATATTTAACAAGTATTTATGTTTACTTATTATGCATATGTATATGTCATGTATGTTGAAATGTCTTTTCCCTAGTGACATACAATTTTCTAATTTTAAAACACAATATCTAGTAATTAACCTTTTAAATGATATTTATCAAGTATTTATGTTTACTTTTTAGTCCTATAAGTCATGTATGTATATACAATCTAATAATACAAAATTACAAAATGTGTTAATTCTTCAGAATATAAAAATATTAACTATATTAGTAAGGATTTATATAGGAGGTACTAAGAAATAAATTTATAACTTATGGAATTAATCCATTACAAATTGGTTGGAGGAAAATTAGAGTCTTCTATGGACGAAGTAGAGCGAGGGAAATTGATGAGTATATTTAGTTGTTGAAGCTTGATGGATGATCATTAGAACTGGAGGCCACTAAAGGACTTTGTTGAACAGTTATTTACATAAAATAAAATTTAGAAGTATGCAAAACATAATAGTATTTATTTCATAATTAATCTTAAATAAAGTATTATAAATATAAACATATAACCATCATAAGTCCGATTATAAAAAAAAAAAATACTTAAAAAATTTTTACAAAAGTTTAATACTAGTGGTTTAGCTGTATTTTTTGATACAAATTGTGAAAGATAAAATCTTAAAGGCCCTTTCTAATATTTTTATAACAATTTTATGAAAAAAATACTTATATTTTAAATAGTATATTTTATTGTTCGCCAGTTCTAATAACTTTTTTATATATACAAATGGACAACATTGTTAAAGTTAGTTATTATCTGAATCTATTAACGCAGAAATATAGATCAATAGAATTGAAGAAAAGCTTGTAAGAATCCTGTTATCTTATATAAAAGCATTCTGATTTCACAATGTTTTTATACTGTACTATGATAAAGCTACAAATGCATTTAAATCCTGAATCATGTCATGATAAAGACGACATTTTCTGTGCCACATAAATGAGAAGATCATAAGTCGTATTTAACCAGGTATTCAGTATTTTCTGAGTCAATAGTGAAACAAATTAATAGTTGTTTTTTTTTTATTTTAAAGCATTTATATAGAATGAGTATATACTTTCCAAGCCCTATTATATAGATTTAGGATTTTTTAGACTTAATGTAATGCATTAATTTTACTTCACCGAGAAGTTCTGTAAACTTGGCCAGGCTAGGCTGGTAAAATATATTAAATTAATATATTTGAGTTTGAATTTTGAATTTTGATTTTAATTTACTTACAATCAGCAGGATATTGTATAGAAACAAATTGTGTAGTTGAAACAGCTGGCAAAATTATTTCATTCCTTTTAAATATGAATACTCATAAGGTTAACATGGGAAACTCTAGAGCCGCTGGGGCGGAGCCCGAAAGGATTTTTGAGGTAAGAATATGTCTATATGTTAATCGGGAATGTGAGCTATCATCATACCAAATTTCAACACGATCCGACCATTAGTTAATGCGTGATTGAACTTCAAACAAACAAATAAACAAACAAACACACAAACTTTCACATTTATAATATTAGTGTGATAAAGTTATATGAATTTCTTAAATTGTTGTCCTTTATACATTTGTTTATAATATGCATTACACTTTCATTATTAGTATGTTGGTTTTTGGGAATGCCGAATAAAAAATAAAACATCTACAGGGTATGGAGATATAGTTAAATACATGTGAAAATTAATTCATCAACGTGTTAAATATTGATAAAGACACAAATATATTTCTTCCGATAGAATTCTATTTATACTTATCAAAATCAATTATTTTTTAATTTGTTGATTAATTATTTACATCCAAAAATAATATTTTAAAAAGAAAACAGTAAAAAAAAATTATCTCTTTACTTGTGTTATACAACTCATTTTTTAGCACAGGCTTGATATCATTTTTGATTAGTTCAGGGGCTAAATACACCAAAAACGTGCCGAAAATGATACCTCTTCATACCTATACTAGACCTAATCAGCGTCTAAATTGAAATCTAACTGCGACCACCAATATTTTCAATTGAGCTTTCTAATAGAGAGTTTTTATTATTAGTGTATTTTCAGCTTATACGTACATATCGTTACTCAAAATATATTATATTAAATAGAAAATTAGAAGAAAACTAACTAAAAGACTAAATTTAAAAACGTGAGTTGAAAAAATCCCCAATATTACACAACACACTATTTGAAATAATGTATTTTACTTGTGTTTTACTTTTATACTGTGTTTGCCGAACGTGTTAACTTTTGTTAGGAATGCATATGGTTATTATTTGTATAGTTTAGTTTGGTGCTAAGCCAGTTTATTTAATGACAACTATTAAAGCTGTTTTTCTTACTTAAAACCATAATTATATTTATATATTTATTATATATTTTATAAATTTATATATTTAAGAAAGGAAGTAAAAAAAGGTTTTACTGCGAATATTCTAAAATCGGAATCAATCTAGATAAAAACAATGTTTACAAAGAAGAGCCTATCACCACTCCGCTGGTTTTGGGTTTTCAACCCTCACTTTCATTTCCTTTTGAAAGGAAACTCATACCAACTTTTATCTAAATTGCCATTGACTTGATACTCTTCGAACTTAATGAACACTTTTCAAACTTTGTAAGAACGTAGTACAATGTCTCGACCGATTAATTAAAAAAGTATTGAACAGAACTCTTGGCTAACGTAGATAATAATGAACTTTATATTCACTTGGATGTATGACATTGAGTTTTATTTTAGATTTTTTTCTTAAACATAGTTAATTAAGAATAAATATTAGTTAAGATGAAATATTACTATGATTGAATATAAAATATAGTTTTACGTGGGATCGACAGAAATCCACTAGAGATTTATTACCCTATTTTATCAATAAAAGGATTCTCAAATGTATATTTTAAATAATATTATGTGGGGTAGATTGGTGAACTAAAGAAACACAGAATTATAGAATATATCCAATTACGTAGTTTTTTTTAACGAAAGGTATTACAAAATTCCATCCCTGGTATTTTTTCTTAATATATATAAAATAGGTTTTATTAATTGAAAGATCTTTACATGATTTAAGGTGGTCTACGTTATTGTTCCGTAGAAGAAAAATAAAACAAGATTGTGTTGTTAGTTAACAGCCCATTTCAACACAATTATCTCATTTAATGCTGAGCGAATTATGTAATGATGTTAAAGCTTGTATCTTAAATTTTACACAAACACTTTTAGATAATGTAAAATGTAAAAAAGTCTGGATATTCAAAATAATATTTAAGTTTAATTTATTTATAGAAACGTAAAAAAACGTTGTTTTGCTTGGTTGTTTGGATTGCATAACGTTTCTGTTTCATTTATTTGTTTAACGAACGAATAACTGCTTGTTTTGGATATTACTTTTGAGTTTATGTAAATATAAAAACTGTTGTAACATTCAGACAATCAAACCATTTAAGACGCCCACTTAAATGGTAATATTTTTAATACAAATATTTATTTTATAATAAACTATATTTTTCATCGATTCATCCAATGTTTAAAACTTGTTTGACATATTTTAATCATTACCTAGGCTTTTTTATATTCTCAGCGTCAACTATTGCAACACAGAAAAAGAATGTTCATTGATTATTGAATAAAATATAATCATAAGATTGGTGATATTTCCTTTACAAATCTGAACTACAATACATTTTCTCGTGAATATGTCAACCTAGCAAAGACCTTGATGACGGTACGTCACTAACGGCAACTGTGGTGACGTGATTTGTGTAGGGAATATCAGGTATGTCAGCTGCTATGTTGATAGTGTTGACACATGTCTTGTTTGAAGTGACACATGATTTAAAACATTTTCATTCTTCGTTCAAACGCCTCAGTGGTTAAAAGTAAATGGAGACAATTTTAAAAACAAATTCAGTCCAGAAAAAAAAATTCAATAATTATATAAAAAAATGTAAATATAGCCTAACAAATTTTGAAATATTAAAAAATTTTAAAATAGAGAAAAATTTAAGTTTTTAAATTTTAAAATAACTTTTTTAAAACATTAACCTACTGCAAAACTAATGATCCTGTTCTAGTATTTAATTTCAAGACTTTTAACATGGAAAAGATCCCTTGATACAAGCAATAATACATTAATTGGATTTTCGATTGATTATATTTTAATCCTAAAACTTTTATCTTTTGGATTATTGAACAAATTAGTCTAATCTTTATCTAAAGCAAACCCTTTGGAAAAGGAGGATAATATTAAGGAATATTTGGCCCAGATATACTGAAATTTCATTTAATGCCTTAGAATACAGAAATTGCTTGAAACAAAAAATTATAAATTAAAATTGTATAAGACAATGAACCAGCATTGCTTGTAGTACTGGCATCACAAAATTTCTTGATATTATAATACTATTAAAATATGTAAAAAATTACTAAAAACCATTTTATAGCTAAAATATACTAAGCCTCGCATCAGAAATCATTACTAAACATTATGAAATATAAATAAAAACTATATTTGTATGATAACTTCAGTGTTGTGACAGGCGCTTTAGAATGAAAAAAGTTATAAGTCAATTTGATTGTTTATAAAATATTAATTTTTAATTTTTATTGCTGTCTTGTTAAACAATTAAATTACGCAACCTACATAACCTTTATATTTTAATTATAGGAAAAGTCTTATTCCTCTCTTATTACCTTGAATAAATCAAATTAATAATAGCAAAATCATTCTGCAGGAATTATTTGGGCAAATAAGCTAAACCGTTACCTCTCATGATTACATATACTTCCTAATATATTATTGTTAAACATTTAAATAGAAAACATTGTGGTTGAAGCTCTAATTTTCTTTATAATAAATTTTACTATTCAATGCTTCACTAATCCAAAATAAATCACAGTTAACCATGAGTTACTTGGTTGTACCATAAATCAACTTTAGAAACATAGTTTCAAGTCGGGCATCTGTATACTTGCCTGTGAGTCATAAATCTAGTAACAAACTTGTAATATATAGGCAAGCAACTAGGTCTGCATGTCATAAAAGTAACACTTTTATGAGTTTGAAGGTAAAAGAGAGAAGCCAAAAAGCTATCAACTTTTGTGGCTGACAGTGTAACAACAGTTTACTGTTAACGTTGCTAGTGTCTAAGCTGTAGAAGACTTTCATTTTTAGCGAATTTCCCTATAGGGAAGTAGCTATTACCGTAGGTAGCACGGTAAGACCCGGGAATGATTTATGTTTCATTTCACTATTCGTTCTATCGTTCAAATTGGTATGTTTTAATTAACATTGTATTATTATTTGTATAGTGACTATCTCCAATTTATATTTTTATCGTATAGTGGTTTAAATTACCTTGTTCTGTCCAAAACGATCCTATGTAGTTCGTAGTGACTACAGCTGTTTCGTGCTGCAGGAGCACATCTTCAGGTCAGGAGAATGTCAAGCAGTCATTAGAAATTCTTCATGATTCCTTTGACGAACTCCATCATGAGGAATATCTAATGACTGCTTGACATTCTCACGACCTGATGATGTGCTCCTGCAGCACGAAACTGCTGTAGTCACTACGAACTACATAGGATCGTTTTGGACAGAACAAGGTAATTTAAACCACTATACGTTAATTCAGACGATCCAGAAGCCATACCATCATATATTTTTATGTTACAGAAACTGTCTTATGAAGCTTTGCAATAACAATTTTCACCTGGGATACCCCTTCAGTTATTTCCTCGAGTTTTCGCATACTTTTACGTGATAATCTATTGTGTTATTGGTCAAGAAATAATATCTTAAAAGGTCATTAATTTTGTGGGCATGATCAAAAGAGTAGGTTTACAGAAGGAATCCAAAGACTACATAAATTGGAAATCTTCATTATTGAGATGTTCTTGGTAATGTTTCTTAAGACTTTGTACAATCTGTTCAAAATGTATGTGTTAGATTAAGAAAATGTGTTGACAGTGCATATTTCGAGGTTTAACGTGTTCATAAATTGCGTTAATCAACGGTTAAATGTACATGTTTGTACATATTTGTTCTTTGCCACCAAAAACAGTCATGACGATTATTGATTACACATAGGTAGTGACTTTTTAGCCACCCTGTATACTTAAAAAAAAAATCCAAATGTTTACCAACAAAATGTTTTCGTTTGGTAGGGAAAATTTGCAGTAGTTGGCCACACAGAACTGCCTACGTTTGCATAAGTTGTTTCTCTCATTTCATCTACTGTTGATAAATATTCATTGGGTTTCATCCATCTCACTTTCTCGAGTACATAAACATGTTTACTCAACCCATTCCATATACTGTACAGCATTAGCCACAAAGTAATAAATAAATTTAACTCATACATTAACTAAATATTTCATTTAAATAATAAAAATAGTAAACAACTTTATTTCGTACACGGTTGGATGACATTAAAATTTAGTCTTAGGAATTGAAACGTTCAAGCAAATATATTTATGTTTAGGGCAAGAGAAAAACAAACATACTCTAAAGTTTTTAATACTTTAAGTTCATATATGTATGAATAAAACCTGATGAATATGTTATTGTTCGGGTATTATCTATTTTAGTCAGGGTTGTTTGAATGATTTCATTAAACGTGCAATACATATTTATTGGGCCAAATATGTATATATGTATATAAAAATACATTTTTACAATCTAAATAAATTTTAAACACTCAAAACACCAAAATATTTATGAAAAGAATATTTTTCAGTAGATTTTTCTTGCACGTAAATCTTGAGCAAACTCTATTTTGCATTCCCCGATTTACAACACTCGTAAATCCTTGTATCTCTATTCTTTGTTTTCACTTTACCTAAAAGAAAAAATCCGTAAAAAGAAATTGGTAAAAGTATAATTACCATGGCGTTTTCCATATTTAACTCAATTAAATGTATATTTCAATGAATAATGAATGATTAAATTAATTAGCAATTAAGACAAAAGTTTAAGTGATTATATTTAACACATTTTACCGTTTTGATGTGTACAATCTTCCTTGAAATTTTTAAATTTACAAATTATTTTCCAGGAAAAAATAAAAAGATAGGCCTATGATAGTATTTCGAAATAAGAAATCATAACATTATAAACCAGCGGGCTTACAGTTTCAACAAAGGTATGATATGGATTAACGTTCTAAATCCGCTTTACTAAGTAGCATAAGAAGATTTACAAGTATTTGTAAAGAAATGTGGGCGGTAATGTTTAGCAACAAGTAAGCTGGTTTTAAAATAATCTTTTTCCCTGGCTTATAGTTGGACTAAAAGAAAAGTGTTATGTCAAAATATATTTTTTAAATCCTAACGATGTCAAAATGTCTATTATCGCAATAGAATATATTTAAGAACGTTTTCCTTCTTTTATATACAGAGTGTGGGAATCATTGAAGCCATAACAACTAAACATAGCCAATATCTCCTTTATTAGTTTGATTTAGGCTTTTCATGAACTTTGGTAACTTGAAAAAATTGGAATCATTTAACCCTTGGTATGTAGTGAAATATCCTAGATCATGTTGTCATAAAAAAAATAATATTAGGCCGGTCTCTGCAGAAATAAAGAACAAATTAATGTGCACATGTCACACGCAAACATGGTATACCCGGGAGATCCATGCAGTGGTCCGAAAGGCACTGCTCCCAAAGGCACTGGTCCGAAAATATAATTTTTGGACTACCGTCTTTTGAAGCACGGCCAGGAATGCTGTGCATTATCTTTAGCATAATTGAAAAATCCAATACAACAAAGGCCTTAATATAAGTTTTTTGTTCATTATCCTCAACTTTGATTATACGAGTATTACATTTAATTCGTTACGTTTCCAACATCTTATAGTGAATGAATAAATTGTTCAATTCGTAGGCCTATTTTAACAGGCACATCAATAGTTGTGGCTGAAACCTAAAGGATATATTAAAAGATACGAAATTCAAGGAATAATGATGATGACACATTATGAAAAAGATGATATTCAAAATAATAAAAAAGCTACCATCGTAGTTTTAAAAGTTCCATTCAATTATGTGCAGCATTAATAGGTTTAATGTAAACTCCTGTAGTAATAGGTATTAGTTCAAGGCATGATTATAATGCCAAATATAATGTAAAATTATAAAAAAAATAAACGTATTATTAATTGTCGGCATCTAGCTCTGATCATGTCAACCGGTAACGTGTGTGCAACAGGCCTGTTAGTTTTATTTTCGTGTATTTGTATTCGTAAAATGTGTTCGTGTTCGTGTTATATGTTTCTACTGTGACGACGCTGCTTCAGCCGAAGACGTCTGATGATGGCATGTTAATGCCGAAACGGCCGTAACGGAAGTTACAACTGATTGAGCTGTAGACAAGGTAAAAACAATTTTTTAGTTATATCACAGCTCAGGGGCTAAAAATATGGATTTTAATAGTAAAATTATTGATTTAATTTTTTGGGAACAAATATGAAATATATGTGTATATATGTGTAAAAGAAACACTGTTTTTTCTTTTATTACAAAAACAATAAAACCTAAATCCTATAATTATTTAACGATAATTTGGAGCAGAGAAATTTGTCTAAACATTATTAAATGTGCTTAACGTACTTTTTAGGGATATACTTAACAAGATTTCATCACGATGGCTTTGATTAAATCGCAGAATTACCATATTTTAGTTTGTGGTTTTAAATTATTATGTTAGTACAAAGTATAGGTTTATCATACAGAGCGAATCACGTAAGGTACACGCTATTGATTTTAGACAACCCGTTGCTCCCACAATGATGAAATGAAAAAAATATTCCACTAAACCAACCCTAAGCAAAAAGGTTAAATATTATATTTTTTTCGAATACAGTATGTACCAAAACTAGAAGTTCATTAGGTCAAATGGCATATACAAACATATATGTCGTATTATACATAAATTTGAAGCTTCTGTTAATACACAAATTTTAGTGGACTCAGATTTTGAGTATTATAATTAGTTTAAAAATAACGCCTCTGTAAGTGAAGGATTTTTCTACGGTTTTGAATATTCTATATTTGTCTTAAAAATGCAGATATATTCCCTACCCTAAATAAATATTGCTTACTTCATTCGCTAAGCTTTAATTCAGCTTTAAGTCATTAGGCTGCCATCACGCACTGTGACTGAGACGCTGATTAGGTATTTATAAAATATTTTAATACTAGACGTAAGTCATTGTTACTCACTAATACATAAAATTATGTAAGTAGCCATATTTGCAAAGTTTTTCTTCAAATAAAATAACATTTTTACAGCATCGATTGTGTAAAATTAAATAAAGAACTTCTTTAGTGAAGTTATCATATGTCACCGTTTATCTAAAAGGTATTCAAACTAGTATGTATTGGTTTGAATATATTTTGTAAACGATGTGTCACAACCAGGAGCCCGTAGTTTAAAAGTTGTTTCTCGTTGGTTTTGTCATTACAACAGTCACACAATAGAATACATATCTGATACGTTTACAAATAAATAGAACGTTTTATATGTTGATTTATGTAGGTAGAGAAAATATTAATAATTAAATTTTCAAAACTGTTTTACTAAATTATAACAATCAACTTATAAAATTATAATGATCAACCAGCAACATCCTCTATAAAATTGTGCATAAAGGGGAATATAAATTTAATTATCTCTCACAAATATACTTAACAGCTTACACCATCTACTGTAAAGACGAGGCTTATGAGGAATGTTTAAATGATGAGGTTTCTAAGTTCATAGAAATGTTCGGTAGATGTACAAGTTTGTAGAAAGTTAGCTTTTGAAATAAAAATGAAGTTGGAGGAAGTGACTTAACCTCAAGAATACTGATGAGATAATACCTCTTCTTCTGTTACAATCCAACCGCAAAGTTAAACAATAGTAAAACAAGATCAAATGAACTAATATAATTAAACCAGATGACATCGTATTTACGATATCATGGCAGATTAATAATACATTTCCATCACTAAGCTTCCAAATGAAACATGACTTGTTTCAGAATGTTTCTAGTGTGACAGGTCACTGTTTGACTCTGTTGGATGTAAATAAAGTATATTTACTTTGATAAAATATAATATCACGTATCGATCGTCAAGATTCAATTATTTCGTGATACAACCCGGATTGACTGAGCTCTGGGACATTTATTAAATCACGAATTTGATTCAATGAAAATGGATTTTACAACAAGCTTAGTTTACATTTTCGCTAGAACTGTATTTAATTATAGGACTCTAAACAAGTTAAATTCTAAGTCATAAATATCTACACGATATGTGAAATAATCTAAATTTTCTTTAAAAATTTGTAATATTTTACACTATTAATACTAGCATGTTAGGGGAGCTAGTCTAGTAATCCTGCAAATCGAAAATGGATTATGATTGTATAATTAATGGATTTAAGTGATAATGCTACAATCTTTCACGTATAGGGTGATGTGTTAAAAGGTTCCCCACTACTAAATTTTACACCCTATGATGGGAAGGCAGGACCAAAAGTAACAGTAGAAAATACTTGAATATTTGTAGCGTTTACAGTATTATAATGCTTGACTTTTCAAGTATGAGAACATAACAAAATAATACAATACAGAAAGTTTCAACAAAAGATTTACGTTACTATTCTCTCGGAAAATACAATACATTCCGATTGATACTTCTGATTTTTACAGAAGTATAGCATGCAACCTACCCATCGCACAACTAGATATCTAGATAGATAGTATATTTCATGTTTTATCCAGTAAATTGTGTTCCACCTTTACACCCTAGGAAAATATGTTCTAGTCAGGAACCGTTTATACATTATTTAGGTCAGTCCTAGAGGGTCGCAGAATTATCACATTGATAAAGATTATGGTGATTGGTGAGATTTGAACCCGGGACCTCTGGCTAGAAATCCCCGAGCAGTTCAAGTATACCAGATCGTCCTGCAATAAATTATATTGTTATTATCTAATTTTTTTACCTCTCATCAACAATCTTTGTTTTTTAATTTCCTCACAAAAACCAAAGGAGTTGAAAAACAATAACGTATTGTTTAATGAATACCAAAACGAAAATTAACTTTCTTACGAAGGAAATCTATTATTACTGCATTTTGTAGAATATGTAATTCTACATATTTGATTGTAATTATATTTAATTATTGTTACATTTAAGACTTAAATAATATTGCTGCTATTAAATATTTTAACTATTTATTAAGTTATTATTTATTATTATTAATTTATTTTTAAATTGCCATATTGTTGAAACTATTCACACAAAGCTTATATCTAACACTACAGTTTACCATAGATCCAGTTTGAGGTCTTTATTAGTCTCCAGGACCAGTAATGATCTATCAAGCTCACGTGACTAATTGCAATCATTAATCTTTGTCGCTCAACTTCATCCATAAAAATCTCACTGCTAGTTTATGTTAATCATTTTAAGATTATGGTGAGCATGATATTGACAATCATTCCAAGTTAGTTTATCAAAACCTGTGGTTTTCTACTTATTTATTGTACTGTATTTACTTTATAATAAATCTATAGTTCATCATCACCCCAGTACTTGTTAGTCTCACGGTCCAGTAATGATCTATCAAGCTCATGTGACTAATTGCAATCATTAATCTTTGTCGCTCAACTTCATCTATAGAAATCTAACTAGTTTGGGTCAATCATTTTATAGATTATGGTGACCATGATATTGACAATCATTCCAGGTCAATTTATCAAAACCTGTGGTTTTCAACTTATATATTGCATAAACTTTATAATTAACTCTATAGTTTATCATCACCCCAGTACTTATTAGTCTCCCAGACCAGTAATGATCTATCAAGCTCACGTGACTAATTGCAATCATTAATCTTTGTCACTCAACTTCATCCATAGAAATCTCACAGCTAGTTTGTGTAAATCGTTTTAAAATTATGGCGAAAATGATATTGACAATCATTCCAAGTTAGTTTATCAAAACACTGTGGTTTTCTACTTATTTATTGCACTGAATTAACTTTATAATTAACAGTATAGTTCATCATCACCCCAGTACTTATTAGTCTCCCGGACCAGTAATGATCTATCAAGCTCATGGGACTAATTGCAATCATTAATCTTTGTCGCTCAAATTCATCCATAGAATCTCACCACTAGTTTGGGTCAATCATTTTACATTATGGTGAGCATGATATTGAGAATCATTCCAAGTTAGTTTATCAAAACCTGTGGTTTTCAACCTATATATTGTATAAACTTTATAATTAACTCTATAGTTTATCATCACCCCAGTACTTATTAGTCTCTCGGACCAGTAATGATCTATCAAGCTCATGTGACTAATTGCAATCATTAATCTTTGTCGCTCAACTTCATCCATAGAAATCTCACTAGTTTGGGTCAATCATTTTAAGATTATGGTGACCATGATATTGACAATCATTCCAGTTTAGTTTATCGAAACCTGTGGTTTTCCACTTATTTATTGTATATCCTCTTTTCAATTTGACTACATCTGTGTTATTTTTATTTAAGGTTACCACGTTTAAACCATTTAGATAGAGTCTATTAATACATAAAAAAGATTACATGTTTTGGAATATGTTTTAGTACTTTCCATGTTAAATTTATGACACAATGTATTGGTTTATAATTTTAATAGCAAAAAAACTAGGTTGTTCGATTGGAATCATTTTCCCTTTTATAATTAAACCGTTCAATTGTGTCTGTGGTGATAGTTTTAAAGCACCGTTTATAACAAATAAAAACTATTGTAATGTTTACTAGATAATGTATTTTACACAATACAATATATTTTAAATCGATCAGTTTCAATATCTACAAAGGTCTTTATTATAGTACAAATAAAAATAAAAATCACACATAATTTCATAATATTTGATTACTTTTGTCGACATTAAGACAAAATAACTCAATGTAAACGTATTTATTCATCAGCTGTTATTCTAATATCACTGTTTTGTTTACTTGGTCTGCGCCACAATACAATACACAATGTTCAAAAGTCCACGCAGTGTATTGTTTGGTATAATAACACGCTTTGTAAACAAAACGACACGTTCCATTCTGGAACAGCTGCGTTCTATACGTATTGCTAGGATGAAACAAGATATTACTTAATTTTAACAGTTGCATCTGTAGAAAACAAATGTTTAGTTTATAACGTCCGACGAAAAGGTATCCAAGCTAATTTTTATTGTACATATTAACTTAAACATTTAACAAGATGTTATAGTACAATGATCAATAACTAAAACAATGATAAAAACCTAAACACACGTATTTTATATAAAACTAAAAAAAATACCAAAACAGTCTTGGTCAACAATTTTATATAACTTTATATTATATTTCAATATTCTTTAATTTTAAAAATATACACTGATATTAAAGATTCTGTATTCTCAAACTAAATTGAGAAAACTCCCTGAACAATTAATGCATAGGTAACCAGTTTGTGACATTTAAAATTGTGAAATAAATACTTAGAAGAACTTTAATTATATAATTTATTCAAAATACGGATCATTCTATACCAACAGTTGCCATTGGCTGTAACTTCTCTGTTTATATATTGTTGACTGTTGTATATTGAAATCTGTTTTAAAATTAAAAACACCATACAATTAGAATTGAGTAAAAATTTATATATTTTTTCGAAAAGTTTTTACGAAATTTAGATTTTTTTATGAATTGCAAAAAGGAAAAACACATGTTTATCATTAGTAGGAAAAGTAAATCTAATTTAATTCATCTATAATAAATCTTATTTGAATTTATGTATTTTCATGTTATATTTTTTATTATAATAAACTAGATTTATAATATGAATACTCAGCAACCTATATAGTGAACCCTAAGGCATAACACAGATCATTGCATATGTAGCTAAACTGGTGCAATTAAACTTTGGAACTGTTCAGTGTTCAAACTAGTTAAACTTATATGAAGGGATATGTTCTGAATATTAATGCGTTATAATGCACTTACTAGTTTAATCGGTGTCATTTCAGTTTCAGGGTGTTATATTCAATTTGGGGAATTTAAATGTATTTCGTGATAATATTTTGAGATTGCAGTTTATTAAGTTTAGGTTTGGAAAATGTGTTTCTGCTTTTGCACAATAGTTTACTGCCTCGGCTGTAGTGGAGTCTCTGTTGTATTCATGGATGATTGAAATAAAATAGGTTTTACAAAATTTCCTAAAAGATGTATACAGTATGGACTAAGTTCAATGGTTCATTTACAGACAGCATTTGATTTTGTATACGAACAATCATATACTTATGAATCAAAATATAACCAACAATCAGAAAATAACTTGAACTAATAACTGTTTATTATTTCTGAGATATAATTAATGAAAATTGTGGTTATTCAATTTCAACTGGCTAATGAACCGAAATTCTTCCTTCTTCAACCTAATTTCCATTGAAAATTCGTATAAAAAAATATTCATTAAAAAGTATCATTTAATGAATACTTGTAACAACAAAAACGATAATATTAGTAATATTTAGGCATATTACATTACAATACGTTAAATAGAAACTAAAAAAAGTGTATTGCTTTAAATTTTGTAACGATATTTTAAGTCGCTGAACAAACTAGGAATGTGCACATTTTTTACAATCCCTCATACATTTCTTCCAGGTCGATTTAGATTAATTACCAGTTATTGTAACAACAATGATCATTAAAGGTGGCTTACCCTTCAACAATTACAAAACGGACATCAGTAGCAATTGTTAAAAATTGAAGTGGAGTTTTAAATTGGTTTAGTGACACTTAAGAAAGAAATATTATTACTTAATAGAAGTAATAATTGTCTACTAACATTAATACAAGTTTTACGAAATTGAATAAAGAAAACGTAATTTATTTAACTTAAATAAATATAGGGTTTGTAAGCTTCTGGCTATTTCCCACACAGCTTAAGTGTCTTATTGTATTTTCTTTTAGATACAATACAAATTCTAAAAGACAGTTTACTTCATTTAGTATTGGTTGCCTGTAAACTCAAATAAAAAAGCTCTTGTTATTCGAAAATCATTGTGAAAGTATACTTATGTACCATTTTATTTTTTGATTTAACGTGTCTTATTATAAAAAACAACTGAATAATACTTTTAATTGCTAACAATAAACAAAACGATGTTCATGAAATATAGCATAAAATAATTATAACCCAGGTTATAATTAGGTTAGGTCAAAATAAATCAAAATTGTTTAGTAAATATTTGTTTTATAATATTGCGATTCTTGATAAATTCGTTTATCTAATTTTTGAACCGTTTCTTACATAGTGTAAGGAGGTGCAAAATCATATAATCAAGGCTAAAATCAATTTAATTCATATGCTCAGTTTGTCCGACATAACAGTCTTATGTAAAAATCACAGATGTTCTACGTATGCACGTATGTTACCCACGTCGGGATGAGTCTTACATTACATATTAAATATGTTTAAAATATAAAAAAAATCTCACCTAATATTCTTACAGGTAAGCAATCGCAATAAATACGCTCAGGTGAATAATTAACAAATGAATTGAAAACCGTTTTTATTATTAAGTGATAGTCATTGGCTCTTATATTCGCTAAAATGTTAATTCCAAACAATATACACATTACATACCACACCATACGAATTGTGAGACTGTCACACAAGGTGTAATTTCCCCAAGGCTGACACAACCAAAGTGTCCGTAACTGGAGACTTAGCAAGAACCGTCAAGATCTTTACGTGTTGATCTTTCCTTGTTAAAACAATTTAAGTTCACACTCTGATTTACATTTTGTAGTGAAAATAGGTTATAAAGCTAAGATGGGAAAATCTTGTGATAACATTTAAATACAAACAGTACAAATACAAATTTAAGGACTAAAACATCTTTTTTGGATGTGCAGTATCTAGTTTTAATGTCGTTTCAAATTAGTACAATTTTTAAATTTTATTTCATTTATATTCGTTTCCAGCATTTATTCGTTTTTATTGTTTTGAACCTGTTAACATGTTTTTCAAAGCACGTAACATTTTCTACGGTACATTCAGCTGCATGGGGCAAAGTTGTATATATTAAAAAAAAAACGTTGATCATCACTACTTATTTACTATTCTTCAGGATCTATTTTAAATATCATCTATACGTTTTTTTCAGTATTTTTTCTTATTTTTCAAGCCATAAGGTAAATAAAAATTACCTGCCTATTAACAAAATTCAATAAATTTGTGACATAAAATTAACGTATTTATAGGCTTATTTACTTTTTACCTTCTAGTATGAACCCAGTAAGTGTATTATATTCCCAGCTTAACTCGACAAAGAATATATTGTAGCAAACACATTTTTGTCCATACAGTATATATCTTTTGTATATTTTATAAATTTATTAGTTTATTATAGATAACGAACTATTATGGTGTTAACGGAAATTCCCTGAATACCAAATAATAAAAGGTTAAATAATAATAAAGGTTGGTGTTGTTGGTATTGAAACCACCAATAATAAATAATAAAAACCAGTCAATAATAAGAAAGTCTTAGTTAGAGACGTTTAATAGCTTATCATGATACATTTTACTCCCATGAACTGTTAAAGTGTTCAGAACACTGTATAGACTAATTCAATACAATTACTATAAATAAAGGACGCCAGGATGGAGAAAGGTTATTTACAACAAGTGCTATTCAACTTATATTGCCTTTTAACTCAAAGCAAACAGAACTCCCCTTCCTCCCTAAAACATTTTGATTAAAATTTAATATTCTTTGTATTTAACAAGATTCAGACCTCGGTTTATTTATATTTACAAAGCGTGGGAGATCAGATTAAATATTAAAGGAGATTAAAGGGAAGTGGTTAGTTATTTATATATGACTAAGAATACAGATACCGGTAGTTATTTTATAAGCGATTATCACTAGAAAAATATTTTCAAAAAAAAATTTTTTTTTAATAAGATAAATTAAAATTTTTAAAAGGTTCACAAAGTTTACTATACAATACCAAGTAAGTTAGTACCTAAGTCAGTTTATTGACTTTCTAAGATTATACTTTATTTATTTTTTTGTGCTTCTCATGTGATTTAGGGCAAGAAAAATTTTAAAAATTTTTTCTATCAAGTAGATTATATGGTAATTGGAAAACAGTTGATTTATATGTATTAATTAATATGCATTTAGAAAGAGTATTTAAGAATAAAACGTAATATTACTTTATTTATTTACGTCAATATCGTGTATAACATTAAATCAATAAATAGTATCCAACTTATAAGTTACTTTATTCAGATGTGCTTTCGATTCTGAATTTACACTAGTATTTGGTCGGATATTATAATAAGTAAAAAAAACAAACCCACACAGTGGTTTAAAAAAATAATATTTTTTATAAGTAAAACATAATTTTGGTCAGTATTTAATAACTTTAGTAAACTTTCTTTTAAATGCTTACTTCAAATGCATTTAACATTTCCAGAGAAATTCGTGAAGTAGTTTAGGTAAAAAAAATTATCAATTTTCAAAGACTGGCCGAAAAGGTAAAATTTTACAGAGTCAATAAAATCTAGATGTAAAAGCTTGCCAACTATATACCATACAGGTAAGTATTTAATATCTAATCTAAATATGTACGACTTCTTTGGCCTAGGATCACTTTTTGAATATTAAAATGGTATAAAATTACCTGATTCCGTCTGTGAGCCTAAATCTTTTGTAGTCTCATTTGTAAATAAAGTAAAAAAAAAAAAAAAAAACTATGATCATAGACGGAATCATGTAGTTTTATACCATTTTAATAAATTCCTTGTACATGTAGTTGTTAAATTATTTTACTTTAGTTATTAAATCATATGTTAAATAACAAAATTTAAAAAAAGATAACAAAAAGGATAACAAATGTTATTTTAAAAGCTTAATTAATTATGCTTGAAGAGGGGATTCCTGGGTCTGTTTGTTTTCTAAATAGCCCTCCACTGCCTCAGGCAACTAATCCGCCTTCCAAAGTAAATGAGAGTGCTGTGGAATTTTTATTCTCACTCCTAATAAGTATCCTGAAGTTACTTCAACAAAACAAATTTGTTCGTAAATGTTTGTACATTGTAAATAATGATTTTTGTAGAGTGTCCAAAAGCTCTAATAAGGTACAATTAAAAAGAATTTTTAGGATTTTAAATACTATAAACAAAAGCAGGGTTTATATTTTATAATAAGAGTGTAAATTTACTAGTTTATAAATTAGTGTTGCTTGTTTTGGTACACTCTGCAATTATTTATGTACCATCAATAAAACTGATACGCTTGAATCAAAATATATTTTATACCACAGTGTCCAGGCTATATGTCTAAGAAATAAATATTCTTGTTATAGTTCAAGATTCAGGAGTACAAATTTCGTATTGAAATCCTCTTGCAATTTACACAAGAAGTTTCACTGGTGGCTGTGGGGAAGTGATAACAACTTAACCGTTCACTCTAACTGGGAACTCTAGTGATACGAAGATAAACTGAATAGTTAGGAAAAAAACAGTTAACCAACTTTTAAAATGTGCTACCATTCAGATAAAACTTAATGTATTTATTTGAAACTATCTGCATAGCTGTCTATGGTATAGTTTTGAATTTTCCCTCAGCTGTTTTAAAAATCTAAAATGTTACTGCTGTTTAATCTTTGTATAAGTTCTGTCATTTATAGGTTCTTCAATGGAGTTATATTTGAGTTATTCACTGCAATTACCTAGCAGTAATAACATAGGTTTGCGTGTTATTGCCTGTCCCTGAATACTATGAGTATTTTACTGTATCAGTTCACTCCAAGCCTATACTGGATACTTTCCATGCACTGGTAAATACAAGGTCCCAAGAGTCCAACCTCTCAAATGTCAAGCACTCTTTATGCAAATTTTAACCATCCATAACGTTTGAATATTTACATAACCTTCTCTAAATGAAATAACATTTATGCATCTACGGAACCATAGACTTACAAATTAGTTACTTAGTAATATTTTGGTGTAGATTAGTGTATTATCTTAACCAAAGCTAGACGCTTAATGTGAAAATCTCGTAGTATTTGTAGCATTCCTTATGACACGTGATACGTGGGACTTTCAAGTGAAGATTCTAACCATGATGTTATTTCCCAAAGGTATACACAAGAGGATCTGTAACTTGAGACCTAACAGGAACTGTCAACACCTTGTTTCTAAACTGTTCTAATATTTTTGGTGTTATTTTTGTCATTTAATTTGGTCTAAAAACCTATTTAATAAAAAAATGAAATTTTAAGTTTAGGAAGTTGACTGATTTAACTTCAGATAGTAATAGGCTCTCTAATAATTTAACCATACACACTTTCCCTCAGGGGTAATTAACTCAGTGCTTGCCCCCAGGACTATTCTCTAAGGATTTATACCACTATATTAAACTCTATGTCATATCTCTATGGATAGTCCGCCAAAAAGTTAAGATTACCTGATAAAATATTTTAGCTTATATTTCCCTTACTATTCATAGCCCTCTTAAGTTAATAAATCCTAAGAAATTAGTAAATTTACAGCTTATACGTGAATATGCTGAAGTCTCACACTAAAACGGCAAGGAAAATAGGAACCCAAATATTTCTAACATGGTATTTTTATTAGTAAAACTGCTAATTCAATAGTTATGATTAGATCAACTAATTATTTGTGTAAATAGTATTGGCCCATAATGTTAAAAACATTGCAAAGTAAACTCGTTAAATTGTAACTGGCTGAGTACTGTATCTCTCGTGTATATAACAGATGAAATCCTGAGAGTCTATCATAGATGATTACTTATATAAAAGATTTATTATATTGAACTTATTTTGCTAAAAAATATCTTACATTACTTAATATTCGAAAGTATTCGAGTTATGTGTGTATTTGTCTACAAGCCAAATAAAAGATAAAAAATACATAGGTACCTCAAAAACAGTATTAAATATTTTCTAATATATGTTTCACACCAATTTGCACATTAGAAATTTAAATACTTTTCTTCGTAATAAGTCGAAACATCGGTATTTATATTTGTCATTTTTAAATAGTCATATTCTCTAAAAGTAACTGAAAGGCAAACGAGGTAACTTATACTGTCGTTAAAAATAATGTATTATGCAATAACAAGTTAATAAAAAAAAAAGTTATAATTAAAGATTAGGTAAACCTTAAAAAGTGTTTCACAATCTGACCAATTCAGATAGTTTGAAGTCTAATGGGCAAAAAGCTTTAGTAGAGAGAAGATTCAATTAAGTACTTTTGCTACTTCATCCTTCATCTGATTGCTTCCATTACTTTTGGGCATACTACTTCTTTCTCTTTTTTTCCATGGGTATTTAATTTTTTCAGTGTAATTGATCATTTGTATACGTATTTTTCTCTAATAAATTAAATGGAGAGTTTAGGTATATTTAGAATAAAAAGTATTTTATGAAATCTTCATCAAGAACTGATAATATGTTTAATTTAAATTTGAATATATTATGTAATTAAGTATTAAGTTATACAGGGTGACAAAAAAGTCTGGAAACGACATACAATAGTTACTATAGTTGCAACTATTATGTCATAACGACAAACTTAAATTTAAAGAATATTTACAATTCGGAAGAATTTTATATCTTATACTAGCTGTACCCGCGGGCTTTGCCCCGTTTTACTT
Source organism: Macrosteles quadrilineatus (assembly GCF_028750875.1). NCBI lineage: Eukaryota > Metazoa > Arthropoda > Insecta > Hemiptera > Cicadellidae > Macrosteles > Macrosteles quadrilineatus. The sequence goes on along the minus strand of NW_026542601.1, from coordinate 7,640,479 downwards.
CATAAGTGAGGCCGTTCGCATGGCTCAATCACGTCCTGGTTGAAGTTCGTTCGCTACGCTCCCTCACCTTTAGGTTGGAACTCGTTCGCTGCGCTCACTTGACGTCAGGTTAGCTCGTTCGCTACGCCAACTCGCCTCCAGGTTGAAGTTCGTTCGCTACGCTCACTCACCTTTTGGTTGCAAATTAGCTGTTGTCATAAATGTAAAAAAAAATAATAGTGCTGCACCCTGTGTACGGTGCTGTAAAGGTAATCCTTGTAACTTTAATGCTATTGAACATCATAGAACAGAACAAACTTGTTTAATTCAAACAGCTGTTACGATTCATTAATTCCATTTAAATATGAGTACTCATCAGGTTAACATGGGAAACTCCAGACCCACTGGGGCGGAGCCCGAGAGTCCGATCAGAATAAAAACAGCAGCTGAGTTTTCCTATTTAATGCCTAAAGAATCAGTGTACCAAATTTCAGCCTCCTAGGTAAATGGGAAGTAAGAGAATTAGTGATGAGTGAGTGAGTGAGTCAGTCAGTCAGTGAGTCAGTGAGGGCTTTGCATTTTATATACAGACTGTCCCAAAAGTCCCGGACCGGTTTAATATTTTCTAAACGACAACAGATAAATCAATAAGATTTGGTACATCAACACCACACCTAAAAATTTACTTTTTTAAGGAAATATAAATTTTCTGTCACATCATGGGGACGTCCCGCAAGGAGTCAGAAGGAAATCTTAAATAGAAGCATAGGTTGGCATGTACATCAAATTAAAGGTCTTTACTAGCAGAATATAATGCCGCAAATGTGAACTCAAACGGACAACCGATTCAAGAATGACAGTGGTTCAAAGATTCATTTAATTCGCATTGCTATTATACGCTTACTCCTCGGGGGGCACAGCCCTAGGAATCGGAAGAAAATTGTTAACGTAAGCATAGGTCGATATGCACATCAAATTAAAGGTCTTCACTAGTAGATTACGATGCCGTAAATTCAAGCTCAAAAGAACGCCTGAGTAAAAAATGACAGTCGTTCAAAGATTCAAAATGGCAGATTCAAGAAATCTTTGAACGGCTGCCATTTTTAATTCAGTTATCTGTTTGAGTTCAAATTTGCGGCATTATATTCTGCTAGTAATGGTCTTTAATTTGATGTGCAAATCAACCTATGCTTCTTTTTAAGATTTCCTTCTGACTCCTTGCGGGACGTCCCCATGATATGACAGAAAATTGATAGTTCCTTAAAAAAGTAGATTTTTAGGTGTGGTGTTGATGTGCAAAATCTTATTGATTTATCTGTTGTCGTTTAGAAAATATTAAACCGGTCCGGGACTTTTGGGACAGTCTGTATATAGATTTATGGTATACAATATGACATAACCTTACATTTTTCTTTCATAAAGTAAAAGACTTACTTTATTTGTGTAGAAACATGCAAAATAAGAATATACGAAGAAAAGACAAAAGATTAAAAAAAAAAAAACTTAATTTACAACAGGCATTGCAATTGAACTCAAATGATACAATTAATTGTCTCTGCCCTCTAAAAAACCTTTTGTTCAAATTGAACATTCTTCTGTCAGTACTTTACAAGATATGCATTTGATTTACTTAAAGAATTGTATATTTAATAATTTATATAGTTTATTATTTTACCTAAATTGTAAGAGTACATTATCTAGGTTGTCGGAAAGTATCAGTACACTTTAATTATTGGAAATTTAATGTTTTCACTGACTCCTACTTAAACATACACTTTACAAGTATAGTGGAGTCCAATGGATAAGGTTAAGTCAGAATTACGTAAATGGGGGTACATTTTAAGAAAGGGATAAGCGAAGAAAAGAGGGTATAGTCCTTATTGGCTTTCTGGACCACCTGCAGATTTGATGGGGCAAATGGGCACTTTATAGGATACGAGTTGGAAATAATTTTTTTTTATATGGGCTGAATGTAGGTTTATAATATTGCCAAGAAATGAGCTAGCCTTTTAAATTTCTGCATTTATATCAAAAATAGAGAAAAAATTACAAACAGATCGGTCATTAATACAATCATTATTTGTTCTAAGTTCATCATTTGCCTGCAAATCTTTGTTTATAGCGATATATTTTTCAGTATCCACTTATGTATTTTGTAATCAACAATTTTATTTCAGTTAAATATAATTAGTAGCACCCAATTAACGAACAAATTGTTTAAAATTGTTAAAAGAATTTTATATAATATATGGTTTGATTTTTTTAAATAATTTCAAAATAAAAATTAAAAAGAAATCGGGATAAGCAAATTCTGAATAAAATATTCAATAGTATACCAACGAATCAGACTTTGAAAGGAAATTATTATTAGAGTCTAAACAACAACATTTTCCGCAATAAGCTGTCTGTGGAAATGATTTATATAAGCGTCACCATGGAACTCGGTTGTTTTCTTCTAAACGGAAAGGGTGAGCTATAGGGGTAGACGTAATCGTTTCCTTGGATTAAATGGGATACTTGTTGGATTGTGCTGTAAATTAACTACAAACCTTTGTTTTTTTTGTGTTTTGGACACTCGGAAAATCCTAACAGATTAATAATACATTATTCAATAATTTACTTTTTTCAACTATTGTTATTTTAAAGTAAATGTTTTAAATGGTCCCCATATTGGAACGAAACTAATCTAATGCAACTATAATGGAACGATGCAATTATAATGATACGGTCATTTAGAACCTGATATAAGTCTTGACAAAAAATTTTCACGGGAAGAAAATATAAAAACAGTCAAATTTCAGGTGCTTCTTAAGATCAAGATTTAATTAAGTTTCTAGCTTTGGACATTTTGTTTGATCCCTTAACAAATGATGACTGAACCTGCTTTTTGTTTCTCATTTCAATCAATATCTTCAGTTTTTGAAATAGGGTGGACCAATCCTAGTTCAATGAAAAGGACATGGTACAACCAAATACAAACAAAATTCAACACAGCCCTTGTGATAGTTAACTATTTGTTCAATCAATATTCACTAAGAAATTTTTTATAATGTTGATACAATTTTTAATATACGGAATAAACCAGTTATTGTGTGACAATAGTTAACTATTTTATTATGAGATGGATTGTTAACTTCTTATGGTGCACTCCCCTTGATTTTAAGAAGTTTTTTTGGGATGGATCTGAATTTTTAAAATATGACCTCAATTATCAAATAAGGCCGACAACTTTAATATTTCTTATAGGATTCCCTGAATTGTATAGTTGTTTAAACAAATAAAACGCAATTAAAAAATGTTTTCTGTCTTGAAATTATTTATCTAAAGCAACTAGCTTAGGAGTTAAAGCGTGTTGCACTTAAGAAATAAATCACTTGTGATGTACATTCTGCATCATGGTAGCCTAAACGAGTAAGTTTATGTAGAAACATCAAGGAATAAATAAGTCTTCAAATCGTATCTGCATTCTAAAAGATCATTAAATATATTAACAATATTGGTTCCGTTATTTGAAAAAATCCACTATTTTCCAAAATAGCAATAGACATTAAAATTAAACTGGGTATTAAATTAAATTAGGTAAATATCCGTGATAAATCAATAACAATTAAATTGATATTCATAAGTATGAAAATAATTTATCGGAACGCTTTATTAAAGAAGAACTGTCGATTAACTCTACTTCAATCCGAGGATATCAATCCTCTTTTAATTTCCTTCTCCAAAGGAAGCCCTACAAACTTTTATCTTTACTTGCTATTAACTTGATACTTCCCAATGAGTAAACACTTTTCTAAATCGTTACCAAAGCTAAATTAAATGTAGTAATGATGTTTGGAATTGACGATTCTGTTATTATGATTTAATTTAATATTTCCCAGCAACAATACTTTTCTCAAGGAGTTTCGATGGATTTTTATATTTAGTAATATAAACTTAAATCAAGTAAAAGGTAATTCATGAGTAAAATATATAAAAACATGTAAAGGGTGTTTTGTTAGTAAAGGAATTCATTTTAGTTTTCAGCTGAGTTACTGATGTGTAAAGGTTTGCTTAACAAAAGTGAATTATTAACAGAAACAAAGAAGTTGACAAATGTTCTTTTAAAAGCTAAATTAATTATCCTTGACGAGAAGATCCTGTGGTCTGTTTGTTTTATAAATAGCTCTTGACTGCCTCAGGCAAATAATCCTTTTCCTAAAGTTAATGAGTTTTGTGGAATTTTGTTTTATGTCAGTAAAGTAGTATTTTCACCGTCAGCATTGCAAAGAAACAAACAAGACCTTTAATTTGAAAAGTGTAATACGATTCAGAAAAGTAATCACGTTAATGAATAATTTTAAGTTAACATTTTAATAGTTAGTGTTAAGCATCTTGTAGCTATTTTTGTTGAAATACAAAAACACATTTTTAAATTAACATAAATATTTATTGAGAGGCTTAAAAAAATACGTACTCAAGGTGGGAATACGATAGTATTCTAATATCACAATTTTTAACAGTAAACTTGAAACATATTTGTCATCATGATAGAGTACAATTTACTTAAGGTAAAAAAGAATTTTTTTTCATAGAGAATATAGGTATAGCCAACAAACTTATATCCTTGTTATAATTTCTTTTTAAAATTTTAAAATTTCAATTATGCCAAATAGTATTTATACCCAAGAGTAAAGCTAAGAACATGAATGTACTATTTTAAGGTTGATATACAATTACACATGTGTATTTTCTTAAAATCACCAGTTTCCACACAAATTAATTCCAAATAACAATTTGTTCTTTGTCTCGAATCCTCCTTTACGTATTTTAGGTATTGATAAATTTATATTTACAAACACGATTATTGTTCTAACCCTGATAATCTGATATAATACCAGTACTACAAATCAAATTTACGTCATTGTAAAACTATTTAAAAATTTGTTTACACCAGTTATCTGTATCTAGAAAATTCAAAAATAATTGACAATAATGTTTGTTAAAAGTATACCATCCTTATTTGGGTTACCTAGATGTCAAATGTAATTTGGACTGGCTTAAAAAAAGTTACAGAAGATTGGATTGTACTTTCACTTCAAAAGGGTTTTGATAGCATTTTCATGTTTATAGGTGTGAACATATCCTTATCATCTCCCTGCACGCAACATTGCAATGTTAAATAAGGAAGTTGTTGGGCCAAATCTCACTATTGTTATTTATTTTACTATTCGAACCTAATAAAGAGAGATAAAAATATATATAATGGCCAATCACGTATGTTTGCCTAGCACTCTCAACTTATTTGTTTGTATAAAATATGTATTGGAATATCTATTTATAGAAATATGTGTAATTAGTATTCGTAGTTGAATGATTTATAGATCCCCATAATATTAACCATTGTTAGGGTGTCCGAAAAAGAATTCCCTAGTTTTTAAATACATTAATTTATTGTACAATATACAAATTACAATGACTGAAACACTAAACGAAAGGTAATGAAAGAAAAAGTTTTTTTTAACACTATTACACCTCGATATGCGAAGTATATGTGGCCCTGCAGATATCCAAGAGATTTTTACTAATTTTTATAATTAATTTTATTATTATTTATTACAAAAACTTCGCTCAAGGTGAAACAGGTGTACCAAACTTATTGCTAACGTACGAAATTAAAAATTACAAGTATACTCTACAGCATCAAACCTAACTTTGCCTGGTAAAATAAAGAATTTTCAATTTCATTTCATCAAAGGATTATTACTCATCTATTTAAACTAATACTATCGTGAGGTATTTTTAAAACTACGTAGTTCTTTTTCGGACACCTGGTATAAATAATGTATTCAATAATTTTATACTCACAACTCGTAAACAAAGAAAAACCATAATTACGATTTTGCATTTTCTATTTTAATGGTATTTCATACACATTTAACATTGGGTTCCAGACAGAAAAAGTAAATAATAGGTTAAGAGTCCCGCCAAAAAATAAATTCCCTATTGTGAAAGGCTGACCCAAGAGGCTGAAGGTTACAAGTTAAGCTTAGGAAGAAATAAAATCGTGCCAAATACTTTCGTAGCTATCTATTCCGTCCCTTAAGATATCTTGTGGGATATCTGTTGTTAAATACGTTTACTTATCACAATAAAATTAGTGTACGTACTAGATGGCACATTACATCAATAAATAAACTACCAACTTCATATTATACAATACATTTTTTCCAATTGACAATCAAACAAGACAAATCAAACTAATTAAACTAACGTTGCTATGTAATGTTATAGTTTTTTTTCCTTAACTCTTCCTAAAGAAAAGTTAAATAAATAACTTTACTAAAGAACAGTATGCAGTCATACAAATAAGACAGTAACTAAATACATAATTCGAACATATTTAGAGTATAGAATACAGGGTGTCCCGGAACTCTATTTTAGGGCATTGATCCTGGGTAAGAAACGTACCTAAATATCATATTTAAGGTGTCCGGAAGTCCTTAGTTACTTACACAGCCGCCATTTTGTTTTTTTCAGTAATAGTTTTTTTCTAAAGAATGGTCAAACATACGAAATGGAAACTTTGCACAAACATTTATGACAACTAGAAAAAGCTACCAAAAAATTATCAAGATTTTTTAAATTCATAAAACAAAATGTCGGCCATTTAACATTTTCTTTCTTAAATAACTCAAAACCGTTGATTTTACAAAAATTTTAAATGGCCGCCATTTTGTTTTATGAATTTGAAAAATCTTGATAATTTTTTGGTAGCTTTGTCTAATTGTCATAAATGTTTGTGCAAAGTTTTCATTTCGTATGTTTAACCATTCTTTAGAAAAAAATTAATAACTGAAAAAAACAAAATGGCAGCTGTGTGAGTAACTAAGGACTTCCGGACGGTTTAAATATAATACTTAGTTATGTTTCTTACCCAGGAGCAATGCCCTAAAATATTGGTAGAGAGTTCCGGGTCACCCTGTATATCACGAAGAATACATCTTTATTTTAACTGACAAAAAGTGTGTTTTAGAAAAAAAAACTTGGTTTACAAAACTATAAATAATATTATCAACAATGCAAGTTGTATTGTCCTGATTTTATTGTATCAGGTCGTGTTTTATTTGGACTTTGCAACGAGGTAAAAAGCCTTTTAAATACTCATTGGGAAAGTATCAGGTTAATAGTGAAGATAAATGTTCGTTATAGGACTTCCTTTTGAAAACGAAATTAAGTGAGGGTTGATATCCTGATATCGGGGAAAGTGATATGATCTTCTTTGGTACTAAACCTTAACGATAAAACCAACCTGCCTCTCCTTTTTAGTGCTTTGAAACTATTTTGTTTTTCTTAAATTGAACTCAAAATAAATGGTTTGTTCAATTTAATTTTTTACTTACTTTTACTAATTAAAAATTTGTTTTTTTTTAAGATTTGTTAAAAACTAGTTCTGTAGCTTATCAAAAGTAATATTTATTTATTTTGTAGTAATTTAGCAACTAGTAAATAAAAATATCAGACTTATCATAAAATTTTAATATCATTTTAAAACTACAATAAGATTAACTCTTAAGTAGACTATCATATACAACAAACTCATCAACAAACAGGCAACATGTGTTAACTGTAGGAACTCGATTTTGAGAAAACACTACAGGTTATCATATTTTACATTGAAGGTTTTTCGCGTTCTTGTGTGTTGTTATGTGTGTAAATTGCCTTATCATCCCATTGCAAGCAACATTGCAATGTATAATAGAACTATTTGCTTGACCCAATTTGCATCTGTTTGTTTGTTTGAATTACCAAACTGACGAAAAAAAACAAAGATGTCAGTTATATTGCAATTTAATATCGCCCTTTACTAGTTTAAGAGAAATACAAATATTACGTGCAATCATCTCGCGGGCCTTATCTACTTTTTATAACTATATTCAACATTTCATTTACTAAAAATAAGAATATCTGTTTAGTTTTAGTACTGTTGCAGCTGCTATACTTTGATACTTACTTACTCACTAACTTTGTCAAAGAAACCTAGATAATATATGCTTTTATTTCCAATACCTAGATGTACTAACCATGAAAAGAAACGTTACATATTTTTTTTATAATAAATATATTTTCAAATACGACCTTAATATTCTCAGTCACTTATTAGGTAAAATTTATACACGAATAAATGTATAACTTGCATGAAATGTTTTTAAAAGGAATCATTATATGTTTGATTGGTTAATTAATTATTAGTCTTCTTTAGCACTTTTAAAATCAAAGAAAAATTAATAAAAACTAAATTAAATGCAGTCTAAAGCTACTAACTAGATTTTATTGGTGAAAATGTGAAATTAATCAATTAGGTTTCCTGCCTTTGATGTTACATCATATGCTTGTTAAACACTAGCCTTTGATTACTAATAGGTAAATCTATATGCACTGCTAAACCAGGTAAACTTGCATTAAATTGCCTATGTGCTTTCGAATACATGAGATTTGAAATTGAATGCTTTATGGAAATTGCTTTTATTGTCTTTGAATGCATTGCTGCGATGCTTTCAAAGCGTTTTGTAATTTGTTAGCAATTAACTGTAGTACTTTAGTACCTTAGTACTGTAGTACTTTTGTAAAAATGGCTAAATTTTTCTGTTTTTTAGTAGTGATTTCTATATACTGTACCCCAATGCGATAAGTTTTCCTAAACATATGTACATATTGATTCCTCTTTAATTCTGTAACATTAAATTCTGCTGACATTTCTACATTTACCTTTTATAATCAATTTATTTTTATTTACCACTTCTTAGGGCTTAAATGGAAACAAAAACAATATAAATTTCACATTTTAACCTTTCGTATGATTTTAAACCATGGATTGGAACTGTGCCATACCAAGTCAATAAGAAGAAGTCATGGATACAATCCAAGTGATATGTCAAGCGAGGGACCACTGCCCAATTGGGGTGTAAAGGTTAAAGGTTTTCAAGCCTACTGTGACCTTGCACTAAGCAATAGATAAACAAGATGAAAATATACTAATCAACTGGCTAAACAAATATTTCAATTTTCTTTTAAGGGCTACGAACTCTAGTTGAGTAGAATAATAATCTATTTTTGCCTTTAATAAGTGTATTAGCAATGTAGCTAAAAATAAATATTACAGAAATATAAAAATATATAATTCATGTAAAGCTTTACACAAATTTACTATAGTATTAAAAACGGTGCCGTATTACATTTACATTATCTCCACACTTTTCATGATTTAAAATAACATGTTTAAGAATAATTAATGTATATAACTGTAACTGCAAGATTTATAAGATGGTAGAAGTAATTTCATATGCGTTTTACTCGATTGCACCACCACTATTGTCTGTATGTCCTTATCTAATATATGTTTTTATATTTTATAAGTATTTACAGTATGATGAAAATTTACACGATTTATTTCCGGCAAAGAAAATGAACAAAAACCGAGGTATAAAATGCAAAAAATTAAAACCATACTTAGAATTTTAAAATAGATCAATGTAAATAAACACGTTAATTTGTAATTTATGTAAAATTTTCAGTCGATATAACAGAAATTAACCATTATTTTTTTTTTTTTTAATAAAGAAAATATTTTTTATTTTGTATTTTGTTATGAACTTGATTTAAAGTAGTATTGTTTACGGTGTGTTTTACCTAAAGATTTTTTTCAACGAATAAGTAAAATGTTAATTTAAACGCGTAACTTATTATCTTTTAAGAGGATCTTCCTTGGTTTATTTGTTTTCTAAATACCCCTCGACTGCCTTGGGCACCTAGTCATTTTCAAACTATAAAATATAGTAAAGGAATTACGTACAAGAAATATAGATCTGACTTATTTGTTATAGTGCCTAAAACATATTGGTTTTATTAATAGTGATTTTGGTTGATTTAATCCAATCTATACCAAATCTACTTACCAACTAATCTATTTAATATTATCTTTACACACGTAATTTTTCTTTTTAATTAAGTGCAATTTTCAATACATACCACACATAAAACAGTATTAATAATCAAACATGATAATTATATTGATTCATGCACAATCAACGGTTACCGTTTTAAATAACCAATCCAGAACTAAAAACTAGTTCAACCCGGGACACATTGTTATGGTCACAATTATTATAACAATGGCATCATTAAAGTCTGTGTCCTAGATAGGTGACGACCTCATTTTCTGGTGTTATAAAATGACTGTTATTTTTGTAATTGCTTCCCACTGAGTACAATCCACTTACCTTTTATTTACGAATTCCTCATAGAGGGAATAAGCTATTACCGTATGTCTCATAGACCTGGACCCGGGACCAATTTACTTTTTGGTTTTGAGATCAACAGTGGCCTAAAACTCCATCCATTTAAATTCATATACATGTGTCCGTTAGCACGATAACTCTAACACAAATCATCAGATTTTGATGAAATGTTGTATAAACTGGTAAACCTACATTTTTTCGAACGAGTTCCTGAACCAGGATAATCAGACTATGGAAACGGGGATTTACGTGGAGTTTTATAGGGTAAAAATAATTTTCCAATTTGTTTCCACAAAACATACAATTTTGCTCCATCTTTCTCAGCCACTCAAACGAACAAATAATGCAGAATATTGAAATGCACTTAATGATTAAGGATAAAATAAAATACAACTGTAAATTCTCATTTTATTAAGATGACAAATTAAACTGTTGTAATATACTTATTTACAAACAAATGCTGATAAAATTTGGAAAATGTATTTATTTCTTACTCTACTACTAATATTTAACTATGAAACTACTTCATTACCTTCCCTGTAGCAGCAAACCTAAGTACTCGTTAAACTATAGGTATTTAAATAGGGAATAAATGTGACAATTTTTAGGAGATATTTTATCGAAAATCCAATCAGGCAAATGGAAGTTCACTCAGTCTGCAGGTTTGCTGTGGCGGGAGAATTATTAACTTAAGCCGATATGCTTGATTTATTAGCCTATGTTTCTACGTGATTGATGTTTTGTAACCTAAATAATAATGACAGAAGTCCCTACTGTCTAAGCGTTGGGGAAATGATGTTGGTAAAATAAACTACTATAATAATATAAGACTAAGAGATATATTTCGATTTTATTTATTTTTAGTTCTTCTGTTCAATAAAAGCTTTTGTTTATAAAGATAATTCGAGATATATATTTTTTAATTCAAGACTTTTGGAAAACTGTATCACAATTAACACAAAATCTTTACCCATCAAAATTTAACAAAGCCAGATTCTAAAAACAAATTAAGAACACACTTTCGATAAGAAAAAGAACTGTATACAAAATTATAAGGATCCTAGAAACAGAGTTTACATTTTATTTTACATCCCTGACGATAAGGAATGCTACTGAATTGTTCATCCCCTGTAGCGAGGCACGATATATATTTGGTCCATCAAAGACCAGTGGATCGTGTAACAGGCTTAGCATCACTTGACTCCATCACCCATATAGGTCCATATAGGTGAACATAGCAAAGTGTATTGTTGAATGAATATTTGTCGAATTTGAGGTATTTTATGGACAGATTTACTGCTGGCAAAGGTTGCTTTATACTTGTGAGCTTTGATTTTTATGTATTTGAGATCAAATAACTTACAATAGTAAGAAAGTTAAAATAACCTATATCATTGTAAGTATCTTACATGTACTTAGAAAATAACAAATGCCACACTACTCATACAGTATTCAACATAAACATTTTCATTAATGTATTTATAAAACATTGTTAAAAACTTACTTGATTATTTAAATTTATAACGTTGTTTAGTTACAAAACATGTAACAAAATTATCTAATGTGTAACATAGCGTATTATATTAAAATAAAATAAAATTATTATAGGTTAAATTAACTTTCCCGATTCTTAAGTGTTATGTCATTCCATCCTCTTGGCTTTCTAATATTGATACAAGAATACTAAAGAAACCAATTTTTGGATAAAAAACGAGATAATTTAAATATAACAATTTATATAGTGACGTGGTGGCTAAGTCGGTAGCACCAAGAATATTTCGTATTTTGGTAGCGACATCATGTCCATTTTTGATGTCGTGGGTTCGAATCCTACCACTACTTTTTTATCAGTACAAGTTTACCTTTCTACTGAACCGGCACACCCCTTGCCTTGCTGAATACTTTACACGCACTAGGTCTCTATAGAAGGGCAAATGGGATCCAAAAGAAGCCACCAACCTAATATATTTTAATCTTTTTGCTCTAGACTTATACAATCTATTGAATAAACATCTGAAAAAACACAATGTAAATCACATCAAAATCAATTTAGCCTGTTTCGTATGAATTTTTAGTAAGCAATACTATTATCTCGAGAATATTTCATAAAATGTACGTAATCTTCCTACATTTTTTAAAATAAGAAACCATTTCAGTTTTGGTGTTGGTTAAATTATCTCAATTACACAAACTAAATATGTAAGTATTTATTCACATGTTAATTATGTTGTTACATTCAATAGTCCAACGGGCACCTCACTCGTTTGTCTTTATTCCTATTTCAACTAATTTGGAAAACTATTTAAAATTATTAAAACAAAATAAATCTAACCACCACTAAGACACGTGACAGTGATTGTTAACCGTAATTTTTCTGTTTAGAGTTTGAAATCAGTCGAAATGTTAATTATATAGGGCAAATAAAGATAAAACCAATTTTTGTAGATATTATAAAGCTTTCCTTATGAGAAAAATTAATTAAGTATATAGCTTTGGCCGCTAAGTTTGGTCGCTCTAATTAATATTAAGACTAAACACCTAATTTCTTTCTCAACATGTGCACATTTTAATTATATGTTTATTTATTTCCTTTTAACTATTGATATATTTTTAAATATATTTTAACTATCCAGAATGATGCGAGAAGGTATAGTATTGTAAATTAAGTGTAATATTAGAGTCTCTTGATATTTTTATGTCTATGAATTTATAAAAAGTAATCAGAAAGGCAATGTTTTTTTTAAACAGTTCTAAAAAGTCCTTTAAAAAACAATAAATGGATAAATGAATTATACCGTTATTGAAGATGGTTTTACAAACCTTACCTTGCCTTGAGAGTATTTGATCCACATCTCTGTTAAATATCTACTTCTTTAAGGTATATACTTGGAAAAACATCGAAGAATAATAATAATAATTGTAGGGTAACTACTGCAAGACAAGTTTATCTTTTTATTATACTATATTTGCTTTTATTATATGTCAAAAATGTTCCCCCCTGAAACATTTAACAATAAATACGGTAACAACAGAAGATTGCTGTGCAAAAGCTAATTTACAAGCAGCATTCAACAAAGTGCTGCAATTTACCAGAAAGGAAACAATAAACTTCTCTTTTACCTAATTTACTTTTCGTTGTTTGGAATGTAAATTGCCTTATTTTATTACAAATAACAAATGTAAATGTATGACTTAAACAATAAATAATGTTCTAATATTTCTTAGTTTGTTACTATATTATTACTGATTAAATGGGTTGGGTGAGCTTGATAAGTAATTGACTCTATAATATTTTATCTTGGGAAGAATATACTTCATTTTCCATGTATTTTTTATACTCAATTAAATCCATATCTTGGCTACTTATGCAAATATTTTAGAATTACCACAAAGAATAAAACATAAAATGTAAAAGGTAATATAAAGAGTTAAATAATTTGTCACGTATTTAAAAATCTGTGATATGTCTAAGATATTCATCTTTCATGTATTCTAAAAGCAGACAAAACCTTAAATAGTTTTAATTTACATACACTGTTGCAATGGTGATATAATTAAGTAATTTCATCAAGTTAATTGAAGTATTTTATAGCACACTTTACAGTACACAAAGCTACAGTACACTTACAGTATCATATCAGTACACTTTACAAAATGTTAAATATTACTGTAAAACGTCTACTTGAATTTGAATGCATAACCAAAAGCAGTTACCGGTCATTTTGGTTTCTTTCTATGGATTTTACTTGCAAAATGTAAAATAAAGGGTATAATATCTAAAGCTGGTTATTGGATCATTAAGTACCTTAAACCTACCTGAAATACCTGAAATACGTACCTGAAATAAAACTTACAGTACACAATTTGGGATATATAATCTTGAATAGTTGCAAGGCAATTATATGAATGATGTACAACACTTAATACTCTGCTGCATTTGCACTTTATGTAAACAATCCTATCCTAACTAATGGCAACACTATTGGTCCAACTTCATTAAAGTCTGAGTTCAAAATACAGTTTGGTAACTGTTGTTCACGTATGTAAAAAAATTGTGTAATTAAAAGAGTCCTATTGCTTTCTTTGTTTAGCATAAATACTTTGTCAATATTTTGAGCCTAGTGAAACTAATATATAAACACGAAATATAAATAATCAGCCCTAATAAGGAAATATTTAACAGTCCTGAAATCACTTTTTTGACATGATAATCTTTACCTAATCGTAAACTATTGAACTGTTGGTATTTCAAAAATGCAATGTAGAATCTGAAGGATGCAAAGTATACAAACATGTTTAAAAATTAAAGTATTGCAAAAATTAAATTAATGTAATAATTTAAGTTAAGTAGTTACTTCCATCATTTGTGACGATGCTTGAAAGTTTTCGAAAATCTCATTGGGAGGTATTAAGTTAATAGCAAGATAAGATAAAAGTTTGTTAGTGCTTCCTTTCGAAAAGGAAATTAAGAGAGATTTGATATCCTAGGATCGAAAACAAAATGTTATGAGATTTTCTTTGTTTTTAAACCTTTGATATAGTTTCGTCTTTAAAAAGTTGTGTTTTAATGTATTTATTGTCACTTTCAATCAATGTTAGTCTGCCAAAATTATAAGGTATCTCAGAAATAAATAATTTCTTTATTTTCTTAAAATCTTTGAAATACTTGTGTACTTAAAAATGGTATTAAAAGGATTTTTTTGAATAAATAACAAACATGCTTACAAGCAACTAACAATAAATAACAAGCAACTTCATTTTGTTGCTGTCACAATATAATTACAATTCAAGTCAAGTTTCAATTCAAGTTTTGATTTTTCTTTACGTGCCATTATTGGATTAGTGAGCAAAAAGACTACTTAAAAAGCCTACGATCAGTCTTCGTGAGTTTACATAATACGGCATGTATTTTTTACAGTCAGAACTGAAACAGTAATATGCCTACTTCTAATTTTGAAGTTACTTGTTTGGGCTTTTGTTTTACCATTTATGTCCTCTCATGCCTGTTTATAAATTTCATCAGTTTGAACAGTTTTACCATAGTAATTGTAATACTTATTGGTAAAAAGTTAATCGGAACACGCATAGTTTGACCAAAATGGAATATATAAATCGGTACAAAATTAAGACTTATGTTAAAGGACCTGTGTAGATTGTGTGTTTTTTTATCGGGTTCAAAAAGTCTTTTCGAGGCACAACGTACAATACAATACCATTTCGCGTTTTAAAAATTACATTGGCTTAAAACATTTATAAGTCAAATACAATAACTAATCTGCAATTAGTTAAATTTGTTGATTAGATCTACACAATGAAAAGTATTTTACCTACCGCAAACAGGTTACAATTCAACTTTACTTTTAGACTCATTTGCATAAAATGTGTTTCCTTTTCTATTCTATCTTGGGTAAACATTCTAATGACAGCAGTTAAATTACAATTCAAATAAACTGTTAAAAATCCAGTAGGTTAGCAACACTGAGGGTATTTGCATTATTCGCTTTGCTTTGGAAACAATTAAGCCCTCTTAAAATGCTCAATTTACGCGTGAAAACTCTCGCATTTGTCTTGTTTGTTTACCGATCTGTATATTGCTTTTTTTGACTGCAAGTTTAAGATAATTGATTTGACAAAATATTTTGTAAAACTATTGAACCTGATATGCCATTAGACTCATTAAGTTTATTTAAAGACCTTTATACAATAAAATAATAGTGTCTATGCAGCCAAAATTATGTAAATGGTAAGACATTTTCGGATAAGGTAAAGGACGAGGTGACACAATTATTCCCTTGCACCACCTGCGAATTCGAGCGAATTGACTCCTTATAGAAAAAAATCTAAAATTTGTTCATTTTGAATTTTGCTACATTAGAATATAAGGGTTACTTATCAAATTATTTAAAAAAATTTCCTTTCATGTACACGTTTATCTACAGGTTTAAAACTAGAATTTTACAGTTTCGATGAATATATTATATTTAGAAATAATGTAGCAGAAAGTATTTTGAAAAAATTACATTTTTTATCAGATATTTTTGATACTGTATGATCAAAATGTTATATTACGTGAAAGGCAACATGCATATAACAGAACTCTTGAAAAGGGAAAGCTTAGACAAGCTTAACTTTGTGAAAAGTTATTTGTATGAAGAAAAGTTGATGAAAATTCTGAGAATCTGAGACGAAAGATGATATTTTATTAGTTAAACTCAAAGGATATATATTGGCTGTAAACAGATGAGAAAAATCAATCTTGTTAACTTGAAATTAGCTTAACAGACTTGTCGGTGGTAATACTTTTCAAAAAAATCCTAACTTGAAGCAATAATTGTAACTTATTTTCTTAAAAGATAATTATGTCAAAATATGTTTAAATGATCACATTTTAAGCCTATCATATGTCAGCATTGAGTTAAAACTACGTACAACTTTTTTAAAATTAAATTCAAACACATTAAAAAAATTGTATCGGAAAATCTTTGAATATGTATTGCAATATTTGTCTTATAAATTTGATACTGTTAGAAGTCAATCGTGTTCTCTTCCTTTTAAGTAAAATGATACGCTTGTTGAACATCCATCTTTGATCATTTAGAACCTACACAAATCAATACTCCAATATATTCAGCCTCAGTAAACATGTATCAAATTGCATTATTAAAGTAATATGTACAGCAAACGAACGTTGTTTAAATGGCATGATAAAAAATTTTATGTTCTAATGGAAGAATAAAACATCTGTAATAAATGTTAATGCCATGGGTAGAACTCATAGTCAGGTTAAAAGCTTTCTTGCTATTTTTTTAAATTTCTTTGACATAATACAAATTTAAGTTCTGAAGTAAAATGAAATAATATACTTTATTAGACTGGGCGTAGTAGGTATTATAGTAGTTAATAAAATACTATGTTTTAGAGTTGATAGGCCAATATATTATACAAATGACAAATGTATCCTTAAACACCTGAGATAACTCCACGGAGATGAAACCAGCTGCAACATAAAACAACGAATTGGTACGTATTATCATTGACTTTATATCTACACAGTGTAGATATAAAGTCAATGGTATTAGGCCTATACAGTAATATGGAGGCTAACATACATCACCACTCATTAATATTGCTACTGGTATACAGGGTTGCTGAAAAGTAACTTGCGCCCCTCCTTAATTGTTAAACCATTTGAGATATTTGAAATCGGTTTGTGGAAACCTTCTTGGAAAATGAGGTGCTACAATAATTATATTTGATTTTGAAAATTTTTCCATTGAATGGGTAGGGAGTAGCTCAAAGTTTTCAAATAGGCTAGCAAGTATAGTCGAGTTTTGTATCATTTTACGGGTCTTAACAAAACCAAACAATAAACAAAAAGAAAATAGAAATCAAACAACTAATAACAAAATAACAGCTAAAATTTATTAAGACAATGGTTAGTAAAAGCATGTTTAACACCCCCGCTACCCCTAAGGGCGAAATTTTCAAAATGAATCACAATTATTGTTGCCCCTCATTTCTAAAGAAGGTAGCCTTAAACCGATTTTAAATATCTCAAAAGGTTTAAAATTTAATGAGGGGGGCAAGTTACTTTTCAGCCAACCTCTATAATCGATATAAATCTGTGTTAAGATGTTTAGTGAATTTGTCTTCTACAAATAAACAAAATGCTTCCAAATGTTAGAAAACCACCTGCACTATAAATTATTTACATAATAAAAGAGAGAGGGGATGAAGAAAATGTTAAAATAAATGTACATGTTTATTTTATTTTCTCTAGTACAAAGAGACTGATGTATACAAGAGTATCTCATGGCGTCGCACTCCCGGAAACTGGGGCTCAGACCGGAAACGGGAGGGCGAGAACATGATGACGTCATTGAGCAATGTTGCCAACCCCGCAACACTGGGAACCAGTGCAGCCACCTTGTCGACACTAAATATACAAGTCACGAAGATACGTATACAAGTGAAACGAAAAAGGTTTAGAGAAACAAAGCAAAATGGATTTTAAATACAAAATAAGTCTATGGTGTAAAGGCATTTTATAAAAATAACTTATCTTTGGATAGGTTTAAGCGTTTTACGATACTCGTTTATTTAAAATAGATCCTATTTTCATATTATACCTAGTCTTAATATTACAGTTGATACGTTTTGCCAACTTAACACAATTGCTAAAGTTGTAATTATAATACCTATAACAAAACAATAGTATTAAACGAAATTTATCGTTTTTATAAAATTTATTTCATCAATTAGATTTACATTAGAATATTTTTGTTTATTCGAAAACAACTAACAAATAGGAAATTACAGCCTATACATTGGATAACAATAACAACATAACACTTAACATTTAGGTTAACACAAAGAGGTGTTTGCCCAAAAACACTGAACAATCATGAGCATATTGACACCGGTATAGCAAAAGATCAAATTTGTTAAAACATACCCAATATCGCATGGATAGGTACAACTATGATGATGTAAGTAAAGTTAATAAAACTACAGAGGAGTTAAAATACAAAATTAGCAAGTCTTATATACAAGGGAGTGAATACGGCGATGTTTTCATAGACCTGCAACAAAAACAAGTTATAAACATTAATAGTTGGTAGAGTCAAGATTGTTTTGTCTGTACAACACTTAGTGCTTTCAGTTTTAAACAAGTGTAAAATCAGTAGTGTAAGTAAATTTCGAGGGTTAACATATATAAAAAAAATATTTGACAAAACTAACAGATTTGAAGCAACTTATGAAATCATTGTTGCGCATTTGCTATAAAATCTTAGTTCGTACAGCGTCTCATTAATAATATTTTAATTCTTTCTTATAATTTAAGACACGATTAAAGAAGTTGTTTTGGGAAAATTTCTTAGATGAAAGAGAATTTACTGCAAAAAACTTCCAGTCAGGCATAATGAAAACCCAACCCATGAATTCAAACGTTGCGTTGAATCTGCAAGAGTAGTGTATATGTTACAGGCAAAGTATATAATCAGGCATTCTATAGAATGACTAAGCATTCTATAAAATACCTAAAATGAAGCAGGCAAAGTATGAAATTGAGCAAATTATATACTTCGTCATTCTATAGAATGCCTATTGGCACTGTAGGGCAATGTATAAAATACGCTGTTCTTGGAATTTTGTAGACTTTTCTACCCTTGTTTGTAATAATTACTCGTATATCTAATCTAAAATAAACTGACCTAATTTAATCATACACACAATATTTAGATATTCTACACTATATTTTGTATACATTTATATACAGGATTTCTCATACATGTATATAAATGTATATCATTAGATTTGTAAATGATGGTCTACAGTATTTATTTCAAAGTAATTTTTATAATAAACCAAAAATTAATACTGTAAACCACAAAAGTAAACTCTACATTTACCTATTCTTTTGTGTATACAAGTCTGTAGATAATTAATTATTGTTTTTAGCAGAAAGCAAAGAAAACCAATATTGTAGCTAAGTTACCGGTAAACAAAATAACCAAAATATGTATGCGATCCGATTATTAATTACAGAGAAAATAGAAAGTTGGTAATTATCAACAGTTTGAACCTTGGCCAACTTAACATGGTTCGAGGGGGATTTTTGGGGACTTATGTAAAAATGTTTCTCTAGTTTTTATATATCAATAGGGTAAAATTCAGCTTGACTCCAATTTTTTTCCCATTTTAAACCTTTATTGACAGGGCTACGATGCCTAGTCAAAATGAATAACATCCTATCGTTATTATTCATTTCGTACTTTGTCTAATAACTTCAGACATTGTATAGGATGTCTGCATTATATACTTTGCCTGTAACGTAACATCCATAATCTAGAATAGTTGTTGTCGCAGTGTTTTTTTTATATTTTTTTTATTAAAGTACACATCTCTTCTACCCCCCCCCTCCCCACGTCTAGCCTAGCACGCCAGTCAGTGACAGCAGCGCTTTTAGTGGCCTGGTACAGACTATCGATGTATACTGTATAGTTAGACTATACACATCGATGGTGCGTACAATAGTAGATTTAAATGTAACGTTTTCATCGGCTCCAGGAGAGTTCTGAGTTCCAATCACGCTATCTTCATAGAGCTTATTTATTTCACCCATTTAAACTTCCTTGTAATCTTAATTCTGTTTATTAGGATCAAGATACAAGAACGAATTGTTTAAAATTTTAGAAATATCGTTTGTAGGTCTAGTTAAGAGACAAGTGCATCTGAATAACAGGGTCCACTATTTCTTAAAAGAATATTTTGGACCTTGACTGCCGTTGTGCCTGGCCACAGCATTTTTATTTTTATCTGCTTCTTACAATAATGTTACACCACCATTTCAATACAGAGTAAACGCATTCTGTGCATAATGCCGATTAATTTGGAGACTTCTCATGAGCTACTCACCGATCCAGCGGTTCATAATATATCGTTGGATCTAGTAGTCTTGGTCAAAGCCGACTTCTCCTGGTCGGGTCGGCCATTGATGTGGCCGGGAAGGTGGGAGCGGTCTGGGCCACAGTATATAACCTTGCGGAACGCCTTCCGGAAGTTTTCCGAAAGAAAAGCATACAAGATGGGGTTGACGCATGAGTTCATGTAGGCCAGAACGTGACTGACGATCTGAATCATCACCGAGGTGTTCGTTATCTCGTACCTGTCTACGCTTTTCAACACCAGAATCACCTGAGAACAGATCAAATAAACTTTTAACTGTATGAGTATGAGACAATACTGTTGATTTATATCATATTTACATCATATTAAATATAGGCCGATAGCAGTGCTGCAGTTAGCATAATTTCTGGCGTCCACCGCTGGGAGTGCCGTGTAGTTACGTAGCACGTGCGCATTAACTATAGCCTACGGTAGTCCCAGCGGTGGACGCCAGAACTGATGCTAACAGCAGCACTGCTGTTAGTCTACATTTAATTCTATTTGTCTATGATATTATTTTTCTATGATGTAATTGCTAATGCAAACCAGAATATCTTGAGTCAAGTACTCACTTGAAAAAATATTGATGTTTAGGATGGTATCTGTTTGAACTTTTTGTAAGATTTTTCAGAGGAACACTTTTTGACATCCGATGAATACAAACATTACATTTGGAAGGAATTGAGTGGTCTGAATAATTCAGACAAATGACATTATGCCTTGATGATATGCGACTTGATCAAGACACAAATGTATTAGTTTGAAATTTATATGGTTGCTGATAGAACAGTTAAATGGTCATTCACCTAAGATAAGCTATTTATACTAAGATTTCCGTGTCAAACTATCAAAAAATTATCAAAATATTGAAGCCAAGCAAATGAATAAAAGCATTTTTTATGTTTATTGTTTGTATTTTACAAACAAAAATTTGATAGCTTTGCTCCAAATTTCTCATTCCTAGGTTACCTTTATACGAACACTATGTACTAATGTAATACACTATGTAATATTCATAATAAAGTAATTTCAATGAAACCATTCATTTGGATTCATATTGGAAAATATAAATGCATATAAATACATTAACTTAACAGGTGTTTAATGAGTTAGAAAGCTATTAAACCTACTTTTTCAGTATGAACATGAAGACAATAATCTAATAAAATGTTAACCACAAAGATACGGTTTGTTAAAACCGTATATATTAACCATTTAATAAACTTATAATACTGTAATCAACCCATATTCAATATTTACTTTTGAACCCTTTTAAAGTCTAATCTAATATTTTCTGGGTAGGATATCTGAAGACATATTTCAGTAATATTGTTGTACTGTATATTGACAGTGCCTTGTGTGTTTGTCTTTCTTACGGAAGTGAATCTGCAAATAACACATTCATTTTTAAATGTAATATTTTTTACAAAGGTAACTAAAGGAAGAGGGTTTGTTCAAAGGATCCAAAACTTCACAATAAATTAAAACCTTCACAAAATAAAGGGACCGTGAAATGCGGGTCCTATATTAAAGTTGGGATGAATATCGCACTGCTTCCTGCCTTTGACATAAGCAACTGTAGGGGAAGTTATTCATCATACGTGAGTTTCTTTATGTATTTGTTATTAATTTACAAGCTCAGTTATTAAGGAACCAAATCTATTGTATGATCTGTGCCTAAGAATATTTATAAAAATATGCAACATTTAAATAGAAATAATTAATTATTATTTATGAGCTAATAAAAAAAAGATATTTGGTATCTACATAATCCGAAATATACTAAACAAATAAATACAACACGTAAATGTAAGTACTTGTGGAGAACGAGCTACTAATGTTGTTTGAGCTATTCTTAAAACATCATTCCTATCCATAAACCCCAAACAAACTATTTGCAAAAAGTAAAAAAATACATACCATCAATAAAAAATATGTCACTAAAAATAGTTTGTAACATAAAAATTATGTCAATTTACCATGTTTTTAATCAAGGTAAAATAAATGTATTGATCACAATACTATCTTATTTCATGTCGAACCCTTAAGTCACCGGAACACAAATCTATAGTCCACACATGTTATGTTGAGTTTCATCTTAGGCATTAGTCTAAATAATTGTTTGAATTTCAAATATTTCATGTCGTGATGTTGAATGAATGAAAAATGTGGGTAAAATGTTATATTAATATGTAGGTGAGTCGAGAGAATTTTGGGCCTGGAACTTAGTAATATTGAAAACAAAAAGTTATATTTAGGAAGAAATACCCAATAGGTAGAATACGAAATTTAAATTCATTGTTAAGCCCCTGAGCTGTTGATATTATTGTAAGAATGAATTACTAATGTCAAATAGCTCACTACTGGATGGTGAGTTTCATTCAGAACATGATTTGACACAGTGTGTTATCATCAGCTGTTATCATGGTCTGAATGAAACTCACCATCCAGTATTGAGCTATTTGACGTAAGTAATTTATTCTTACGAGAATAAGTCAATCAAACAGCAAGTAATTTGACACCTCAAGTATATTACACCTCAGTTTCTTCATCTACAATCAAACCACAATTTTGTACCTGCAAAATTGTTCCACTGATTATTGAATGACATTTAATTCTATTACCATAATCATTGTGCCTCATTCAAAAGCTTTGACACAACAATTTTTTTTTTTTTTTTTTCAAATCAAATCAATTTTATTTCCACAATATATAAAAAATTTACAATTTTTCAAAAAAATTAAATACAAATATATATAGTCTTGAAGCATTATAGAGTAAATTGATTACGTAAATTAATTCTAGTAAAATTAAATTTATAAAGTTATAATAGTAAAAACTTAAATACTAGTTGAATGTTTGCTCCGGCTTGAATAATAACTAATGTAATAGATAAGGAAATGAGTCTACATGGACCTCAGTGGTCTGTGCGTAGACTCGAGTTGTTAAAAATTATATATATTTTTGAGCTAATTTGAAATAGAATAAAAAGTTTAAGATTAAATAAAAATTTACTATGTGCTATGGGAACGTGTAAAGATAAAGATAAGTTTAAAGATTATATAAAAAATTGGAGTTCTTCTCTAACTTCAATAAAAACTCAATTCTTCCTAACTTCATTATTTCACTTCGATTTCTTACTTGTATTGGGCACCAGCAGATAGCAAAGATGGCGACCACCACCACGACCATTCTCGTCACCCTCTTCTTGCCTCTGCGACTCTCTGCTGAACAATGGCCTCCGGGGGCTACGCCCCTCCAGAGACGCATCAGCATGCAGAGGTAAAGGCCGCAGATCAGGGCCAGCGGGATGACGTACGAGGTGGCGAAGAAGGTGACCTGTCAAAGAGAGTCAGGATTAGAGAAGAAAACGTACTCTAAAATAGGGAAAATTGTTCATCGACATGATAATAAATAGCATATAAGAGTCGTGGGAATATTAAAGTAAAACTTGCAATTATTTCGCTGCTAGAAAACTACTTGATCAATGATTCTAATCAATTAGGTCATTAGTTTGACCAAATACTCAGGTATGGTTTGGTTTGCGGTAGAGTGCAACTCTTAAGTTTTATGGGTCTTCGTAAAATGCTATGCCTTCAAAATTAATTTGTTTTGAAAATAATATAAGATTTTAAAATAGTCAGTCCAGAAGATAATATTTTAACGTAAAAATAAAACACGCTAAAAGTTGTAAAAAAAAACTTAAGAAATACTCTTGGTTAATCTCCTTTAAGCAAAGTTATCAATGTGAGTATTAATAAAACATGTGACACATTTCATATTAATACAAATATGTAGACTGCATTCTAAGATAGGATAAGGAATTGTTATTTGTGCAACTAGTGAGAAAAGAGAGCAATTGCCTCACTCGAGAGAAATCCTTACTCACGAGCCGTAGGCAGGTGAGGAATGGTTTCTCGAGTGAGGCAATTGTACTTTGAACTCGAGTTGCACATTATACTTTTCCTACAGTTACCATAAAACAAATAAATTGGTCTTATGTTTGTTCAAACATAACCTATTTTTACACAGAAGTGAACTTTTAATATAACATTTAATGTGAAGTGACAAATACAACAGTACAACAGCTGACCAGCTGATTTACAGCCAGTGCTGCCAACGTACTTCGCGCGCATACGACGTTGCCTGCAGGTTACGCGCTCACTATTTCTTGCCTTCACGTTGCAAATCTGGAGTGAGACAAAGCAATTAGAGTGAGACAATGTTAACATTGTCTCACCGATGAGCGAATTGACCACTTTGCTTTCTCAAATCAGTGAGAGAACATGTACATTGTCAGGTAATTGTAGGAAAAACAATTTGATGTCACAACATGTTGCATTTTTGACAGAGAAGTTTAATAGACTTATTATACCTTTTAGGTTAAAAAGTTGTTTCAATGAGTTTTTACCCACATTTCTTCAACAAATAATCATCACAAAAGTTCAAAAATAGTTAAATTATTTTTATATCGCACGATATAACTTGGTCACTAAATAAGTTTAAATGTTTTATCATCGCTGTTCATCTTTTGATAATGTAAATAAACATACCGAATGGAAACTATTTATAACGTTCAAGTTTTCTGTTAGTAAAATAATATACAATAGGCCTAAGTTTCTATTCTTATTTACGTCTCAAAAACGTGTTTTCGGATCACGTAGCCGCAGGCAACGTTATAAAAGAAAATGGACAAGGGAAATGGGGAATTGGGCCATGTTTCTTCTATACTACTTGATGAAACGTACGTTTTGACGATGATAAAATAAGGTTTTGTGAATTTCACAAAGTATAGCAGAAATAATATGTTCCGACCTAAATGGAGATATGTAATAAAGAGTTGATTGAATTTCTTACGGTAATGAATTATGTGTGACAATTACGAACAGATTCCAAAAATATAGCTTAAATGGAACTTTATTACTCAATTAACAGATACTTTCAAGATATTTTGCAAAAGAAACTATAACTAAAGAGATTTATGAAATTTCAAAGTGAGCGGAACAGCGCAAAGGAACGGAATTAGCTATTAATCGCCTTTATTAAGGGAATAAAGCAGAAACCCAGGTTCAACTAATTAGATTTTCTTCTTTGACTTTATATTTTCAGGACTTATTGAATTAAAAGGGATTGATAAAAAAGGTTGAAAGTTATTTAAACGAAAAGTTTCTTGTACAAAGAATTTGTGAACAGTTAATTGATTATTGATTGCTTAAGAAACTAAAATATTAGGTTACTTTTTTTTATTAATACTCAAAATTTGAAAAAAAAATATGTTAATCAAATTATCGTTGCTCAGAAAGTTATAAAGAAATCAATAGGTGATCATATAATCATATCTTAAAGTTGATATTTTGAAAGAGTTTAAATATTTTGAACACTGATAAGAAGACCAACTGATCTATTTCCTTACCTCTTGCAATAGCAATATATTTTTGTAATATTATTTCTTGCATAAAAAGCATGATGTTTAATATAAGTTATAACTTAGTAGTATTAATCCCACCTGTGTGACCACAATATTCAGTAATTATAC
Source organism: Macrosteles quadrilineatus (assembly GCF_028750875.1). Lineage (NCBI taxonomy): Eukaryota > Metazoa > Arthropoda > Insecta > Hemiptera > Cicadellidae > Macrosteles > Macrosteles quadrilineatus. The sequence continues at coordinate 7,614,238 of NW_026542601.1, read as the reverse complement.
GAAAAATATACGAGAACCGACCGTGCAATTTAGACGACTAATATTAAACGACACGTGAACATAATTGTGAGAAAATTTTTTTCGTTATATTGAAAAGAAACAAAAAAAAAGATATTGAGTGGAATAAAAGTCATACCGTTATGGTATCATTCTGTTCTATTCCAATGGTACCATTCTGTCTAGCAAGGTTTATTTCATATTGCCCCATTCTCTGTGAATTCATAACAGTATAAACTTTACAGACGGCCCAAGAACATTGTAAACTTGATAAGACCCCAGTGTTTATGTGTTTTCTTCTAGAAAATACTTTCTCAGTTATAAACTTGTTTCATTTTCTTTATTTTTGTTTTAAAACTAGTTGTCATAGATAGTTTTATGAGAAGATATAGTAGTGTTTGAGATAGGCCTATTAAAGAATTGGTTTTGTCTCAAATCTTGCACGAAGTTTTTTTACGTGTGTGTTATATTATATCACAATAATCTCGTCATTTGAGATTTACTATTAAATTACACAAAGGTTATGTCCAATATTTTCCCAACAAAGTATATGTTACTTTACAATCCTTTTACGATATTAGGAAATTTTTATAAGTACTTTAGTAGCACGGATGGTTGTATTTATTTAAATTAAAATAAAATAAACACTTTCCAAAGGCTGTTGAAATAAGTTTAACTGTACATAATAAACAATTTTACTCAAAATAACCGTCATAACTTGTCATATTTTCACATTTAAGGGGGTTCGCTTACGTTTTATGTTTATAGGTGTGACAATCCCTTATCATTCCCCTGCACACAATATTCCAATACAAAACAAGCTAGTGGTAGAATCAAATGATGAAATCCGTTTGATTTCCTTTGCTAAAAACTAAAAAAAAAAACTCTAGTTTTAAGTTAGATAGTGTGTTAAGCTAGTTTGTTAGTAACTTACAATTCCATTTTCTAACCTAGACTATGTAGTAAATACATTATTTATCAATATTCTAGTTACTATTGTGTAAAAAAATATAAATATATACAGGTCAGACAAAAAACTTTAAAAAGGCTATATGTAAATTAAAACCACATTAAATATCGCCTGTATAGTACATAGAAAGACGCGATTAAAAGTAATGAGTTAGATGATATGTGTAATTCTGTAATTTACATGGACTTTTTAATAAACTATAGCTCTTGTAAAGCTGAAGCTACATTCATAACTAACGACAATTGTACGCATTATAAACATTCAACGGCGGTTTAATACAGAACTAGAGTCATGAACTTATTTATAAGCCCGTTTAGCCTATCTCACATCATTAGTGTTTACTCGTTTGTGTTTTTGGCTTAACCACTTACGGAAAAGTAAAATAACTTATTAATAAGGGTACGTGTTACATTTTGGGCGAGGTTTATACTAGAAAATCAAGTCTTAAGATCAGCTTTTTATAAACGAATTTCTTTTTACTGGCATTGATAAAGCCAAGTATATTGAACCTCACAATATTCAAGTTACTTTCAGTAAGGAGAGTTTTATTTGTGGGATTAAACATATGGCTGAAAATGTTTCAAGAAATTTTTCGTGTGGCAATTTTTAATCACCTCTATAACAGAGTACTGAGCAGCTCGTCAAGCACGGGCAATTGAATTACCTCCCTTGACATAGCTAATGTGAGGGCTGCAAGTATTATTTAATTTTGAAGTTGCGAAACATTATTTGTATTATTTATTACGTGAGAACTTTATAGTTGAAGAACTGTAAGTTAAAACCAGCTTTTGGTTGTATTTACCTCATAACTATAGACTATTTTTAGATTAAAACAAAACATAATTTATCATAAAAAACATTATTTTACCACAAATAGTAAGAATATAGTTTTATAAAAAGTTTTTTCTTGATACTTTACGTTTACTATTTTGATAAAACTTTTTCAAACATACGTCATGAAAAGACATATTAATTCATGTTAAATTTCAATTTATAAAAAGTGAATTCCAAACAGTTGTTTTCAACGAAATCCATAACCATATAAAACTTTGCAGTCAGCCCGAAACGCTGTAAACTAGATAAGACCTTGAATGTTTATGTGTTTTTCTTTTGCTGAATAAACTTTCAGCCATTCGAAGTTGCGTGGAAAATAAAGTTAGATTACTTGTACGTTAAAACTGAAATGTTATGCAACAAAGCAAAATTATTAGTAAGAAAAATCGGATTATTTACTTACTTTATCCTTAAATCTTATTTTTAATTTTTTTTTTGAGACTCAAAACAATCTAGACATTGAATGAAGATCACGTTAATCAAAGTTAAATTAAAATAATATTAATTTACTAAAATTAAATTTTAAATAATGGTCAAATATTTTTTTCATACCAGTTTTTGCTTTAAAATATACAATGATTATAGCGTATTTCTTCAAAAGATTGTAACTTAATTACTTATATGTTTTCATTTCAATTGATTATCATTATTATTTCCAAGCTGTTTGGTAATTTTCTTCACAGGCTTTGGAGGATTTGATGGGTAATAAATAAATAAATAAATTGAGCAGTGTGAAGAATTTTATAGTAACAAATTAATGTAATTATTATTTATAAAAAAAATTTACATAAGTTAGTTTTTATAGTATATTATGCACATATATTTTTATAACGAATATCATGTATGACTACTAAATATAATATGACTCATTAAAGCTAGTCATATAGATTAAGCTTTACTTGGATATATTTTTCTAATATTAATATTGTGAATGTTATGATTTCAGGGGAAAGATTTTGTATAAAGGCTGACGATTTTTAACCTTTGAAGATAACGTTAACTAACAAAGGGAGGGGTTGTATCTTTAAAAGCCTTCCATTCAATGTAACTTATTGCTATATTGATTGAAGGTTTTAGTGATGGGTATAAAAATACTTTGAGAAAAAAAAAACTATATATACAATAAGGTTACATTTCTCGGCAAACATAATCCTGGTTACAATTATCTTGCTCATCAATTTGCCAAATATGGTAAATATTAACTGACGTTATTGGTGTATATGAAAGTTGTTCAAAACTCACAATACTAATCTTTACCTCCAAAAAGAAAAAAAATCGAATAGTTACTCTATACTTTTTTATATTCAAATGCACATCTTCATTGCCCAAGCCAATGTTCTTGCCATAGCTCTTGTTGTTCTATTTATAGCGTTTCTCAAGAGCATATTAGAGACTAGATATGCAATAGGGATCCTATCAAATGTTTTAGGTATTGTACGATTTATGCAAGTTGCGTACATTATTCACTAACAATTACTGTTAACAAACAACAACAGTGTTTTAATTTCTATAATCGCTACTCGTATTTTCTAAGAGAGGTTATATTTTCATTTATAACCTATCATTGCCACTGACAGTGATGCAACGAAACATTGTATGAAACACTAATTGCACCACTCAACATTTTAATTGGTCTGAACAGCTGATTAGTTGAAGTTCGAATCATTACTGTTTTACTTCTTCTCTCTCAATCCTTAAAACTCATTGGTCCGTTACCCGTGTTGTTATGAGTAAAACTGTGCTTTTATAAAAATAAAGAATGCTGTTATGTGAAACCTTTTTGGCAATAACATCACAAATAAACAATTAAATGTGTCTGTCTCTGCTATTTTTGCCCATCTTCTGACAAAAATTGCATGTGTTTGGTTTGAAGAGATAGAGTGCTATTTTTGGCAATACAAAATATCCATGTTAAGAAATATTCATCCATGTTTGTGAGGATTCGTATAATCATATTAACGCTTAAATACATTTTGAAGTTTTTTGAACTATGTAATTCGCTGCCTTTAAAGATAAATTAGTATTTCACTATTCTTTTGCTACAACCAAATATAATTTTTTCAATATCTAATAAAAATGTGTGTTTGAAACTATATAAATAGTTTTCTAACGCATCCTATAGCTTATTTTCTTTTGTTGTGTATTTTGTGGGTGTGGGGTTTTTACTAAGCAACTTATACGTTAACAATTGTTATTTAAATGTTGATTATTTTCTAATATACTAAGTAAAATTGAGAATGCTGAATGTATAAGGTGTCCTTAGATAAAAACGTTTCAAAACTTTGTTTTATGAATCCTCATGCTAAAAGAAACGAAAAATGTTAGGCTATGTGAAGGTACGTCCGAAAATGCATATTTATCCAGATATCCCCTATTTTGTTTTATTATTTTAATATATTTGACGTTTTTTCCAACCAAAGATTATGAAACCTAGTATGCATTTTATAAGAGACCTATTAGATAAAACATAAAGTTGGTCCGATTAGAAATCTCAAAATGGCGGCCGTTTTATAACTTAACCAACTCGAAAAAGGCTAATTCTATGAAAAGATGTCAAGAACACTTTTATTTACGATTTCGCTATCAAACAACACCAAGATCAAAAAGATTGGATGACAAAGAACTGCAATAAAACGTTTTTTAGTTGTAAGACAAGGCGAAATAACGTGCGTCCTGTCAAACTCTGCCTTATTTTACACCCAAAACTGTATTTCAGTTATTTGTCATCCGATATTTTTTTTCTTGGGTTCGTTTTCTAAAATACTTAATTTTTAACTGATAATTAGTATTTGAATAATCATATAAGCATAGTGTTGTAAACTGAATCTTGTTTTTGTTGTGTTGAAGGGAAGAAAAAATTTCAAGTCTGCATTTTCAATATTTTCACTAAACGAAACTTCTTTTTGGGTGGAAAATGTTTTCCAGTTATCTATCTGACACAAGGTTCTTTAATGGATGATTTCGATCCTTTTCTGATTTCTTCTTTGTGAAATCTGTTTCTGGTACTTCGGGTTTGATGTGTTTCCTTAACACATAACAATACACACACCACACATAGGGGATTTTAAATGTTAAATAAAACTATACTTGACATGTTTCCTTGAATTAGCCGTTTGTGAGTTATACAAATTTAAAAGGCCACAATTCTGAAATTTCTAATCAGACCAACTTTTTATTTTTATTCCTAAAATAGCTCTCTTGTACCATGCATACCAAGTTTCATAGTATTTGGTTGAATAACGCCAAAGATAAAAATATCTATGTATAAAAACAAAATGGCGGATATCTTGGTAAATATGCATTTTCGGATATACATAAACTTTTTTCTTTCGTATGAGAATTCATATCCCGAAGTCCTGAACCGTTTTTTTTTTATGGAAAACCTGTATAGATATTGTCATTTGTCAACACACATCAAGACACATACTTCACTCATGAATGCTACGTTTGGCCAACCTACCAAAAATAAAGTTCTTAGACGCTTCAAAGTGTGGTAAACATGATAACAGAGGAGTTAACAACAAACAGCTGGCGTTTGTAAACAAGCGGTACCAGCTGACTACTTTAGGGCTCTGAGTAAGACTGAAATCTGTGCCTTGACGTTTTCCACCCACAAATTGGTAAACCAATTCTGTTAATTTGTTATATAACATAGTTTATTAGTAATGCAACAATACTTTTAGCAACCGGCTAAAGCATTTTTATTATGTAATGTCTTAATCTAAAAATCTAATTTTAGTAAAATCTGATTTCAGTTTACCACTTAACTTCGACCAGTCACTGATAATGTAACATTAGTAAACACAATCACAGCAATGGTGTTTATAATTGTATCACCGCATTGTAAATAACATAACAAATTAATAAAGTGTGGAAAAACATTCTATTTGTACAGTCTAAAAGGTCGTATATCAGTAGTTTGTAGAAAAAGGACAAAAACATAACAAAAAGAAAGTGCTTCGGCAAAATCTTAATCTCAAGGGCACATGGTGTAAAAGTAATCTCAATTTTTACTGTATTCCCTCTGAAATAAAAGTTTCAATATGTAAGACATACATATGTATGAAGCCCGAAAGCAAACGTGAGTTACAATATTCTTCTGGCCTCAGGGGCATTTTGGGTTCAACAGATTTTCTTCTCTTTAAACCCTTCGCTGTTCTTTTTTATGAAATTTTCGTTATTTTCGTTATAGACCCTGCATTGTGACATATTTTGGAGTGCAAATATTTGCTTTATATCGCATAAAATAATTTCAACAAATTTCAAAGTAAAATTACCTTAAAATTACAACAGTTTAAAGCAGGAATATTATATTATTACCAACACAGACACACTAAATGTGTAATACAATAAATGTTTGTATGTTTTTTATGTTATTTGTTTTATGTAGCCTAACCCAAAATGTAGATTCATTTTTCTACTGAATTCCAATTTGTAATTTTTTTTATTTAAACATTAGATTCAGTGTGGCATCTCCTAACAATATAATGCAATTCAAAATATTCATGGATGAGTGGTCCATGGATATAATGAATAAAACGATCTAAGAGACATTTAACCTTATTTTACCCCTAGTACAAGTTATAGACGCTTTATTAATTTACTTTTATTATTCTACTCGTTCACTATACAAATTTTGAATCGAAAGTAGGCTATAATAATCTTTATTGAATCCGGTCCGGATTTCTACTTAAGCTAACAGTTACTTTCATATACTTTCAAACAGCATTTTGGTTATAGTTATAATACTATAATTTGGACGGTTCCCTTAGAAACATTAAAATTTTAAAACACAGAATACACAAAGGTTGAAATAATAATTAGATAAACAAGAGTATTGTGTAAAATATATTATTTGTGTGAATATATGTCACTACTTAAATATCTGCAGTATACAATATTACTATTGAACTAAATGAAATATTAGGTCACCATACTCTTTTCTTAAGAGTTCTCAGTTAAAACCGTTACTAAACTGTTACAATGTAACGGTTTCCAATATGTTTTCAAGAGGTTTTCATGTGTGAAAGGAATTAACACCTGCAGGCAGGATAGGAAACATTAACCAAGACGGGCCTAGTTTATGTGCTCGTAACTCCCGTAACTAACAGAACTGTTTGTCGAAGAGCTCGGGAAGCTTGTAAACAAACACTATCAGCGCTTGCGATGTCTCGTCGTATCAAATTGGGGTAGGCGCATTTCAAATATGTCATGCAGCTTAACTTTAATATGAAAATTATTCGAATATTTCATTATTATGATGTTTGTAAATTATGCAATTTAATTTAACTATAAAACTCGTAAATTTCTAGTGTAAGTAGTTTGAACCGTCACGTTGGGTTGGTAACTTAACCAGCTGTAGTTATTGTTATTTTTGAGTTACAATATAACACTAGTAGCTATACCAGTACTTCGCAATACAACAACCAGTCGCCTTAATACTTTAATACTTAATACTTTTAATACTTTTCAAAATGTAATAACATATCTTGATGGTTAAAACTAACTCATAAATGTTTACATTAAATTAAATCTTAAATTATATAACCATGCAAAGCCAGGGTTGATGCAGAATTGGTTATAAAATATTTTTTTGTTTTTTTTTCCATATTCAATTGCATAGTTTTAGAAATAAAAATCCATGACACCGTCTTAGATTAAACCTATCACATATTTTTGTAAAATATAATATTTAATTTGCTCGTATCAGCTGTCTGAAATTGTGATATAAGCATTTGGCAGTTCTCCTTGTTACAAATGTTAACCAGGCATAATATTGAAGCCAGAAGAGGAAAAATACATATTTCTATCCAGTAATCGCTTAAATGAATTTATTTATTTATTTATGAAATATTTATTTAATTTCTAATTACCTTTAACACCATAGCTATATTATTCTGTTTAGAGATAAACTAAACTGTAAAATGTGCCATAAGAGTAAATTTAACCATCTAAACCGGCTATAATAAGAACAATTAGTTATGGGTAGTCTTATTTTAGCATCAAGGTCTTAAAGCTTATATGTCATGGTATGTACAGTTAAAAATTAAATTATTTATACAAATATATTACCACAACTAAAAATCAACTACGAATACGCGTATAAAATTGACTTTTTATGTATTAAATGTAGCGAATGAATGCTCTGTATTAGCTTATATACGAAGGAACTTAGTTTATACATTTTTAACACACCTTGATAAAACGTTGTAGACGACACAACATAAAATATAAAAGTATAAATAGAAGTTCCATGCAGGAAGCAATACATTCCACAAAGTGCAATGGGTTGTATCGCCTGCAATTGCATTTCAGATCCGGAACATGGCCACAAATCAGCTTGTGCTCCGTTTGTGATTTATTGTTAGTGTGTGTTGATCGTTTCGGCGTCTATATCATGGAAGTGGTTTTATAGCTCTCGATAAAAGTTAGAAGTGGAACAAAATAAATTTTGAAACCTGGAGTGCTTCAGGTAAAGTATATTACTAACTATTTATTAATTAAAATAAAACAGTAAAGCTGATTTATACCTGCCAATTGATATGTTCTACTACTGTAGCTTTCTTCTATAATTTATATAATTATTGGTTAATCTAGTAGGAGTATTAAGAACTTTCATCCCGGACAGAGTAAAATAAAATGCTAAAGCTGAATAAATTATGACTTTCCTTGCCAAATATTGAATTTGTAAATCCACCAATTGATACGCTCTACTACTGTAGCTTTCTCCTATAATCTATATAATTATTGGTTAATCTAGTGGGAGTTGTTCATAATTCCACTTCGGACTGAGAGGTCAATGATAAACCATTTACCAATGTATCCTAGCTTTTTAGTTTTGCCATACCTTTTTTCTCACTAAAGGTTTACCTTAGAAAACAAGAAATGAGGTGTATTAAGTAAGGAAACCTCTGTCTTTTTTCTTACTCACCTACTCACTCCATATAGGCCAAATAGGAAACACAATTTTCTTTAAACTTCCATGCCCTCTTAACAAAATTTTATATTTTTTTATGTTCCATACTATATTTTAAATCGTAAACATCCTTTCATATTATGTATGCTTATTTCTCTTTTATCCCTTGCTAATTTGAATAACTAAAAATATCTGGATTACAAACAACACAGATTTTACGGAATTGTTATATTACACAAATTTTATTTTAAACTAATATACTCCACTGGTAATTAATTATACTGAAAACATCAAGATCATTATTTGTAATAAAAGAATACCTCATTAACCCAACTATTTATGGACCGTGTTTGTAGAATTCAAAGCAAATTCTATACGGTTTTGTCGCAGAGGAAGACCTGCTCTTAAGATATGAATACATTTCCTTTGCTACATAAGTTCTCAAGAAGACACTATTAACTTTTAAAGCTGAAATCACAACCGTAATGTCATCGTTCTACTTAAGATAGTGTATTTTTACTATTATACTTTAGATTTTGATTAGTAATAATAAGTTTTAGATAGGTAAATCATATCGATTGAAAAGTTAATAGCTTTTTGATTGCTTTGAATAATTTTAAAAAGCATGTTCTTCTTTAACTTGAATTATAAAATGTCTAACAACAACAAAATAATCATCGGCTAGCGCTATTTATTTATATGGTAAGTGGTAACGAGCAAACTGAGTAATAAAAATTGCTAATATACAGTATATTACGATTTATATAAACTCCTACAAGTAAACAATTTAATATAATTTATCCGAAAGTGTGAATATAATCTTTATCTCTCAATATCTCTTAATAAAAGCACACCGAATCAACTTATTACTGAATTTCATTAAATTTTTATATAAAATAAAAAGTATAAAAAGAGAAGGAGATTACTTAAACTTTCCTTCAGGAAAGTAAAAAAGAAACAAACAATGTGTTGATGTGTGCAATATCATCACATACGGCAACATTATATTGATTTTGATAGTTTATATATTATTTAATATGTGACTTATATAGTTATGTAAGATTGTCCATAATCTATCATATCTAAGGAGCAGCCCCAGTATCCAAGTGAAATGGGAAGTTAACTGGTCTAGTTCCATTGTTCAGAGCTTTGGTTCTCGAGGTCTCGGGTGCGAATCTCTCCAATCATCAATTACTTTCATACATTAGAGCTTTCAAGTCTTGAGACACAGCCTGAAATAAGTGCAAAACTATTTTGGAACAGAGCCTCTAGTCATAAAATGCGTTGGTATGACTTAACATGTACCGTGTTAGAAAATGCTGGACGAAAATGTTTTCCCAAAAAAGCGTCATGTCACCTAATTAGCTAATTTCCTTAAATAAAATGTTAAGACCATAGAATCATCACTTATTTCGTTTTAAAGACAATTTTTTCACTGAACTTGGTCTAGTCATGCCTTAAAAACAATTAGCAATGGATAAACTGGAAAAAAAAATATTGCCTCTATCAAATCGTAATCCGTTCCATTTTCCGAAAAAAAGTTGAAAACGCTATGAACTTCGTTCTGTTTAATTTGTTTGTTTTTCTTGTTCTGAACCTGTGTTTTATAACCCTTAATCATTTGATTAATCGTCTGTACGAAAAAAACATTCTAAACACGATATACCAGAGACATACGGCAGTTACGTTTAATTTCACGTATGATTTGGTAACAGCTTCCTCTAATAGTAGTTTTATTTTTTAAGTTATAAAGTTGAATGTTGATCATAGTGATTTTTGTGTAACCCCAAACTACGTCGGTCTCCTCTGTAGGTAATCCATTTTTGAATTTTTAATCCTCAAACATTAAAAAAGGTTTGAGTCTTAAGAACACACTTTATTTGTTTTATGTAAAATACAATTTTTACTTTAAATATTAAGATCCTAGTTCATCAAAACGTTATTACGATTAACAAATAAAAACATAAAAAGTAGAACATCACAATTACTTAGTAAAATCTAATGTAAAATAGAATACCCTGTGATATTGTCTAGCAATCTTGTTGTAGCAAACACATTAATTAGTGTCCCCTTACTCTATTTGGTATGCCGAAGTATCAAAGCTTTAGGCAATAAGATAAATCAAACACAAGTTAGGAACAGACATATATAGGTCGACCCTCGCAAACAGTCAAGTAAACACGTCTGATAGGGCTGTTTATCTTATCAGAGGTCGTCCGAAAACAAGCCTACAGCATATATCCTCCTAATTGAATTTGATTGATTTCGGGGTTAAACTTATAATATTTTGAGTGTTTTTAGTTATTATTCTGTAAAGTCTAAAAGTACATCAAAACTTTCTGTTTGTACTCATGATATTTAAAATTGCTAAAAATGTATTTATTGCACACCATACTAACCAACCATTAAATTATTTTTCTTATTATTAAGAGATGAAACTAAATTCCAACTCACTGAAAAAAATTTAAAAAAACTCCCTTTTTAACCCTATAAAATTTTTTTTTATTGCGACCTTCAGGCTGGTAAACATATTGTTACTTTTACATTGACTAAAAAACCAGTTGCAGCAAACCTTAGTCAATGCTTTAAACTAGGAATATACTATTCCATACTACTAAAATGTTCAAAATTAAATTAAATGTTTATTGCATTTACCCTGAAAACAAGTGAAATTTCTTTATCAGTTATACTGCAAGAAAACGTGAAAATTTTTTATTACATTTATAAATAAAGAAGACATTATCAAAATCAAATATTGAGTACATAAGCTGTATTTACATAAGCTTTAAATAAATTTAATACGGTAAATCATTTTGGTGTAATATCAAGCTATGCGTCATTTATTTCGAATCATTTATTTTTAGCATCACGATGCAAAAAAAATAATCCTAGTATTTCATGTCAACCAAATTAAACTTTATGACATTTTAACGTCATATACGTTATACAAATCAGTTTGGAAGTATGTTTTTATAAGTCAACAAAAAATATTAAACATCTAATTTGTACGATTTACGCCCCCATACAGACTGTCGTAGACTAGGTGTTGCAGCTTGGGGTACTTGTGGTAAGAAGGAGGTGATTGAGACAAGTGGGTTCTTGAATTTTTAGGTCGTCGTCCACTGTCGGTGCATTGTAACACTTTCTTCTTGGTGACTTTGACCTGTTATTTAAGATCGAGTTATACACATTAAAGATTTGACAGTGTTTATTTAATCTTAACACATCCAAATTGTTACTTAAATAAGTGAGAATTATATTGTCTTGGCATTTTATTTAAGGAAATTAGCCAATTTGGTGACATCAAGCTAATTTTTGGAACACATTTTTGTCCAGCATTTTCTAACACGGTTCATTTTATGTAATACCAACGTATTTTATGACGATAGGCTCTATTCTAAAACAGTTTTGCACTTATTTCAGGCTGGGTCTCAAAACTTGCGCGCTAATATATAAAAAAGTATTTGCTGATTGGCGAGATATTTCATATATGTCATCTAAATATCTACCAAAATACGGTACTACAAAATATTGAAACGAAACTGTTTTAAACTAACCTAACATAACTAACCAAACTTGTTGTAAGTTACCATTTTAAAATTCCGTTTGATATTCCTCACATACCTTTTCTGTTGTCAAATGGAATTTTAAAATGGTACATCAAATATAGTTAGTTATGTTAGGCTAGTTTAGAGCTATTTTATTTCTACATATTTATTATTTTTGCCTAAACAAGATCAGTTGTCAAATTGTAATTTAAATACGTTTGAAAACATTAAAACAAAAGAAAAATAGCTCGTAAAGGAGAAGAAAAATATCGATATATCGAAAAATCTTCGATAATAATGAATGTTATCGATAAGTACCGTATAAAGCTTATGTCAAAACACTCATGTTATATGCTTGACAAAGAGGCAGTAGGAAGTTCTCTCTCGAATACACGTTTCAATATGTAAAACAATACATAATGTATAAAAGTGGATGAGGGTTCACATTACAGCGTTTCACTTCTTCCGGGCTTTTAGTGAGATTTAAATTTGCATAATACCTTTTGGAGAAAGTGATTATACTTTGAGTAACATTTTCTTTTTGGTCGAATATGTTTTGAATAATTGCTAACAAAACGTTTCAATTACAAGCTTGATTAAAATACTTACTGGTATTTACGTGTTTATAGGTGAGTTTAATTAATTAAAACTTATGAAATCTGTATGTTTAAGTTGTAGTAAAACATAAATACGCAATTTAAAATTGTTATGATTTTGTAAGTGAACTGGGTGGACTTCTCCTCTCAATCTTAAGTTGATTTTTTTACATAATCAGTTTTACCACCTGATTGGTGATGGATTACATCCTGGACTGAATTTTAAGGTCAGAAACAAAATCACTTGGTTACTTAAATAATTACAGTTGTTTTAACTGAATTTAAAATTTTGTACTTAAAGGACGTAATTCAACAAGTCAACGCGTTTTTCTGTTTTACTATTTTTATTAATTTACACTTAGAAGAGTTTTTAATATATGGTATTTTTGTGTTTCATGTACATACAACATACGGCTAGCTCCGATTCCAAGGATTTTGGAAATATAGGTTAAGATATATTTACAAAATCCTTCCACAAAATTAAGATTTTGTATCAGATTTGTAGTACTGAGCTGAAGTTGTTAATACTTCTTTTGGCCATTAGTTGGTTTAAATATAACAACAAATCAATTTGAAATTATTATAAACGAATAAAAATATTACATGCTGAAAATATAGACTGCAAAAAAAAAAAAACAAATGAATTGTTAAAATGAAATATGTGTAAAGGGTATTTTCATATGATTAAGGGGGGTCACGGATCTACGGATGTATTTAAAATCTCCAATTTAGTAATTAATATTAAGCAAATTTACAATTTCACATTTAATATAGGTTGAGCGAAGCTAACTTGAATCCGAGGTTTTCTTCAGCTATCCTTAAACCAACAAGAATAAGCCTATAGTCGGCTTGTAAACAATACTTTAGCTAGTCTGGACTAAGACTTATTAAGGCCAAACTGTTTTGTGACTACAATTAAAACAACTAGACTCTAGCGAATATGCACCATTAAAAAGGCTGTTCTCAATTTAAATAGTTGTTTTAACTCCCGCATGTGACTTGTTTATGAGGTCAATTCTACAGATTAACGCAAATTGTTGCTGCCACGGTTGTGAGTTCTCTGATTATAATGTGACATCATCGAATAATTTGTGTAGGCAGCTTGTTTAACTTGCTTATCTTAAATTTTATATCTAGGTATTATATTTATAGATTTATGTTTTCTTTTGTCTTCGGGTTAGTTTTCTAAGATATGTACACAAGATTAGTGTTTCAGTTTTGGTCTGGTTAAAAAGTGGTTAAGGTAAACAAACTTGTTAATGGAAATGGTCAATAGTTACGTAAAGAAATTGAATAATTAAATGTTAAAGGAAATTAAAATGCTATCCATTAATATTGTTTCCTTCAGGTTTTATATTTTCTTAATTTATAATGCAAGTATAGTTTTTTTTTTATTTTGATTATGCGGACTAATATTTTTTTCCTAAGATGCTAGACACGAGCCTGGGATTTTTTTCACATTACTTCAGGCTAGACCTAGGGGTTGCGTCATTATCACTTAGATAACATCCATTGGTGATTTGGTGGGATTTGGACCCGGGACATCGGGAACCGAAGTCCCCCGCTCTAATCACTACACCAGCTTGTTCCCCCAAGTGACTATTTAGTTATTAGGACTATTTAATAGTTCACATTTGAAAAGTTCGAAAAACTTCCCTTAAAAATGTCACTGTTCAATTTTAGGGGTGTAAGAATACTTTTGGCACGATCGTTTAAATGATTGGTTGTAGATGTAGATATTATAAATGTTTCACACAATAGTTTGGTACAACCAAATGTTTGGCTCTGTGACCAGGGTTAGGATTCACCAAGCAAAGATTAAGTTGATTGTTATTTCTGAAATAGGTGATACTTCTGGCAGTCAACCTGTTTTTCACAGCAAAAATTCAGGCTCCAGGATAACGTTATCATTATTTAAATACCTCTTCCTCCCAATCAACTTTATAAATTTTTTTTATAGATTTAATTTTATAGGCCTAGACAAATTAAAACTATTGTTATGGTTGAATTAAATTACTTTTTTCATGGTTAAACAAGTAGAACGTTTGATAACAAGACTCTTGTGGGACTGTAAAATATGACTTTTTAAGGTTGACTTCTTATCGAGGTTTGTAACACCATGAGATTAGGGGTCAAATAAATCTAAGGGGTTTTGAAAATGACACTTGTTATCAAGAAAGCTACCGAGGATCTTCTCATTAAGGTTCCACTGTAAAATCATCTAAACTAATTAACCAATTTAATTAACTAGATTTTGAATAAAGCTAAGGTTAAAAATAAATGTAGGTATATTTTAAAAATAAAAGTGTATAAGGTAAAAAACCAATAAATGATACTGTTTCCTTTAATTATTAATGAATAAAATTAAAACAAAACCATAAACAGTTGAAATAATTAACTCTGATAAACAATTTCATACAGTAATATTGTATTCAGCTATTGGATAATATGGTAATGCCCCAAATATATTACAGTATAATACTAGAAAGAGCAATGCAGCATGCATTGGCGGTAAATAACACAAGGTTAAATATTAATAGGAATTACTCCACTTATTGAACATACCAGAATGATTCGAAGTGAGATTGTCTGGTTTTTAAGTAGCTGTGTACTTAATTATTGTGTTTCCATTTATGTGTGGATATTAAATAGTTTTAACCCTATTTGAGTATGAAATTCAATATTAAATATATTTAATATAGAACAAAATATTTTTACTAAATTTGAAAATATATACAAAAGTGTACCCCAAAATAAATCCAATAAGGTTTGGATAAGGCTTGACCTTGGGTTGGACACTTCTCTTTTATAGATGTGGAAATAAAACCCAGTAAATTACAGTTGTAACAGTAAACAAGGTTGTAACAGTGAAAACCTCGTTAGCCTCTTATAGGCTTTTGTTACAGACTTCTCTCTTAATTTGAGTGTGCAATTCGTCAAAGCCTGTTAAATAACCATTAGTGTGTTAAAACATTTCTGGAACGGTTTATTTTTTTTTATCAACATAGAAAAAAACAACTGTAGTGTACTGTGTCTGTGTGTGTACTGTAGTGGTGGTACAGTTTTGTTTCTAGATATTTATATCATAAAATCCTAATTTCTAAAGCAACTATTAATTTTCCTCTCCTCCATGTTAATGACCAACAAAAAGAAAGTAGAGGATCTTTAATAAAAGCATAGTACACCAAGTTAAAGGTATTTACTAGTAAAATACAATTCAGCAAATTTGTACTTAAACGGACAACCGAGTCAAAAATGACAGCTATTCAAAGATGGATTGAATTTGCATTGCTTTTATATGCTTCCTCCTCTGGGAGGCGCCCCGGAAGAAGTTGGAAGAAAATCGTAAACGTATGTATAAGTCGAGATGCAAATCAAATTAAATGCCTTAGTAGAATACAATGGCAAAAACCTGAGCTCAAAATAACAACTATAACAACTAAGTAAAAAGTAGCAGCCGTTCAAAGATTGAAAATGACAGATTCAAGATTATCTTTGAATGGCTGCCATTTTTGACTCGGTTGCCCGTTTGGGTTTGAATTCGCGGTGTCGTATTTTACTAGTAAAGACCTTTAATTTTATGTGCATACCATTCTATGCTTACATTAAAGATTTTCTTCTTACTCCTTGTGTACCGTCCCCCTGGAGGAGAGGAAAATGTATAATTGCCTTAAAAGGTAGGGTATAATAGATATCTAGATACAAAACTGAATGTTGGTGAAAAAATACTAAGCCATTCCGGAACTTTTTTTAACACACTGAATTATATGTATATATTAATTATATACATAGTATTTTTATTTTCGTTGAGTTTTATTGTACATATTTAGATCATATACATTGATTGATTATTGAAAATTTTAAGATATAATTTCTTTTTTTAATTTCTCATAACCTTTACTCGTATTTTTAACGTATTAGGTATTTGTCAGCAAATTCGTATCTACACTTTTATTTCGAAGGGTAGTTAAATAAAAGTGCTCTGATCTATTCATCGTATCATCAATTGACTCCATCCGACAATACGCAAGTGACTAATTTTTCTAAGACAAACCTTAACAACAAAACAACAATAACAAGGTGATAGAGTAAAATGGTGAATCTTATCTTTGTCAAAATACTCGTGAATAAGTTATGATAATTACTTTAAAGTATTCGTTGTAATGAATAAATTGTAAAGAAATAATCTAAGGCTATATATAAGCACCTAAATTTTAAAACAAGTTAAGATGAACAAAAGATCCCATCCTAATTTACGGCAACGAGTGGAGCGGTTGTAATTAATCGGCAAAATTCGATAATAGACGTAACAAAACGGGATTTATGCCTTCAAATGAAAGAAAATAAAATTTTATTTTCAACTATTTTACCAAATAAAAAAGTTTATCCAACAAGTAAAAGGTCATTTTAAAGTTACACTGTTCATAAATTTGAATGTGGGTTAGTTTAATAATGTTATTTCTTTTATAGCATCAATTGAGCCATTAATTATTGATACTTATTGATAAAATAAAATTTTACAAACTTAAGATAAAAACTATCAACCTGGTCATTGTTATTCACTCTAAATGGTAAAACCTTCTTCAGCTAAATTGGAAAAATATTAAATAATTAGTATTAGATGATTTTTAAAGAATAATTTATTTTTACACATGTCATTATACAATGTTAGGGGTCTTTATAATAGAACTGTTTTAATAAAGTGATAAAATCTACTTTGGATTTGCAAATAAGCAATAGTTTTCTACAAGCAACACATTCAATAATCATATGTTTCCATAAGTAAATTAATTTATTAATTACAATTAAATTTTTTGTTCTTCAATGCTGTTTGGACAATAACATAACATAAAATAATTATAATACTTGATTTAAGTAGCAATGTAATATGAAATATTCAAAATATGGGTTGACTCAAGAGTGCTTAAACATTATTGTGCCCATTAACAGTTTATATTGGGGGTTTTATTAATGATCCTTCTTATGAAATCAGCTGTTCTTGGTCAGTAACAAAGACAAATTGTTACACCCAAACCACAATCATCTATTACCCATTGGCTGGAAACTTTACAAAGTTTACTTTTCTTTTTGAAATAAAATGTAATAAAAAGTACAGGGTGATTCTAAAAGAAGTGTGTGTATACCATAAATATGAACTGAGAGTTGTATTACTCGTAATGACACAGTTTTTATTTTTTTTTTTGTCCTAGGGCGCTAGGCACGAGCCTGGGATTGCTTTTCACATTACTTCAAGACCTAGGGTCTAGCTGTTGCGCATTATCACTTAGATAAAATCCATACTAACACACAGTAGCACAGTTGGTATTAAAGATTAGTGATACATCAACCTTAGAAAATAACGTAAGTTTCAATTGAAATAGCTAATTGCCTTTACAAATTCTAACCCTGCATTAAAAAGGCAACGTCTTTTATATATATAATTTTTTAAATAAATCACTTTGTGTTCTTGAGTTTGAAAATAGGTGTACTGTACTTGATCAGTTACTTTTGTCAAATGTCAATGTATGACATGTTACGTCAATATGTTTGACTATAAAACCTTTCTGATAGCATGTCTATCTACGATTGGATGAGTAAATCATGCACCACAGGCTATGCGGAAAGGGACAGAAAGGGATTTCTGTGGGAAAAAAATCAGTATTTAGCTTTAAAAAACTTTCTGGTACGCACTTTCTGAAGATGTATGTTTTATTATCATAGTAAACAAAAAACATAGTTTTATATAACCAACAGAGTTGTTAATATCTTTTAGAATGTCCCAGTATTTTAATAGGGGTTTTCTTTTATGAAAAATTAAACACAAATCGACTTAAACTATTAAGAAAATTACGCGTTTTCAGGTTATCCAAAATGGCCGAGAAAATTTGCAATACTTTATGTTCAGAGAGTCAAAATGGGAAAACTGAATTTTACCCCATAAAGCTAAATAGGCCCCTACTACATCGTATGGTCATCGTAGTAAGCGAACTTGTTTGAGTAAACAAATAGCTTTGTACCAAATTGCATATAAACTAGCTACTTTTAAATCAAGTATACACAATGACACGCACTCACCCATATAATATACATATATACAGCGTGCGGCAAAAAAACCGATCTATTTTCTGCAGCGCACTGAAGCGACAGGTCGTCTGAGAGAGGTGGGGTGTGTCTCATTAGAAAACCTCCACACTGCCATAACCTTTAGTCATACAAAAGTGGTTGCTTGAGCTACGCGCGTCTGTTAAGTCGTATTAAAAAAAAGTTACGATTCAGTCATGCAGCTCAGTAGCAGTTCCGTGCAATCTTTTAATTAGGGCGACATGTATTCCGTCAAGTAGCATAATCATGCGATGGGTTACTAACTTTAGAACAACGGCTTCTGCGTTCAAAAAGAAGCTGACAAAGTCAGATCGAACGCCAGACGACTTACATTCGATAGAGTTCATGCTGCTGTGGAAAACAGTTCTCGTAGGCCCACCCGAAAACAAGCGTCTTCTTTTAAACATGTCCGACCACTAGGTTACACTTTTTGAGATTCGATCTTATCTATTGAAGATCACAGTTCCTTTATTATCAGTATATATTTCTAATTTTTAAATTTAAACATGGTGTTAATTAACTGAGTATGTACAATGTACTACTCTGTTTATAAATAGAAGTAACACACCAAGACAAGGAAACTAGTCAATTAATACATATTAAAGAAGAATGGTGTGATGATTTATATAAATAACATTAAAAAAGGTAAATAATAGAAAACTATACTATCATGGATTGTGAAATAATTCTGAATACCGATTAATTAAGTGTGGTTGAGGCACTACTTGCAATAATCCAGTAATCTTGGTATAAATCCACAATGTAAAATATATTTTCGTTGGGTCAAAATTTTAATTTTTTTTATATACAACTTATTGAAATAAACGGTTGTTTTCAACGCCGTGTCATATTTAAATGTGTTGTTATTTAATAATTTAGACTGTATATAGTTATTTCATATTTATAAAAACCTAAGGAAAATTTCTGTATTGGAAGTTGAATATGAAAAACATTCTGAAACTATTTTAGGTAAATAAATAAACCAGAACGAAAAGCATATCAAAAATATTACTAGCTTTTTCCACGGGCAAAAGTTAATTCTTGAACATTATCACTAAGATATTCTGCATTATTTTCTTCTTATGCATTCACCATTGCGTGTCCGTATCCAAATTAAGTATAAGCGACAGTCTAATAAGTATAACATGTCAAACAATCAATAGCTAATTTAAACATACACAAAACTACATACGTTGAAAAATAAGCTATGGAAAACAAGTTGTGAAAAACACATTTGACGAAAAGTCAATAACCCTGACTGAAGATAACAAAAGAACTTTGAAGAATGGTAACAATTAACAAGGGGCTCGAGAAAGAGCAAACTTTCTACATTTTCAAGTTGAAACTTTAGAAAGGAAGGGGCCGTTTAGTCTGAGACGGAAGCCTGTGCATTTTGTCTTAGGGTGTAAATTACTGTAGTGGAAGGGGAGGGTAAAGGGGATGAGGAAAGGAGAATCCTGCTTTCCAACTTAGCTTGGATACTTGTTGAGTTCCCCACTTGGAATGCATTCATCATCTGTTTATCTACCTGATTTTGATTATCATGAATGAAAGTTACAAATTTAACTTTGAGCAAACTATTTGATCTTTTTTAGGAAGCTTTAATTGATTTCTCGTTCAGATTAGTACTTTCAGTGATCATTTTGAGGAAATTACAGATAAAAATAAGGGGCTGCTAAACGATGTGAACAAATAACGATGTAACAAAGGTATCACGTAGTTCATGTAAATAAAAAATCTTAAATATAATTGTCGCTATATTTAACATAGACGAAGGTTAAGTTTTTGAGCATTGCTAATATACATATTATTTCACAAAACCTTTTTTTTTACTGTTAATACTCTGTGTGTTATTTTGTTATTCCTCTGGTAAGGATTAAAATATTAATTTCCATTGGTGCAGTCGTAGGTTTTGTGAAATCATACGTAGATATCATATTGTCTGTTCAGTAAACTTTAACTATTCATATAATTTAACACTCTATATTTTATATTTGACTATCAATCCAATAGTCAATGATTTTATTTAATGTACATATCTTTTTACTTGCAACATGTGTTCTTGTTCAAATTAAATTATTCTCTATTGTTAACACATGTTGTGTATCAAAAAGGAAATAAATAGTGTCTTGTTCTCTTGTAATCTTAAAAGGTCTGTTCATTTTTCTCTCTCTCATATTATTTAATCTTATTATATCCATCTCTCTATATACTACCCCTCTGGTCCTTCGAACTATTTACCATTAATCTTTCTCATTTTAATTTCTCTATCTCAACCATTATCTCTATTTTCTTCAATAAAATTTTACTCTCTTCTCTACAATCATCCATTGGTACTTGTATCCTTCTACGCTGAAATCGTTCATTGTCAGTTATTCTTTTGCATAAATATTTCACCTAATGAAACATTTACAAAAACCAAGTTTTGTATAGTTTAAGGTTCGTTATATATGCATTAATAATAGAAACAGTGATATTCTCTTATACATCCAGGCACAGTTTTGTTAAATTACTATTCGATTGGAGAAATAATACAAAATTGAACTGGTATAATAAAGTGACTAAGAAAATATCGATTAAAATAAAAGAATAGGTTTTTTTGTGGCATATTATTTTATTCACATGTTTCATTTTTACTAAGATGTATAAAGAAAATAAACTTAAAAGTATTTCAGTATTATAAGTAAAACTGTTATGCAATTTTTTGTCACAGTAAAAAGTTATTTTAGTAAAACGAATACGTAAAAAATATTCGTCTACTGTTTACATCCAATTGTAAAAAAAGTGATACAATCTTTGATTGGATGTTGATCACTCAAAAAATGTAGGCCTATCGATTCTTACTAAGATTACAACTTATTAAGATTAAATCAAATGAAAAAAGTTCTTATTTGAATGAGTATTGTATGTAATATTTATGTATAAGGTTAATATTGGTATATAGAATATACTTTACTGAAACAAATAATTGGATAAAATTTATTCCATAATATCAAAATGTTTGGATCCTATATGTGAGGTAATTCGAGCAGAAATGCTTGACATGATGAATTTATAACCATGCGAAAATTTGATTAGGGATGAAAGTTTGAATTAAAACCGTCAGCGTGATTTACGGCGGGTATTGTACGCCCCACTGTGCTGAAAAACCGCGGGAAAATTGCGATCACACTGCTGCACCTTTTCGCCTTACGCTGGGCATTTCAAGTATAAAAATATATACTTTTAATATATATATATATTCATCGTTTCAATCTTTTTATAATTAGTCACGCTAAAATCTAATTTTTCATAGAAAAATTTTATCCCTCATTATATGTACTATTTTTTTCAAATTTATCACCCGAATACTTTTCAATAGTTACTAAATCAACTGCTTTAGACTATGCAGTACATAAAACACATAGTAGTAACGCGTTTTTAGCATGCTATTTTTTCATTTGCTCAACTGTAGTTTTGGCATTTTTTGTCAAAACCTTTGTCTCCGTTCTGTAAATTAACTCCTTACTAACATATATCTTTTTTATTTTTTTCCTGTTTAAAAAAGTATACATCTGTCAAGAGTTTCTGATATGAGTAGTATTTTTAAAATATTACATTTTTATTACACTTTTTAATCAGTATTCAGATTTTGTAAACGATTTTGTGTATTGTATCTTTGATTACAAGTAATTATAATTATTATTTTCCACTAGCTAGTAACTAAATACTTACAAACTAGTGAATAATGATATCCATTTATTGGTAGATAAAATGTTATAATGGTTTTATACAGTTTTTTATAATATCAACTGTATGAAAATATAACAATTATACGAGGAATTAGACGGGTCATACATTTAAGCAATTTAAGAGTTGCGATATATTTAATGAATTTCTGATATAAATATTAGAAAAAACAATTTTAAAATTGTGTCAAGGTAGGAATTTTAAGTTTCCAAATCTAGCTACAAATAAAATATAGCCAAATTTATTTTGCAAACATGTTATAATAGTTAAACATTAGTTCAAAATAACACTAGTTTATTAAAACGTAATTACAGTTTCCTTGATTGTTAAACGTAGCTACTGAACTAGATTTAATTGATCAGAAGATATTTAACACCATAGGTATTCAGTTTTTTTACCTTTTTATATCGACGGAATGACCAAACTGTGTATATTTAGCTTTAAAGGAAGAGCTTATTAGGTTTTAAATTTTTAGATTACTGTTATTACTATTTTGAAATTGCAAAAACTTACAATCAAAACATTTAATGTTTCTGTGCAAGTCTGTGATTTCACATTCAGAGATGAATCGGATGATATCAACAGGTGTACGTTCATGTCATCGATCATGACTAGCGATAACATAGATGAGATCTTCGGTAATACAACTAATAAAGATAAGATATAAAATTAAATAAGCCATCGTTTACTGGCTAAACGAATAGTAAGAAAAATGTAACATCTGGTACAGGCCACACCCACCGCAATACGCACTTTTCTTAAAGTAGCCAATATGTAACTGTTGCTATATTCTTGAATATTCAATGAGGTACTGTAATTTACCTGAAAAGCAGGTTTGTTGTATCCATCTGGTCTGTTGACAGGGTCCCTCTCGAGAAAGACACAAGCAGTATGTTCCGTGGAAGAATAGTAATATTTGACTTCCCCGTGGGAAAGGAACACGGGAATTGACGTCACCAAAATAACAATCCATGTAACACCGATGGCTAAAATAGCGTTATGTTCAGTCCTAACAGACATGGAAGCGATGGGGTGCACGACAGCTAGGAAACGGTCCAAACTCATCAACACCAAGGTGTAAACACTCGCGTAGGCCGTCACCACGATCAAATACTGGACCATCTTGCACCAGGTGTCTCCGAACGGCCAGAAGGGAAGGATGTAGTCCGTAGCGGTGAAGGGAACACAGAAAACAATAAAACATAGATCGGCCACGGCGAGGTTTATAATCAACAAATTCGTGGTGCTTCGCATCTGTTGGTTGAACGCCACAACGATGACGACCAACGCGTTCCCGAATAGCCCGAGGATGATGATGATGCCGAACAAAATCGGCACCACGATGCTGACGATTTGTTCCATAACTCGAAGCTCTGGTTCCATGTCATCTGGAATGAGTCCGGAGGAATTACGCTGACAGAACGACGCGAATATATCGCTGAAGTTACCGGACTGGTTGACACACTGGGTGTACCCGACCGCCTCGCCTACCCCCGGCGAGTCGTCCATGTGGCTATGAGGAGATTCTCATACCGACTGACGAGCGGGAGCGACAGAGGAGAACGACGGTGGCGCTCGGAGATCAGGGGAACCACCATCGATCGCTCCCACACGCCACGGGAACGTGCGATTCAATAGGAATGAGTAGGGAGATGTCATTTCAGCTTATTAAACTGTAATTAATGTTGTAATATAGTGTGTATTATAGACGGCTTATTATGCTATAAAATATGAAAATTTGTTTAAACATTTTGAGATTTAACAGAAATATTTTTTTATGAATATTAATAACGTGATAATGTTATTACTTGTTAAATCTGAATATTTTAAAATAAAATGACTGATAGGGTACTTTTTTCTATCAAATGTCAAACTAATGTACCAAATAGAACTAATGTATCAAACTAATGTATCAAATTAATGTAAACATTTTCATTATTTTTAGGTAAAATATGATTCCTACACATTTTATATCTTTAACATTTTTAATTTTAAATATTTAATTGAATCCTTGCAAAGAATCACTATTGACATGGAATAAAGTAGATCTTCTAATATCTTGTATGGTATATTTGGTGCATTTATGAGAACCAGCCGTATCCAGCGTCTTGCTCTAGAATGATATCGCAAAGTGAATTTTTTTTAAATAACTATTTTAATAATAATAACTTACCTTTCTATTGTACATTTGTACATTTCTTTGTTGGAAATATGACGTATATTTGTCTTAAAACAATACATACATAATTTAGTGAATAAGGAATACCGCAATTTATTAGTAGCCCTCTGTTGGAGGTGTTAACAGTGTTAACACCTTAACAAGTAATACGTTTTATCAATAAAAATGTATTTCAAGTCAAGACATGTATTTAACCTTTGTATATTAGTTATTGAGTATTAATTTTATATTTTCTTGTATTTAGATAGTTATCAAGTGTAACAATTATCTTGATACCTACAATTAATATAACATGCCGTTACTGAAACATTTACCTAGTATAGGGATGTGCGCTTCCTATTCGTCATTCGAAAAGGATTTTCCTGTTTTTTTTTCAGACAGTTTAAGCAAATAGACTTATAGTTAATTACTGGTTTCTATGAAAGTATTTAAATTAATGATTTTATTAATTTCATAATTTTTTTAAATTAAAAATATTTGAGAATCCAGTTACACTGAATCAATTTCATGTCTAACAAGTCATTGATTTTTTAAACTAATTGAATGTATTTCCACATGTGTAAATGTCTATTTGAATTAAGGACAATGTATTTTTCATAACAATTTTCCTCTAGTTTTTCTCCAACAATGATTAACGACACCTGTAGAATATTCATCCAGAAACTTAAACTTTCAATTCCGTCATAAAATAAATTACTTTTTCAAACACGAGTTGTTAACGTAAGTGCAACAGTTTCGGTAAATAAGTTATCTAAGGTCCCCGAAAAGTACATTTTCAGAATAATAATGTATAATCAAAAAATAATTCATTAAAATTACTGAAAGAGACACAAAAGTCTCATTTCTGAAATATTCTAAAATCAAATATATAAAGAAATAAACAAAATCAATGCCACTTGACTTTGACAAGGTTGATTGATCAAAGGACATTCGATGATATCTACGAGCAATTGGTTTTCACGCAAGGATGACCCCTTTATGTGTTGCGTCCATTGTATGAGTTATGACTTAATAGGCTGTCATTTGAATAATCAATTATTGATTTACAGCCTTGAACTGTATGTGTCTTAATCAGTTTATGTCTTCCAAACTAATGATTATGAAAAGTAATTAGTTAATTGATGATTAATACAAAAAATTGCCCGTCTATAGAGATATGTTTTAAAACTATATATTGCTAAAAGTAGTTTAACAGTTGGCATAGTGACTTTTACAGTTACCAAATCCATTTACAAAATTGTCATAATACAAGTTATTTGTTTGGGGGTTTATAAAAACTGATGAAATATTTGTATGTTATATTTTCTATGTTTTAAACAATTTCATGCTAATTAGAGCAGAAAGTCATATTAGAGAAACCAGCTTTTATTCCATAAAATCCTATTCTCATAGTCGGATAATGCTGGTTCACAAATTTGTCCATACATACGTAGATTTACACGTGTGTACAAAATTTCATAAAAATCTTATATTTTTCGTGCTGTTGGACAAGTATAGATAACTGCTTGATCAGTGGTGTCCGTGTTATTAAATTTACGGAAAGTAAATAAAAGAAACGTCTTATAACACTTAAAACATATGTTACTGCTTATACTGTTACACACAATAAGGTAAACATACATAAAAGGTGGTAAGTAGTCTTGTGAGTAACAGTATAAGCGTAAATATATGTTTTAAGTGTTATAAGACGTTTATTTATTTACTTTCGGTAAGTAAGTATATACGGTCATTTAAAGACATTGTGCTTTAACCTCTTGCAGCCTCAAAGTGAAAAGTAAATTTGTCCTAGGTCTAGGTTTTACCATGAGACTTATTGTAATAGATTAATCACTAACAGCCAAAGAAAAAGACAATCTGAAAGGTTAAACTGAACATGAAAGCCGTTTTTCATTACTATAAGCTAATAGAAAATACACCTCCCATAAAACCACCACTATAAATATGAAACACTAACTGCAAAGTATAAATTAATAAGATTTCCTTCTCTAGTATCACTCTTTAAAAAGTATGTCAATTTCTTAAATTTCCTTTCGATGCTATCACCGACAAGTAGATCATGGATTATATAATTCTAGGTTTTTTTATATTCCAGTATTTATATATGCACAAGTTGATGTTGTTTTATATATTTAATTGAATTCCCTACCTATGATGTTTAGAGATATGTTTTCTATGTTTTCTATGTATTTTTTTAATTTTTTTATTCTGTTCAGTTGCATCACAGATGAGTCAAAGTTTTAATTGATGAACATAAGAAAGGCCATGTTAACCATCATCCTTTCAACACTAGTTAATATTTGATGTGGAATGACATGAATATGTTAAATAAGCGACAAGTACCAGGGGACCGAGCTTTCTCGAGGCGTTTGAATCCTTCAAGAGGTAAAAAGTTGAACCTATAAGCCTACAAGTATTTTCAGTTTTGCTACAATTAATTAAGTTGTAAAGTCAATTCCTATTCGGTAGACATCCACTCATTCTTATATCTAGAATAAACTTCAATATAAAAACTCATAATACATAACATCTGTTAACCAATTAGCTACTGTACTGTAGATGATTTGTTACAACTATATGTTACAATCCATTTGTTGTAAAACTGGCATAGATACTTAACAGTCCATTACACCAACGTAAAAAATATTAAAATTTTATTAAAACAACAATGAGAAATTTAAATTTTGCTATTGTGTTTATTCAATTATTGCATCGTAATTTGATGGGATTGTTTGAAATACAACGGTGTAATAACAAATAAGGTAGATTGGATGATATAAAATTAAATTTCTAATACAAATTTAAAATTATAAAAACATTTAGTTACACTATTCTTTAAACAAGCAGGTTTTACCAACTTGAATTGTAAAAAAGTTTTAAAACCTGGGATGTATAAAGTTGAAGTATTTCCCTCCGGTACTTCAGATCGTCATTACCACTTTTCAATGAACCGGATCCGATAGTGATTGGCACTTACCTTCTAGAATTGCATTATTCTCTCACTTCAAAACTTTCTCTTTACAAAAATATCTACCAAAACATTAAATATTGTTATTTAAGATAGCACATAAAAATTTAATAAATAATACACAATAAGATACCATAAAGCTCACAAAATTTACCAAATTTACATTAATTACCAAGCGACTGAGCTAAGTGGTCTAATGGACTGAGGTGCCAGTCGTTGCTGGTTCGAACCAAAAAGAACAGAATAAATATTAATTTATTTATTAATGCATTTATTTATTTATTTATTAATGTATTTATTTATTTATTTAGTTGATTAGTTAGTTATTAATTTATTTATTTATGTATTTATGTATGTATTTATTTATTTAGTTAGTTATTTAGTTATTTATGTATTTATTTAGGTATTTATTTATTTATTTATTTATTTATTTATTTATTTATTTATTTATTTATTTATTTATTTATTTACTTACTTATTTATTTATTTATTTATCTATTTATGTATTTATTTATTTATTTATTTATTACACACGATCACCATATTATATTCTGACGAAACAAAGACAGTAAACCTGTTTAAAATTAGTTTGTGTAATATTTTTGTTTACCGGTACAATAATGTATTATTGTGTTTAATCGTGCAGCTGCTAGATGATGCTTCTGGTTGACATTAGAAATACGCCAGTTGAATATTTCTGTTCGTTATTATTGGTTGTGTAAAAACATCCTGTTTACTTTTACTCCTACGAGTTTTTCTAACTTCTTAAAATAAAAATAAATAAATAAAATATAAGCATAAAAAGTATTTAATAGCTACCACAGAAAAGTATCGTAGTATTTTTTCTTATATCGGTGCAAATTAATAACATATGTTTAATTTAGTTGCAGCTTCAATATCATCTTAGATGTTAAAAAAAATACATGTATGACTATAGGATAAGTTCTTCAACCTACTTGTGAGACATATAATATATTTTTGGAAAGCAGTTGAAGTAGCATATTAGGGTAGATTTTGAACAACTAAGTAAGATGCAGTATAAAATCTAATGGGAGTTGGTGGAAATCCCGTGACCAACCGATTGACTCAGCACCATAAAAAACCAGTTGAGGTGTGTTGTATACGTACATGTATATTTTGACATAAGAAGATAATCAAGGCATGTACAGTTTTATGGAAATAATCTATCTTTTATTATTTGTTATATTACTTTTTATAAAACCAACCCATAAAAAAAAAATAAACTTAAGACTTAATCGATGCATTTTTTTATGATATATGAAATCCGTTTTGAATTTTCAAACAAATCTTTGCACATTGACGCCAGCTAGTAACAAAAACTATAATCCTAAACCGCACCGGGTTTACCAAAAACCCACACAAACCAAACATCCCACAAAGATTTCCTTTTGTTGGCATTTTGTTTGAGCGGATACACCACATGTTCAGTGGTGTGTAAGTAACACGATTTCTGTTTGATCAATGTTATATGTGTATTTATTATTTTGGAATCCTTTGCGATATGCACACTACTTTTGTGGAAAAGCCTTAAACTTAAAATAGTTAATGAATCCAAAATGAAAGCCTTTATAAAATGTTCATGTTATTTAAAGATTTTCCATCTAATCATTAGTATTCTCAATAATAGAAAATTACTATCTGGTAAGGGTTATAACAAGGTCAATATTTTTGAAAAAGTCGAATATAGCCATTTGATTTTTAAATTTTCAGATATCACACAAGTTTGTAGGGTCTACAAATAAAAACAATATTGTTTTCTTCTGACATATATTTTATATTATAATAATTTTTTACTCAGCTGAAGTACATGCTCGAACTAATGATCCGTTTTATGCTCAGATGTAAAATACCAATAATGATGTAAATATAAATAACAAACAGTAAATAAAATAAATATAAATAATAGACAAATAATTATATTTATGAATGATATGATATAAAATAGCATTATAATATAAATATAAATTTCTTCGGTGTTTGGAAACTAGGAGTACTAATAACCTAAGTGCACGCCTTTATCTTCTTTTACATGGACATCTGTTTAAATTTGTTTTCAATTCCTAAAATTAAATATTTTACAAATATTACACATAAAAACTGTATTAAATTCCATTTTGTAGCCCCTGAACTGCGTAGTATAGACTAAACTTTACGTACCTCGTCTTGCAGTTCAAAAATAGTGTATGAGGTCCACTACATATGTTTCGCCATATCAGCCTAAAGAACTCCTATGAATTCATAGACAAAACAAAAAATATGAATATACAAATGCATCACACTCTTGCCTCCTTTGACGTAGTTAATCTATATACAAATGTGCCTATAAATGATGTACTGGAAATAATAAAAACCCATTTGTATAATAACCCGGCCCTATTGAACGAATCTGCTAACGAAATACTAAGTCTACTCAAGGAAGTCTTAAAACAAAATTATTTTACCTTCGATGGCAACTTTTACAGCCAACCAGATGGTCTTGCTATGGGCTCTCCATTATCTGGGATTCTGTCTGATATCTACCTAAATTATATTGAAAATAAATTCATATTCTCTGATACAAATAAATTTAAAGACAAGATCATACTTTATAACCGTTACGTTGATGATACAATAATGTTATTCAACGGCAGTACCAGACAGTTAAATCTACTTCTAAATTATTTAAATAGCATTGCTCCCAAACTTAAGTTCACAATAGAGACAGAAATTACCAACAAAATAAACTTCTTGGATATTACAATTGAGAAAAAGGACAACAGGTTATGCTACA
The DNA here is from genome assembly GCF_028750875.1 of Macrosteles quadrilineatus. Classification (NCBI taxonomy): domain Eukaryota; kingdom Metazoa; phylum Arthropoda; class Insecta; order Hemiptera; family Cicadellidae; genus Macrosteles; species Macrosteles quadrilineatus. The sequence continues at coordinate 7,583,611 of NW_026542601.1, read as the reverse complement.
GTGTATACAGGAAGCCAACTACCTCGAACCAAACCATTCATGCAACGTCTTATCACCCTATCTCCCACAAACTTGCTGCATACAATAGCCTAGTAAACAGAATGCTTAATTTTCCTCTTTCAACTACAGATTACAATAGAGAATTAAATATCATCAAACAGATCGCTGTCTCCAATGGTTATAAACACAGTATGATTGACAAAATTGTCTCAAAATTCAGAAATAACATACAAAATAAAAACATAAACATGAACGTAACTGAAAAACCTGAGAAGAAGAAATTTGTTTGTATTGAATACAGTCACACAGCCCAGAACGGTCTCAACAGAATTATGAAAAAACACGGACTCCATCTGACTTTCAGGACCACAAATAAAACCAAGAAGGCACTATCCCGGAACACAAGAGATAATAATAAATTGGAAAAATCTGGAGTGTACAAAATAAATTGTTTGGACTGCCCTAACTTCTATATAGGACAGACAGGCAGAACTTTTACCCAGCGTTTCAAGGAACATCACCCCGACCCTAAAACAAATAAACAAAAATCAAAGTTTGCCCAACACCTAATAGATACAAATCACTCTGTTGATAAAGTAGAAAATAGCTTGCAAATCCTACACATTAGCAACAAAGGAAACAAACTAGATTCTTTAGAACAGTTCGAAATATACAATAGCTACAATGATGAAGAAACCAAACAACATATCTTAAATGAAAAATTAAATTTCAGTTCCCATGCAATATTCAATACAATAATCTCACATAGCTCTGGACATAAACAAGTCAACCTTTGTACCCCTGATAACAAAGGAGCTGGGACTTCATAGTTTTCCTGCCAGTCTGTCTCAGTCAGTGCAGTTGGTCGGGTTATGTATTGTAGGCCTACATGTTTAAATGTTTTATTCGTTTATTTATTTTGTTGTTATAATGTGACTATTTTCGTATTTGAATTAACATGTTGACGAGTCCAAATTGGATAAAAGGTTTCTTTTGAACCACTTGAGAATGCCATATATGGCGAAACATATGTAGTGGACCTCATACACTATTTTTGAACTGCAAGACGAGGTACGTAAAGTTTAGTCTAAAAACTGTAATTTATAGGATAAAGTAGTTTCCTATGGATGACATTCCATACTAAAAGAATGCATTAGCAATAATATATTTAATGGGATGACAACTAAAAGAATTATTTAAAGTCACTGAGTAAATGTGTTTCATAAATAACAGCATGGGAGCAAAGTAAAAAGGGAGTGCAAATAATGTGCTGCCTTTCAATTTGTAAATAAGAGACTTGTTTGAATGACCCTAAAGCTCAGTAAAAGATACCGATCTTTTCTGAAAGCAGAACATATTTGTATACCTTTTAAATAAACTTCTCTTTGAAAACATATATTTATGTCCCTGGTTAAGATGTTCAATTAGTAAATTAGGTTTTCTTTGCCAACCTTCAAAAAATTCAAAAGGTTTCGCATACAATTAGTTGAAGTGAAATTATTTATAAATCTACAAAACCCGAAAAAAATCTAAACAATTCAGATTGTTACATAATTGTTATTATAAATGCACGATTGATGAAATGTAAATGTAAAATGTATTTTTTTACAAAATAATACTGCAAATTCCAACTACTGCTGAGTACGTGATCTTGAGGCAAACTCTCATCCCCTAAAATAGCCATGTTTGTTTATTTACAAGTTGACCAGAAACAGTAAGCACAGTGATAATTCCAGTTTATAATCGACTCAGTTGGTCAGACTGTGTTGTATTTCTCACAGTTGGTATCACTTGAATGTTTGCACGCTGGCAACACTGTTTACTACAGTTGTAAACCACTCGTGCATTTGCTGGTCAACGTTTACAATCGGAGTTTATTTAACTTTGAGGATTTCTCCTAATATAAGTGCATAATTTATGGTTGCAAGTAGGGTAACTGGATAGTTAAATCACTAAATATGACTTTAGGATTTTTATTTTGAAGTTTACACCTTCCAGATGTGTAAATGGTTAAATAGTTGACTATTTCAACCTCTGTGACCTTTTTCAATTAATTTTAGCTTTGTCCCACAGAAACATGAAAAAAATATGTTTCATCACTCCGTACCGAAAGTAGCTATTTTCGATAACAGGTGATATAAAAGAAGGTAGTTGTTTTCCAAGCTCTAATTTAGAGCGAGGTAAAATGATCAGCTCATTTTTCTTCGCTCTTGATTTTCCTCGCTCTCGATTATTTCTCCAAAACCCACTTACCACACGAGTATTTTGTTAGGTTTATTTTAATGATTTTACCTACGACTGTTTTTAAAGTTACCGTTTCAGGACAGTTCTTAGAATTGAAGAGTTTCTCATAACAGCATTGTTTGCTTTCATAACATCACAGTATTACTTAAAACAACACGGGTAACGGACCAATGAGGTTCAAGGATTAAAGGAGAAGAAGAACAATTTTAATTGTTCGAACTTCAACTAATCAGCTGTTCAGGCCAATTTAATGGTGAGTGATGCAATTAGTGTTTGGTTCAATGTTTCATTGCATCACTTTCAGTGGCAATGAGAGGTTATAAACGAAAACATAACCTCTGATGTAGGTTATGAGTAGTGATTTTTAGTAATTAAAACACTGTCATAGATAAAGTAGTGTACGCAACTCGCGTAAATAGTGTTAAAGACACTCGCAGAAGTTTTTAAGGCACTCGCCAGGGTTCGTACCTTTTTCTACACGTGTCGTTACACTAACTTTCCGCAATCGTTGCGTAAACTAATAGAAACCAACAGTTTTCGTTATTGCACAACCGACATTTATACGGGAACAGACTTGTTTTGTTTTGTTTTCGTTGACACTTGAGTGTTTGAAATTGCTTAAAGTATGTCTAACATTCCCGATGATTTGAAGAAATAACTAAAAAACCTTTAACCAAAAAAATCATGGGAAATGTGTGAAGATGAATTCAGAAAGTGTACGGATACAAAGTATGAAATGTTGAACCAAATAAAGTAAGTGACAAAGTAATTATTAATATATTTAACTGATAAATCTATAACCATGAAACCATCTACATTTTGAGATATATATTCAATGATAAAGTGTGCTCTACAACTGAAAGTAGACTTGAATGTTTTAAAATACCACAAAGCTTGAACTTAACAGGTTAAGTCCCAGCCAGCACACACCTCCGTATGTAAGGTCTCACATCACACGGGAGTAAGTCTGTTAAAGAACGTAAACATCGTAAACAATGAATACTCAACAATAAACATAACCTTGAACATCTAATGCTTATGTCATTTAGGTGTGCTAAATTAATTGAACAATATATTAATTAATATCACTGAGGTATGTTTTTCTGTTTGTATGTATTTTGCGTCGTGCAAAAATGTTCGTTCATAAAATCGTACCGAAAATAATTTTCAGATGCTCCATTATTTGCGTCATGTGAAAATTTAGTGAACGCAGGAAAATGGCACTTACAGTACTAGTAATGCAATATATAATGAGGGGAGCGAGCTGGCGTAGTGGTTAGAGCGCGGGATTTCAGTCCCTGAGGTCCCGGGTTCGATCCCCGCCAAGTCACCAATGGATTTTATCTAAGTGATAATGCCGCAACCCCTAGGTCTAGCCTGAAGTAATGTGAAAAACAATCCCAGGCTCGTGCCTAGCGTCCTTAGGACAAAAAAAAGAGAATGCAATATATACTATTATTGCAGCATATTAAATTGCAAACATAATACTAACAATTATATTTAAAATTGAATTTTTTAAGGATAAAACAATATAATACTTGACTAAATATTTTTTTCTGAAATGACGAGAATACGAAGGTAGGTATTTTAATCCAAGTATTGAGATGAGTGTAGGATGAGTGGCACGATCTTGTAGTCTTGATACTCACTAAGACTACTAAGGCCACCAATATATTCCTTAGACAGGGTTTTCAATTAATAGACAGCCAATGACAACTAAGGGACCTAGAGCTTATAGTGGAATCCGAAACACATTTAGTAGTTTAATAATCATAATGTTTGATTTTTAGTGATCTGAAACAGTTAAGCAATTAATTTGTTAACTAAAATGATTTCAGTAATTTAATAGTTGGGTAATAAACTTGAATAACAATATATGTGGAAGTCACGACCAATATTATATCTGTTTCGCATTTGTTTATTACAGATTTTTGTAAATATTCCATTGTTTCTCATTTAACTTTCTTCCTCTAAAATAAATTAGAGTCTAGAACAAATCTGTTCAAGTTAGAACTAGAAATGTTCGGATTCCGAGGCGGCAAACGGTAAATAAAAAAATACATATGGAATCTATTGATTTGCAACTCTGTACCCTTTCAACATTTTTTTCTGTAAAATTCTTGTTATAACATTTTTATTATTTATATATGTAATTAAGAAATTTAGTCACTCTCGTTTGTAAAATAATAAAATTGTTATCCATAAAATTCGTTCGTCAATAAGCACAAAAACTGATTGGTTTGTTGTTTCTGGGCATGAAATATTTTGAGAAACACATAAAAACGACCCAGCAACACTAAACCTAGCGCCGTCTTTTATGCAAATGTCAGCAAACATTTTTACTCAATGTGTTTTCTTGAAACTTCTACAGTTATATAAAACTGATTTGATTGGACTTATTTAATATGCCATGGATGTTTTATCAAAAGCACACTATTTATTTAAAACGAATCTAATTGGAGAATGAAGTATTTCCAGATGTCATTTTTATAGGTTGGTTCTCCAATAAGAGCTTCTTAGGAACTTATTGCTGGAATTTTCTTTTCAATGTATAATTTTATTTTTTTTTATCAACACTCCACTTCTATAAAACATCCCTACAGTAAAATATATATATTTTATTGTAAAAAGGGGAAATGTTTGGAACAAATTATTGATTTTGTGACTTTGGACTAATTAGGAGAAGATATCGAAAGTGGCCTTTGAACATAGGGGAAGGTGGGCTTGAAGGTAATATTTTTTAACTTTTCACCATAATCTAAAAAATTATGTCTCCTAGCGAAATAAACATGCCAAAAAGTTAAGTCTTCATTCATTTACACAGTTATAATCAATATTGTTTTATCTTGTATAGTTTTCACGTTATCTGCTATTAAAAGTGTGTAAATTTGCATAAATATATCTTTTCCTCGCATCTATTGTTATTTGTAACCCAATAATTCGAATTATGTCACACACAAAAAATAAATAAATAAACTGTGTTTATTTATGTTGATAAATAAATACTTTCCATATGGTTGTAGAACATCAAATTCTTTTGTTAAAATATATAAATTTACTATTCTGCTAGCTATATATCTTTGTACATTTTCTGTAACATTCTAAAGCAAATAACATTTACTGCCACAAAAAATATGATTATAGTTATATAGTTATATTATGATTAGTTTAGATGACTGTATACAAATAAAACACGTATAAAAAATCAAACATGGTGATTGAAGTTGAAAACAAATCTATTTTTATATTCACGTGAAACGATAACCTTGTATTTGGAAGTGTTCTATCTGATAAAAATAATATAACCCAACATTATTTTCATGACGTGGAGATTGATATCATTTATTTACATCAACTGTGGCTAATCATCATACACATTCATTGGACAAGGCAGATAAGAACCACAAAATCTCTCTGCTTGATACATATCTTTAACGTTGCGCAGCACGGGCACAGAAACTAGTTCCATTGAATTTAACCCTTAATGTTTACCCATAGTAAAGCTACGCCTAGAAAAGTCACTATCATAATTAACAATATGAATGAATATAAAGATCATAACGTACACTTCTGTTTAAGTGTAAATTTTACTATTACAAGATAATAATAAGTTTTAGGTTACTTTGCTTTGAAAATATGAATTACAACAGTTATTAAGACATACAAGTTTGATTGATTCATTTCTAATGCATAGAGCCTTTGTCCAATAAAATCCTGTTTGCTCAGCAATCATGACTTTTATAAAAAATCCAGAAATCGGAGAAAATACAAAAAGTTCAGCTTTATTGAACTTAGCTCCATCCCTTATGCAAATGTTTACGAGTGTGTTTATTTGCTTACCTTCGTCCGTGTGAAATTGTTTATTTAGGTTTATCAAATAGTGAAATGTTGATGTATGCTCTTTTTACAAACGAAGTTTCCTTTACGTCTAAAACTCAAATAATTGATTAGTCCAGAATATAGCTTGTTGTATTGACTTTATTTCTCAGGTAATAAGGGTTTTTTAACTTGTTAGTTTTTATTACGTTAGTTTATACTAGTGTTATAGTTTACACACATTCGGTACTCTATGCATTTAGCTTAGAATATCGTGTGTGTATTCGATATGTTCACTTTAGTAGATCTTTTGCATTTTTGATGTTATAACAAAAATGTAGTCATTCAAAACTTCAGCCAATTAATGTGTATTAAGAAATAATAAATATATGTTAGAGTAATTGTATTGTCAATTTTTTTTTATATTGGTTTATATTGGTAAATAAAATAACATTGAAAAAGCATGGAATCACTTCAAAATATAATTTTTCAATTGCAATATTGTATTTTTATATTGCTTTAGCCTAGTATTTGACATTTTAAGTTAGTATTAAGATAGTTTAGGTAGAACTATCAGTTATTTTAGATACCAGGCTAATATACCTTTCACACTTACTAACAATACTTTGACTAGATTTGTAGTCTAAAATTATAAATTAAAAATATTATGTTTCCACGTCTACCCAACCAATTAACCTCAACTTATTCGTTACGAATCGCGTTAACAACACAAATTGCAGTCCAATGATTACATAAAAAAAACTCCTACCAATAAAAAATATAAATATATTTTTGTATTATTGTCATGTTGTATTGTGTTCTAATTGTATAATTTTACTATCATTACTGTAATATGAATTCAAATCCAAAACGAAATGCTACTTCTGCAAGTTGGTGCAAAACAGTTTATTATTTTATTAGCCACGAAATAGTACAATACAATAAATGGGTAATGAGTTAAAACAAACATATTGTGTGAATAAGTTTCATATTGTCTACTCTAGGTTTTGTTTTAAGGTTAATAATACCACAGGTTTATGCACTTCTATTTCCAGTTGGCGATCTCCAGTAAAACGTTTATAGACTGTGTACAAATAGCTATAAACTATATTTAGATTATAATAGCATAGAGTGGACTCAACGTTTATTGTTTCTTACAACACTTCCACAAACGTATCTACCTAAATAAGCATTAGTAATAAAATAAAATCAAAACCTCTTTTTTTAAACAAATACCTCTTTAAAATACACATAATACAAGGTGTTTGACAAAAAATCATTCATATAAAATCCACATCTATTTTTGGGGAAAAACACATTTATTATCAATCTATGTATACTGGACGGGTCACAATTCATTAAGGTTATTCCCATTTGCCTAATTGGATCTTCTCTTAAATATTTCCTTAAACATGACAGATTAATTATAACACAAGGTTTAATAATTAGGTACTTACTGCAACAGAGAGTACAAGTATGATTTTAGTAATATTATAATAGCATAGTATAAAGTAATTAAATTTCCTAAGTTGTTATCTATAAGAAGCAAACTTCTTCAGTTATTCTTTTTCAGTCAGACTTATTCTTTTTTTAAATAACATGAAATTTTGTATTTTTAATTTTTTTTTTCTTCGTAACAAATAAAAATACAAAACACTTCAAGACACAAAATGATTTAGTTTTTATAAATAGTTTTTGTATTCTTTCTTATCAGATGATATTTGCTAGAGTTATTGTGCTAACGGTTAATTTGAATCAATTTGTATGGATGGTGTTTTTGGCATCTGGGAATATTAAAACAAAAAATAAATCGGTCCTGGGCCCAGGTCTTACGTTGAGGGAATAGCTTATTCACTAAAGGGAAGTTTGTTGGAATAATAATAAAATTTGCGAGTCAAAATTAATAATGAATTAATTAATGCTGCAAAAGGATTTGGAATAGTTCTTCCGATTTTTTCCACCGTTTCTAATAGCCAGCTTCCATTTGACCGTACAAGGAAACACTGTAACTCCCGGCAAGCTGTATATGAACCTGTAAATTACAATATTCTGTATGAAAAAGGAATAGTATTTAGGACTGAATGTAATATTCTTGGAAAAGTTATACCAAAATTGAGATTCTATCAATTCGGATAATTATCATGAATGAGTGAAAAAATTGCATTACTGCTTATGAGAACCACAAGACTATTTCGCAGAGTTGGCGAATACTCAAATACAAAAGTTAATGAAAAAAATATCCAGAGTTTTATTAGAATTATGTTTCAGATGGGTTCTAAAACAGCGAGATGAACTCCAACCTAATGCTGAGACAAATACTGCAACACTGACTGCAAGTAGGTAAAGTACTCGGTTTGTAACAATTCCTTCAATAACACTTCTAGAAGCTGTATGAGTGTGTAAATCATCTTATTTAGTTTTTGATTTATTGAATATGTGGAATCGAAGTCAATTACAACCCCTAAGTACTTATATTGCTTCACAAACTCAATTACATCACATGTGTAGCCAATCGCTAGTATATCATCACAGCAGTGCAACTTCAAAGATCTCCACTCCGATTCAATGTTATTTCTGAGAAAAAGATATCGAAGATTGTGTTTTTTTACCGTTGACTATGAGAGTGTTATAATCATGATTCTTGAGTGCAACAGATTACGTAAAAATATATCGAGATATATTTTCATACAGTCACCCCAAATAACTATTCTCGTTGAAGATGTCCTTTTGGTGGCCTTCCAATATTTAACAGGAAGTTTCATTTTATTATTTAGAAAATTTTGAGTGTCCCTTAAAAATTGGAGATTTCGAGGGTAACTGAAAGCTTTAAAAAACCCCCATCAAGTGATGCCTCATTTCCAAGTGTTAACAAACGCTCACGTAAACTAACGTTTAAGCATATGAACAATATTAGCTTAGTTTTTATAAAGTTGCTAATACAGGGCACATTAATACTTATTTGCAAAAATATTACCCTTACACAGTGTCAACCAATATGATCCTTTTTATAAAATGAAATTTAGCATTAATCGTAAAATACCTTAGACTCTAGATATTTAACTAATTTTTCAAGAAGTATTGTTATCCTTCATTGGAGTATTTACCTTTTTAGCTAAGGATGACTCCAAACCAGGTGGAATTAAACTCAGTAAAAAGTTATTAAGTTATTTATATTTTAACTGGTGCTTCAAAAACTAAAACAAGTTATAAAACAACAGTTGGACCCCAAAGCAAAAGTAAAGAAAGCTAAAATTGTACCTTGGAGTTTAACTCGTTGCACTTAACACAAATTACCACGAACGAAACCTAAACACTTCCTCTGAACTACCTCAAAACACAAACAGAATGATATACGAGCAAAAGTCTAAACATAGTAATGCACAACATAGCAAGTCAAGTGCTTGACCACAACATGGCACTGTTCTAGCAACCTAAGCGTAAAAATTTAATTTAGACACAAAAATTTGTTATGTTGTAACTTAGATACGTTTAAGATCAAATACATTTGCTATGTTGATTATGACTGTTTACATGATAAATTTCCCTATATATAAATGTGTCAAACTAGAAAAAACAATCTAGGATAGTACAAAGAAAAATTTTAATCCTACAGTTCACTAGATATTTAATTATAACCACTATGGTGTAACAAAAATTATTTTAGACGTTAAATAACTCTTCATCAGCTGATTGAAATTATCCAAGATGGCCACCAGCCTCCAAGAACTCTTTAAAGAAAACTTTACGATTACCTCCCGAATACCGTAGTGTAATATATTCAGTTGTTAAATTATTTCGATAATTTCGTACGCCTTAAGTATTGTATGCTCACCATTTAAAAGTGGCTGCCAACATAATATTCCTGATAGTAATACCAACGGTGATAAACAAAAAGCAGTCGTACCAACCTCTGATTGAAAACGTGCAGAGATTGTTTACGACATATAAAGAGGTTGAAGCTATAAAGTAAACGTCAGCTTTTATTTTGCATGATATTACAAATGTGTCAACAATTCCACCTAAAATAGTTTAATTCTTTTATTAAATTTAAGTGACATTACGTTTAAAAAGATATTAAGTCGTGTGTCGGGCTTTATACCTAACAAAAACCCAACATATGCACATTTACATACTTTATTAAGGATGGAGTTTGTTATTTTTTTGTCATAAGGTAATCTAAGCCATGTTATTAATTAGTGTTTATTAAACATATTGCTTTACTCAGAGTGTTATTGAGAGTTTGTCTCACAGTTGTTTTCCTCAGTAATAGTTTCTAATGAATGTTAGAACAGTTGAACATTTATTTATTGCAATGAGGGTTTCCACCAATATAATTAATTGAATCTACGTCAGGTTATGAGCCATTTTAATATTGTTAGACATGACCAACCCAGTTGCACTGTTCATTAGTGGTTTACGTTCTGCGTACATATTTGTAATACGAAATAAATTGTAGCATTACGATCAACAGAAACATCGACCATATCACTTTTACAGTACTGTATATTTGAGTCAAGCTTCATTGAGGTTATGGACAAAATCAAACTCGAAATTTGTGGAGTCTGTAGAAATTGTGTAAAAGACAATGACTCTGCAATTTATTGTGACGGGTTTTGTAGAAGCTGGTATCACTCTAAATGTGTTAATTTGACGGATATTGAATACAGTAAAATTGGTGACCTGGATTCGAAGGTTAAGTGGTTCTGTGGCTCTTGCTATACTAGGGTAGACCGGGTGCTTACAAAGATTGGTAATCCTGAAGAGCTTCTCAACCTAAACTCAATAGTAAGTAAGCTTGTCACCTTAGTTAATGGAGTGGTCAGTGATAATTTGGACTTGGTTAATAAACTAGACGTAAACATACAATTAACCAACAGCTTAGTCACTGAACTTGATGAACTCAAAGTCAAAGTTGATAGGCCTGTATACTCCCGTACTAGTGCTACTAACATTGTGGACAACAACATTGTTTTAAATAATTCTCAGGAACTTGATGAAACCTCCCCTTCTGGTAATAAAGATTCTGTTTTTACCACTCTTAAACCTAGGCCCGCGGTTAAAACCCAAAACTCCGCTAAAGTGCAAGGCAAGGAATCGACAAGTGACAGTTTTGGCCCTAATCAAAAACCTTCCTATTCCTCAATTGTTGCCAAATCAAATTTGAATAGGCCTAAAGTTCCTCGTAAAACCACTCCGATCATTGGGACCAAAGTAGACGTGGATTTGTGTACAGTTAGAGCTGTAGAGAGCAAAGAATGGATTTTTGTGTCCAGGTTAGCACATGAGGTAAATAAAGAAGATATTGAAAAGTATCTTTTAAGTAGTAACATAAAAGGTGAGTGCACTAAGTTGAGATCCAGATATGAGACTTATAGCTCCTTCAAGGTGGGTGTCAGTCCGGCTCATACCCCTGATCTTCTGAATGCTGAATTCTGGCCCTCTGGAACTCTAATATGCAAGTTTATAGAGAAGCCTAACTTCAAACCCAGGTCCTACACCCAGTCTAGAACTTTTTTAGGGAAGTCTCAAACACATCAGACCTCTGCCTAGAGACCGTGCCTGCTGCTAGGCCTATGATAAATCTTTGCACAATAAACATTCAGTGCATGCGAAATAAAACTAATGAAATCGAAATTTTAAGCATTGAGAAGAACATTGATATTTTGTGTATTTACGAGCATTGGCTCTTAAGTGATGAAATTCAGTTTTACAATACAGTTAGTAATTTAAAACTAGCAGCATACCGTTGCAGGCAGTCAGCTACTGGTGGGGTGGCTGTGTATCTCAGTAACAAACTTGCAGGTAATTATAAACCTTTGGACTTAAGTGGTTTCTCTGAGGATCTCCAGGTTGAATTTGCAGGTGTAGTGCTGCCAAATCTTTCAATGGTGGTAATAAGCATGTATCGCTCTCCTAGTGGTAATGTATATAGATTTTTTGAATTGCTTGAACTTTGTCTAAGTTACCTTACAACCTTAAGCCTCTTTGTGGTGATTGGAACCGATCATAATATCAATTTGCTTAGCTCTGACAACTACGCGTCTGATTTTGTAAATTTGATGCGAACTTTTAATATATTCCCTTCAATCATCGAACCAACTAGGGGTCCTGCATCTTTGGACACTTTTCTAACCAACTTGGACAGTTGGGACTATGTGGCTGCGGTAAGTGTGGACAGTATTGCAGATCACAAGCATGTTCTGCTGTCGGTCACTACTCCGAATGTGGATCAACATCACCAGGTGTCCTCAAAAGTGGTATCCTTCAGAGTCTACAGTGAGGAGGCAGAATTTAAACTTATAGAATACCTAGAACTGAATGCACATTTCTGGTTTGATGAAATCAAAGCATTGACGGCAAATGATGCTTTCATGTTTTTTCATGTCAACTTCAACATGGCCTTTGATCATTTTTTCCCAATAAAATGTAAAAAGGTGCATGTTGGCAAGTCAGGGGTTTCTAAAAATAATGGTTTGCCTGTTGTTAAGGACTGGTATACCCCTGAACTCTCTAGGCTAAAGAACATGATAACTTTAGTTAATGATTTAGTTAGTGTAAGACCTGATCTGTCTAACTTGCTTAAGCTGCTTAGAACACAATACCGTAAGAATGTGAGGGATGCAAAGATCAACTCAAACGCCGCATACATAACAGGGGCTTCCAATCCCTGTAAGGCGGCCTGGAATTTAATAAATCAAAATAGACCTCAAACAAAGTCTGATATTCTTGATCCGTCTTTTGCATCTGCTGATGAATTCAATTCGTACTTTGTTGAGTCTGTTGAGTCCATCTTGTCAACCATTCCAAATATAACACAATCCTCTCCTGTGATCCTGTCAAGCATACCTGATGGCGCACCTACTTTTGAATGGAAACATGTATCGGTCCAAGACATTATTAATGCTGTTATGGGCTTTAAACTCTCTAACAGTAAAGATGTGTATGGCATGACACCTAATCTTTTGAAACACATTGTGTGGGCACTGGTACCTATACTAGCCCATTTGGTTAATGTATGCTTTTTAGTAGGTATTTTTCCTGCTCCATTAAAAGTCTCTAGAACTGTGCCTGTCTATAAAAAAGGGTCCCGTGACAATGTTGCAAGTTATCGACCAATATCGTTGATTCCTGTATTTTCTAAACTGTTTGAAGCTATTATGTTTGCTCAATTGTACGACCACCTTGAAGCACACAGCCTTCTGGTGCCTGGTCAATTTGGCTTCAGGAAAGCCAAATCCACTATATTGGCTGTTGATTCTATTGTACAATTAATTGTTGATGCTTTTGAGTCTAAGAAATCTACCTCCGTAATACTTTGTGACCTCTCTCGCGCTTTTGATTGCGTGTCACATGAAATTTTGCTCCTGAAATTGGGAAAATATGGCCTAGAAGGCAGTGCTTTGAGATTGGTCAAATCCTACCTCAGTGATCGCCAACAGGTTGTAAGTTGGAATGGTATTACATCCAAACCATTACATGTAAGACACGGGGTTCCGCAAGGTTCCATTATGGGACCTCTGTTATTTTTAGTAACAATCAATGACCTCTATACCAGACTTGAAGGTAATTGCATGTTGTATGCAGATGATATTTCCCTTATATCATGTAAAGTGACCCGTGAACAAGCAGAGCTGTCTGTTAAGAAGATTTTTGAGTCAGCCTCAAATTGGTTTGTTGACAATAAATTAGTGCTCAATAATGAGAAAACACAGTGCATAACATTTAGCCTATGTGATTCCCAGATTGTTCCTTTCCAAGAGCCTGTCAAACTCCTTGGTATAACCCTTGACCCCTGTCTCAATTGGAAAGACCACATAAGCCAAGTCTGTACTAAACTAAGTAGAGTAGTACATCTTTTAAGACGTCTAAGTGACCAATTGCCACAGAGTACCCTTAGAATGTCCTTCTTTGCATTTTTCCAACCTCACATATCCTATGGGTTAATTTTGTGGGGCCATTCACCCAATGTCGAAAAGATCCTGCGACTGCAAAAGAGGGCAGTAAGGATTCTCTGTCATGCTCACTATAAAGAACACAGTAAGCCCTTGTTTAAGAGACAAAGAATTCTGACAGTTGTAAATATGTATATATTCCAATGCCTTGTTAGTATTAAGAACAGTATGAATGATTTACATGTAACCAGGTCAGTGCACAATCATGACACTAGGTTTAGTTCTAAGCTTGTCATTCCTCGGTCCAGGACAGATAAAAGAGCTAGGTCATACCCTGTTTCAGGAATAAAACTGTTCAATCACCTTCCTGGTCATGTGAGAAATCTGGAAAGAAAGAACTTCCAAACCGCAATATTTGATTGGCTGATTGAAAATCCTTTTTTCAAATTCAAAGAGTTTTTTGAAACTGTATTTAGTTAAGTTTTCCTCTGAACAGCCTGTTTGCTGTTTTTGCATAGTGCATGCACATCTTTGCTTGGTTTGATTTTTAAGTCTTGATATTTATTTTATTTTATGCTTGTACATTGACATAGCCTGTAACAATGTTGTTGTTGATTGGCCAAATAAATTCATTGTATTCATTGTATTCATTTAAGTCTAAGATGTTGACAGTTTAACTAGAATTTAAAATATAACTGTTTAATCTGGAATAATCTTATAATACATATTTTAAAACTGAAACGACTTAAATAATTGAGCAGTCATTTTAAAATATATATTATATACTTGGTAAGCGTAAAACACTATTAAATGTATACGAACCTTATGTAGCGTTAAAAGCACAGCATACCAAAATTATTACACAAACTATAATAGCTCAAATGAACATAATGTTGAGTAAGCAGAAACAGTTGAAAAAAAATTACAGCAAAGCTATAAATACTATTGGGGAAAATAATATTTTTGAGAACGAATTTGCCTTGTGCAAGACCAAGTCATAATATTGATCAATCTTCTGATTGTAGATGTTAAGCAAACAGTTTAGACAAAGTTTACCGAACGGTCATAAACTGTATAACTGGCCAGCAGCTTATGTCCAAACAGTCATACCAACTGTGAAGAACAAAGCCCAGGCTCTCAAATCATGCAGAATATCACAAAACATTATTTATATGTAATTTCCAACAGCTTCATGTGTAATAATTTCTTAAAACCTAACCAAACACGATTTTATAAAATACCAAACTCATTTTTAAATTTTTAATTCAATCCTTACTAGATTTATTTTTAAGTGAATATTTGTTCTGTATTAATTTTTTAATGCTTTGAGTTAAAACATGAGATTGAAATAAAATTATAAATAAAAGTATAAATTACATCGAGACAAAATGTCCTTGGGTATTTTACAGTGTTACAAATTAATATCAGGACTAGGTCTGTAAATTAGTGTAGGGTATAAGCTTTGCTGCGGCTTACAATTAGTTAAAGAGCAGGAATAGTTTATTATACTAAGTAGGAGTTTGCGGCTTTCATGCCCTAAACCTTCCAGGACATGTCGCGTATGACCCATTTCGCCAGAAAAAAATATATAGGGTGAAGAAAATATAGCCCATAACTGTAAAATAAAACTATTTTAATCTACTAATTGCTCTATCATTTTGCTACTTTTAAGACATGGAATACTCGAACTATAGTTCGGCCGCTTAGAAAGCGACCTCCTCCAGCATTGGTTTAGCATTAGCGCGCAGGTCTATTAGGCAGCACTTAATTTCTAAAAGCCAATTTCTTTAGACTTAACTAGTTAGCTATTACAAAACAAAGTGAGTGGTTCAACAAATGGAATATTTAAATCGTTATGGTGAGCTAGTCGTGGGGTAGATAGGACTGTTGTAGTGGGAAGTTCGCTCCATTTAGGGCCTATTGCAAAACTAAGTGTTAAATCTAACGTACTCCAACTAGCCATGCCCTGTCTGTAAACATAGTATTTTTCTTTTAGTACAGTACATATAGTGCCGAAACCAGAAATTAAAGTTATATAAAGGTTCTTGTAAAAATGTTTCACTCTATGATAACAGATTCCAAACATTACAAGTATCACTAGACATAGGAAGAATCTCACAAGATTTGCAGAGTCTTGGAGTAGTTCGTGCCTCTACATTCTATGATAGGATTGCAGGACATCCGTATAATCTTTAAACCTCCATCCAAATTCCTCGGGGTACAATTCTTAGGCATTACACAATCGTGACAAATATATACACATGTAATAGTCATTGTACAGTAGTTAGTATTATCAACAAATCTTTTATAAGCAAATTGACATATTTTTAATGAATTTACCCATACTTAAATGGGTATTGGAATTGGTAAGAGACTTATGAGGGTCTTATATTACATTAGGTTTTGAATTTAACATAATGAAAACAGAAGAGAAACTTTTACTAAAATCAATCTACTACGACTGAATCAAAGTTATACACATGAAGTAAATAAGCGTTTCATTGAAATACATGTAGGCTAAACATTTACTACAAAAACGTCAATACAAAAACCCGTGTACATTACTAAACTAAATTTATTGGTTATTTTAAACAATGTAAAAGTCTTGTTTCAAAAAGTTCTCTACTATGAACAAATCTAGATCGTAGTAATTAACTCTGCAGCTGAGTAATCAAGATAAGTCATCTGAAGACAAGTATAATTACAGAGATTTCAAACGTACCATTCTTTTATTTAGACAAAATAAACATTTAAAATATACAAACAAGTTTAAATACGAAAATAGTAGTGACATAATTCTAATACATAGTGAGTATATTTTCGGCCCTATGAAAAAAAAATATTTTTGTTGTGTATTATAAAAAAAGATTTTTTTCCAAGTAAAAATTCAAGCAAACACTGCATATTAGAGCGACTGTTCACGTTTGTTGCTACAAGAGTGACTTTTAAATTACGACCTAAATTATGAAGTTTATAGAAATAAATCCAATATAAATTATATTTCGTTGAGTATTAAATACAAATATTAATGCAGGGTATGAACTATAAAAACAAATACCAAGGCTTTAATAAAATAAGGAACTCATAAATCACCATTATATAAACACTTTGAGCTTTGAGATTACTGCAGGTGCAACATCAGTAAATATACCGCATGGCAATAACAGTGCAGTTATACAGTAACAGTTTACTATTACAGTTATAAATGTAACGTATGTTATTAGTTCTAATGACTCCTTTGATAAGAACAGCTAAACGTATGGGTTTAAAGCATTTATTGTTTGCGTGGGGAAAGCAATTATGATTACTTCCGTTTTCCATAGAAATCGTCTAAACTTCACTTTATTTTTTTACATGACTTTTAACTTTGCAAAAATATTTAAATTAAATCGGTTTCTTACGAAAGCATAAACTTTTTCTTGGAATATAATTATTCAGTTCGAACATTTATTACACTATGTTTCATTATTTCAATAGTTGGTTAGTTTCAACAGCGTAATTGAATTGATATTCTCATAATTCGTTTGGTTATCAACACGTTTTCAATGGCACATTAATAAGCATTATAGCTGATATATGGTATAGTTTTTAGATTTAGGCATAAACTTGGACTAACCACAAAATACTGATAACAGTTTTTTTTTCGTAGAGTACACATATCAATATATGTTTAAAACACCCTGTGTAGATCCAATCTATTGAAATAAATAAAAAAAGTTATATAGTTATATTAATAGTTACTTTCATAGTTTTTTTTTAGATTACGTTTGGAGCGCCTAATGAAATAGATCAAAGAATTTAAGAAATAAAATTTTATTAAGGAAATACCATAAAGATTAAACATAAAAAATAAAAATAGTAAATAAATATGGAATAAACGCTCAGCAACATGATACATATTTAATCGTATTCGCTTGGAACATAGGTAAAATTGTAATATATTTTGGGATAATCACAAAAGTTACAATGACTTTTAAACTGTAATGGTTTCCAGTATTCATGGACATCGGATATGCTCCGCCAGGAGGACACTCAACATCTTGTGGTGCTGTCAATTGAATCGATTTGTGAGACCTTGCTGGACAACTGGGACTGCTGGTCGCACTTTGTCCGGAATTTTCGTAAAGTGAAAAAGAACGATCTAGTTCGGATCACAGTCTAGAGCCCTCAAGAAATGAACGACTAGACACGGCGTAAGCCCCTCGGGCGTAGGCAAACTCGGCCTAGTTCTGATGAAGTGCGACAAGTGTTCCCAGGCTAGTGTCCAAAGAGTAGGGGAGGTTTTTAGGGGGTAGTCTCTGAGCCTTAAACCCGTTGGAGTCCCACACTACAGGCTAGCCACCTGTGTGCATAAATGCATTTTCCCACCTCTCCCTAAAATAAATGTTAAGGTTTGTTAGTTTGCTATTTATGCCTTTAAATATAAACATTGTGTTTAACAAATGGCTTAGATTATTGTGGATATTTTATATTATTTGTTATATAAATATTCAAACTAACTTAAATGTAAGTTGCAGAATACAACGCTAAAACTAGAAGCAAACAAAACGTTAGTCCCGGAGTTAAAAGATACTGGGTCATCATGATCACAACACAGGAAGATATTTGTATAAACCGAGCGTTGTGTAAGTAGGCTAATGGGTGGTCAAAGGTCAACATTACATACTTCCTACTCTTGAACAATAAAAACAACAGTGAAACCTAGAATAAATACGCATCATGCTGATATAGTGAATATTAAGTATATTTTGCCACACTGTTAAGCCCTGAAAAAACTACAGTTTAAAGCTCAATTATTAGGTAATGCTCAATACGGTAAATTTCACTTATCACTCTATTCATGCTATACTAGATAAAATTCCAATACATCAGAAAGATACATTTTATATTCTAAACATTCAAAACATTTAAAACAAATCATATACATTACATAAACATGTACCCTTACTGATCAGCTTTATTTTAGATGCTTCTTACATGTTTTTATTCTGAAGCTCTATTTCATATTTACTGAATGAAGTATATTTTATTGTAAAACTGATTTTGAATGCAAACTGAATATGAACGTATTCTTTATTCAACGTTATCTTATGCATGCTCAGAGAATCTACATCTTACATTTGTAATTTCTTCAGTACAACCTATTTTTACTGCAGATTCTAATGACGAATAAATATTATGTTACAACATAATAAACAGAATATACAATTTGCCCCCAAATGTGATGTCATCAACTATAGGCCGGTTGATCTCCTTTGCTCCTTATCAAAGGTAATGTTGAATGTTGTGTATTCCAGGTTAATGCATCATCTGTGCATGAATTTCCATCTCATACAAAACTAAAAATAGTCTAAGGCTTCAGAGCGGGTTGCTCAACCACTCAAGCAGTTGTGGGATTTTTACAGGATTTGTTATCCAACATTGAACAGCGTGAACCATCCCTAAATGTTTTCTGTGGCCTTACAAAACGTTGTGGTTATATACCGGTATATGAGTTATAATTATGACAATCTTTGTAAGAAACTGGAAAAGTAAGGTGTTCGAGCAGTTCTTCTACCTTGGGCCCGATCGTATCTTGATAATATATTGCAATTTGTTGGGATTTCAGGAATTGGGACGGATCTTGCCAAATTAATTTAGGGCTTCTTCAGGACAGTATTCTTGAACCATTGATTTTTATTGTGTAGATGACTCAGTTTTATTGTTTGAAGGTTCGTGTACCAATTTGTTAAATAGTCAGTTAATTCACTTATAAGACGGTTATCACTAAACAATCATAGACTTCTTACGGCAGTTAATCATTAGAAGGATATTTTTTCGATCAGTCAATGTCTTTGATACCCGACTAGGCCTTTAGAAGATCTTCGTAGTTCAAACTATATTTCTTCGACTTTTGCCATAAAGGAATACAGATTTCTCTGGACCCTTCTTCTACAATTAGCCTCCTGAATAAGTAAAGCATTATAGGTTTGTCTTTTGAAAGGGAATTTAAAAAGTATCTAGGAAATCATTTATGCCTGGTTTCATTCATGGCATTATTATTTATTTTTATGTAACTTTATGCGATACATACACAAATAAATAAACAAATTGTTTTAAAGCTAACTAGACCACTGTATCTACTTTATTTCTACGTTAATTATGTGTATTTAATCCAATCAACATCCTACATTTCCCAGAGCAGCAAGATATTTCTGCCAAGTGACTATGTTTTGCAGGTCAAACTTGAGGTTGCTTTGTAACTTTACCGTCTACTGATGCTGAAGCACTTACTGACTTTGATTTATGTTAAATTTGTTGACAGTGGTTATAATTAGTGACTAACAATGTTATAATACCTTGGTACTTTGAATCCTGTTAAGTAGATTACCCCTTTGGTCGTGAGGTTTATTTATATAATTTGAAGTCTTTTTTGTTAGGGTGAACAACTAAACTGTGCCATATCTCAGAAACTATTAGATTAAGAGAGAATATTAAATTGTAAACTTCAAACAATTTTTATATTACAATAAAAATATAAATTCCAATGTTTCAAAATGGCCTCCATTTTCCAATATGGTGGCTAACATCGAAATTGACTATGGAACACCCTTTATTTTATATATACAAGCTTTAGCTCCTAAACGAGTAGTTTTAAAAAGAAAATGCCTGGAGTAAATATGTCTTAAAATTGCATCTAGAATTTAAAATAATGATAAAATACAGGGTGTTCCATAAATAATCCAATGTTTCTGAGATACTAATTTTGACACAGTTAAGTTGTTCACCTTGTATATCTCGTGTGCTTAAAAATTTCCAATTTATAAGAAACCACCTGTCTTTCAACTAGAAAATTGACTAAGAGCCATTAATTTGCGTTCATTTATTTTTCTATTTGTACTCAATTTCATCCAGCTTAATATAATTTATAAAGCCGACCTAAACTGTTCTATATCCTTTTATAAGACATTTTGATGCAGAATAAAATACTATATACTTTGCGGAATGAAATTTGCAATAAAAAAAATTAAATTGTAAAATTTAAACTTAAGTAAGTTTTCTCATACGTACAATCCATTTAAAAATACTCGTGTGTTCAATTCATTTTATTCGGTTACGTACTATTTGCTTAAATACTCTAAAGTTGACCTATTAAATAGACTTAACACCATATCCATAATATAAAGAATGTAAAATTGGGTAAAGGGACAAATACAAATATAACGGGAGGAAGTTTGTATAGTATTTTTTGTAAAATGTTAAGTAATTTCTATGAAAGGAAAACAAAACTTTAATAGTTCGCAAACATTATGATTACCTCTTAAGCTGTGATAATTTAGCAAACAATTAGTGCATCAACTTGAAACAAACATTGCTTGATGAATTCTAAACACTTAAAACCTTGGATTAAGCTTGCATTGTTGAACATTGAAAATATATCATTGATGTCTTTTGTTGTTTAAGGTTATCATTATTTCTTTATCATTATTTCTACATAAAATAAAATAACTTTTCGGGCTTTCACGTCTGCCACCCGTATTTTTTTTTTTTTTTTTTGAAAACATTGCATAAAGTAAGATAATAGTTTATTATATCAACACTTTTAAAATTAATTTCTGCATGACGAAAAAAAATAATTCATTGTATATAACATGTTTCCATAATTTTTTTTTTTTTCAATCAAGTTACACTAAGTAGATATTTGATAATTGTAAGATCTCCTTATATTGGAGTTATTTGAGAACGCAACCACAAGTAGGCATATTTTCCAAACGAAATGTTTATTACATAAAAGTACAAGAACACGTGTTATTATATGTTTATGACAGGTGTTTTGCTTTAGGCGTCTTTTTACACTTTTCAGCTCCATATGTAAAGTTCTTTTTATCATATGTATCATAAAATCATTAAATAGTGCCATTCAACCAACAAATTATAATTTAAAACTAAATAGTTTTTTCAAGCATTAAAAAAATTAAATTAAAATAACACTGTAGAAGTCACTGAAGACTAAAAAACGTCATTTAAATTTATAATTAAACTACGATATCTCTGGTTGACGCAATCAAGTTTATGGAATGTTATTTTAAATGCTGCAAACAATGTAAATATTTTATCAGATTCTACTTTCAAAGCCAAGTTTCTAAAGTGAAATAGCTTTTGCGACGCCACAAGCACTTCTTTGTTACTGGAGCTTAAGTCAACAAGAGAACCAGAAATAAAAATCTGATCGTCCTCAAATACTTTTGTGTAAAAACAATATTTTCAATATGTATTCTTTTTTGTGCCTCATTCCTATTATAAATACTTTAAACGTTTATAAACGCTGTTATAAAAACATGTATGTTTATTGAGAAAACTCTATAAGGAACGACATGACAATAAAATAAATTGCAACCAAGTTTTACCTCTTAAATTCATATAAAAGATGAAGTGCAAGTAACTTGTAGTTATTAGAATATACTGTTAAAAATACAATAACTTGTTTAAAAGACGTACGTATAATCAATATCGTCTTTTGTTATTCCTCGAACACTGTTAATATAGGGTACTGAAACAATACTAATTATTTATTTACTGTTCAAATATCAAATTGTTATATTTTTTTATGAACGTAGTATGGAATTGCTAACTCTAACTGAACTACACCTAATTAATATTAAGTACTACAATCAGTTGTTAGGTGGTATACATATTTTATTAGGTAGACATTGTTAAAAATCTTGTTTAGAAGCAAGAAGTCATAGTTCTTGCAGGTTAGACTACTAAATAAGGTAACAAATGATTTAACTTTCTAGTTGGCACTGGAAAAAAATCACGTTTCATATTTCGTAATAATTTTATGAGGTTTTTTATATTCGACGTATAAAAAAGGGATACCAACATAATTTTTTCTTAACAGTAATACAACACGTGATGAATAAAGACCAATCGTACCAACCTCTGATTGAAAACGTGCAGAGACTGTTAACGTGGTTCAAACTAAGAATAAAAAGTCAACTTTCATTATGAAAGAATTTTTATATTGCCATTAGTTCCATATAAAACAATCAAACTACATATTTTTGGATGACATAATATTTTTTTAAGTAGGCCTATATGTATAAGATTTTGCCAAAAAGGTTCCTGAAGTAGATTTATCAAATGTCAGAATAGTTGACATTAAAATAGTACAGTGTACAATGAATACAATTTATTTCTTAAATGAAAAATATAATCTATGTTAGAATATGAACGATTGCAATTGTTAGCTGCCTAGTAGCTGGTTAGTTTGTTAGCTGTATTGTGCTGCAGCAAGTCAAAATTCCAGGCTACATATATCAAAATTTGAACGAATGGTGCCTCTGGAGATATCAAAATGAAAAAGTAAATCGGTCCCGGGCCTAGGTCTTACCGTGCCACCTACGGCAATAGCTACATCCCTATAGGGAAATTCGCTAAAATTGACTTAATCGATACATACTTTCGA
Source organism: Macrosteles quadrilineatus (assembly GCF_028750875.1). NCBI lineage: Eukaryota > Metazoa > Arthropoda > Insecta > Hemiptera > Cicadellidae > Macrosteles > Macrosteles quadrilineatus. Next base: position 7,560,211 of record NW_026542601.1, on the reverse strand, counting down.
TACATGCAAGTGTTTAAAATCGGAATATACAACTGAGTTGACATCAACTGATTTTTACTCCCAATGGACTGAAAACGATTCCATAGATAGTAAAAATACTACTTTAGAATGCATAAAAAACGGCTGTTTTTGCTTCAGTATGACAACAAAAAAACTAAAGTCTTGGCAGAAATAAATATGTAAAATAAACTCTCTGCAGAGACATTTGAGCTACAAAAGTAACTTTGTTGACATGATTCATTGAACATTTACTTGATTCAAACATAATCTTAAGTATAATTAGATATAAGCAGGTTTCTTAACAGGTTTCGTAGAAGTTGTGCGTGTCTCTACATTATATTATGGGATTGCAAGACTCCCATATAATCCATCAACCTTCATCGTAAGTTTTATGAAGTGAGCAACAATAGTAAAATATTTATTTGTATAAATTTTAGTAATTTTATTCAATTATTTAATTAAAGGTTTAAAATAAATGTTCACGTGGTTTTTTAATTGATAATAGATTATTTGATGTTTTTTGGCACGCAAAAACTTTATTGTTACTATATCAAAATATAAAAATGCCATTTTTATTACTCAAGCAATTAAAATATTGCTTAAACATTAGATGTTCAGACATGTTCACGCTAAACCAAATCGAGGTCTTAATTACCCTTCAATATCTTGAATATAATTGCCTAAAGGCTTAGGGAAACCTAAATTTGAAAAAGCTGTCTCAAAAATGAGCAAATGAAATAAATATGTATATTTACTATACCAAACAAATCACCCTTTAATATTTAAACAAATAATAATCATATCAGTACAAAAGACCGTTAAATTCATGTATTTTATATTATTACAATTACATTTGTAATGAGTCTCAATTTTAGACTAGAAAGTCTCTTCGCCGTGTCATCAACCGGAGCAAACGCAGTTGGGAGAAATTAAGGGACGATGTAGATTCCAATCCGTGGGGCCAGTTTGCCAGTGTACTATGTCAAACTTTGTCCACAGTATTCTCCGTGCCAAGAAACTTGACCTGGATCGAGATGCGCTCCTGGCTATGAAAGAACTGATTGCCAGTAACGGTAAGAGCCCCACGGGTAGGTCACATGTTGGCCTGAATTGAACGAACAATCCTAGGTTTGTGTTGATCAGAGAAGATGGGTTGTTGTAGTGAATAGTCTGATTCTATGTACGTAAAATATTTCCTCCCCTCCCTAAAACAATACATATCTTAGTTTTAAAATTGTATATTTTAGTGAGACAACTTTTAAAACCTTGTTTTATGAGAATAAGTTTCATAAATTACCTCAAACGATTATTTTACTTTACAATTATAAATAAATACCTTTGCAATAGCAAACCTCAGAACCAAATAATATCCCAGTGGATTTACATAATTTGCATTCAATCTTCTTTGTAAAAAGGATATTAACTTTTATATGACTAGATAGATCTATTTTGTTGGCTTCTAGGAACCTATAAATGAAAAGCATTCCTGGGCTTAGCTTATACCACATACAGTATTTAACATACTCCATTATGTTGGTTAGTCTATACTTCGACTAAAAGGATTACTTACATTGGCAATGATTTTCCAAAAGAGAGTTCTAAGTTGTCATCTAAAGATTTATGTCAAATAATAGAACAACGCTCGAATTTATCGTTGCTTAAATAATGCTTTTAGGCCTATGCTAAATCTTTTATAACTCCTAATCTATAATGCGTATCATATTTATCAGATGTCACCAAAAACAATAAATATTGTTTACAGTTTGGTTTGAATGGCACCTTTTCAAAAGGCGTTGTAACCAAATTCATTATAATAGAAACTAAAACAGAATATATTGTTCGATTAATAACTATTTCAATGGAGTATGACAGGAAATATATCGAACCCCCTGTCCAACCCCCGTCAAGTCGAGTGTTCTTTAACCTTGTCATACAGCTCAGTGGATATTTATTTCACTAGCAACCCTTCATTTAACATGTTAAGTGGGTTGAGATTTGCATATCAGCTGATTATAAACAAAATAATTAGTTTTCTAAGAAATATTCGTTTCACATACAGGGTGTCCTACGAAGAGGTTTAAACTTTTTATTTTATATTTCTTTCCTATTTATAGACAGAAAACTTTGAAAAAACACAATCTATAAAGTAGGGTTTGAAAATATTTTAGGAACAGTTCATCTCTGATGTAAAAACGAAATGGTGGCATATTGAAAATTGATACTTTAAACACATTTAAAATGGTGTTTTGTAAAATATTTGTATTATAACGTTCTAAGGAAATAAGGCTTTTCCATCAGGAAGCTGGAGCATAGCCTAGTGAAAAACCTAAAAGTAGGGTCCAAAATTATTCAAACTCCATCACCAGTTAATAAATAATATAATATTATTTTGCTTAATTAATTTAATATAATTAGTTAATAACACAATTTCAATAAGCCACTATTTTATACCTACAAGGGTTATGAAACTAAAATCATCCAAGTCTATTTTTAAAACCTAATTTATAAATTGTGTTAAGTTTCAAAAGGTTTGGTCAATAAATAGGTGAGGAATACAAAACCAAACGTTTAAACCTCTTCGTGAGATATCCTGTATATGCACTCGATTTTATAACTTATGAATATATCATAGTTATATTATGTAGTCGTTACGAGTGCGTGTAAATTGGAGGTAGAGTTAACTATTAAATATTTATTTCCATTACGTTATTGAAACTATTACATTCTTTATAGTTCTAGAAATGTCCATAATCTGCAATAAATTGCTCTTATGTTTATGTAAAAACAAAACGATTAAATGTATAGAAGAAAAAAGTATTTATAGAAACAAATTTAAATCATTGGTTCACATAAACTGAATGGTTGTTTAATGAAAACCTTTCAAAACTGTAACATTTCAATGGAGTATTTAAACCTCTTTATTTATAGTCCGACGCTGTAATTTATGAACAATCAGGACCGAATATTCGATAACCATTTTAAGAACTGAACAATTAAAAAGTAACAATATAACAGGAACGTTTGACGTTAACATTTCTCGTTTGCAATTTCCTTTTGATTTCCTTAAACCGTTCGTTTGAATATCAAAATAAAATCTATAGTAGAGTACTTACTTTTAAATACATTATTTTAAATTTAATTCGTTTGTGCAGTAATTGAAATTTTTTTTACCATCCAAGCGGGTAAGTCAAGAAAACTCCTACGGCAATTAACTAAATTAAACTACTCGGAATTTTTCATGCATGTAAGTATACTGTTTGCATTACCCTAAAAGTTAAGTTAAACTAACTACTGGGGGGTCCTGTAGAAGGCAATTGTTTTAACTCATCTATATCTATAAAAGAGGAACTATGTATGTATGTATGTGTGTATATAGTTTGGTGAATTAGTGAATTAATTGTGAATAGGTTAATTAGTTGTTAATTTTTTGAATATATTATGATCATATATACATTACGTTTTTAAATTATTTCTTAGTTAAAAATATTAGTATATAATGAAAAGGTCAATAATTACCTACTCTTTTTAATTGACAAAATGTCTTGCTTCATAAGTTAATGATGGCTTAAGCTGATATTAATATTTAATAAGAAGTATTTCTTGGATAAAAGACCAATAGGTCTCCGGGTATTAAATTCCTTGTAAATACAATAATCATCATTCATAACAGAATCAGAATCAGAATCAGAATCAGAATGTTTTATTGCCATAATAATACATAAATGTACAGGGCAAAAGTCACTAAATATAAACAAGTAAAATCAGACCCATTAAAATAAAGATACAAACTTCATAAGGTACAAACTATTTACAATTTAAAAACGAAGAAACTCTGGAAAACTCCTTATCAACTAAATATTCCCTCAGACCACGCTTATTTTTTTTTTTTTAATTATGTTCGCCCTTTATTTTATTATGTCTTATTATTATGTATTATTGTATTATAACAGCTGCCATTAAAATACTTCTCCACTGAAATTGATAGTAATTTTCTTATCATCCTACTTTTTTCATACATAGCCTATATTTATTTTTTATATAGAAAATTATTAAATAAGGGAACTTATTGACATGCTTCTCTAGTTCAAAACAATACAGCATAACTCTGTATATTTTAAGATTATTTTGATAAAAGATGATATTTTGACACTTAACAAGAAGGGTGCAATAGTTATACATGGATGATAATGATAAATTAATTATTGAAATACGATAACTATTTTAAACTACACAAGCCACAGACTCGTTAAGATACCTCACCTGTTACTAAAATAACACTAGTACTTTAAAAAAGTGTTTTAAGCACAACACCGTACAGCTTAATATCGTGTTTACGTCGACAATATTATCTAAGCTCAACTCGTTTGTAAATTAAACACAAATTATTGGATTATCAAGTAAAAATATTTAAAAGTTGTCATATCATTATAAAAACAAGCTGCAAACAAAAATATGTAGTATACCTAATCGAGTTATGCTTAAAATGGCTGATACAACCTTTTATTCGAATCGTGTTTTTGTTTCTTACGACTTAACCGTTTTAGCTTGCATCGTTAATTATGTTATTGTTTACTATTTACCATATACATTTTATGGTATATAGTCAATGGTTCTACTAAGTATTTAGTACTTAGCGATTTTATGAATTCACTGCTTATCTTACCTATTTTACTGTCCAAAGAACAAAGTTTCGTGCTTAAAATCGTAATTGTAAGTTGACTCAGAGCTATATGGTTACTGTTTTATTAAAACATGCCATTAGCCTTTGCTGGCAAAATATGTTTTTAATGGCAGCTAAACTAACAGTGTATTAACACCCAAGGTCACTTAGAGTGGTGTGATGTACTGGCGTTCACATGTCAGTTATGTTAAACGCTGTAATCTTAGTTTTTTTTTATATCTAAAATTTCATGTAATTACTAAAATCACCAACAACGGATAAACGCAAGATATATATATTTCTATATGTAAGTTAACTAAATACCTATCATCACTCAAAATACACTAACAAATACAGTAACGTGTTTTATGAGATACTGGAAGGACTGTTATACACAATTCTTTTCGCATGTTTTGTAATTGTATTTTTACTTACTTGTTCGTGAGGTAAAAACGTTGGATAAAATAATACATTTAAGATATTCGATGAAATTATTGGTTTACTCGGTTTGTTTTATATAAAACTTTTATTTAACTTTTAATATTAGCTTATGTTCCATCTAAGGATGTAATTGAGTATGTGTATGTGTGTATATACATTATGGACTCCGAAACTGCTCGACATTTTGTAATTAAACTTTCAGGCATTGTTAAACATCTTTAAGGATGATTCGAGTGAAGTTTGGTGCAGATCCGTCAAAAGGGCTCTCCCCCAGAGGGTTTTAAGTTGGCCAATGTCAGACTTGTTGATCTACAATGTTTACAAATAAATATAATTTAAATGTTTACTTTCACCAACTGTTTTGTAGGTTTGAATAATGAAAACATTCTGTATTAGCATTAGTCATGATTTGAAATAGTGCCATAGTGTTTCTACAGAGTGCAGCACAGAAAACTATTTTACTTTTTAATAATTCCAAATGTATTAAACCCCAATCGCAGCACACCTGTGCACTCAACAACGTTTAAATTCTCCAATGTTAATTATTTAAAACATAAAAACCTTTATCAAAGTATTATATACAATAAAAGGGATGACAATGCCTTAATATTTTTATCTTTCATTCTATACCCACACAATCTAACATAAATTATTAAGTGAATAATAATCGTGCGTGCTATCACGGGTATTCAACTGCCTCTCAATTTGTCATCAACCCACCACATTACTGTCATGAAAAGAAAAAAAACTCCAATAATACTAATGCGAAACTTTATCCACTTAAGCTGGGCAGCAATACTAGACTAACCAAATTATGTCAAAATTGATTAAAGCAAAAATTATCAGTGGTAGGTTTAAGGGAGAAATAGTCTTAATCCCAAGAATACTGATTATTTCATCCTAATTACCCTCTGATCTTAAGCAACTACAATTTCCTTAGTGTCTTGCTTTCGCAATCACCATTATAAGGCACTAGGGAAATCCCTGACTATCGTCGGTTTTAAATGTAGAAAAAACATGCTTTACACACAGACGGATGTATTTTGTTAGCGCAGCAACGCGCGCCGGGTAACTGCTAGTTAAGAAATAAATTTAATGATCTTAATTAAGATGTTCAGGTGGTTAGGCTATGGTCATACCATAACCTTTCCCCTACTTAGGTGTTAGGTCAAATAAACTACTACCGAAATAATATTTGTTAAGAAATAAACTTACAATATAAAAATGTGTCTTTAAATGCTATAAATATGTATAGTAGTATAAATTGTATACAAATAGCAAAATTTTCGTCATATTGAACGCCAAAGATGTAATTAGAGAAAGATTACTCTGAGCAACAAGTCTAGGGCAGGTGGGGCAATACCAGTAAATATAAACTGCATTGCAGCACCAATGTAGTGGTAATGTACACAGTTTACTGTTACTTGGGATATAAATGTATGTTATTACTTAAAGTTTTATTTTATTAGAACTGTTCAATCTCAACTTATGAGTTTAAAGCATTTATTTTATACGTAGTTCTTGAAACACTTTGGTAATTACATCTTTGTAGAACATTGTAGAAATCCCCTATTAAAATCGGTGTATGGGAGTTGGAATTAACAATGGAATAAAATGTGTATTTGCCTTCTCCACTGAAGGCCAACGGTTTAATTGAAAAATTGTTTTTGAACTGAGATACCATCTTTCATGGACAATGACAGATCTTACAAATAACCTAACCTAACGCAACCTAACCTAACCTAACTTAACTTACCTAACCTTAGCTAACTAACTTACCTAACCTAACCCAACCCAAACTAACCTAACCTAACCCATTTAACCTAACCTAACCTAACCCATTTAACCTAACTTAACCTAACCCATTTATCCTAATCTAACCTAACAAACTTTGTTCTGTTTGTTGTGTTTTATCCTTGAAATTAAAAGCTATTTTAGATAGTGGCATGATCATGATCTACACTGTCGTCTTGGAATGAATATAAAAACATTGTATAGGAAATAAAATCTATTTACCAGTAACATCTGAATTTTAGGAAAAAAATTTCCATTTTTAAAATACAAAATACTACAAGTCTAATAGTATATTTTCATTCTCTTAATTTGGATATTTATAGAAATAAAATATCTATTCCTTTGCAAATATAAATAAAATGTCAAACAATGTGTTTGTTTAATATTGACCATATCTCTAAAAACATGCCTGGAAAGATACCAAATAGCGGAGCCTAATTTTGTCAAATCTTTTATGCACAGAGTAAAATAAAAACGAATAAATATTTGAGTTTTTGTACGCTGGAAAAACATAAAAGTTCATAGAATCGTTACACTATTTTCATGCGAGGATAGAACGTTTCTTCATATTTATGAAACACTCAACTTCAGTAGTATGTTTAAATATTTAATTAATCTAGAGATAACATAAAGAAATCTGCAACTCCGTATGGACGCAATTACATCCTACTAAATAATTCTGATTAATCATTCTAGCTTAAGTGGTTTTCTATAAAGATTTAAGGTTTGTTTTATTAATTATTTATTTTATTTTTATTTGTTCATCCAAGATGTTAGTTGTGTCATAGTTGAACGAGTTTCTTAACCTATTCATAACACTACGTTATATGTATTATATACTTATGTTATTGCTATATTATCTATATATTAAAAGGCGAGAAGGTTTCTTTAAAAACTTTTTTCTCAGCTTGTACACTGCAGGGAAAATTTACTCATAATGTAAGAAATTATTTTCCTGTACATGTGCAGAATCCCTTTATAAACTAAAATAGGCTCAAAAATAAGCACAAAAAATTAATTTGAAATTTGAAAATACTTTACAAAGGGTCTTATGAGTTTCCATTCTCGTTACGAAATATAAACAGAAAATTAAAACAAATTAAGAAATACAATAACATGTTTTATTTACAACGTAGAGTGAAAATAGAGGTCTGTACATTCCATATTTTTGGTCGAGTTTTCGACCACACTGGACGACCTCTAGTATGTTTTAATATAATGCATATGTAAGCAGAGGTAAGAGCTCTTCTCGTACTTCGCAACTGATAGACAACGAAAGGATGATATTGTGGTTCTTCATTTTTAACCTCAATCGAATGCTCAATGAGGCCTCGTCTAATTCGATCAACTAGATGATTATGCACTTGTTCTTGATGCGAATCAATTTCATCAATGACCTATGACTTAAGAAAAAAAATACACTTGCATATTAACTACATTTTACCAAGTAGAACGCTTAAGACTACTCTTGAGTATTTGTTTCTTATTTCAGGTAATTATATAATAAAAAATATTAGTCTGAGTAATCAATTAGCATAATTTTAAAAATAAAACTAAGCATGTATGTAAACAATTAGAAAATTTACATTTCAGAAAAGGTTTGCACAGTAAAATAAATACCATACCAAATGATTGTACACTTCAAAACTGTATTTTTTTATCTTTGTTTGTATGACATTATAGTAATAATGCATATCAAAGTAAATATTGTCTCACGAGGAACGCCAAATTTTGAAGAGAATAGAGAATCATCTGCATTAGTAATATAAGACATTCGAAATTGTACCAAATTTTTGCATATAAAGATCTGCAATAGTTTTACTAATACAAACAGTCAAATGCTAGTTTATCAATTTTTTTTATCAAAACTTAACACGTGACATGACATATGTTTGTACTTGACAATTGTAGGATTTGAACTAGTGATCCTGTGGTTTTGATACACCCAAATATTCTAAAAACATTGATATTTTTTATTATTAAAAAGTTAACTAACTATTGTTTTCAGTTATTCTTTAAAGTTGGTTTAGAGGGAAAAACTATTATTTTATCATCGTGAGACAAACTGTTTGTCTTATTAGTGGACATGTTACGTGATTCATTCTGTATATGAGCTTCATATGGAGGTACATTCGATTTATAAGAACCTCAAAACGAACGATTAAGTCGATTCCAGGTCCAGTCTTATAATGAGTCCTATGGTTATAGCGTATTCCCTATATGAGAAATTTACTACTTATACCACTTATCTTTGATGTACTTGCTCTATTTGGTTGACATGTGCAAAAAATTAGTTCCTTACAACGACTAATTTTAATAATTGAATAATAAATGAAACCGATAAACATGTTTACTTTAGCATTATTAATCTAAATACCTGTGAAATGTTGCGTGGATCAGGCATATCTTTAAATTTTCAACAAGCTGTTAAGTTTAAGTTTATACCAAATGTATAAGCATATATCAGTAAGAAAAGAGATTTTGTGTAAGACATATTATTTTTATAAAAATGTTGGTAGTGAAAATACTTTTTGTATAGATACTTATATTTCTTATTATTATTTGTTTATCTGATAATTAGTTGTTATTTGTTCTGAAATTTGAACTTTTAGGTTCAAAACAGTTATGATAATCTTTATGTGGTGCCTAAAAACCTGTTCGCTATTATGTATCCCTTGTAGAACATAGGATACCCTAACTAATTTGCAATGTAATTATCATAGTATGCTCTAGGGATCCCTCTAGTCTTAAGGGAAATATAAGTCATGTTATTGCCCCGTAATGCATTGCATTGAAATGGACGCTCCTGGATTTCAACGCAAAGTAAATGGTAGAATATATAGATACACAAAATTAATAAAACTATTTCACTCTACACTAAACTTTTTACCAGTGAATAAAAAGGGGTTTCAAGTTAAAAGTATTTCAGACAAATCTAAAGTAATAACACAGCTCTAAGCACAAAGAATATCTACCCTGCATTAGACTTCATCATAAACCATATTTATCAATAACAGTATTTGTAAAACTGATAAAAAATATTGACAATTAAACCCAATATTATTTACATAAAAATAACTTGCTGACGTAAAAACATATTTTTGCACTTATTAAGAACCATTTAATTGTTTCCAAGTTGCCAGATGTATTTTTAAAATTAATTTAAACTAAACTATGTATCCCGACTAAATAACTACAATATGATTGACTATGCTCTATGCGTTATCATTCGTGTATGCTAGATTAGGTAAGCTGATCATGCTCCAAGTTATGTCTTACTATTAAATTGTTTTTAAAAATTTGTTAGACTTAAGAGGATACCCAATTTGAAACGCTCAATGTATATTTCATAGTGTATAGGTGTCTGTAAATTCTCAAAAAACATCGCTTATGTGATTAATTTTGAATATATGGATGTTGCTTAAGATGAGCAATCATAAACGTAACCTTAAAAAGTGTACAACATTGAACAGTACCTTTATGACACCTCATGGCAAATAAGTAGATTGATTTTCATCATTTATGATGTGAGCGCTTTTGATTGCACTATTTATTGAGAAACCCTAAAGATTTTAAAGATTAAAATTTAATTTAGTTTATTTAAATATGTAAATATAAATAGAAATATAACAAAAATCGTGACAAACCTAATTAGCGAAAACTTTCCAATAGCTATTAAGCTTTTTTTGGCTAGGTTATTGTTATATTTAGTTTATTAGTTAGTAAATTACAAAAGGTTAGTAATAGCCACTAAGCAGCTATTAGTATGCTTTGTAGGTGGAACTGTATCACCTAGACGATGGGAAATTTACTTTTTTGTTTTGAAAATCCCCTTAGCATAACAAAAGTGACCAGTTTTTATAATGGCTTACGCAAACACCGAATACTAGTAATTACTTTAATTATGCTTACTTTCATAATTTTGGAAACATATTTATCTACTTCAAATAAGTAAGTAATTAAATGTAAAAAACACATCATACCTGACTCATTTATCAATATAAAGAGGGTATTAGCTAGTAAACCAATTAAAATATAGCTCACTATATCTTCACAATATTTCTACTACGATAGTTGATCTATTCCTAAAATGTTAGACAAGATATGAATGTAACACTTAATACTTAAGTCACGTGAGGCTTCAATCTAAAGTTTCCTTCACATATCATTGTAACTCTAGCTGAGTTTTGTCTTCAGTTTGTATGCTAAAACTTCAAAATTGAATTTGTGTTTGAGTTTGAGTTGGACCAGTAGCTAAAAACTAATTCAATTATTTGTTTGTAAAAGTTATGCAACAACAAAAACTATTTACAGACTATTGAAGGTTTAACTTGAATTTGTTGCAATACTTAACTATGTTTAATTGTTTATTATTATAACTTCTTTAAGAAGTATTACATTTATTAGGTAATATCTAGATAGTAAAATGAAACACGTCATCATAGCTCCTTAATAAGATCCAAGACCATGTGTGCAGTTACTGGGCCATTTCAACAACAAAATCTAATAAAACAACAATTACAATAGTGGATTTTTTACCACCTTTTTGCAAGTAACAAGTTAGACGGATACAAATATTCTTGTATATCTAAATCGATCTAAATTCATATGCAGGGTCTTCCTAAAACATTCTGTAGTGAGATTTACGAACCAATTTAAATGCTAATAGAAGTCTACGTGATTTAAGCCCCGGTGTGGTTTGATCAAAACTGTCCTAATGAATAAAGTGTATGACTTTCTACTATAAACTAAACTTTTTTATAACATAGGTTTAAATTAGTCGGACATGATGTAAAAATACCCCGCCGCAGCAAACCTGCAGACTAAGCGAATTTCCATTAACCTGATTGGATTTACACTAAAATGCCTTTATAAAAATAGCACATTTATTTCCTATTTAAATAGAATTAGTTTAACGAGTACTTAGGTTTGCTGCAACAGGGAGGGTAAAAAAGATTTTTTTTATAAAATGGTAATAGTTTAGTAAGAAATAAAAGTATTTTCCAAAATCAATCAAAATATGTTCATAAACAAGCAAACTACAACAGTTGACTTATTCTCCATAAGAATAACATGGAAATTTTAAAATTACAATTTTTTTGAATTTTCTCCGTAACAATTAGGCGCATAATAACGCTTCAATATACTAAATTATTTGTTTTTTTTAAGCTCTACAAAATGGTTTAAAAAGAAATTGTGAAATTTTGTGTTTTTAGGGTCAAAAATGGGAAAAACCTATTTTTACCCCATAAAACCCCCCATAAACCCCCGTTCCCATAGTCCGATCATGCTGGTTCGCGAACTCATTCAAGTTTATCCCACCTTACACCTTCAAACCAAATTTTATCAAAATCGGACAAAAATTACTCAAGTTATTGTGCGGATGGACACACATATATATAGATATATAAAAATTTGAACGAATGGTGTTTTTGGCCTCTGGGGACATCAAAATAAAAAAGTAAATCGGTCCCAGGCTTAGGTCTTACCATGAGACCTACGGTAATAGCTACTTCCCTATAGGGAAATTCGCTAAAATACAAAATGGCATTTTTAACACAAATTAAAAATAACTTTACTTCATCTGTTTGCATTGTTATGACTTTAAGAAAAATCATTCAACAATAGTTATTAGATACAGTCAAGTATGGAGGGATGGTATAGAAGTGTTTGGTCAAATCAGGTTTTAAGGGTATAAAATAGTGTTTAAAGTTTAAAATCCAATACTTAACTAATGCAGTTGCATCATCGGATCAACAAATTTTGTAACGGTCTTTAATAAGTAAATACACTTAGCAAAAAAATAAAATAAAATAAATTAAAAAAATAAATAAATAAAAATAAAACAAATTAAATAATTCAGCTTAGGATTATTTTAATTGATTTAAATGTAACCATTATTGTCACTTTTATGTGGTTATGTGGTTAATTGTCAGTTTGCTCAAATAAATTGTTAAACACTGTCGACATACCTTAAATAGTTAAATTAAAATTAAAATAATCATTAAATTCATTAAATTATTAATTACATTTTAAAAATGATTTAAATTTTAGTTTAATGCACAATTTATATAGATTTATCATTAGTTATTCTAGCCAACCTAACTTTTGAAAACAGCTAAAAGGATAGAGAGCAAACCTAACTCAAGTTTTTGAGTAGATAGAGCTGAGTAATCAAGACCACAATACAAGAAGATATTTGTATAAACAGAGCGCTGTGTAGTGTGTAAGTAGGCTAATGGATGGTCAAAGGTCACCATTCTTTACTTATACTCCTTGAAAAAAGAAACACAGAGGTAAAACTTCCAATAAAAATGCAACTTCTTAAAAAAAACTTAAGTTAGAAATTAATGTTCAAAATATTTGTAATACTCTTAAGGAAATGTTCAATAATATATACGTATTAGATAAGTATTTAGTTGTTAGTATTTTTTTTCCTTCGGAGTCTCATTTGCTATGCAAAATACATAAAACGTCACTAAACTAAAAGAATGTAGAAATAGTTTTAAGTTGTAAATAAACAAAATTATATAAGAACCAATTTATTGTCAAAACTAGCCTGACTATTTTTGACACAAACGACCGGTGTTGAAATCATCATCTTCTTTGATTCAAATACAAATAAATCCCTTATTTAAAAGCTAAAATGTAAATTAAATAGTTTTCCTGATCCAAATTAGCTATCAATATGTTTTACCTGCGTTTGCCAAAAATGTTTGATGAACGTAATATTATTCTAGAGAGATCAAAACTATAAAAAAATTATTTCATATAAGTTTTATAATTAATTACGTCTAGCTCTCGATTCGCCTGGATCTACTAAGATTTTTTACTATGCAATGCAGGGGAGCGAGCTGGCGTAGTGGTTAAAGCGCAAAACTCCGGTCCCTCAGGTCCCGGGTTCAAATCCTGCCAAATCACCGATGGATTTTATCTAAGTGATAATGACATAACCCCTAGGTCTAGCCTGAAGTAATGTGAAAAACAACTCCGGGCTCGTCCCTAGCGTCCTAGGAAGAAGAAAAAAACTATGCAATACAGTTTAAAAACTCTTTTTCAAATGAGCCATTAAAATGTAAACTTATGATACGCGATTTTAAATGTAAATTGAATATGTGTTTAGCGTATGCATTAGTATCTGGTTCTAGAGCGTCATTTGGCGTTTGAACAATCTCTCTTAATGACGCCCTGAGGCATCATCATCTTATCTTGAACATTCTCAGAAATACATCTTTCACATGTTATGTCTTCTAGTAGAACGTCATTGTAATGCAGATTGCAACTAGTAATAAAAAATACAGTTCAGTAACATGATTTTTGATATACGCAAATGTAAACATAATTAAACAAAATCGCTTACTTTTAACAACATCAATAACTTTATTTCTAAACGACATGGTATTTTAGGTGAGTTCAATACTTCATGTTAAATATTTTTGGGCATCACTTACCTTATTGAAATCAGGAAAACGCAGTCCTTGTCATAACACATATCACAGTTCATACATTGATAAAAAATACAAAAATAAAAATAAACATAATCACAGACTAAAGTTCTCAACTCTGACGTTTCGCCGCACCAATATCAAAGTGCGGCGTTTTCAAGGTTATTTTTCTTTTTACGTAAACGTCGTAAGCGTCTAACCACGACTGACCCAGTAAGTATCCAACAGCATTTAATTTCATTTATACAAAAGTGTATATCAGTTCAATAAACGATTAATAACATACCAAGTGGCAACGAATAGTACGGTAAACTTAAGAACAGTTTTTAATCAATCAAACCATTATCATAAACTGAATTTGAAGACAGTAGGCGTATTTTCATGTTGTACTTTGAATGAAATCAGTAACCATAAACATATGCATGATTTAAATTACTGTAAAAGGGCTTTCATTTTAAATAATAGGACATCTCCTTTAAACATCATTACAAAAGGTAAACAAGTGGAAACCAATTAATCAAATTAGTGGCTTAGAGGTCTCAAGAAATATAACATAGAGGTATTGAGAAATTTAACATAGACTCGAATGAATCATTAAAATAAAATTTTCTACAAAAGTTGTATATTGTAAAAGAGCCCATTTATCCATCATTACAAACATTATTGACACATTTTGGCTCGATGATGTATCGTGTTTCGAGAACGAGGTGATTTATCTCCTGGCACTTACTCAAGTATATATTGGAGTGATATTGTAGTGTTTTATTTTTGTTGGCACAGTTGATATTGAGTTTCCTTTGAGATTTTATCACAAAGTGAAATAGTATCATAGTTTTTATTTGTTTATTTTACTTTTCAACGGAAGCTTCATTTTACAATTGGTAAACGTATGACTAGTACAATGCAATGATTGATAGTAAAATGAATAAATAAGTTAAAGAACAAAACGAAAACAATAATTGATAGCCAACAAGATGGCAAGATATCAAAACAAGTGAAAAATATGACAGTTAGTAAATATAAATCCAGTAGTTCTTAACAATGAAAAACGATAATAAAACTTGAATTGAGTAGGAATATAAAGAATAACAGTTTATAAACTAACAAAGAAATAACAATAAATTACATAGAATAACAGGGCAAGTAATAAACAAAGAAATAAAGTTTTCACCAATAATAACAGCATAAGTTAAACGAAGAGTATGAAAAAAACAGTAGTATAAACATTGGAATGAAAACAAAAGGAATGGACTACATAAACATTCATCTAATCCTTCGCTTGAATGAGAGTAGAGTAAATAAAGATGATTTTACATGTATCACTGTGAAAAAATACTAAACTACACACGAGGTTCCAGTACCTCTTGAATAGAATCAAAACTATTAATAGTATCTTTTTATAAAGGAAATTCAATACAGTAGTTTACACCCCATAAAATTTATATATTGTGATTTTTGCGAATTTCCCAAATAAGTATAAAGTTAGACCCATTGATCTCATCCTAAGATTCAAAACCGGCATCGCTTTACTTTTTTTTCATTTTTATGTCTGTAGAGGTTTAAAAGCAAAATCCATTTCAACTCATATACATGTTGAGGTAGTACATTAAAAAAGAACTTTACACCATTAAATTAATATATTTTACATTTAAGTTACATATTTTGAAAATAATTCCGTTTTCAAACTGAAAGAATTCAAATACATCAATGTTGTCTATACCATTAGTTTTGTGGAAATTTCATTTCATTGCACAGCTGATTAAATATAGCCTACGGTATTTGAATATTTATTGACTAATGATTATCTAACTGTAAGGTTTTGTCAGAAATATGGTTTATTTTTATGGTTTTCTTTTATACGTGAATTAATCTCTTTCGTTGAATTAATCTTATTTCCTGTGTTGAGAACTTGTAGAATATTCATGTTTTATTTGTTTGTTTTTTTTTGTTTTTTTTTTTGTAAAATGTGTGTGATTGTAGTTAGTTGATTAGAGATTTTCAGCTAAATTTTACTTCATGGATGTTTTATTCTTCTAAGTACGTTTGTGTATGTGTTCTATAAATCTTGATCCAAACAAACGTATTGTTGAACCAATGTATCAAAGTTAACAATAAGTGCATGATTTTTAATGTGATTTAAAATTTTTTACAAAACCAACATGATCAAGCTCAATGATTTTATCAAATCATCCTTATAACTACAATAATTAAAGAATGTAGTAATTAGTCAATACTCTTAAACTTATTTCAAATGGAGTGCATCGATCTGTTTCTCAACCCAATAAAGACCGTCACTAGTGAACGTGGTTTGGTAAGTAAACTGGTAGACTTTCTTTTGCCTAAAGATCATAGGCTTAACTCCTTCACTCAATCATTAACGACAATTCTAGAAAACAGCAGTGCAGAAATAATATTTTTTAATTCATTCTGTAGATTATTTATGTATATAATTATTTATTTACTATTTAATAATTGATGAACTTATACAACTAGTTACACACAATACAAACAACACCAGGTTGCTACCCTTGTGAATAGTCGTCGTCCAAACTATTCTCTTTAGATATTTTATTTTATTTAGTTGGAATTGGAAGAGTAGCCATGTTCTACTCCAGGTCATACATCACATCCAACATCATCAAAACAATATATCATTGTAACTTGGTGTAGTGCTGACTGTATCTTGCTTTACACAATATTATTGTTACTGTGTTTTGATTACCTTTTTACAAGCTCTTTAATTAACTGACAAAAAAGTCATTGACATCTAAAATAATAATTAATGGGTCTAGTAAAAAGGAAGAAAAAAAGTAGTTGTAGTATTCAACGGTAATTTTTAAATTGCACTGCTAATTAATATCTGACTGTAAACCATAACATCTGAATACCTTTACTTCAAATTGCAAAAGTAATTTCAAAAGACATTATTTGAGTAGCACCCTATCCACTCAAATTTTAAAATCTCACAAACATATTTTATTTCAATGCACTAAACATGATATTATTCCAACAAATGCTTGAACAAATTGTATAACACAAAATTTCTACCATTCTTAAGTTTAGCCCAGTTGTTTTGACAAATTTAAATTTGTATAGTTTGCTTTAAGCGGAATTTAGTTGTGGCATGGAGTGATAAAGCGTGGATTGACATTTAAAAGATATCATTATATTTATAACGATTTACATATGCAGATAAATACCAACTCTTCTATCTAATAAATGGTATCAGCACACAATTTACCTGTGTTTGATTGGGCAGCAACAACATCCTAGAAAACGTTTATAAAAGTTCCAATTTAAGGAGTATAGATTGTTATTGGATTCATAACTACTTTTTCAAAACAACGATTGAAAAAAGGGTATTTATAAACCCTTCGTCAGGTTGTATTGGTCATTCACAGAATTAAGGCGGTTTGAGGGGAAGATTTTCTAGGTTTACAAACCATATTTTTTAATGTATGTTACAGCTAATTGGCAGTTTGAATTTGGTAAAGGTTTCTAGCTTTTTTCAAAGCTTGATAACGTGGAGGGGATTGAATCACATCCCGTCCATTCTCCTTCGTTTAATGAAAGGTGTATATTATTATGTATCTGTTATCTTTTATCCCAAGTTGATGATTTTGACATGTGATTGAAGAGAATGTCCAGGTAATAGCTGATTATCTGTATGGAAAATAAATTCACAAAATATCGGAGATCCCCTTGGCCAAGCCTGGTCCATGTAATATTTTCATTGTAGTCATTCATGCACTATGACCCATATCTCAGTCAATATAACTATAACATTGCAAACAAATCTTGAACAAGCTACTTTATTTATCATACTTTCGTAACTTCCCATTGTAAAAAAAAAAAAAATTAAATGACATGCAAAAGGCGATCCCATTTTACCATAAAAACCTATTGCATATACCTTTTGGTATACCAGCCAACTTATGTAAAGAACTTCATCACCCCAATCATTTGTGTAAAAAGGCATGTTTTTAAGTTTGTTAAAGAACTTATGTGTTGGGTGTTAAAAGTCCTTAACTTGGAATAAATATGTAAAATAAACGTTAAATATCAATGTTTCAAGATATGTAACACATGGTTTTGCACCTAAGTCACGTAGCTTCAATCTAAAGTTTCCCCACATATCATTGTCTCTCAAGTTGAGTTTTGTCTTCAGTTTGTATTCTATAACTTTAAAATTGAATTTGTGTTTGACTTCCTGTTGGAGCCGTCACGTGAAACTTATTTAATTATTGCTCTGTAAAATATCCTCAAATTGTGTTGAACTTGTTTTAAATTATCGATCTAACAAGTATAGATATTTTTGTATGATATAGAGTCTTAGGTATTTTTCTCTACAGTGTATATAACCATAAGTAATATGCTTGACAATTTTTTTAACAATGTAATCTTTTAGCATTCAATAGTATGAACCTGTAGACAGATATTTTGTATGCATAGAATTTCGTACATGGTTTAACTTTACGTAACAATTTTACTCAAAGTTTTTACAATTTATTATAAACAATCTTAAGAGCTCTGTCAAAAACAACTTAAGTCTAAGATAATCTCTTAGAAATATTTTATAAGATGTCTCTGCTTTTAGTTTCTAGAAAGATTAGCAGACATTCCTCGTGACATCTCAAGGGAAGTTAAATATTTAAATTTGACTTTTTGAATTAGAGTGATTTAAAGAGGAAAGTTTTCTGGAAGGCTAAAAAAGTTATATGTATAAGAAACCCAAAAAATTACTTGTAACATATATCCATCATATTATACAGGGTGTCCCAGAACTCTATTCCAATATTTTAGGACATTGATCCTGATTAAGAAACACATCTAAATATCATATATTATCGTCTAGAAGTCCTTAAAAACTAACACAGACGCCATTTTGTTTTACTAACTTTTTTTTTCTAAAAAGTGGTTAAACAAACGAGTTGAAACTTTGCATAAACATTCACAGCAACTAGACTAAGCTACAATGGAATAATGTCAATTATCCAAATCTACAAAACATAATGTTGGCCTTTTAAAAATTTTGTTTCTTAAATTACTCAAAACCCGCTGATTTTACAAAGGTTTTAGAAGAATAACTTTTTTCAAGGTGAATGATCTACAAATCAATTGACACCTTATTTCTTTTTACATTTAAGATTGGATGAATATTATCTGAGAGATGGCAGTTTTTGTGTTAAGGAATAGCATGCCTCGGCATTAACTGCTACTAACCTTCAGCGGTCACGTATGTATATCCAGTAATATCCATATCTCAGTTATTATTTGTCCAACTTAAAAAAATCTGGTTTTCAAATTGATAAGTTATCTTTAAATAGTTTAAATAAATTCATGCATCTCTGAGATTCATATTAATAAGTGTACATTATTAATACGATTTAAGTCTCTCCTAGTTGAATTAAAGCTATTTTAGAAATACATACTATAAAATGTGATTATAAATAATGCCCTTAGAATAAAAGTACTTAATTGAGCTGTTACTATATTAAAATACTTTATTTTATTTCCTTTTATTAAAGAAATATCAATAAGTCTTCCTTTTCATTCTTCCATAGTGAAATAAATTAAATTGTGTTTCCGTAAAGAATTGAATGTTTTTAAATGAAACTTCTAGGTATAAATACTGTTTTTACAGCATAATACAAAATTTAATACACTATTATTCCTGGTAATATAGAACTGTGTACGTTTAACTGCACTGTTATTGCAATGTAGTTTGTATTTACTACTATTGCACCACCTGCACTATTATTGCTCACAGTTTTGTTATATAAGATTTAAATTTATTCGTAAATTATTTAAACAAGCGTTGTTTTTCCAATAGACCTTATATTTATATAACTTTTTACTCATAATATAAAATTCTTAATCATATATTTATTTATATAAACATATAAACTAGAATTGTAATTTTAAAGTTACTCTTTATTCACCTTCATACCAAATTTGGATTTAATTGTTTGAATTCATACCGATATCCAATAAATAATGTTTACATGTTTCTATTCTATCATAAATACTTTTATCTGTAAATATTTAGGGACTTCTTACTATACCCTATGTTCTTCAAGAAATAAAAAGTTCATAATTACTTATTTTAAGGAATAAAACATAAAAAATTTATTTAAAACCTATTACATATCAGTGTCAGTTAAATACACTTAACGCATCCAACTGCATTTGTACGAATCTTAGATAAATATTTTTGGAAATATTCGAAGAATAGTTAATACAAAAACGATATCATTCATGTAACTAGAAAAATACAAACACATTATTGATAAAATGATACATCTTTTCAAGAACTTGGATTATAGAATGCAATTTAGAGACAAATATCACAAAAGAAATTATAATATAGACTGAAAACAAAACCTTACTATGTTATCATTTAAGTTTGATTCCAGTTTTTGCCTTTGGTTATAAACTATTTTAACACATATTGACTTATAATTCATCAGCATTTCTCAATCAGATGTAGCAGTTGACACCTTCATTATCACACATGTGTTAACATTTGTTTCTTAGAACCTCTTTATACGTCGTCAACAGTCCCTGCACGTTTTCAATCAGAGGTTGGTACGATTGCTTTCTATTCATCACACTTGGTATTACTGTCAAGACAAAATCAAGTTGGCAACCCTTTTCAAATGAATATTAAATGTAGAAACTAGTAAAATAAAGTTAGTTTTTGTCTTTGAATTGTGTTAAATAAATTATTATGTAAAGAATATGTTTTTGAAGTCCATCAACAAATACAATTTTTGGAAAAAATAAATCCTGGCAATCATTGTAAATAGTTTTTAAATTGTACTAAAACCCACGTTTAATTTAATTCAAGTAAAACGCATATGTCTTTCCTTCTATATCAGTCTATGACGTAATACCATACTCGACTTCAAATACGTCACATCCTTATACATCTCCTAAACAGCTGATAGCTAATAAACAGCTGATAGCTAATAAACAGCTGATAGTTAATAAACAGCTGCTTAAGATACCTTCTCCAGTAAATCATTACTCCAATTAGCTCTTGAGTTTATGTTCTATACATCATGTAGTAGAAACAATGTTACTTTTCATCTACATTGAGTAGAATATCTATATTAATCGGTTTATCGAGAATAGAAAGCAAGATATTGATGCATTCCAGGAATTTCCAACATAGTAACGTCATTAGATTTTCCCTGTAACACCAACGCAATATTGGAAGATTTGAGACGATCAGAAAATAACCTCTATTGCGCCTCACTTTTCAGTTCCTAAGTAATGTAAAACATACTTTGTGTGTAAAGTAAGATATTTACAGGAACATAATAATTATTATTATAAAAGATATATAAAGAACGATATTTTGTTTTTCACAAGCGATAAATAGGCATAATATTTTATATATAATATTTAAAGTAAGATTATCAACATATAATTTTTTTATGAAAACATAATATACATATCTAACTAAGGAATTAAACACGGTCTAAAATAAATAGGTAATCCATTTAACTAAACCTAAAACGATGATAGCATTTTTTTCGTTGAAGGTATAAACTTTGAGTATTTTAATACAATTTAGTCCTTTTATCAATACACCGTGCATTTTTGTATCTATTGAACAATGTTTATTCCAAAAAAGACTATTATTCTGTCACCCTCAATACCCATCTATAAAGTTTCAGTTGTAAAGTTGGCAGAGAGGTCATGTAGTTTAGGACATACATCACAAGTCACAAGAATATAACGTTGTAACAGCATTGCTCCATACTGTAACTTGTTTTACTAGGATTTATTGTATCAAATGTATATAATCCTTGAATATGGCTTACGCAAAAACTAAACACATGTAATTACTGTAATTATGCTTACTTTCATAATTTTGGGAACATATTTATCTACTTCAAATGAGTAAGTATTTAAATATAAAAAACACATCATACCTAACTCATTTACCAATATAAAGAGGGCGTTAGCTAGTAAACCAATTAAAATATGGCTTACTATACCTTCACAATATTTCTACTACGATAGTTGATCTATTCCTAAAATGTTAGACGAGATATGAATGTAACACTTAATACCTAAGTCACGTGGCTCAATCTAAAGTTTCCCTCACATATCATTGTAACTCTAGCTGAGTTTTGTCTTCAGTTTGTATGCTAAAACTTCAAAATTGAATTTGTGTTTGAGTTTGAGTTGGACCAGTAGCTAAAAACTAATTCAATTATTTGTTTGTAAAAGTTATTCAACAGCAAAAACTGTTTACAGACTGTTAAGGTTTGACTTGAATTAATTTCAATATTTGGTTATGTTTTAATTGCTTATTATTATAAATTAATTAAGAAGTATTAAATTTATTTGGTAATATCTAGATTATAAATTTAAACACATCTTAGCTCCTAAGATCCAAGACCTTGTGTGCAGTTACTGGTCCATTTCAACAAGAAAACTAATAAAACAACAATTGCATTAGTGGATTTTTTACCACCTTTTTGCAAGTAACAAGTTAGACGGATACAAATATTCTTGTATATCTAAATCGATCTAAATTCATATGCAGGGTCTTCCTAAAACATTCTGTAGCGAGATTTACGAACCAATTTAAATGCTAATAGAAGCCTACGTGATTTAAGCCCCGGTGTGGTTTGATCAAAACTGTCCTAATGAATAAAGTGTATGACTTTCTACTATAAACTAATACTTTTTTATAACATAGGTTAAAATTAGTCGGACATAATGTAAAAAAATACAAAATGGTATTTTTAACACAAATTAAAAATAACTTTACTTCGTCTGTTTGCATTGTTATGACTTTAAGAAAATCATTCAACAATAGTTATTAGATACAGTCAAGTATGGAGGGATGGTATAGAAGTGTTTGGTCAAATCAGGCTTTAAGAGAATAAAATAGTGTTTAAAGTTTAAAATCCAATAATTAAGTAACGCAATTGAATCATTGGATCAACAAATTATGGAACGGTCATAAGTAAATACTTATGCTTAGGATTATTTTAATTGATGTAACCATTATTGTCACTTTTATGTGGTTAATTGTCAGTTTGCTTAAATAAATTGTTAAAAACTTTCGACATAACTTAAATAATTAGATTAAAATTAAAATAATTAATTAAATAGTTTATTAAAATTTTAAAATAATTAAAAATTTTTGAATGCACAATTTATATAGATTTATCATTAATTATTCTAGCCAACCTAACTTTTGAAGACAGCTAAAAGGCAAGAGAGAAAACCAAACTCAAGTTTTTGAGTAGATAGAGCTGAGTAATCAAGACCACAATACAAGGAGATATTTGTATAAACAGAGCACTGTGTAGTGTGTAAGTAGGCTAATGGATGGTCAAAGGTCACCATTCTTTACTTATACTCCTTGAAAAAAGAAACACAGAGGTAAAACTTTCAATAAAAATGCAACTTTTAGAAAAATACTGAAGTTAGAAATTGATGTTTTTAAAATATTTTTAATACTCTTAAGGAAATATTTAACAGATAAATATTTAGTTTTTAGTATTTTTTCCTTTGGAGTCTTATTAGCTATGCAAAATACATCAAAAATCACTAAACTAAAAGAATGTAGAAATAGTTTTAAGTTGTAAATTTTAAAAAATTATTTAAGAACCAATTTATTGTCAAACTAGCCTGACTATTTTTGACACAAACGACCGGTGTTGAAATCATTATCTTCTTTGATTCAAATACAAATAAATTTCTTATTTAAAGCTTACATGTAAATGAAATAGTTTTTCGGACAAAAATTAGCTATCTATATGTTTTACCTGCGTTTGCCAAAAATGTTTGATGAATGTAATATTCTAGATCAAAACTATAAAAAAATTGCATATACGTTTTATAATTAATTACGTCTAGCTCTTGATTCGCCTGGATTTACTAAGATTTACATTTGTACTATACAATACAGGCGGGAGAGAGCTGGCCTAGAGGTTAGAGCGTGGGACTCAGGCCCCTCAGGTCCCGGGTTCAAATCCCGCCAAATCACCAATGAATTTTATCCAAGTGATAATGCCAAAACCCCTAGGACTAGCCTGAATTAATGTGAAAAACAACTCCGGGCTCGTGCCTAGGAAGAAAAAAAAACTATGCAATACAGTTTGAAAACTCTTTTTGAAATGAGCCATTAAAATGTAAACTTATGTTATACACGATTTTAAATGTAAATTGAATATGTATTTAGCGGATGCATTAGTATCTGGTTCTAGGGCGTCATTTGACGTTTGAACAATCTCTCTTAATGACGCCCTGAGGCATCATCATCTTATCTTGAACATTCTCAGAAATACATCTTACACAAACACATGTAATGTGTTCTAGTAGAACGTCATTGTAAAGCAGATTTCAACCAGTAATAAAAAATACAGTTCAGTAATATTGTTTGTGATATACGCAAATGTAAACATAATTAAACAAAATCGCTTACTTTTAACAACATCAATAATTTTATTTCTAACATGGTATGTTAGGTGAGGTCAATACTTCATGTTAAAAATTTTTGGGCATCACTTACCTTATTGAAATCAGGAAAACACAGTCCTTGTCATAACATATCACAGTTCATTGCACATACACATTAATAAAAATACAAAAATAAAAATAACATAATACAAAATCACAGACTAAAGTTCTCAACTCCGACGTTTCGCCGCACCAATATCAAAGTACGGCCTTTTCAAGGTTATTTTTTTTTCACGTAAACGTCGTGAGCGTCTAACCACGACTGACCCAGTAAAAATCCAACAGCATTGAATTTCATTTATACAAAAGTGTATGGCAGTTCAATAAAAGATTAATAAAATGCCAAGTGGCAACGAATAGTACGGTAAACTTATAACAGTTAGTTTTTAATCAATCAAACCATTATCATAAACTGTTGTATTTGAAGACGTTAGGCGTATTTTCATGCTGTACTTTGAATTAAATCAGTAACCATAAACATATGTATGATTTAAATTACTGTAAAAGGGCTTTCATTTTAAATAATAGGACATCTCCTTTAAACATCATTACAAAAGGTGAACAAGTGGAAACCAATTAATCAAATTAGTGGCTTAGAGGTCTCAAGAAATATAACATAGAGGTATTAAGAAATTTAACATAGACTCGAATGAATCATGAAAATAGAATTTTCTACAAAAGTTGTATATTGTAAAAGAGTCCATTTATCCATCATTACAAATATTGTTGACACATTTTGGCTCGATGATGTATCGTGTATCGACGACGAGGTGATATATCTCCTGGCACTTACTCAAGTATATATTGGAGTGATATTGTAGTGTTTTATTTTTGTTGGCACAGTTGGTATTGAGTTTCCTTTGAGATTTTATCACAAAGTGAAATAGTATCGTAGTTTTTATTTGTTTATTTTACTTCCCAACGGACAGCTTCATTTTACAATTGGTAAACGTATGACTAGTACAATACAATAATTTATAGTAAATTGAATAAATCAGTTAAAGAACAAAACGAAAACAATTAGTGATAGCCAACAAGATCGCAATCAGAAAAACAAGTGAAAAATATTACAGTTAGTAGATATAAATCCAGTAGTTCTTAACAATGAAAAACAATGATAAAATTTGGATTGAGTAAGAATATCGAATAACAGTTTATAAACTAACAATGAAATAAAAATAAATTACATAGAATAACAGGGCAAATAATAAACAAAGAAATAAAGTTTTCACCAATAATAACACTATAAGTTAAACGAAGATAAACTAATAAATGAAAAAAGCAGTAGGATTACTATTGGAATAAAAGCAAAAGGAATGGACTACATAAACATTCATCTAATCCTTCAATTAAATGAGAGTAGACTAAATAAAGATGATTTTACATATATCACTGTGAAAAAATAATAAAACACACTCGAGGTTCCAGTACCTCTTGAATAGAATCAAAACTATTAATAGTCTCTTTTAATAAAGAAAATTCATTACAGTAGTTTACACCCCATAAAATTTATATATATATTGTGATTTTTGTGAATTTCCCAAATAAGTATAAAGTTGGTCCCATTGATCTCATCCTAAGATTCATAACCAGCACCGCTTTACTTTTTTTCATTTTTATGTCTCTAGAGGCTTAAAAGCAAAATCCGTTCAAATTCATATACATGTTGAGGTAGTACATTAAAAACAACTTTACACCATTAAATTAATATATTTTACATTTAAGTTACATATTTTGAAAATAATTCCGTTTTCAAACTGAAAGAATTCAAATACATCAATGTTGTCTAAACTATTAGTTTTGTGGATCTATTTGTAAGGTTTTGTCATAAATAGGGTTAATTTTTATGGTTTTCTTTATATGTGACATATTCTTGATCGTTGAATTCATCTTATTTCCTATGTTGAGAACTTGTAGAATATTCATGTTTTTTTTGGTTTTTTTTTTGTCAAATGTGTGTGATTGTGGTTGGTTGATTAGAGATTTTCAGCTAAATTTGACTTCATCGATGTTTTATTCTTCTAAGTGCGTTCGTGTTGTGTTCTATAAATATAGATTTAAACAAACGTCCTGTTTGACCAATTTAGAACTTTTCACAATCAGTGCATGACATTTTAATGTGATTTACATTTTTCAAAGAAACCCAACATGAACAAGCTCAATGATTTTATCAAATTCTAATCATCCTTAGAAATACAATAATTAAAGAATGTAGTGCTTAGTCAATACTCTTAAACTTATTTTTAAGAGCCAAGGAGTGAATCGATCTGTTTTTCAACCCAATAAAGACGGCCACTAGTTAACGTTGTTTAGTAGTTAAACTGATAGACTTTCTTTTGCCTAAAGATCATAGGCTTAACTCCTTCAGTAGATCATTAACAAAAATAGTAGAAAACGGGGAAGATATAATATTTTTTTATTCATTCTGTAGATTATTTATGTATATAATTATTTTATTATTATGTAATTATTGATGCACTTCTTATACAAATAATTACACACAATACAAACAACATCAGGTTGCTACTCTTTTGAAAATTCATCGTCCAAACTATTCTCTTTAGATATTTTATTTTGTTTAGTTGGAATTGGAAGAGTGGCCATGTTCCAGTCCAGGTCATACATCACTTCCAACATCATCAAAACAATATATCATTGTAACTTGGTGTAGTGCTGACTGTATCTTGCTTTACACAATATTATTGTTACTGTGTTTTGATTACTTTTTTACAAGCTGTTTAATTAACTGACAAAAAAGTCATTGACATCTAAAATAATAATTAATGGGTCTAGTAAAAAGGAAGAAAAATATATTTGTAGTATTCAACAGTCATTTTGATATCGCCCCGTTATCTGATGTCTGACTTTAAACCATAAAACTTGAATACATTTAGTACAAATTGTTAAAGTAATTTCACATGACATTGTTTAAGTAACACCCTTTACATTTAAATTTTAAATTAAAATTAAAAAAAAATTAAATAACATGCAAAAGGCGATCCCATTTTACCATAAAGACTTATTGCATATATTTTTTGGGATACCAGCCAACTTATTTACAGAACTTAATCACCTCAATCATTTGTGAAGACATGTCTTTAAGTATGTTAAAACACTTATGTGTTGTTTGTTAAAAGTCCTTAACTTGGAATAAATATGTAAAAAACGTTACATATGAACGTTTCAAGATATGTAACACACGGTTTTGCACCTAAGTCGCGTGACTTCAATCTAAAGTTTCCCCACATATCATTGTCTCTCAAGTTGAGTTTTGTCTTCAGTGTGTATTCTATAACTTCAAAATTGAGTTTGCGTTTGACTTCCTGTTGGAGCCGTCGCGTGGAACTTATTTAATTATTTTCCTGTAAAATATCCTAAAATTGTGTTAAACTTGTTTTAAATTATCAATCTAACAAGTCTACATATTTGTTGATGATAAAGAATAGTCTTAGGTATTTTTCTCTACAGTGTATATAACCATAAGTAATATCCTTGAAAATTTTTTTAACAATGAAATCTTTCAGCATTCAATAGTATGAACCTGTAGACAGATATTTTTTATATATAGAATTTCGTATATGGTTTAACTTTACGTATCAATTTTACTCAAAGTTTTTAGTCAAATTGTTCACATTTTTTTATAAACATTCTTAAGAGCTCTGTCAAAAACAACTTAAGTCTAAGATAATCTCTTAGAAATATTTTATAAGATGTCTCTGCTTTTAGTTTCTGGACGGATTACCAGACATTCCTCGTGACATCTCGAGGGTAGTTAAATATTTAAACTTGACTTTGAATTAGAGTGTTTTAAAGAAGAAAGTTTTCTGTAAGGCTAAACTTGATACTTTAATACTTTTTTATGAAATGGCGACCATACAGAGTAGGTATTTTAAGCCAAGTATGAATGGGGATGAGTGGCGCGATCTTGTAGTCTTGTTAGTGACCAAGGCCGACATTCCTTAGACACAGCTGTTAATTAATAGCCCATACAGCTAATGGCAACTAAGGGACCTACAGTTTATAGTGGAATCCGAACCACATTCTTTCCTTGGTATTAACGAATTGGTCTAATTATCAGGATAGTACTGTGGATAGTCGTAGTACTCACTCGGACGTTAATCCACACGAGGGAGCATCGCATCCACAGTACATCCCTATAAATATCCACAATTCGTGACCTCCTAGTAGTTGGATTACAGGACGACGCCACCCGTCCCAGTCGTCTTAAACAGTGATATGTATAAGAAACCCAAAAAATTACTTGTAACATATATCCATCATATTACACAGAGTGTCCTTGAACTCTATTCCAATATTTTAGGGCATTGTTCCTGAGTAAAAAACATATATAAACATTACATTTTAACTGTCTGGAAGTTCGTCACGTATATATCCAGTAATATCCATATCTCAGTTTATTATTCAACTCATAGTCTTATATTTAAAAAACCAGGTTTTCAAATGGATAAGTTATCTGTAAATTGTTTAAATAATTTCATGCAACTCTGGGATTCATATTAATAATTGTAGGTACATTATTAATACGATTTAAGTCTCTCATGGTGGAATTAAAGCTATTTTAGAAATACATACTATAAAATATGATTATAAATAATGCCCTTAGAATAAAAGTACTCAATTAAGCTGTTACTATTTTTAAATACTTTCTTTTATTTCCTTTTATTAAAGAAATATCAATAAGTCTTTCTTTTCCTTCTCCAAAGCGAAATAAATATAATTGTGTTCCCCACGTAAATAACTAATGTTAATAACTAATGTTGTTGTGTAATAACTAATGTTTTCAAATGAAACTTCTAGGTATAAATACTGTTTTTACAGCATAATACGAAACTTTAATACACTATTATCCATGGTAATATAGAACTGTGTACGTTTAACTGCACTGTTATTGCAATGTAGTTTGTATTTACTACTATTGCACCACCTGCACTATCATTGCTCACCATTTTGTTATATAAGATTTAGATTTATTCGTAAATTATTTAAACAAAGCGTTGTTTTTTCAATATACCTTATATTTATATACAAGTTTACTCATAATATAAAATTCTTCATCGTATATTTATTTATACAAGCATATAAACTAGAATTGTAATTTTAAAGTTACTTTTTATTCACCTTCATACCAAATTTAGATGTAATTGTTTGAATTCATACCGATATTCAATAAATAGAGTTTACATGTCTCTATTCAATGATAAATTCTTTTATCTTTAAACATTTAGGGTCGTCTTACTATACCCTATGTTCTTCAAGAAATAAAAAGTTCATAATTACTTATTTTAAGGAATAAAACATATAAAATTGTTTTAAAACTTATTACATATCAGTGCCAGTTAATAACGCATCCAACTGCATTTGTATGAACCCTAGATAAATATTTTTTTTTGAAATATTCGAAGAATAGTTAATATAAAAACGATATCATTCATGTACATGAAAAAATACACACACATTATTGATAAAATGATAAATCTTTTCAAGAAATAGGATTATAGAATGCAATTAATTTAGAGACAAATATAAAAAAAAAAAACATTTGAGATTATTACAAAAAATATAACTTATACCGAAAAAAAAACCTTACATATGTTATAATTGAAGTTTGATTCTAGTCTTAGCCTTACTTAGTTTTAACCTTACTTATCAATTATTTAAACACATATTTATTCATAATTTATTAGCATTTCACAAACAGATGTAGCAGTTGACACCTTGATTATCACACATGTTAAAGTTAACATTTGTTTCTTAGCAACCTCTTTATACGTCGTCAACAGTCCCTGCACGTTTTCAATCAGAGGTTGGTACGATTGCTTTCTATTCATCACACTTGGTATTACTGTCAAGACAAAATCAAGTTGGCAACCCTTTTCAAATGAATATTAAATGTATGAACAAGTAAAACAAAATTAGTTTTTTTCTTCTTTTAGATGTATTAAATAAATTCTGATGTAAAGAATATGTTTTTGAAGTCTATCAACAAAAACGATTTTGGAATGTGAGTGTATGTTATTATATAAAGTATATTATTGTCTGTGTTAAATGTTTAAAAATAAATTAAATAAACGTTCAGTGATAAGTTAAGTGCTACTTATAATAAAAATAGATCCTGGCAAACATTTTATATAGTTTTTAAATTCTACTAAACCGACGTTTAATTGAATACATGTAAAATCCACCCCAAATACGTCACATCCTTACACATCTCCTAAACAGCTGATAGCTAATAAATAGCCGGTAGCTAATAAACAGCTGATAGTTAATAAACAGCTGCTTGAGATACCTTCATCAGTATATCACTGCTCCGATTAGCTCTTTAATTTATGTTTTATGCGTCATGTAGTAGAAGAAATGTTAATTTTCATCTACATTGAGTAGAGTATCTATAATAATCGGTTTAACGAGAATAGAAAGCAAGATATCGATACATTCTAGGAATTTCCAACATAGTAACGTCATTAGATTTTCCTTTTAACACCAACGCAATATTGGAAGATTTGAGACGATCAGAAAATAAACTCTATTGCGCCTCACTTTAAACACTTTTCAGTTTCTAAGTAATGTAAAACATTCTTTGCGTGTAAAGTAAGATGTTTACAGGAACATAATAATTATTTTTATAAAAGATATATAAAGAACGATATTTTGTTTCCCAAAAGCGATAAATAGGCATAATATTTTATATATAATATTTAAATTAAGAGTATCTCCATATTACTGTTTAATGAAATCATAATATACATATCTAACTAAGGTATTAAACACGGTATAAAATAAATAGGTAATCCATTTAACTACACCTAAAACGATTATAGAATTTTTTTTCTTTGATGGTATACACTGTGAGTATTTTAATACAATTTAGTCCTTTTATTAATACACCGTGCATTTTTGTACGTATTGAACAATGTTTATTCCAAAAAAAGACTATTATTCTGTCACCCTCAATATCCATCTATAAAGTTTTAGTTGTAAACTTGGCAGAGAGGTCATGTTTAGGACATACATCACAAGTCACAACAATATAACATTGTAACAGCATTGCTCCAGACTGTAACTTGTTTTATAGGATTTATTGTATCAAATGTATAGACCTATAATCCTTGAATTATTTGGTTCTCACAAATTGTTAGTTAAATTTCATGTCTAGTTTTCAAGATACAGTCTGTATATTTTCTCGTCTCTCATATCTCGCCTCTTATATATTGCCTCTCATATATCGTCTAGCATATCTCGCCTCTCATATCTCGTCTAGCATATCTCGTCTAGCATATCTCGCCTCTCATATCTCGTCTAGCATATCTCGCCTCTCATATCTCGTCTAGCACATCTCGTCTAGCATATCTCGTCTAGCATATCTCGTCTAGCATATCTCGTCTAGCATATCTCGTCTAGCATATCTCGCCTCTCATATCTCGTCTAGCATATCTCGTCTAGCATATCTCGCCTCTCATATCTCGTCTAGCATATCTCGTCTAGCATATCTCACCTCTCATATCTCGTCTAGCATATCTCGCCTCTCATATCTCGTCTAGCATATCTCGCCTCTCATATCTCGTCTAGCATATCTCAACTCTCATATCTCGTCTAGCATATCTCGCCTCTCATATCTCGTCTAGCATATCTCGCCTCTCATATCTCGTCTAGCATATCTCGTCTAGCATATCTCGTCTAGCATATCTCGTCTAGCATATCTCGTCTAGCATATCTCGTTAAGCATATCTCGCCTAGCATATCTCGTCTAGCATATCTCGCCTCTCATATCTCGTCTAGCATATCTCGTCTAGCATATCTCGTCTAGCATATCTCGTCTAGCATATCTCGCCTCTCATATCTCGACTAGCATATCTCGTCTAGCATATCTCGTCTAGCATATCTCGTCTAGCATATCTCGTCTAGCATATCTCGTCTAGCATATCTCGTTAAGCATATCTCGTCTAGCATATCTAGTCATCATATCTCTTCTCTTCAATTTGATCCATTCGTACAATTTAGTTTCCCGTATCGTAATCTTTCCTTGGTATAACAAAACCAAATAGTTTGAGTACCAATATTGTAAATTACGTTTGTTACAATCAATAATATAATCAAATTCACGACTCATCAAATAGGTAATAGACTTAGTCAAATAGGAGCTAAAAACAAATAAAGTATATTGAAGCGTTCTAGTACTCGTAGAAGTTCCATCTTAACTTAACTTTAAGAGTACTCGACTAAGTCTAGTGTGTCTAACTACAAGAACCTCTGCTCCTGACATTTCTGGAAGTCTAGTGGACATTTCAAACTTAGAGGACCATTGAACGTACAACTCAACTCATACAAATACAGAGAAAACTTTGATTTCAAGGTCCATTGTGATTAATCTCCTTAAGCCATACGGGTTTTTCTTAACAGTTTTAACATTGTAGTTCATTACAATATATTGCTGCTTTGAATATACGTACATTTGTAAATTACGAGGTGCCTGATTTGATCAAACTTCCATTTAAGTAAGAACATTGGAAAATCATAGTCTTTGTCAGGAGATTATTAAATTTCCGGTCCAAAGGAAAAATCTAAACATTGTAATTGAGGCACGTTTTGTGCAGTAAAAGTCTATTTCTTTATACTTCTTACGTAATTCTACAGCTTAAAAAATATAATCTCCAACTGTTAAAGATTTTACAATTTTATTCCCTAAGTGAATTTCACAAACCACAGTATATCGTTAAACTTGATAACTAAGCAGGAAATATCAAACTAAACCAATAATAGTCGATTCATAGTTTTTAATCGATTTGTTGTGAAATAGAATTCTAATCCTAAACATCACCGGGTGTTTACTTCTTTTGTTGTATTATTGACAATAGTCAGAATTTAGTTTTAAACAATAAGGGTGTAAAATCTTATGCACGCTACTGTTATCTATATTGTAATCAATATACATTTTGAATAAAGCTTTGATTGTTTTATCTTAATTCTTTTCAGCAAATAAATTTTAAAGTTTCAAAAATGTAAGCTATCAAAATTAAAACCCTTTTGGATTTTTTGTCTGACGTTGAAGACCTAATGAGAATGACATTTTTTTCAAAACAAATAATCTATATTATTGCAATACATTTAACCATAACATAAAGTACTGAATATTTAATCGATTTAATAAAGGGATAAAAGAAACATTAATCAATAAAAGGCATTGAATCAAGTTGTGTTTGTTCAAAGTCACTGTAAAGTTAGTAACTGTTTACATGGCTGTTATCAAACCTTAAGTGGTGATTATAATGTTTGCTAACATCACCAAAGTTCCTGTTTTACCTTCATAGATAGTATATAAGTTGTGTAACAATATTCTAACAAACATCGAACAATAGCTTTTGTTTATTTTATTTTTTGTAATTAATTAAAACATTTTAGATATATGTTAAGACTTTTTTGTAAGCTACTATGTAATTATTATATTTTGACTGGAGGTTCGTTAAAAAAGAAACAATATTTAAAATAAAAATGTAATGCGTCTTGGTAATATTAATATATTAATACTGTAGTACCTTTATTAACTTTAAAGGTAATATTAATAGTAATATTAACTCTATTAATACTATATTAATACTCTTTCAATTCTATAAATACTATATTAATACTCTTTTAATTCTATTAATACTATATTAATACTCTATTAATACTATACAGGGTGATTAACTCAAAGAGACCACCATTGATGTATCGGAATCGGTAAGGATTAGAGAAAACTTTAAATAGGGAAAATTCCTTTATTTTTTGTGGCAATTAAAATATAAATTTAATTTTTCTAAATTCAGCCACCATTTTCCAATATGGCGACCAACTTAGAATTTCTTTTTAAGCTGCATATTCTATTCGATAACATAATCAAATATAGCCCATTTAAAAACGTTAAAAAATATCGGCATTTTTTTATAATAGAATAAATTTAATTTTAAATTCAATGTATTTTTAAACCAAATAAAATGTAAGGAATTTATCTAGTCAGCTAACTCTGTATGCGTCACAGGTATTCAATGATTCACAGTAATCTACATAATAAATTAACAGTTTTCCATTAGTCGAATAATATTAACTATTTGATCAATGGTAATGGCTAAATATAGATTGGTTTCATCATCTGAAAGCCCTCGAGGCCGAGTGATTATTGATATTGGTAATTGCTTTCAGACAAATGATGGAGTTGAAACTTATTAGGGTAGTGTAACTCTATAAATAAATCAATGGACAATAACAAACCGTTTTAGGGTTTTCGTTAATCCTCAAGCTAACCTAAAATAACTTGTATAGGCTAAATTTGAGTAGTTTAAACTTTGTAAGGAACAAAAGAAGTTTTAGAATGATTTTATTATTCTCTTTAAAACTGTGTGGGGTATTATTTCACAAATTTATTGTGGCCTGGTGTTTTAGGGTTAAAATCTAAACCTGCAGCATATAAGTTTACTTTCTAATACCATTTTTAAGGACCTGTTAAATGAAACCAAATACGTGTATGCGTATTTGTGTATCATTGTACATGAGTTCAAGATACTTGTAAGCCAAAAAGTGAGGTAAATCGTTTGTGATTATTTTTAAATGTTTTACGTGTATTTTGATTTTCCTGTATTTTTGATACCTGTGAAGTGTTTTTGTGTACCCTATGATTTAACCGAATTAAAATAGAACTCTAGAACGTGTATCTGTTTATAGCTGTGTGTAAACTGGAAGATTAATTACCCTTCTATTTTTCTAAAACAAAGTCTATTTTTTAGCTCAGTTGTATTATGTATATGTTTTCTAATGTTTTACAAACTTAAAATACAATTGCATGTTTTATCATTAAAAAAATACATTTATGTTTCGAACTAACTTTTCAAAATACCGTTATTAGTTATTATAATGATAATCTGCAATGTAATTTAACATGTATCGTCTTTTATTTATGTATAGGCCTAGTTAGGCAGATGAAAATTAAGTTTAGTATTAACTGTATATTTTAGGTTTTAGAAATACAGAAGAGGAGTTAGGGACCATAAAAGTATTATTTTAGGGTTATGAGGATGCGTAACAGAAGAATATTTGAATATTTTCAGGTTTCAATAAATTTTAATTCATTGTAATTACAGCATTTTGCAGAAAAAATAAAAGTAGTATAATACAAATACCCCCGCCGCAGCAAACCTGCAGACTAAGCGAATTTCCTATTGCCTGATTGGATTTACACTAAAATGTCTCCTTAAAAAAATTGCATTATACCCTATTTAAATAGAATCAGTTTGACACATACTTAGGTTTGCTGCAACAGGGGGGGGGGGTAAAAGTGTTTTTTATGTAAAATGTTAATTGTTAGTAAGAAATAAAAACATTTTCCAAATTTGGGCAAAATATGTTAATAAACAAGCAAACTACAACAGTTTACTTATTCTCCATAAGAATAACATGGGAATTTTAAATTTAAATTTTTTTGGAATTTTCTCCGTAACCATTAGGCGCATTATAGCGCTTCAATATACTAAATTATTTGTTTTTTTAAGCTCTACAAAACAGTTTGGAAAGAAATTGCAAAATTTTATGTTTTTTGGGTCAAAAATGGGAAAAACCCATTTTTACCCCATAAAAGCCCCCATAAACCCCCGTTCCCATGGTCCGATCATGATGGTTTGCGAACTCGTTCGAATAAACGTAGGTTTACACGTTTGTACCAAATTTCATCGAAATCGGATCATTTTTGCTCGAGTTATCGCGCTAACGGACACATATATATATAAATATATATATATATATATATATATATATATATATATATATATATATATATGAATTTGAACGGATGGTATTTTTGGCCTCTAGGGACCTCAAAACGAAAAAAAAAATTTGTCCCGGGTCCAGGTCTTACCATGAGTACTACGGTAATAGCTTATTCCCTATATGGGAAATTCGCTAAAATGTGATTTATCCAATACACGTTATTTTATACATAAATGAGTGGTTGAGATATTACAAAGTTCAACAGTTTAATACAGGGTTTTCAACTTATCAATATAATCTGTTTTAAGCTACTTAACACACAAACGGCACCATTAATCTCAACTGTCAAAGTTAACTATAGTCCAAACCATTGTTAAATCTTCAGGGATAAATGAATCATAACTAATGTTGCATTGGTGTTCTGACAGTAATTCTACGGAGCATTGCATCATTTAGTTTCTAATTAAAGTTCACCTAAATAATAGTTCTATAGAAATTTAGGTTAGGTTAGGTTAGGTTAGGTTCTACGCACCATTGCATCATTTAGTTTCCAATTGAAGCTCATCTAAAAAATAGTTCTATAGAAATTTAGGTTAGGTTAGGTTAGGTTCTACGCAGCATTGCATCATTTAGTTTCTAACTGCAATTCACCTAAATAATAGTTCTATAGAAATTTAGGTTAGGTTCTACGGAGCATTGCATCTTTAGTTTCTAATTGCAGTTCACCTAAATAATAGTTTTATAGAAATTTTGCTTAGGTTAGGTTAGGTTAGTTTCTACGGAGCATTGCATCATTTTGATTCTAATTGCAGTTCACCTAAAACGCAGTTCTATAAAAATTTAGGTTTAAGTGGACATCAACAAACAATATGAATCTACTATGCTATACACAAAAAGGTCTGTGATTGCTGGTAATTTTTTATTGTTTGATAATCATAAGGCAGTATCTCTACTACTGTGCTGTCAATGATTAATTGTACGCCCTACAGTTTGAAAAACTCTGTGAGTTGTTAGTCATTAGAGTTATAAACAGCAAAACCAAGGAAGTGATAAATCGAGTTCGAGACCCAATACCGTTACTAATGAATTATCAGTACAGTTCATCATTTTTCACCACTTTTCAAAGTGCTGGTTTGTTTATTGTCTATTGTTGACAAA
This sequence comes from Macrosteles quadrilineatus, assembly GCF_028750875.1. Lineage (NCBI taxonomy): Eukaryota > Metazoa > Arthropoda > Insecta > Hemiptera > Cicadellidae > Macrosteles > Macrosteles quadrilineatus. Next base: position 7,522,471 of record NW_026542601.1, on the reverse strand, counting down.
AACCCATACTTTGCAGATTGCCCGTAAAATCAGCTGGGATTCTGTTATAACAGCTAATGTAGCTTTAAATCGAAAGATTTACCTAAAGAACTATTATGAAGTACTTATTCAAAAAGTCATAGTTATGAGATTCTCCAACATCCTACTATACTACTATACCGTGTACAATAAAGCCATGGAACATATTATCAATTAGCAATGCAATGTCACAATACATATTAGAGAGTCTTAAAATATTTGTCCTTAAAATAGTTGAAAACGCTGTAAATTTTGATAAAACAGTGTATTTTCACCATAATATATGGATTGTGATTTCTTGAAAACTCTTAACGATACTGGCATGAACTCATGCGCAAGGCAAGTTAGGACTATGAAACAATCACACTTGCTTCATAAATTTCTTGTTTCCTGGCATGTAGTATATTATACAATTAATTTACCCGCTTTGTAATTGTTTTGATTTTTACCTTAGTAACCTGTGTAGGTTAAACCTTTCACATGTGTGTATTATATCAGTATAATTTTGTACCGTAATATCCCACCATTTAGCATCATTTAGTGGCAAAATGGAAGCTATTAAGTGTACTATAATCGCTTAGAGTGCTATTCAAAAAAATTTTTCTATAAAACGGCCTTGATGCTATGAACTAGCTAAACACATGAGTTTAATATGTAGTAGAAGAATTAAAAAGTTGCATTTCATTGCAGCCAACTAATCACTATCAATTCCACGTTAAATTTCCATAAAATTATTTTATAGTATACGTAATGCTTAAGGTATATATTTGTAAAATAAATATATTCTGGTTATGAGATTGAACAGTTGACAAGAAATATTCTAAAACACTTCGAGCAATACCAAGAATAATGCTGGGATAGACAACAGCTCTGGGGCGACAACATTGTTTACTTACACAATAAAACCCTTCTGACCACAAACACGCTGTCCTCTAACAGGATTACCAACCCTCTCAAGTAAATGTTTTACCATCTTCTTTCACTTGTAGATCCCATCATGCTAAAAGTTCAATATCAATATTTTCGTAGTCTAAATTTAAGAAAAGTGGCCACCCTTAGGGTTTTAAATCAAAGTCATGTCAGCTTGTTCGTTAAATCAACCTAGGTTTAATTTTATTCCGTAGCTGTCTATCGTAAAAAAGATTTTCAATATGTAAATTTTTTTTAGCTCTACAGGATTGCTGTAAGGAATATTGGAATTGTCAATGTTTCAAAGGAAAAAAATATGAGCACAAACTTATGCAAAAATTTTTGAAAACTATAAAACCCCATAACCCCCCCTTACTTGTCTTGATGGCACACGATCTCGTTAAAGTGTAAGTCACTCTAAACACCCTTGCCAAATTTCGGACCAATATTACTCAAGTTATCATGATCACGGACACACACACATTATGACAACAGGGAAAAACGTGACCGCCATTCAACGGATGCTTAATAACATTGATTTTAATCAACCACCTAAATTCCTGGTCAACATTATTTTAAGTTTTTGAAAATTATTTTGTATTTTCATTGAAAATTAATAACTCATAATAGTCAGGTCGTCATGGTATGTAGATTACCATAATTTTAATGTTACCATGCTGTAGTTGGCTCTATAGTCACAGACATTTACTATTAAAAAGTTTGCAGTTAAATTTTAGTCGGTGTCTTGTTTAAAGATTATCCCTCCCCTCCATTGTTAAAAAAGACCACGAATACAACCAAGTTAGTTAAGGTAACACGATATAAGCATCAATACAAAACTGATTTTGGAGTATGAAGAAAAAGAATTGAGTTACGTCAAGTTCAGTGACTTCCTGTCAGGAAGTGACGGCCTGAGGGGGGAAACTTCCGTGACGTGTTACTTCCAGTAGAACAGGATATTGAGTTGTTTGTTAAATTTTCTTTCTACAAGGAAAATACATGTTTTACTTTTGTAACAAAAGAATCTGATATGTTATAGTAAATTAACTATTTTCATTGAGCTCTTGAAAATTCTCTTGGTAATGCGTATAAATATTTTGAGAGTTTGGTGAAACAAATTATGAATATAAGAAATCATAGTACTCTATTTTTATACAATAGCAATTAGCATTGACAAAAATAGCTCCGTCCACATATCCAAACTGTATTAGATTAATGCAAACAGTGCCAACCATCACTCAAAGAAGGAAGATTCACCAAAGACTTTGAATGACAGAGATACACGTGACTCTACGTAAAGTTAAAGGATTTCAAGCTTTTATACAATCCCCAACCTTCATCCCCTCTACCTAATAATTGGGAAGCCCTTAATCGTGAAAAAGGTTTGTAAAAGATAGATATAAAACACGTTATCTATTTAAGTCTTTACCTATTGATAACTCCTGTATAATGATCGTTAAAATAGGTAACTAATTAATTGCGTATTAACTAAAACCTAGGTGAGATACCCTTTTGTGTAGCTAAGCTACTGAGTAAATACCCCCGCCAAAGAAAACCTACAGTCTTAGTGAATTTCCATTTCCCTGACTGGATTTACTAAAAAATATCTCCTTAAAATATCACATTTATTCCCGATTTAAATATAATTAATTTAACGAGTAGGTACTTAGGTTTGCTGCAACAAGGAAAGTAAAAAATTTGTTTTTGTTGTAAAATGTTAATACTGTAGTTTAGTAAGAAATGAATGTATTTTCCAAATTTGATCAAAATATGTTCGTAAACAAGCAAACTACAACAGATGAATTACTATCCATAACAATAACATGGAAATTTTAAATTTACAACGTTTTGGAATTTTCTCCATAACCAATAGGCGCATAGTAACGCTTCAATATACTAAATTATTAGTTTTTTTTTCTAAAAAAATTTTTTAAATGTTTGTGTTTTTTGGGTCAAAAATTGTCAAAAATGGAAAACCCTATTTTTTCCCCACACACTGAACACTCATTCGGGTTAATGTAGGTAACTCGAGCAAAAATGATCCGATTTTGATGAAATTTGGTACGTGCTAACGGACACACATATTTATATACATTTTAACGGATTGTGCTTTTGGCCTCTAGGGACCTAAAAACGAAAAACTAAATCGGTCCCGGGTCCAGGTCTTACTATGAGTACTACGGTCATAGCTTATTCTCTATATGGGAAATTCGCTAATAAAAACAGCTGTTTATTCAGTGTATATATTGGGGGCCGCATTAACGAGTAAAGCTAGGCACAGTTTATAAATACAAACAAATACAGAGCCAAGGGAACGATAAGCAAATTTACAACACAAAGTAGTGTTTATTTTCACCAATATTAAAGTATAAATGAAATTGAATCGTTTGTCACGTGCAGCTCTCGTTTGCAATTTCCTTTTGATTTCCTAAAACTGTTTGAATACTAAATGCAAATATTTTATATATGTTTTCGTATCACAAGCCTTATGAATTATTGGCTACTGATAGCTTACTTAAGTTGATTTATTTTCTAAACAAATAAACTACTTCTATGTTAACAGTTTGTTCAGAAAAAATCGCATCAAACCTAAAGTAAAAACTTAGGTATTTTGTTATTTAGGTAATTTAAGTAAATTGTTATTTAGCTATAACAACATTATAAAATGTTTGATTAATTTGATTAAACTGGCTTTTATGTTTTTAATGAATCATCAATTTATTATGTGAAATAAGTAAATTTTAGTTGGTTTAAACTATTATCAGAATTAAAATACAGAATGAAATCATTATATAATAAATAAAAGTAAATTGTTAGCCCCCTTTAAAGTTTTATAGTAGATACCTCCATCAAATAAAAATACCCTGTATAATACCATTGATTCATAGTAATTGTTAATGAACATGTCATATACATTCCATCATATCGTAAGTTACTACAATCTTTGAATGATGAGTTATCAGATTATTTATTATAGAGTAAACACAAGTTTACATGAACAAAAAGAGCAATGTAAACTGATGTCATATACATAAATAACGTTTAAATTTTTGAGATTAAATTTATTGTCCAAGTGCTTGTCGAAAAATTGTATATTTTAAAGTGACAACGGTAGAAAAAGGTTTGTAATTATATCATAGCTATAAACAGTAAATATAACAGTAAATAAACAATATCCAACCACTTACTTTTTAGATACATATCATCATACAAGTTTATAGAATAGTTTTAAATGTCAAATATCTTTCAAACTTTTTTAAAATGGGTTTCATCAGATAATTTTGAAAAAAGTTTACAACATTATTTACCTCAAAGTTCAAACTAATGTAAAGTCAACACCTAGATTTTGTTGAATAAAACTCACAAATACGTGAAATGTTTGAAAAAGTGAAATTTTTTTATTATGTCCAATTTTATTTTTAATATTAGTTAGTACAGAGCAATCTATATAGAAAAATCTTTTCGTCAGTATACGGTTTAAGTTTTTAAACCTTTTCAGTGTTATAACTAGTATTACTTTATATTTAAACGATTTGCACTTAACTATAATTGTAAATATAAAATTCTACAATTTACCATAATTAATTATTCAAAGGGAGTAAACTAAACTAAATTGTTCAAAAAATCTAATTAAATAACACATAATTGTGAAATAATATTTACCATATGGTGTAGTTAGAGACAAAACAGGATTTTTGTAACTTTTTATACTTAAGGTTATGCAATACTCGTACATTAAACATCTGGCTATTTCTCGTCCTTGTGTGTGATACCTTTGACTATTAATACAACTTCAGTATCCAATAGTCAATGGTGATACACATTAGACCTGTTTCACATCGAAGGTGTTTGAGGATCGGTAAAGTAGATTGTTATCAGCTCCACATAACCAATGTAGTTTCCCACGACCGCCTGGCATGCTAGATCACGTGTTAAGCCACTCTCAGCAGGCTGTATTTCCCTCAATTGTCTATGGTTATTATTTTACCCAATATTCCTCCCTACCTTTCACTATATTCCTTGTCAAATGATCTTCGTAGGGCGGGGTTTCATAGCGAAATTATTTATTTCCCTTAGCAGCTTTGATCTTATCCATCGATGTGTCATCTTTGTGATGTTGGAAAACATTAATATTACCAATGCTGACATGAAAATTATGAGAATGTATACAATTTATTTTATGTAAGATAGAGTTTAGCATTTTATGGTAGATTAAAAATGTTGACCAATTGGTCAGAAAACAAATGTTACGTTTTAGCATTGTTTTAGCGTTGTTTTTGCTATCATTGCGGAGTAACGTATAGAACCAAAACTTCATAATAGCTATTAGGTATTTTTAACAAGACTTTTAAGACTATGAAATATGCAAAAGAAGCAAACATTTCCTTTGTTATATATTTTTTACAAAATGTGTAATTGTCTAAGGTATTATTATAAGGCAAATGATCAGTCTTGTGCAAGGCTTTAAAAGTCACCTTAAAGTCAATTGCATCAAACATTTTTAATTTCCACAGCTTCTAACTGTTTGCAACAAATAACAAGTGTTATCGCTGAAAACGCTATATTTTAATGTTTGTTGATTTTAACAACTCAATCACAATGTTTGTATGTTTCTACAAAGAAATAATCGAATAACTTTCGTGTGACAGCTCTGTCAAAAAGTCAAACATAAACTCAATTTTGAAGTTATAGAAGACAAACTGAAGGCAAAACTCGACTGAGTCAATGATATGTGGGGAAACTTTAGATTGAAGCCGTGTGCGGATACAATACACTGTTTTTAAAACCTAATTAACTGGAGATTATGTGACAAGACGCAATTATTAATTATATTTCTTTATTAATGATTGTCTGGTTGTAATATAAATTTTAAAATAAATAAGTTCTATTTTTTGACTGCTTTGCTATTAGGATTGTGCGTAAAATTGGTCAATTGAAGACATTTCAAATCAGGATTTGGACAAAATAAAAAAATATTTTAGAAACATTTTTACTCAGTCCCACTGCATAGTTTAAGCTATACAAAGAGGTATGGTATGATACACTACAATTTGTATCATACTTTATTATGTGAGATTGTTGATTTTTTACGGATTGCTGAATTAAAATTATTCTGTTGAATGAAAACGTGTTTATTGATCCAAACTAACTTAAATATTTTCCGCTACCTAACTAAAACCACACCTTTTCAAACTTTACTTTGTAATGTTACCACTCTAATAAAACGAATAAAAATCTATATTAAATATTTATAGAAAGAGATTTTAAAATGACAATTAAATATTTTGCAGGGATTGGGTGATTCTAATTCATGTTTTACTAATTATCAAAACCAATTAACAATTCATTACCCGAGAGGCCATAACTAAGATGTATTGTAATTATCTGATAGTGCCCCAGGTTGCGTCTCATGGGAACCACTACTCATACAACCG